>NC_134700.1:171719845-172319845 GCF_043290135.1 Rhipicephalus microplus | reverse complement strand
CTTCCCCCAGCTAATCAGTTATGCCGAACACTGGCAGTGACAAACAACCCTCCAACACTGAAGTAAGGGAGTGCTATGAGAGTTAGTGTAGCAGATGAGATTAAAATGATAACATGGATGGATATATACTATAAACGGGTCGTCTACAACCTTTCCATTCAAGCCAGCATACATATCAAATAACCAAACTGGTTTAAAAAAAAGCCATGCAATCAACAGCAGTGTACCCTCGAGAATTATAGCATTGTGTCTGCAATATTTTCACCCAAACATGTCTCTCTAATATTCTACAAGCTTGTGTAGCGCGTTTGCGACAGGCCTACGTGAAATGAAACGCGTAAACTTCCTTACAAGCATTAGGAGAAGTGCCTTTTCAGAAATATCTGTTGTAGTGGCTCAAGCACCATCGGTTCTGAAGCGGTTTCAACACATCCTAATTAGACGCAAAAACTGCGTTTACCCCCTCACTGTTAGGCTTATTGTTCAAGGTAAATTTTCAACATTGCTGTCGCCGTCGCCGTGGCGTCCTGACTAAATTCCAGTTGTGATAAGATTTCTTTGAGCCCATCGACACTGTGCGTACAAAGAAAGGTGTGTGTGAGTGACGTCATAGAGGTCACACTTCTAAGCTGCTCCCCCTTTGCTGTATGCCCATTAAACGCATAGAAAGGATCCTTGTGAGAATACGGTAAAGTAAGGCGATGCTTGTCGCGGAAGTGAAGCGTGCTTGAAGAGAGAATAGCCCGTCAGAGGGGGCGATTTATGTTCGCGCTAAACCACTCGTCAGAGAAATTGATAGATATTTCTGTCAGCAAACACTTCATATATACAACTCCGTGTTGCTGGCTAAAATTATGAGCCAAGTCTTAAGATGTCCTTGGACTAAACTTACAGATTATTCGATGTCATGCTTTGCGAACAATAACCTAGGGTCGTGCTTTGCTTCGGGAGCTAAGCAGACTCTCGCTCTCTCGCTTGAGGTGATGTTCGCGCTTGTGCTCGAAGTGTTTCAGCACTACTTCACCAAATGAGCTACATTTGTGTGCATCGACATCATACACTTGGCAACTATGAAAGACCTGTTTAATCGTTCATTTTTTTTAACATTCTGATACTGACATTTACAGGGTTGACACCTGAAGTTACATTTACTAACTGAAGAGCGCTGTTCTAAGCGACCACACAAAGCCCATGCAAACTAATGAAAACGCAGCTATTCTATCGGAAGCGTAGCGTAAGAAAAGCGCCGAATCTCCCGACTGACATGCGTGCTGGATGAGTGACCAACAAACCTCTGAGGTCTGCCGAGTTCTCATTCAATGGGTACGGAATATTGTTGAAAGAGTCATAGCAGTACCCGAACATGAAACCCTTACCCGTTTCTCTTTTCACGCCAAGAAAAATGTTTGCATCCGCCTCATTCACAATGTCTTTCGAAGTGCCGGAATCGGTGGCCACAATCGCAGTAGTAATGTTGTCGGATACTTTCGGTATAGTGGATGAAAGTACCTATCTCACTATGTATATGTTCATTGGAAAATTTTCAGAGTAAGAATGGGAACCTGAATGTGCCAGTGAATGAGTGTTGGAGAGGAAAAAAATGCCAGGCCAGCGCGCTATACGCAGCACAGGCACAGCGAAAGCTAGAAGAGCGGCCTTTCAGAGCCTTTTCAAAACACTCATTGGGTAACTACTACAAGCACACTTGCTTCATACCCACTAGGGCATTAATAATAAACTTTTGGGTAGAAGGCTGGCATTCACTATGCTATTCTTCGTCATTCTTCTGAGAAGCGTGGTATCCGCTAAACACTCGCAAGGAATTTCGTACGAATTGTTCATGCAGTGGCTGACGACGGTGAGGAATGATGGCTGAAGTGGGTATGCGCCACAGTTAATAGGGGGAACAAAAACAAGCTTTTGTAATGGGTTGGATCAGTGGACGGCCCGCTCGTTACGCTATATGCATTGTGCGACGACTGGTTGTTATTTCGCTATTCTAAAACGCTTTATAAGTCGCATTAACGCGATTGCTTTCCCGACACCAAGCCTGCCTAAGGCAAGTTTGTCAACAAGTCACAAGCACCATGCGTGTCATTTCTACGACATTCTTAAGAGAACCATCAAAAAAGAATTTCCTATTGTAGCTCATAATGTTAGGTTCCTACCATTCAAAAAGACCCTTAAGAATAATGTTCCATACGATTGAAATATGTTATTGGGCTTTTTTTTTTCATTATGGAGGAGCCGCATGATTGACAGACATGCTGAGCTAACTCGCTCGACCAAGTCTGTTTTCCTAGAAGAGGCAGCCAATGTGCCTAGCGTTGTAGAGACTTTCGGCCCCGTTCCGGAGTGGGATGGACTTCTGGATATGTGTGTTGGTTTACCAGACTTTTGAAGGTTCGTTGTACTGAATGTAAATGTGTTCTGTGCATGTGTGCACGTGAGCATATATTTGAAACGATTGATTGAATAGCTATACATCACATTATTTGATTGCGTTATTTCCATGCATTAAAAAAAGCACCAGCGTAGCTCAGTGGTGGAATACTGGGGCTGGCATCCAGTGGACCCGGGTTTAAGCGCCAGTGTGTCTTTGGTGCTAGGTTCGCCAACAAGTCACATGCACAGGCATACCTCGGTGGTAGAGTACTGGGCTTGCAGCCAGCCGACCCGGGTTTCAAGCCCCACTTTGTCTTTAGTACTATAGGTGTTTTTTTCAGTGCAGCTCAGTGGTAGAATACTGGGGCTGGCACCCAGCGGACCTGGGTTCGAGAGCCAGTGTGTCTTTGGTGCTAGGTTTGCCAACAAGTCACATGCACATGCGTACCTCAGTGGTAGAGTACTGGGCTAGCACTCAGCAGACCCGGGTTTCGAGCCCCACTTTGTGTTTAGTACTACAGGTGTTTTTTTTTTCAGTGTAGCTCGGTGGTAGAATACTGGGGCTGGCACACAGCGGACCCGGGTTCGAGAGCCAGTGTGTCTTTGGTGCTAGGTTTGCCAACAAGTCACATGCACATGCGTACCTCAGTGGTAGAGTACTGGGCTAGCACTCAGCAGACCCGGGTTTCGAGCCCCACTTTGTGTTTAGTACTACAGGTGTTTTTTTTTTTCAGTGTAGCTCGGTGGTAGAATACTGGGGCTGGCACACAGCGGACCCGGGTTCGAGAGCCAGTGTGTCTTTGGTGCTAGGTTTGCCAACAAGTCACATGCACAGGCGTACGTACCTCAGTGGTAGAGTACTGGGCTGGCACCCAGCAGACCAGGGTTTCGAGCCCTACTTTGTCTTCAGTACTAGGGGTTTTTTTTACAGTGTAGCTCAGTGGTAGAATACTGAGCTTGGCACCCAGCGGACCTGGGTTCGAGAGCCAGTGTGTCTTTGGTGTTAGGCTTGCCAACAAGTCACTTGCACCGACGTATCTCTGTGATAGAGTACTGGGCTGGCATCCAGCAGACCCAGGTTTGAAGCCCCACTGTGTCTTCAGTGCTAGGTTTTTTTTCTTTTTTTTTCTAATTTTTCTAATTACGGACATCGGCGGCGGCAATGGCGGCGGCGGACAACTGCGCGCGACTCGAGTTGTGATCTCATAGCAGCTTTCACGTAAAAATAATGCGGGGGTTTCTATTCGACTGTGCTGGAAAGGCCGCAGTAAGTACTTAGACTAGCACCTGACAGGGTTTCGACAGTTCTTCACATTTTTGTGGCAGTTGACAGCCGACGCGCCACTCATTCATTATCCATTTTTCTTCTTGATAGACTGTTTCTGCGTACGTATCTTTATTTTTTTCTGTTAGTATTTTTGTTGATGTATTGATGCATGTTTGCATAAGCAATACGTACGTGTACCTGATTTTTATAAATGTTTTATTCATTGTATAGCAAGATCAAGTTTACAGCTTTCAAGTCAATAATTCTTGCTAACATTGGTTTCATCAATGCACGTGAAATTACCAAATTTTTAGAACCGATTTTCCATCACCTATTTAAGTAATATTCTTTTATTGTGCATTGACGTAAGGCGGTGCTAAACTTGACAGCGAAGTTGAACGTCTTTTGCGCGCCTATTGGCGAGGCTTCCCCGCTTCTTAAAAAACACTTTCGGCCCACGCTCTCTGCCTTTCATGATGTTGTAGCCGTCCATGTACTCCCGAATTTTGAGCATCCGGTACTCAGTTGCTAGGCCGGATTGCCTTTCGTCCCGCTCACGTCCAGCAAACGTGCAGTACGAAATTAGGGAATGGGGATTTAATAATTACTTTCATTAGATTATCAATGCTTACCTCGCCATCGTCCCAGCTCGAAACACACGGCAAACAGATTGAGAGTCCATGAACATGACAGTCGAGTCCCCTTTCTGTTCTGCTAATCTTATCGCGATCGCGACCGCCACAGTTCTGGTGGGATTTTATCGATGCCGTCAAGGATGCATACAAGTCAGCTCACTGCAATAATAGTGTAACAATTACCGTGCAGTCTGCTGGCGCCAGAGTAGATGAAGGTTGTGTTAATACAGCAACGCCTTTGTAGTCACACAGCCCTGCCTCGCTGTCTGCTTGGGTGATACTTCGAGTTTATATTCTTAGAGGCACGGGTTTTTTTTCACGCTATCACGTTGAACTGCCCAAGTGCCGTTTTGCTGGAAACGCCGGGATGATTGATTAATGTGCGGAGTTGAACGTCTCAAAACCACCATATGATTATGAAAGACGCCGTAGTGGAGGGCTCCATAAATTTCGACCACCTGGGTTTCTTTAACGTGTGCCCAAATCTGAGCACGCGGGCCTACAGCTTTTTCGCCTCCATCAAAAATGCAACTTCTGCAGCTGGAATTCAATCCCATGACCTGCGGGTCAGCAGTTGAGTACCTTAGCCACAAGACCACCACTGCGAGACAACGCCGGGATGGCGAATCTAAATAATTTGCGCTGTGTCAATCTTTGACCACCTATTGTGCCGTGATTTTTTTTCTGTAAAAGAAAAGCGACGTGACAAACACATAATGTTCGTTCATAACTAAATGTTATTAACTGCCGAAGAGTACGAACTTTTACACGCCAGGGAACCTCTAGCCAGCCTTGTCAACGCGTTAACGCCCGTTCGTAGAGGCAATTAACACCGGTGATTTCTTTGATAAATACGTTGCGAAGTGCTTAGCTTAAGTTTTCATTGCGCAGGTTTTCGTTCTCGCTAATTGAAATGACTAGCCACGACGTGTAGCTTTGGTCCACATACTGCAGCAACAAGTTTATGCGGGCCTTTGTCACTTGGGCAGAACAGCGGAATAATCTAACTGAAAAACCAGACTGCCGAGTGACCGTCAGTGTTCTCACAAAACAAACCGAAAACTCTTCTCGTGTGTCCAAGAGCTCTTTATCTGGGAGCAGTGGACGGGGAAAAAAAGAAGAGCGAAGCGAAATCACAATCGCCACCAGACCTCTACGGCTGATGTCGCCCTATCTGGGAACTCTCTCCCATTCGCAGACTGCACAAGCGCAGAGGCTCAGATAAGGAAACTCGAGTGCGGAAGGCGTCAATCGGGACGCTAACATCGTCAGCTGGCTTGTTGGTTGTGTCGCACTCTGCGTTCATTTGGTGTTGCTCGCGTCTTCAAGACAATTCGCCAGTGTGCTTTCGTTTTGCTACAGGAAGGTGCCATCCTGTGCTCTGCTTTATCTAGAGAGCGGGTGTTCATCAAGGACCACGCATATAGCTACAACTGCGTCTTAACCGTGAATTATGAGTTCATTTACAGTTCTGGGCGTAGGATGTCTTTTACTCGTACCCTTGGCAGCACCATCAACGGGTCGTTACTCGCCGGACTGGGACTCCCTGGACACGAGACCAACCCCGGACTGGTATGACGATGCCAAGATCGGCATCTTCCTGCACTGGGGCGTCTTCTCCGTGCCCAGCTTTGGCAGCGAGTGGTTCTGGTGGGATTGGCAGGGGGCAAAGGTACCGGCGTTCCGCGAGTTCATGGAGCGCAACTACCGGCCCGGTTTCACCTACCAGGACTTTGCTCCACAGTTCAAGGCCGAGTTTTTCGACCCGGACCACTGGGCGGCGATTTTCAAGAAGGCGGGTGCCCGCTACGTAGTACTGACCAGCAAGCACCACGAAGGCTTCACTCTGTGGCCCTCCGCGGTGTCGTGGAACTGGAACGCGGGAGACGTTGGCCCCCGCCGCGACTTGGTGGGGGACCTGGCGCAAGCCGTGCGGAAGAAAGGAGGCATCCACTTTGGCCTATACCACTCACTCTACGAGTGGTTCAACCCGCTCTACCTGGCAGACAAGGCGGCCGGTTTCAAGACGAACAACTTCGTCGTCCGCAAGACGATGCCGGAGCTCGTCGAAATAGTCACCAAGTAAGTGCACGCAACACACTTGGAGATTCACGGTATGATCCTGCGCACTCTTCTTTGTCTTACTTAGCCCTTTCTGCGTTACCCACAATTGTTTCAAGTAAAAACCTTTTGCAAAGTTAGTTCTGGTGTATCGCTTTCTAAAGCAACGACGACGTCATAAGGAGGCATGACGTCATGGGGGACTCTGCGCTAATTTCAACTCCCTGAGAACTTTAACATGTTCGTGAGCCTAAGTACAAGGTAGTCTTGCATTTAGCTCCTATCTGAATGAGGTCGCTGTGGTCTGGAATTGAAGTCGTGTTCTCGAGTTAAATAGCGCTAGACCTTACCTGTTAAAACACTACCGCTGATTATGTTCACCTTTACACTTTCAATGTTAAAATGGATTGCTTGTTCAAGCTTAGTATTTGTTAGATACGACACCACGGGCTCCACAAACATCTCCATCTCGTTTTTAACGAGCACGTTTGTATACATAACTTGTGATCGTTTGGACTGCAAGCTTTCATTTATATATATTCATAAAATTAATATTCTATTTGCAATTTTCTGATTGGATTGTCAATTTATTTTAGGTCATCTTCACAGCTGCAAATGTTCTTGGAAGTGTATTGTTAAATATAAAAATTGTTTTTATAAAATTATTTGAAGTCTTATTAAAGGCTATTCCTGAGTCAATCAATTATGAGAAAAGAGGAACACCAAGCGCGCATAACGTTTTTTTTTTTTGTTCTGATATTACTACGGCTAACGAGCACACACGTTTAACGGCCGCTAGTGATAACGTAGTGACTTCTTTCTGCATCGAACTTTTGGCTCCCCATCTTCTAGTGTGTGCACGTGATTAGCTTGTAGCCAAAAAGGTCCCATGCATCGTCATGATGATTAACAGTGATCAAGCTCTACTATCAATGCGGTAACTTCAGGACAAGAAAAAAGAATACCAACTGTAATAAGATGTAAGAGGTCTAGCTTCTATAGGTCACGATAACAGCTGCAGTCCGATAAAGTCTGGCGACTATTTCTTGAGGGCTCTATCTGTTGACTTTACGCAAAGCGGCACTCCCCATATGGAGCTTCACACCGTGTGTACTTGTTTCTGCGTTTCCCCTTGCCATTCAATGTTCGTTTACATAATCTCGCGGGCGTTCTGTCTAGGCCAGCCGTCAGGCAAAGCAGCCAGGTACTGCAGCCTGCAGAGAATAATTTATTTTATCACCCATGATACTTCCTGCAATTTTATACGTGCTGCAAACGAGAATGAGGAAATACTTCTAATTTGTGGAAGAGTTTCTTGAAGGGCCAGTTGGTACATGGCACTGAGGGTAACGGCGCAAAAGACGGGACGGAGAAAGAATAAACACATGACATGAGCGCTTGCGTCGTGGGTTCAATATTTCTCCGTCCCGTTTTCTGCACTGCTTCCTTCAGTACTTCTCATTTGTCAGCGCTACATAGAATGTTTAACGTAATGCAATCAGGAGTCCACTAGTTCACGCGACATCACCATAAGTATACGCTTTCATTCGCAAACTCTGCTTGGTATAACTGCAGCCTCCCTCGCCATGATAATAGAACTCAGAACGTTGCGCACACACTTTGCGTATGTATTATGAGAAGGCGTAGAAGAAATGTCGCTAGAAGCGGCGTTGCTTGTTTTAAGTGCCGTTCTACACATCTTTCGCATTACTGTCAGCCTCACTTTGATTCACGTTTTTCCTCCCGTTTACTCGCATGTTTTTCAAAGCAGTATCGTTCATACACCGTTTTAATATTTATTGATCAGAGACGTGAATTGCATAGCAGGTGCCTTTACCTCCCCCAGCCAATTCATCCAGAAATGTTCTTGACGAATCTATCTTATGCTGTCATCTGTTCCAAGAAAAAGGTCCTTACTCGTTTGCAACTACTCATGACTCGTTTTCTAATGTACTATATCAAAAGGCCCCAAGAAGGACACCGATACATCAGGCACCAGTTTTAACAGGAATTGACACCAAGTACCAACAAGCTAATTTTAGGACACACGGACTCACTGAGACTCAGATCAAACCGAGAATCTGAGTGAGTCCTGGTGGTAATAATTTGGTGAGCTTGAGTCTGAGTGGGTGCGGTTGAAGAAAATTTGGGTGAGTTTGAGTCCGACTGAGTCCAAGACGCAAGACGTATTTCCTGAGTGAGTTTGGATGTGCTCCGTAATTTCTGCACACCTATGTGGTCCTAGCACGTTGTTGTTGTTGTTGTTGTTGTTGTTGTTGTTGTTGTTGTTGTTGTTGTTGTTGTTGTTGTTGTTGTTGTTGTTGTTGTTGTTGTTGTTTCACTGAAGTTATCTCCCATTCGCATCTAGTAAGCATGGGTCTAGAATGCTTCTACACAACTATACTGATGTTTCGGAATAAATAACAGAGTTGGCTAAGAGACCGTAGCAAAATTACATACAATATCTATGAAAAGGCGCTGCACCTGTCATAGCAGCGCAGTTCAAGAAACAACTGTCACAAGTTCCAGACCTCAAAATGCACCTGATTTCGGGCGTCTTGCTTTGCAAATACTGAGCAAAGTACCGTAATAGCCGCTACTCGTTGAGCAGCTGCCTGCCCGATGTGTGATTAGAAACACTACAGGTGGGTGTTATGTCCGGATGCTTCGAAATTACCCGGATAGTTAATGACCTTTGTGTATTGGGGTGTTGCTGGTATCTACGAGCCAGCTGTTCTTGCTCTTCTAGCTACGATTCTATAGGAATAATAATTTGTTCTCTGTTATATGTTACCATACTGAATGCACACATCATTACAGCTTGATGGATCGCATTTTGAGAGTCTGCAATTTAAGGTTACCGCTTGAATACAGAGAGCTAAGAAGTGTGTTATCTCTACTTAACCACGCTACATTTTCGCTATCACCGTTCCCTTGTACTTATTCCTTCCCTTTTTATTCGAGCTTTGCTGGCATTTTCAAGCGAAGTTACCATTCTGATCCGCGCGTGGTTGATGCGTATTGCGTATCTTTATAGCATATTTCTACCACTTCTTCAGTAGATGCTGCCATTGTGGATGCACCGATAACTTACAGACTAAAAAATTGTCGCTAAGCACAGGCAAACAAATAGGACTAGTAAACCAGTCATAATCGCAAGACTTGGACTCTACGTGAAAAAGGACTTCATAATATACCGCAAGGCGCACATTCACCACAACGTTAATAGGTTCATATGGTCAATGATACAAAATAAGCGATAAGTCTTTCATCATTCACACCCTTATTTTCTTCGTAATGACATTTCACCCCCAAAATTGCAGGTATCGTCCTGAGATCATCTGGTCGGACGGTGACTGGGAGGCCCCGGACACATACTGGAACAGCACGCTCTTCCTCGCCTGGCTGTACAACGACAGTCCCGTCAGGAACACTGTGCTGGTCAACGACCGGTGGGGTAAGGGAACGCCGTGCAAGCACGGCGACTTCTACAACTGCAAGGACCACTACGACCCGGGAACCCTGGTCGTTCACAAGTGGGAGAACGCTATGACCGTGGACAAGGAGTCGTGGGGATACCGCCGGAAGGCCCGGCTGACCGACTACCACACCATCGAGGAGCTGCTCGCCGAACTGGCCTCCACGGTCAGCTGCAACGGGAACTTCCTCCTCAACGTGGGACCCACTAGCGACGGCGTCATCCTACCGGCGTTCGAAGAACGACTCACGCAGATGGGCACCTGGCTACAAGTGAACGGCGAGGCCATCTACGGGTCTCGACCTTGGAAAAGCCAGAACGACACCGTCACGCCGGGGGTGTGGTACACGTCCAAGAACGACACCGTTTACGCGATCGTGCTCCAGTGGCCCAAAAACAACAAGTTACCCCTGGGGTCCCTGTCGCTCAGCAAGGGAGCTACGGTCTCCATGCTTGGCCTAGACGGGTATGACTTCACGCCCTACACTGCGACTACGCCAGATAATTGGAACAACGTGGGTCTGACTGTTATAACCTTCCCGTCACTGACTCCAGATCTCTTGCCGACGCCTTGGGCCTGGGTGCTCAAGATCCGTGGCGCGTTGTAGTGGTGGCATTTTAGCGAGTCAAATATTTGCGTATGTTTCTCTAGGTTTTTTTTTGATACAGTGGAAAAAAATAATTGCATTAACAATTCTCTATGACGTGAGCTGTTGATGCAGTGAACTTTCACAGTGACTGCGTTGTAGATCGGTATTCACGTGGTTGTGAGACATGCTCAGCACTGTCACCTCGTTATTAATTTCAAGTTACATTTAGACATACCTCAGTCAGTGGACTCTTAAGAAAGAGAATTAAGTGAATTAACGTAATTTATTTTAAATGAGAAGACCGGAAGTAAATTTAAATTATTAGTGTGTACTTATTAGCACGTCAAATGAAAACAACTTCTAACGTGCAATTTGTGCCTAATACAGCGTCAGACACTGTGCATAATGCGCCTCGTTTTTGTCACATCGCTGAAGTAATGGGCAAATGGCTGTTGTTTTGTTGGTGTGCTCCTTCATACGTGTTAATAATAACATCCCAAAAGCACGGTACAATTATGAGAGACGCCGCAGGGAAGGGCTTCAGAAATTCCCACCACCTGGATTTCTTTAGAGTGCACCTAAATCTAAGTACACGGCCCTCAAGCATTTTCGCCTACAGCGTAAATGCGATCACCGCAGCCGAAATTTAGACCCACGACCTGCAGGTCAGCAGTCGAGTGGCATAACCGTGTAATATATCTACAAGGCCCATTTTTATACGTGTTTTTTAAGAGGCATTCATAAGCAAGGGAAACAAAAAACTTGCCCTTCGCAGACTTCAGGTGTTTTCTTTAGAAGACATTTGATTCGGAGATATCTATCAGATATAAATGGTGTCGGTATTTTAGTCATACACCTTACACGACATAATGCAATTTGTTATTTAGCCCGAAATTTCTTATAGCCGCCTACACTTTACACAACACAATACAATTTGTTATTTAGCCAAAATTTCTTGTAGCCGCCTATTTTGAAACACTGGTAGAGCCTAATAACAACCATACACGAACTCGCACAAAAGTTTAGACATTGCGTAAATGTGTCCGTCGGTGTACTGTGTTAGATGAAAGAAAAGCTTAAATGAAATTCAAAGCTGCAACATCTTCCGCAAGCAATAATACAAGAGTACAATTTTAAGCTAATATTTATGAGGTGACCAGGTGGTTTATGCCTTAAATTAAGCACGCATACTGAATACGCATACTCACCAGAGAAGGATTGGCCACCCTGGTGCAGTATCTGGCCACTACCTCCCACATGCTTACGTCAAATAACTCACGGCCCTCAGTCCCCAGCAGCTGCGAAGCAACTGACCACGGCGGCGGTCAGATCTGCAACGCAGCAGAGGGTGCTAAGAATCTCTGGATCCGGACAGGCCGCCATTGGAACCTGAACTTGGCAACGTTTAACGCTAGAACCTTATCTAGTGAGGGAAGTCTAGCTGTACTATTCGAGGAGCTAGAGGGTGTTAAATGGGATATAATAGGGCTCAGTGAGGTTAGGAGGACAGATGAGGCCTATACGGTGCTACAGAATGGGCACGTCCTTTGCTACAGGGGCTTGGCAGACAGAAGGGAACTGGGAGTGGGGTTCCTGATTCACAGAAACATAGCTGGCAACATAGAGGAATACTATAGCATTAATGAAAGGGTGGTAGGTATCGTAATTAAACTGAATAAAAGATACAAGATGAAGGTAGTACAGGCTTACGCGCCTACATCCAGCCATGATGACGCTTCAGTTGAAAGCTTCTATGAAGACGTGGAATCGGCAATGAGTAAGGTAAAAACACAGTATACTATAGTGATGGGCGACTTTAATGCAAAGGTAGGGAAGAAGCAGGCTGGAGACCAGGCAGTAGGAGATTATGGCATCGGTACTAGAAACGCCAGAGGAGAGCTACTAGTAGAATTCGCAGAACGCAATAATTTACGGATTTTGAATACCTTCTACCGAAAACGAGAAAACCGCAAGTGGACATGGAGGAGCCCTAATGGCGAAAATAAGAACGAAATAGACTTTATAATGAGTGCACACCCTGGAATCGTGCAGGATGTGGAAGTGATTGGCAAGGTACGATGCAGTGACCATAGAATGGTACGGTCTCGAATTCGCCTAGACTTGAAGAAGGAACGACAGAAACTGATACGCAAGAAGCCAATCAATCAGCTAGCACTGAGAGGGAAAGTACAGGAATTCAGAGTGTCACTGCAGAACAGGTACTCGGCTCTCAGTGAGGAAACCAACCTTAGCGTAGATACAATGAATGATAATCTGACGAGTATCATTATGGAGTGTGCAGTGGTAGTTGGAGGCAGGGTAGTTAGACAGGACACTGGCAAGCTTTCACAGGAAACGAAGAACCTAATTAAGAAGCATCAAATCATGAAAGTGTCAAGTACAACAGACAAAATAGAACTGGCAGAGCTTTCGAAGTTGATTAATAGACGTAAAGTATGCGATGTAAGAAGGTATAACATGGAGAGAATTGAACACGCTCTGAAAAACGGAGGAAGTGTCAAAGCATTGAAGAGGAAACTTGGGATAGGCAAAAGTCGGATGTATGCACTAAGGGACAAAGAAGGCAAAATAACTACCAATATGGATAGGATAGTTAAGATAGCGGAGGAGTTTTACAGGGATCTGTACAGTAGCCGAGACAACCACGACCTTAATACTATAAGAACTAGCAGTAACCCAGATTACACCCCACCAGTAATGATAGAAGAAGTCAGAAAAGCTTTGGAGAGCATGCAAAGGGGCAAAGCTGCTGGTGAGGATCAGGTAACATCAGATCTGCTGAAAGATGGAGGACAGATTGTGTTAGAAAAACTAGCCACCCTGTTTACGAGGTGTCTCCTGACGGGAAGAGTACCAGAGTCTTGGAAGAACGCTAACATCATCTTAATACATAAGAAAGGAGATGACAAGGACTTGAAGAATTACAGGCCGATCAGCTTGCTCTCTGTTGTATACAAGCTATTTACAAAGGTAATTGCTAACAGAGTAAAGAAAACATTAGAATTCAATCAACCAAAGGAACAAGCAGGATTTCGAACAGGCTACTCAACAATTGACCACATTCATACTATCAATCAGGTAATAGAGAAATGCTCAGAGTATAACCAACCACTATACATAGCCTTCATAGATTACGAGAAGGCGTTTGATTCAGTAGAAATATCAGCCGTCATGCAAACACTGCGGAATCAGGGCGTAGATGAAGTATATATAAACATTCTGGAAGAAATCTACAGGGGATCAACTGCTACCATAGTGCTTCATAGAGAAAGCAACAGAATACCAATCAAGAAGGGTGTAAGGCAGGGGGACACAATTTCCCCAATGCTGTTTACCGCGTGCTTACAGGAGGTTTTCAGAAGCCTAGAATGGGAACAGTTAG
This sequence comes from Rhipicephalus microplus, assembly GCF_043290135.1. Taxonomy (NCBI): domain Eukaryota; kingdom Metazoa; phylum Arthropoda; class Arachnida; order Ixodida; family Ixodidae; genus Rhipicephalus; species Rhipicephalus microplus. The sequence goes on along the minus strand of NC_134700.1, from coordinate 172,306,026 downwards.
GGATAAGAGTCAATGGAGAATACCTTAGTAACCTGCGCTTCGCCGATGACATCGCATTGCTGAGTAACTCGGGGGACGAATTGCAACTCATGATTACGGAGTTAGACAAGGAGAGCAGAAAAGTGGGTCTTAAAATTAATCTGCAGAAAACGAAAGTAATGTACAACAACCTCGGCAAAGAGCAGCGCTTTGAGATAGGTAATAGTGCACTTGAAGTGGTAAAAGACTATGTCTACTTAGGGCAGGTAGTAACCGCGGAGCCGAACCACGAGATTGAAGTAACTAGAAGGATAAGAATGGGGTGGAGCACATTCGGCAAGCACTCTGAAATTATGACAGGTAGATTGCCACTATCCCTCAAGAGGAAGGTATATAACAGCTGTATCTTGCCGGTACTTAGCTACGGAGCAGAAACCTGGAGACTTACAAAGAGGGTTCAGCTTAAATTGAGGACGACGCAGCGAGCAATGGAAAGAAAAATGGTAGGTGTAACCTTAAGAGACAAGAAGAGAGCAGAGTGGATTAGGGAACAAACGGGGGTTAAGGATATCATAGCTGAAATCAAGAAGAAGAAATGGACATGGGCAGGGCATGTAGCGCGTAGACAAGATAACCGCTGGTCATTAAGGGTAACTGACTGGATTCCCAGAGAAGGGAAGCGGGTTAGGGGGAGACAGAAGGTTAGGTGGGCAGATGAGATTAAGAAGTTTGCGGGTATAAATTGGAAGCAGCAAGCACAGGACCGGGTTAACTGGCGGAACATGGGAGAAGCCTTTGTCCTGCAGTGGACGTAGTCAGGCTGATGATGATGATGATGATGATGACTGAATTTAAAGCCTCAATGAATGTATCAGTGAATACATAAACTGTAGTAAGTATTTTAGCTATAGCTGTAACTTGTCTATATTTCAAGTTCCTGTGACTGTTTTGTTGTTGTTTTCGGTGGTATTGTTGGTTATTGTGTATCTTCGTTGTACAGACGTACAAATAATACTTGCACCCGCCGTCACAGCTCCTATTTGCGTTCGCACACTATTTTTCGGGATTTTTTTTCTAACATGCGGTAAAATGATTAAGGAAAAACCACATTGAGTATCTTACACATTGGCCTAAGAGCCTACATGGTGAAAGACATCTGGCACGACTTCATTATCATCCTCACTATCACCATCATCGGAGCTTGAGAGGTCCCGTGGGTAGCTGCACCCTTTGTTGATGCTGTGCTTGATGATGGTGAATCATCTATCTCAAGCCTTTTTGATGAGCTGGCAGCTTTCAACCTCCCACTGGTTACGAAATTCACATCGTGTGACGCCCGGTGCGATTCTATGCCCCTGGCACGTAACATTACCATGATCTTTTTTCCAAAAATGGTCTCAACACTGGCGTCGCTCAGTTCTAAAATTCTTGACTGTTTTTAATGATATCTGGTTCATCTTACTTCTTTTTTATTTAGGTCACTACTCTTTTTGTACCACACGTGGCGTTTTGCAAGGCCAGCATCTGATGAGTCACATAAGAATTTCGCCTTAAAGGGGTACTGATACAAGATTTTGTGGCCGGAATAGCCTGTGGCCCCGAATTCTGTGAACATGCTTATCTGCAAAATGTGAACGGTGAATGTAGCTTGGAAGGCATTTTACATTAATTTTGAAAAGTTTGCTTGCGCAATAGAGCACCTTGCGGTGATGACACCCTCAAAATTACCCCAAGCTGCCCCCCCATTTGTACTTAAGTCACCCCGATGGTAGAAGTTACGATAAACGCCATAGCCTTTTCTTTAGATTTGAAGCAGCTCTATGACTCACGTGTGTAACGCCGTAAGCACGTGCGTCTGTACGAACGAACGCGCCGCAACTCGTTCCCCTCGCCGCAAGTGTTGGAGCTGTGCCAAGTAGGTCACGCCACAACTGCGAGTCGACGTCACATCCCCCTCCCGCACGCCTCCCTCTCAGGTGCGCACTGACGTCACTCTACCCCTCACCAGAATAAGGCTCGGCGTAGCGCCCGCAGCTGCCGGCTCCTCCACCCGCTTGGAACACATCCCTTTGACTTCCCCCTCTCCACCACCCGCAACACTCGACCACACGTCGAGTGGAAACACTCTATCGGCTCGTTTATCTGCATGAAGCTTACACTAAACCCTATCCGCCATCCGTGTCTTTGCGTTTCAAATGAAAGTTTACTCGAGTAAACGCTACACCAAGTTTCCTTTCAAACCGTTCTTCCAGCACCCGCTCGACACCGTTTCAACAGGGTCAACGCCGTGCGCATGCACCCCTGCTGTTTCGCATCCCATCAGGGTTCCCTTCAGGGAGAGGGTTTTTTTTGTTTTTGTTTTTGTTTTTTTGCCGCGTTTGCTGCAGCAGACTGCTACTCGGTGACTGCTCAGCAGTCCGTTGCCGCAGCGGACGTGCTGAAAGCTTTGTGTTGGGCAACACTGCTTTTCCGTCTCCGCGTGTTTTGACGTGGTCGAGCGTTGCACTCACTAGGTCGTGATAGTTGCACGCGGTGGCTTGTTTTTGCAGCTCTTTAAACCTAAACTAAGACTGTTTGCTAACGAGGAGCCTTTAATTAATTGTCTGCCGCGTACTGCAGCAGACTGTGAGCCGTGTTATGATTAAGAGGCCCCGTCAACACAATGGAGCACAAGAAAAGAAAACAAGAGTAAGGATGAAAAATAACTTTATTGTGTCCTGTAGAACGCGACAAAACCTAAGATGTTTGAGTCAGTACCCCTTAACTAACAGCGAATGTACCAGATTCACGAAGTTTTCTATTCATAGGTGAGCCTTGTCATTCACCGGTAACTGCTGATATAATTTTGATCATCAGGATCACATAAGTTTATTTAGTTTTTTTAATCGCAGGTGCTTTAGGTTTTTTAATTATGTCTTAGTATTTCAACCAATGTAATCAGTTGACTGAAGTGTTAGAGGACTGAAGCTATCCACTGTGGTTGGCCACTCTTAACCGTCCACTCTCGCGAGTCCAGAGAAGGGCGTGTCCACCCGATGTGAGCTATTGAATGAGTAATTGAGTCAGCAATTTGCGCAGTTATAGACACGCCTTTGAAACAGTGTTTGAGCCAGTGAACGCTAGTGAAAGGGATATAATTCATTAAATATTTTCGCTTTACAGTAAAATATTGGATATAAGCAAGACGTGTCTTGACCGGATTATGCAGTGGTTGATCTAAATTATTCAATGACTCGAAGACATTGACATTCCACGAGTGGCATAAGGAGCGGGACCGTGACACAGTTTTGCATAGATCAACACGCCTTTCTAGCATAAACTATGTGACAATCAACCTCTCGATTTTTATTGCTAACTGGAAGAATATCGAACAAAGAGTATCTCATCGGGGCAGAAACATTACTTCTTAACTCAAACATTCCTACGCATAGGCCACCAATAATGCTCGCTATTCTCAAACATGTGCAGGGAGACGTACGATGTTTAAGGATTGAAAGGCGGTATGAAAAAACATTCATCTCAACGATTGATATGTGCAATTCAGTATTAATCGCGCCATTTCGCTTCGAATGTGGCCGCTAGCTCTCACCCGTAAGTGTAGGATCTACCATTTCACGAGCTACTAGCTGCTGTAATTGTACCAGCCTGGGGGCGGGAGTAGAATTTGTGGGGTTTAACGTCCCAAAACCACCATATGATTATGAGAGACGCCGTAGTGGAGGGCTCCGGAAATTTTGACCACCTGGGGTTCTTTAACGTGCACCCAAATCTGAGTACACGGGCCTACAACATTTCCGCCTCCATCGGAAATGCAGCCGCCACAGCCGGAATTTGAACCCGCGACCTGCGGGTCAGCAGCCGAGGACCTTAGCCACTAGACCACCGCGGCGGGGCCCTGGGGGCGGGAGTGGCGACGTTTCTTGAGAGATATTAGTCCATGGCGACTACTCTTGGGTGATGTGTTTTCATCGCTTATCTTGGCGAAAATTCGACTGACAGCACGAAACCACTTCGCGCACTGAAGCAGCCGTATTTCATTACGTCACCGTTTCATAGAGTTACGCAAAATGGGATCCTAATTGAGTTAGTGCCAGTGTTACTTTGTTAAGATTACGATACGTTCGTATCGTATTCATCACTCCACTTTTGCATCGTAACTGCGACGCTTTATTTATTTATCTATTTATTTACTTTTTTATTATTTATTATTTTTTCAGTCCCTTCCACGCATGTGTGGGGTTGCAAAAAAATTAGCTGCTATGGTTATCCTCCATGGCTTTCTTTTCTTTCATATCTGTAACGAACAATTTTGAACGGGTGCACTTACTTACATTAAGAAACTTAAAATATGAGGCGAAATGATACGTACAGCGTAGAGACGACAATGCAGTAACTCCTTTATTTTGATCGGCAAAGCCCACTCACCATTTCCACGCACTGCAAGGAATACATTCAACATATGCGGTCGAAGCAAAATGTGAAAGTTTGGGGCTGAAAAAAAGAAGGGCTTTGACGTCAACCTTTTATGAAACAAGGTCTAACTCCATTTTGCTTCCTTCCGATTTGAGCTAAATCAATGCAGATGCCACCCAGCAACCCACACACGCGTCAGTACGAGTGCTAGCACAAGCGCCCCGCTTACGCGTTCGATATGAAACACATAAGCCGATATATAGGTGCATGAATATAAATACGTGGGAACGCCGACGTCACATTTTTCTGAAATGCCACTGCACAATTTTTTTTGCTTAATTAGGTATTGAAAGGAAATTGATTTATATGTGGGGTTTAACGTCCCAAAACCACCATATGATTATGAGAGACGCCGTAGCGGAGGGCTCAGGAAATTTCGACCACCTGGGGTTCTTTAACGTGCACCCAAATCTGAGCACACGGGCCTACAGCGTTTCCGCCTCCATCGGAAATGCAGCCGCCGCAGCCGGTATTCGATCCCGCGAGCTGCGGGTCAGCAGGTACCTTGGGCACTAGACCACCACGGCGGGGCTATTTAAAATAAAGAGGGGAAAGGTGTCAAAATTCAGTGATTATGGAAAACAACTTTATGGTCGCCTTTTCAGTGTAAAATGGAGGAAAGGGCAAAATATAAAAAATAAGATCAAGTTGAGCTCTATGACTCAGCGTTTAAATGTACAGCCGCGGCCACGTCTGTGTAGAGCATGTGAGCAACCGCTTTTCGCCCGGCGACGCGAAAGTTTGAGGCCCTTTCGGGCTCTGAAGCGGTGTATGAGGAGTATGCGTGGACTAGTTGCCAGGCTGACCGTGTCAGAGCCCGATACTTCCTCAAGGTTTTGAGCCGCAGAGCAAAATACCCAGGCAGTAACCTTGTGTGATTTCATCACCGTATACACGCAAACTGGGAAATTATACATGATGTGCTTATGATACTGTTACGGGCGCTATTTAAAGATGTCAGAATCTCTTTCTTTTGGCTAATAAGATGCAAACGTTTTGTTGGAGTTGTTGTCAGCAGCTAAAATAGATAAGGACTCACACTGAAGCTTGTTACCTTTGATAGCGCACTTCTGAGGTGGGCTTTTACCTTTCTACGTGCAACGCACAACATTATCGCCTCAAACAAAAAGAAATTTGGCCCCAAATATGCATGTTTCACTGTAAATGCAGTTGAATGACGACAGCCTTCCGTCCAAAAAGAGTGAATAAAACATTCTTTTTTGCGTTCCGTGCGCGAAAATTGGTGAATGGGATTCTGAAGGCGCTGCGTCAAAGCGTATATCAATGTGCACAGCGGCAAGATTCCACCACCGTATCGTCTTAGCAAAGCGCAGCAACACCCGCCTTTTCGTACATAGCGTTGCATTTTCAGCTCAGCGTAATAAACACCACGTTCCTTAGAATAACTTATGTATGACCTTTATAGTACAAAAAAACATGCCACATTATATTGACGTGTTGATGCTGTGTCTCAAATGTGCGCAACATTTGTTTTTTTTAATCGATACTATATACGCTCAAGTATGAACGCAGAAACTAGAGCAATATTGTTGGGCGCTGCAGATGTGGTTGGATTTTAAAGCTAAAGGCAAACAGCAGAATCGGCAAAGAGACAAGCTGTTTCATGGGACAGACTGAAACACAGGCAGACCAAAAGTTTTGCGTTGAAGTATCTCAAGAAAGACTATCGTCTTTAAACGGGTGTAGAAAAGTACAGGTTTCTCGTATCCAGCTTACAGTGACAAGCAAGATGTGTGAACGGGGCAATATTATATTCGTTTTTCAATGAAGCTTGCATTGCTGGTATATGAAGACCTCTGTAAGTGGCGCAGGTGTAAGCTGCTCCTGGCGCTTATGAAAGACAATTCAGTAGGTCTTCCGTGCTCTTCCTCCCTTGCGTGTATTTTTTATTGAAGATGAAGACTTTCGACGCAAAAATTTTGGTCTGTCTGTTTGTCCGCCCTTAACGGTACCCCAAACGACAGCAAACGATGCTCCAAACAGCGGGCCCTATCCACAGCGCCCACCAATATTTCTGAAGAATTAGTCTTCATACTTGTGCGATTGTCAATTAAAAAGCAATTATTGCGCATATCTGAAGCACCATAACAACACGTCAATATTCTGTATGTGTGTCTTTATACTAGAAAAGGCATACATGAGTGATTCTAAGGACCGTAGCGTTTATCACGCTGCGCTGATAATGCAACGCTTGCACGAAAAGGCAAGTGTTTCTAATGCTTTGCTAAAACGCCACGGTGGCGGCAAAAACATGAAAGAAGGTTCTCGCTTTCAAGGCGTCATAGGTGACTGTGTAGGAGACTATGTTCTCGAGGGGTATGCAGAGAATGCAGATGTTCAGAAACAGATGGATGCTCAAAAATGTGAAAAATTCTTGAACCGCGGGCGTTGCCTGGATGGCAGGTTTCGACAAGAGATCTTGCCAAAACGTTGGCTTTTACCCACCCTGCTCAAGGGAATTTAATTAAAGCGAAAGCAGTTATGATATCAAAACTTGGGTCACGCGCAGTCGTCCGTCGCCACCGCCTCAGCATATTCATGGAGTGAATGATAATTGGTGGGGCGAAGCGTTCGTCAGTCCGTCCGTGCTTTCGTCCGTCCATTCGTTCTTGTTTCCTTCCATCCATGCGTACGTGCATCCCTCCATTCGTGCAGCCGTCCCTCTGTCAGTTCGTCCGTCTATCTGTATGTCCATCCGCCATCCAGCGCACATTTTAAGGAACGCTCTTTCGGGTATGTGCTACCGGTGGCTACACACATGTGCACCTTCGGAGGATGGACAGATCCACACCCTAAAGAGCTTCGTCCCTAAAAAACCTAGCGCTGAAGGCACAGTGGGGCTCGAAACCCGGGTCTGCTGGGTGTCAGCTCAGCATTCAGTCATTGAACTACACCGGTGCCTGTGACTTGTTGGTAAACTTAGCACTAAAGACACAGTAAGGCTCGAACTCGGGTCGGCTAGGTGTGGGCTCAGTATTCTACCACTGAGCTAAGCTAATGCTTGTGACTAGTTGGCAAACTTGCCTCAGGCAAGATTGATGTCGGGAAAGCAATGGCGTTAATACCACTTATAAAGCGTTTTAAAACAGCGAAAGAACAACCAAGCAACGCACGATGCGAATAGCGTAACGAGTGGGCCGTCCAATGCTCCAATGCATTGCAAAAGCTTGTTCTTGTTCTTCTGTAAACTGTGGCGCGCACCCACTTCAGCCATAATTCCTCATCGTCGTCAGCCAGTGCATGAACCATTGGCACGAAATTCCTTGCAAGTGTTTAGCGAATACCACGCTGCTGAAAAGAATGATAAAAAAATAGCATAGCGAATGCCGGCCTATTATTGATATTAATTCCCTAGTGGGTATCAACCAAGTGTGCTTGCAGTGGTTACCCAATGAGTGTTTTGAAAAGGCTCTGAAAGGCCGCTCTTGTAGCTTTCGCTGCGACTGTGCAGCGCCTTCTGCGCAGGCCTGGTGTTTTTTTTTTGTTTGTTTTTTTCCTGTTACCCAGAGTGCAGGCGTTCCGTCCGAACGCGTGTGCTTTTCTTTTTAAGCAACACTGCCGTGTGCAACCATTCCGATAAAAGTTGATTATGTTACTGTACGCCGTGTATCTACCTGCAACCTTGTTGCCGCGTCATCAAAGACATCACTCACATTGTCTGCACGCTTCGTCTCATATTGGCCCATCAGCTTTCATGGCAACCTTGTTGCTTATCTTACGCACTCTTCGTCTCTGGTGCTGCTCTTGTTCCTAATTTGCTCGATGACGGGATGACACACGCTTACCGCCCTGTTTCTTCTCTAAATTATTCTTCGCGTGTCTCCTCGCCACCACTAGTACTTCCTTACTTTAACCTCGTAAAGAAACGCGACGTTTCTGAAATAAACATGACATTTCCACGCCATTCATTAGCCTAGCGACATGCTTTGTTAATCGACATCGCGCTCCCCCCCCCCCTTTTCATGCCCCACCGGCTGAAGATTAATGTGAGTTGGAGGAAGCGGGATGGTTGCTATGTCATTAATTAGAGCCATTCTATAAGAGGCCACTGACATTGTTGTATTTTTGTCAAATGTGGAACGGTGGTTTAACGTCTGTGTGTGGCCACGCTGACACGTTAATGAAGAACACAAAGGAAGGACACTGTGTCTCTGCAATTTTGCCGGCTCGTAACAGTACAATACAGTTTCAATGCGGCTCGACACAAAGGTAACACAAGAAAAAAGGATGAATACGAAGACCTTGCTTAGAGCTCTAAGATAATTAGTAGACGATTAAATTATTAGATTGAAATGACATAAGATAATGTTCGTGTTACAATAAATTGCCAGTTCTCACGAGTGAGTGAGTGAGTGAGTGAGTGAGTGAGTGAGTGAGTGAGTGAGTGAGTGAGTGAGAGATAGCCTTACAAACACATCAATGGCAATACATGGTTTACCACGATATCGAATATTATGTGTGCCCTTACGGCACCTGCAGATGTACTGATAAGTACAAGCTCATTTAACCAGAATCTCCATTCGAGATTGGCAGCGGAAAAGGCAAATGAGTAGGGCAGACATCGGTAGAAATGTCTTTTTCTAAAGCATTAAAGAATGAAAAAGGCCCCGTGTTCCCTTCTATATTATAAATGCACTTATCCCCGTAGAGCAAGCGCAACCCATAAGAAGTCAACCTTAAATCTACCTAGCCTATCATTTCGCCGCAAAATCTCGCGCTTGTGCCTCTTCCACAAGTTGTACCATACCATGCACTCACTGAGTAACTCGCTTTTTTTGCCGCCATCCTACATTTCATCCCGCAGCGATCACCACTTCAAGGTTGGAATTACAAGCAGCCGTACAAACATCCATTTTAATTCATTCGTGCCCAAAACAAGCACGGACTGGAATCACCTTCCCGCTTCCATCGCATGCATCACTGACCCGGCCAACTTCAAGAGTACCATAAACGCATACCCTTTTTAAACATGCTCCATTTGTTTGTACAGATTGTTACTTGTTTTTTCACCACTCCTCTCTGTAACGCCTTGTGCATTGAGAGAAAATAAATAAAATGAAATGAAATGAACAAACGAGCCAATGAAAGAAAGAAAGAAAGAAAGAAAGAAAGAAAGAAAGAAAGAAAGAAAGAAGGAAAGAAAGAAAGAAAGAAAGAAAGAAAGAAAGAAAGAAAGAAAGAAAGAAAGAAAGAAAGAAAGAAAGAAAGAAAGAAAGAAAGAAAGAAAGAGTCATGCAGTTTCTTCAGCTGTCTTACGCCAAGCGCGACCCAAGCCACTGCAAGGAAACGCCGCGCAACTTTGACCTAGCTTCTGTTTACTGCATCACGGCGATCTGCTTGAAGATTTTGTAGCTGCGTAGCCCTGCGTGCTTGCTAACGTGTCCCCGCGGGGCGGCTGCCGAGGTCGTTTCCCTGATCACCGCTATTGTCGAGAATGCGCCCCGGTGCCTCCTGCGAGCCTCCCCGCTGGTGTTATTTGCGCGGCCGGCAACGAGCGCATCCCACCTCTGCGCCGTGTTCCGCATTTGAGCACGTTACCGTGCACATTGCGCGGCACGAGGATCAGACAACGCATTCGTCGACGTCACTGCTCTGACGTGCGTCGACTGCATGCGAACGTGGTACCATCTGTTCATCTGTTAGCCTGAAGAGAGCACACTATTTAGGAGTGGGAGAGCAGGAATAAAACAATGTCTACTTGCAAGAAAGGCTATAGTCCTGCGAGGAGTGCTGGCAGAGCAGGAGATAGAGCAAATGAATAAATAAAACGGAAGGATAAAAGCTCGGAAGAGAATGACAAAAGCTTGCGATTAGCTGCACTAAGGAATCAGAAGAGGGAAGGAAGGCTGTCTAATTCACCAACGCATGTGCGACTACACGAATAGTGTTAAGACTCTTTCACACCTGCAACTAGCCACGGTCATGCGACTAAGACAGCCGCAGAGCGAAAAGTATCAAATGGTCCTTTTGATCGCAAAGCCACGACTTTGCTCAATCGATAACTGCTCGTTTTTTTTGTTTGTTTTTAGTCGCGCGACTGCAGTCACTAAGCTCTGGGCCAATTACGTGTGCATAAACAGCAAGATCGCTTATTTTACGAGACAATGGCAATGCGAGCTACATACTAACAGACGTGAATACTGGCGTGGCGGCGCATGTAGACCTATTCCACGTTTCGAAACATCGGTATAGGCACCGTCGACATAAGAGGCGCTTCTAGCCATGTCGTGGCGCAGGCGCCGCCAAAGCCAAATATCGTCACTAGCCTTTACGACCACGTGACAACTGGCACAGCAGCTGGGCACAGCGCACCGGAGAGCCTCCCGCGCGGAGCTTCCGGGCCGTGACGTCGATACAAGTGCCTCAATGTGTCGATGGTGCCTACCGCTGTATACAAGTATAAGATAGATCTGTAGGTCACCTGCAGGTGTGAACATTAATCGCTTTGAATTGCTTTTTCACCGTCAGTCACAAACAGGCACGCGACCAGTATTTGTCACAGGGATGATGGAAGATTTAGGCGTTTGCACAGGGTACCAACCTCCAGCACAAGAGTGGCTTTTGTACCTTGTTAGCCGACCAGAGAGGGCGACGCAACAATAAAGTAAGAAAAGGGGTACAGTGTCAACGAAAAAAAAAATGGCAGCATATCCACGGAGTGAATGATGGAGAGTGGGGCGAAGCATTCGTCCGCCCATTCGTTCTTGCTTCCGTCCGTTCATGCGTCCGTCTGTGTGACCGTCCATCCGTCCGTCCGTGCGTGCGTCTGTTCGTGCGTCCGTCCCTGCGTTCGTCCATGCATCCGCCACTGCGTCCGTTCATGCGTCCATCCATGCATCTGTTTGGGTGTCCGTTCGTCCATCTATTCAACACTCCAAGTACCACCATCTCGCGTCTTTTCATCATATATTCCCCATATAGAAGCACCGCCATCCAGCGGACATTCCAAGGACTAAACGAGAGGTGGCACACGCACACTTTCTTACTGCTTGCGCTTCTCGTCTACTTCCCATGCACCTTTAACCACCTCGAGTTCATAGTATATATTAGTTCACTGTATTCATGGCACTGCGGCCCAACGCTCGCTAAACCTTTCTAAAACCAAGGAGGTTACGCCCAGCGAGTATAACATACCAACCTTTTCCTGTCAGATAGTGCTCAATGTACATGCCAATGGCTGCTAATAGGAAATGAGAGACAGGAGAATTCGGCTTTTACTTTCTTACGGCTTGCGCGTCGTATCTACTTCCCACCTTTAACCACCTCGAGTTCATTCATGGTATATACTAGTTCATTGTATTCATGGCACTGCGACTGAACACTCGCTAAACCTTTCTAAAACTAAGGATGTTACACCCAGCGAGTATAACGTAGCAACCCTTTCTTGTCAGATAGCGCTCAATGTACATGCCAATGGCTGCTAATGGGGATCGCTGCGTGCGCGTTAACTAAAAGCCAAATGCTCCTTTCTCATTCCCCATTAGCAGCCATTGCCATGTACATTAAGCACTATTTGTTATTGTTCAACCACGCACAGAAGAAGTCTCTCACCGGCACCACCTTGGAGGTCAAAATGTTATACTTGTTACACACTACAACGGCTATGAGGGACGAACGGGTGCCGCTATAAGAAGATTCGCCCCTAAAAAGTCACAGCTTTGCCGCAAAGGCGAAGCAATGATTGCGATAGCAACAGATTGGAAGGTCACGCGCAGGATGCAAGCAGATCGAAACGTGCCCCGCGTTTCTCACGCACAAGTGACGCACGAAACGTACTCACAAGCACACATGATCGTTACTTCGCCCTGCCTGAAAAGCGCGCCCTTTTCGCAAACGGAGGAGATGCAACGATTGCAGTGACCTTTGTGCGCTGGGTACGTGCGATTCTTCCCACTGCAAGATAAGGGTGCGTGATCGAACATACAACCTCTTATACTCTACGTGGGCCCAACTACGCGTGAGGGATGAGAGCCGCCACGAGCTGACTGCGCCATCTTGCTGATAACGCTGAAAACACAATAGTCCCCCCCCCCCCCCGAGATGTCCGCTAACTGCGGTAAGTGGCAGACATAAATAGCTTGCCGTTTGAACGTCAATGGAGGTACGCCACGGTGACTCAGTGGTGACGCCTCGCATTCACGACGCAAAGGTCCCACGTTCAATTCCGCGCACCGGAGTCTTTTAAAGACGATAGTTTTTCTTGGGGACCTTCGACGCAAAAACTTTGGTCTGTCTGTCTGTCTGTCTGTCTGTCTGTCTGTCTGTCTGTATATTTGTCTATTTGTCAACCGCTACCGTGAACCGGGTAATCTAAACAGCGCCAGCCGATACCCCGAGCGGCTGACCCCATCCGCAGCGCCCACCAATGTTGCTCAAGAATCAGCGTTCATACGTGTTCGATTATCAAATAAAAATCAACGATTGCGCTTATCTGAGGCACCATAACAACACGTATATATTCTGCATGTTCGTCTTTTACTAGAAAAGGCATACAAAAGTAATTCTAACGACCGCAGCGTTTATCACGCTGCGCTGACCATGCAACGCTTGCACGGAAAGGCGAGTGGTTCCAACGCTTTGCTAAGAAGACACGGTGGTGGCCCCTACCCGTCGCCTTGCATTCTACCCCTTATCACCTCACGCCCGTGTCAGAGGTGATAAGGCATGCGCGCCTGTCTCAGGGCCACGCGCTTTGTTTTCCATACAAAACTGCCAGATGGCGCTCATGTCTAACGTGCGACGTGACTTGATGCGCTTGTTCGCCTCCGCTGCACGCTCGAGGCATTCTAACGCAGTGCCTCCGGAATACCATTCACCGATTTTCTTGCGCAGAACATCAAATAAATGTTTTGTTCACTCTCTCCAAACGCAAGAATCCTCTTTCGACGACATTTGCAGATTACACGCAGATACGGGGCCAATTTTTTCTGGATCTTTTTTCTTTTTCTTTCTTACGTTTATATATATATATATATATATATATATATATATATATATATATATATATATATATATATATATATATATATATATATATATATATATATATATATATATATATATATATATATATATATATATATATATATATATATATTGTTAAGCGGTTTATTGGCGGACACTCAGCGATGATTAACGACAGCGACAGTCAATGCGGGGATCGACTCTCTGCGCGAGCTGCTCTTCTTCTTGAGAAAAGGGCGACCCACTAGAAGGCGCTGAAGAGGACGACCCACTGTTCAAAGGCTTTACCACAACTACCCCGGGTACGAAAAGGGAGCCGCCTGGCGACCTAACAGGTGGTTACAATGAGCGGGTCATGGTAGGCCTTCAGGCGCTCCACGTTAACAATGTCGCGTCCTCGACGACGCATGTCCGAAGATGGTTCGATGGGTTCAATCAAGTAGTTGACTGGGGAAGTGCATTTGACGACACGGTAGGGGCCTTCGTACTTGGGCAATAGTTTTGAAGATAGGCCAGTTGCAGTAGTAGGGATCGAGAGCCACACGAGCGCTCCAGGGAGGAACGTGGGCGCAGTAGTGCTGGCGTCAGCGCAAATGACTTTTTGCCGCTCTTGATCATGCGCTGTAAATGTCCTTGCAAGCTCTCGACACTCTTCAGCAAGCGTGGCTGTAGCAGAAATAGGCGCCCACTCGGACGGATCTGGCTTGTACGGAAGTATAGTGTCGATGGTGTGTGACGGGTGCCTTCCATATAATAAAAAGAAAGGTGAAAAGCCAGTAGTGCTTTGAGGGGCGGTGTTATATGCGTAGGTGACGAAGGGTAGAATGTCATCCCAATTTGTGTGATCGGCGGCGACGTACTTGGAAAGCATGTCACCGAGCGTACGGTTGAAGCGTTCCGTGAGGCCATTCGTCTGCGGGTGGTAAGCAGCAGTTTTGCGGTGAACAACGTTACACTCTTTGAGAATGGCTTCGACGACTTCAGACAGGAAGACGCGGCCTCGATCACTGAGCAGTTCCTGAGGTGGACCGTGTCGCAGCATGAATCGTTGGAGCAGGAAGGAGGCCACATCGCTCGCTGTAGCCGCGGGGAGAGCGGCAGTTTCGGCGTATCGCGTGAGGTGGTCCACAGCAACAATGGCCCAGCGGTTACCAGCTGACGTTAGTGGAAGTGGCCCATACAAATCGATGCCAACGCGCCCAAACGGCCTGGCAGGGCAAGGTAGAGGTTGCAGACCCACCGGTGACAGTTGCGTTGAAGTTTTGCGGCGCTGACATTCTATGCAGGAGCGAACGAATTTCTGCACGTAGCGGTACATGCCGCGCCAAAAGTACCGTTGGCGAATGCGGTGGTAAGTCTTCGATACCCCGGAGTGCGCACATTGCGGATCAGAATGAAAGAATTCGCATATGTCAGAGCGCAGACTGCGAGGTATGACTAGTAGCCACTGGCGGCCGTCACCGTTGTAATTGCGTCGGTGGAGGAGGTCGTCGCGAACCGCGAAATGGTGGGCTTGACGACGCAACGCGCGAGTGGATGGAGTGGATGGATCAGTCAGCAAGTCTATCAGTGAGGCAATCCATTGATCCTTGCGTTGTTCAGTAGCAATGGCATGAATGCTAATCGAAGAAATGGCAAGGTGAGACACTGAGTTGTTGGCATTGTCGTCAGGCAAGGGAGAGCGCGACAGGGCGTCGGCGTCAGCATGTTGCCTTCCATTGCGGTATAGCACGCGGATGTCATAGTCTTGCAGGCGAAGTGCCCACCGGGCGAGACGGCCTGAGGGATCTTTCAATGACGACAACCAGCATAGTGCGTGGTGGTCGGTGACGACATCAAATGGGCGACCATACAAATAAGGTCGGAACTTTGCATGGGCCCAGACGATTGCCAAACATTCTTTCTCGGTGACTGTGTAATTAGTCTCGGCTTTAGTAAGCGTACGGCTCGCGTACGCCACGACATATTCCGGGAACCCTGGTTTGCGCTGCGCAAGGACAGCGCCGAGGCCGACACCACTGGCGTCCGTGTGTACCTCTGTAGGGGCCGTAGGGTCGTAGTGGCGGAGTATGGGAGGCGACGTCAACAAACGACGAAGTGTTCTGAAAGCGTCGTCGCACTGTGATGGCCACGAATGGAGAGGCCCGTTACTTCCGAGAAGCTTCGTCAGCGGCGATATGATAGTCGCGAAGTTTCGAATGAAGCGCCGAAAGTAGGAACACAGTCCTACAAAACTGCGCAGTTCCTTCACGGATGTCGGCTTGGGGAACTCGGTCACGGCCCGAAGCTTGACTGGATCAGGGAGAATTCCGTCCTTGGACACGACGTAGCCGAGTATTGTCAGCTGCCGAGCTGCAAATTGGCACTTCTTTAGGTTCAGTTGCAGACTGGCGTTGCTCAGACGCGTTAAAACATGCCGAAGGCGTTGAAGATGCGTCGAGAAATCAGGAGCGAAAACGACGACGTCATCGAGGTAGCACAGGCACATGTGCCATTTTAGGTCACGCAGAACTGTATCCATCATGCGCTCAAAGGTGGCGGGCGCATTGCACAGCCCAAACGGCATAACGTTGAACTCGTACAAGCCGTCGGGAGTGACAAAAGCGGTCTTCGGTCGAGCGTCCTCAGCCATAGGTACTTGCCAGTACCCTGAGCGCAAATCGAGGGATGAAAAGAATTCTGCTCCTTGCAGGCTGTCAATCGCGTCATCTACCCGCGGTAGTGGATACACGTCCTTACGAGTGATCTTGTTGAGGCGTCGGTAGTCCACACAGAACCGCACAGAACCGTCCTTCTTCGTGACGAGAACGACAGGAGATGCCCAGGGGCTGCTAGCGGGGCGAATAACATCGCGGCGAAGCATGTCGTCGACTTGCTCGTTGATTACACGGCGTTCTGTGGGAGATACGCGATATGGACGTTGCCGCAGCGGTGGCTGTGCGCCTGTGTCGATGCGATGCGTAACGGTGGATGTGCGGCCGAGAGAAGGTTGAGCGACATCGAAAGAAGAGCGGAATTCTTCCAACAGGCCCAAAAGCTGGGAACGCTGGCCCTGCGTAAGGTCGTCGGGTATGCAGGGACCGAATATATCATCGGATGATGAAGCAGATTTCGAAACAGCACCAAGCGTACAGGAACTTGAGCAGTGCATGTCATCGGGTTGATCCATAACTTGCGCGTCTTCGATGGGTTCCACGCTGCCGAGACATTCCCCTCGCACCAACGTAACGCTGTACGGAGATGAGTTCACAACAAAAATAGTGGTGCTGCCATGAGTGAGTTGCACGGTCGCGAAAGGAACCAGCAAGCTTTTTTTTATGAAGACACGATGAGATGGCGAGAGGAGTGCAGCGGTGTCAGAAAGGCTTGCGCAGTATAGCGACACCGCAACGGACGAGTTTGCAGGCACTTGAGTGTCGTCTCTGACGAGTAACTTGCTTGCAGCGGATGGACTGTCGGCCGGCGTCAAAGAAGAGAATGGCGTGAGTTCTATTTCTGCTGGTGCGCAATGAATGACGGCGTCGTGGCGGGAGAGAAAATCCCATCCTAGGATGACGTCGTGAGAGCATGAAGAAATTATGATGAATTCGACCGCATACAACACGTCCTGAATCATAAGGCGGGCTGTGCACATCGCCGTAGGGTGAATACTTTGGGCGCTGGCTGTACGGAGGGAGAGCCCACAAAGCGGCGTGGTCACTTTGCGCAGTAATCGGCTAAGTTTTTCGTCCATCACGGATACGGCGGCTCCAGTATCAACAAGGGCATATGCACGCACGCCATCCACAAGCACGTCTATCACGTTCGACGGGCTTTCCTGAGGGCTTCCGCAGTTCGACAGCGTCGCAGCCCTTGCCTCGTGGACTGCGACGACTAGTTTTCCTGGTCGCCCTCGAGTGGACGTGGCCGCATTGGCGACAGTGAGCGACGTCGTGGAGATGGTGAACGGCGGGTAGACGGAACGGGGCGGGACGACGGTGACATAGGCGGCGGTTGGTCATAAGAGCGGCTTGACTGGCTGGGAAAGTTGGAGGCGACCTGCGGTTGCTGCACACGATTGCAATAGCGTGCTACATGACCGACGCAACCACAAGCAAAGCATATGGGGCGATTGTCAGCAGTGCGCCATTGGTTTGCGGGTCGCATCCATGTCGCAGAACGCGATTGGCGAGCCGGCTGCTGATATGAGTGCATGGTAGGCGGCACTCGGGGTACGTGGGTGACGCCTACGTATGTAGGCGAGACCGTTTCTCCAAAGGCCTGGGGACTCGCGACGGTTTCGGTGTAATTTAGGGGAACAGTTGCAGAAATCGGTGGGGGCGGCCTTGCAACAACTTGGGCGTAGCTGAGTGGCACAGATGCAGGAGGCGGCTGGTGGTATTCAGGGACGACCTCCGCGATTTCCTGCTGAATGGCTCGGCGGAGCGGAGGTAGAAGTGTGCTTGATGGCTGTTGAGCATGTTGTGGGGAAGCAAAAGCCAGTAGAGAGACCTGGCGGGCAACTTCCTCACGCACGAACGACTTGATTTCGGCGAGCAAGGTTGCGTGGTCAGGAATTGCTGACAAGGCCGAGAGATCAGCATCACGTGGTGGCGGTCGACGGGTCATCAAGCGCTGCCGCCGCAGCTCGTCGTAACTTTGGCATAACATGATGACTTCTGCCACAGTGCGGGGGTTCTTTGCCAGGAGCATGGTGAAGGCATCGTCGGCGATGCCTTTTAGAACATGCGTGATTTTGTCAGCCTCTGACATGTTCAGGTCGACTTTCTTGCACAAGTCAAGGATGTCCTCGATATAACTCGTGAAGGACTCGCCGGTCTGCTGGGCTCGTTCACGTAAACGCTGTTCAGCTTGCAGTTTACGAACGGCCGGGCGGCCGAACACGTCGACGACAGCGGTTTTAAAAGCGGACCATGTCGGGAAATCAGATGCGTGGTTGTTGTACCACATGCCGGCCACACCCGCGAGATAGAAAAACAGGTTGCCGAGTTTACCTGCCTCGTCCCAATGGTTGGGGACGCTCACGCGTTCGTACATGGCCAGCCAGTCCTCGACGTCGGTGCCATCCGCTCCGGTGAAGACAGGAGGGTCGCGTATGCGGGGGACACCGGGACATGGCGTCGGCGTAGGAGGAAGTGTTTGCTGGGCGGCGTCTTGGTGCATGGTTGGAGGCACGGTACGGGATCGAAGCTCCAAGGGCATCGAATGCGGACTGAAGGTGTTTGAAGGGCAGAGCACTCTCAGCACTCTCCACCAAATTGTTAAGCGGTTTATTGGCGGACACTCAGCGATGATTAACGACAGCGACAGTCAATGCGGGGATCGACTCTCTGCGCGAGCTGCTCTTCTTCTTGAGAAAAGGGCGACCCACTAGAAGGCGCTGAAGAGGACGACCCACTGTTCAAAGGCTTTACAACAATATATATATATATATATATATATATATATATATATATATATATATTGTAATGATGACAAAGCGGCGATCGTGCTCGGCGCATACCTGGGAGAGACGGAAGACGACGAGGAGGAAGCAGATAAAGAACAGCCGGCCTGCAGCAAAGGCGTTGTCTCTTTGTCTTATTTCTCCGCGTTACAATGGCGCAGTCGCGAACTACTGACCCCGATATCCCTGCGTCCACTACACTTCGAAGTGGACGAGTGCTCTCGAACTCCCCACCGATCACGGACGGCGTCCAAGCCTCCACGGCGGCACCGCATCATGACTGCAGCGAGGCCATTTCTCGAGGCTTCTCTCTGTTCGCCCAAGAGCTCAAGACATCCGGGTTTGGCTGCGCCTCTTTTGGATCGTTCAACGAGAACGAAATTCCATATTTTCATGGATTCAAGGATGACCCTACCAACTGGGTAAGCGTGATAAACTCGGTTGCCCTTAAATACTCGTGGAGCGACACGATTAAGAAGTCGGTCGCTGAAGGACGTTTGCGAGGATCTGCCCAAGCGTGGCATCGTTTCCAAGGCAGTACATACGCTACATGGCAAACATGGAGCGCGGCGCTGATGTCCGCGTTTGCGCCGCTTCCGAGCGCTTACGACGACCGTTTCATGACCATGCGGTCACGCCGGCAAGGTGCAACCGAGGACGTCGCGACTTACATCTACGACAAGCTGGACCTTTTACAAGCTTGCGATATACAGTGGACCTCCTCCGCAGCCAGGCAGTACATCATCGACGGGATCCATGACTCGACGCACGCAGCCGTCTTGTCCGCCTACAACCACCCAGTCCACATCTCCACTTTCGTACGCCAGGCAATGGAGTTGCAGGACACGTCTCATCGCCGGGCGGCTGCAGTTGGCCCAAAGGAGCCAGCTTCACCGAGACGCGGATGCTATACGTGTGGCCGCATCGGGCATGGGTATAAAAGCTGCCCACAAAGCCAACCTCAAGCGATGCAATATCAATCACGCCCACTTCCAACCCTCAAGGTCCGCGTCGACGGCATCGGAGAACTGACAGCTCTCGTTGATACCGGAGCTCAACGTACGGCGTTGCTTCGCCGCCACGCCTCCGAACCTCTCCAGCCTTGGACTGAGCCACCACTGCGGGGTCTCGGTGGCGACGTACTACCGGTCGGTGCCCTAAACCTGCAACTCAACACCGAGGCCGGCAGCAAGTTTTTGTCCTCGGTGCCCGTCTTCGACGACCTGCCCACAGACATGGTTTTAGGGGCCGACTACCTGCTCTCCGGGGAAGTGCGCCTCACGGTGGAAGGAAGTACCGTCAACCTCCATCCTGTGGCTCCAAGTGTGCCTCCGGCGCAATCCCAAGGTGAGCTGACGACGCCACTTACACTTCCCGCAATACTCGAGAGGCACGCATCGCTCTTCGCTGATACTACTACTCAGCTTCCCGGAACTAGCGTGCTAGTGCACCATATTACTACCGACAATCATCCGCCGGTGTCCATACCGTTACGTAGATATGCCGAACGAGAGCGGATATTAATTGACCAGCAGGTGCAAGAAATGCTTGCCGCAAGCATAATCAGGCCATCTTCTAGCCCGTGGGCAGCACCTGTTGTCCTAGTCCGTAAAAAGGACGGCAATCTCCGATTCTGTGTTGACTACCGAGAGCTGAACAAGCACACCATACCAGACTCGTACCCGCTGCCACGCATTGACGACGCTATTGACGCCGTACGAAAAGCGAGGTTCTTTTCGTCGCTAGATTTAAAAGCAGGGTATTGGCAGATCAACGTGGCTGAAGAAGATAAGTTTAAGACGGCCTTCCGAACACCATCTGGCTTGTACGAGTTTAATCGGATGCCGTTCGGTCTGCGAACTGCTCCAAGCACCTTTCAGCGTGCCATGAACACAGTGTTAGGCACACTGATAGACCGTGCCTGCGTCGTGTACCTCGATGACGTTCTAGTCATCGGGGAAACAGAAAAACAACATCTACAAAATCTCGACACGGTTCTGCAGAGGCTATACAACACCGGCTTTCGACTTAACCGCGAGAAGTGCCAGTTTGGGTTGACGACAATATCTTATCTTGGTTATCAGATATCTCATAATGGCGTACGACCCTTGCCTGAACGCATAGACGCCGTTGCCAAATACCCTGCACCAACATCTATAAAACAACTCCAGGTATTCCTAGGAATGGCGTCATACTTGCGCAAGTTTGTACCGAGCTTTGCGTCAACTGCTGCTCCACTCACGGACTTACTGAAGAAAAACGCCCAATTTCAGTGGGGTCCTTTGCAGGATAACGCCTTCCAAACCCTCAAACACCAGCTCACACATAGCCCGGTGCTCTGCCACTTTAATGAAGATTGGATGACAGAAGTCCATACTGATGCGAGTCAGATTGGCCTGGGGGCGGTTTTACTTCAACGTGACTCGAGTGGGCGTGGGCACGTCATCTGCTACGCCAGTCGTAAACTATCGGACGCAGAACGGCATTATCATTCGAATGAACTGGAGTGTTTGGCTGTAGTATGGAGTGTGGATGAAAAGTTCCGCCACTACTTGTTTGGCCGACACTTCACGGTAGTAACAGACAACTCCGCGATTGCGTGGATGTTCCAGAAGCAGCACCTCAAGCACAAGTTTGCCCGATGGATTGTTCGGCTCCAAGACTATACGTACGACATCCGTCACCGTGCTGGAGCACAAAATCAGCTTGCGGACGCTTTATCGCGAAATCCGATCGAGGAGTTCTCCACACGAAATCGAGAAACCTGGATCCTGTTTTCTCAACAGGACGTGACCAAGGCTCAGCAAGCCGATGGAAGACTCGCATCCGTTATAGACTCCATTGGCGATGCGGGACGCAATGCCAAGTTTGTCTTACGTAATGGAACGCTGTATCGGCGTCACTGGGCCGATAAAAGCACCGAGTGTCATCTCCTGGTCATTCCTGACACCTTAAGATCGAGCGTACTACGCGCCATCCATGACACTCCCGAGGGAGGCCATGTTGGCTACAGAGCCACCTTACGCAAGGCACAAGAACGTTTTTGGTGGCCGAAAATGGATAAAAGCGTGCGTTCATACGTTGCCAGTTGCGAGATTTGTCAGCAACACAAACGACGTCCTGGAGCTCGACATGGACTTCTTACGCCGATCAAGCCTCCAGAGACAATTTTCCACACGTTGGGCATAGATCACATCGGGCCTCTTCCAATGACGACAGCGGGCAATCGTTACATTATACTCGCTGTGGACTACTTGTCCAAGTTCGTAGAGGTCGCGGCCGTGCCTTCGCTTGCTGCTAGCCATGTCATCCGATTCCTGAAAGATCGCTTCGAATGGCGACACGGTCTTCCTAACAAGTTGATCTCCGACCGGTCGACCACCTTTCGCAGTCGCGAGCTCCGCACTTACCTACAACAAGCTGGAGTGGACCATCACTTCGCGTCGGCATACCATCCGCAGGCGAACGGACTGACCGAAAGGTCGAACCAGACTATCCAGGCTAGACTCGCACCGTACTGTAAGAATCACAAACGAGGTGAGGCCGACTGGGATGATCATCTCCAAGCAGCTGCGTACGCAGTGAACACGGCGGCACACAGCTCCACAGGAATTTGCCCCTACGAGATTGTCTATGGTCAGCTCCCGCAACTGAATGCTACGTTCGGTTTGGACACTCCCGTTAAAGTAGGGCGTTCCGCTGCACGCCAGAGACTTTGTCGCGATATCCGTGTGGAGGCGCGTAGGAGGATTGTGCATGCTCAACAGGCACAAAAGCGATACTACGACCGACGCCACCGTCCCGCGCCGAAATACAGTGTAGGTGATGAGGTGTGGCTACAGCGAGGTGCGCCATCGTCTTCAAACAAACTGCACCCAAAGTACGACGGCCCTTACATTATTTCTGAGCGCTTGGGAGATAACACTTGGCGAGTACGATCCACAGCTTCTGATACGTGCAGAGACAAGAGAAAACGGAATAACTTTGCGGTGCATGTGTCGCGGATGAAGAACTGCATACGGCGGCAAACGTGACATTGGTTTGTGTTTTTCTTACAGGAGTAGACCAGCTGCAGCGTGGCCGAGTGTAATGATGACAAAGCGGCGATCGTGCTCGGCGCATACCTGGGAGAGACGGAAGACGACGAGGAGGAAGCAGATAAAGAACAGCCGGCCTGCAGCAAAGGCGTTGTCTCTTTGTCTTATTTCTCCGCGTTACAATATATATATATATATATATATATATATATATATAAGGGAAATAAGTGTATACCTAAGGGCTCGTTTTTCCGTGTTTTAACACAATATTAATGAGATCTAACAGACAGTAATGCCAAGGAATGTACAGGGGAAGTTATTAGAACCAATGGAATGTAAATAAGAAGAAAGAAGAAAGAAAAGTGGATGAAAAATAACCAGCCATGAGCAGGAATCGAACCTACGACCTTCGAATAACGCGTTCGATGCTTTAACCACTGAGCTATCACAGCGGCCTTCCCTCCATTCACTTTTTTTGGAGGGGGTTTATATGTGAATTTAGAAGTAGGAGTGACAGTTGGCTATAAAAGTTGGCGATATTGCAGCGCATTTAATCGAGAACGTAATTTACATTGAGCACACTTAAAAACACAACCTGCCGCTGCTAAAAATGAATCACCTGCGACTAATAAACGTTCAAAAACTGCCATACCAAATGACACTGAACACTTCTTTATAGATAGGTGTACAAATCGTTCGAATATAAATAAGTGCAGGATCACTCAAAGCAATCCGCTTTTTCTCGCTGTGCAATTAAATCACTGATTGCGTGCACATGACAAGAGAAGCATTCTATAGAAGCCACAGCACTGGCTGCCTAACGGTAGTGCCACTGGTAAGAAATGACAGAAGGAAGGGAAAGTAATTGAGGTACTCACCGCGAAAACCAATGTTTATACTTGAAGATCAAAATAGGTCTTTCACTCACTTTCTTACAAAGTAACGTGGGAAAAGACGCTGCGAAAGTCATGTGACATAATAATTCACCAGTCGCAAAAAGGTTACAATCTCCAAACCGCATACTATTCCCTCAATATAGAAAAATGTGTATGGCGCGTTCCATCATATTCCCTACGATTCTATAGACTATACAAACAGTTTATTACTATATATATATATATATATATATATATATATATATATATATATATATATATATATATATATATATATATATATATATATATATTGTACAGAAGCCGCCGAACACTGAAGTGGGTCGAACTCTTATGTGCTTTCTAGTGGGTCTGCCCAAAGAGAACGCCGCTCGCGCGGAGACCCCGTGTTTTGGCCGTTACTGTCGCCATTGTGTAGACTCGCTGTGTGCCGGCTAATAAACGCCATAACAATATATATATATATATATTGCGTGAGAAGCTGGACGAAAAGATGACAATGTCGTCCAGGTAGCTAAGGCCGGTCTCCAGCTCAACACTAAGAAGTGTCGGTTTGCCAGTCACAGCATCAAGGTATTAGGTCACGTCGTCAGTAAACATGGCGTTGAGCCCGATCCCGACAAGGTTGCCGCGGTACTGCACTTTCCTACACCAACCACACAGAAAGACCTCCGCAGCTTCCTTGGCTTAGCATCGTATTTCCGCCGCTATGTACGTGATTTCGCTACTATTGCGGCTCCTCTGCACAAACTTCTGACCACGAGCGCACCCTTTGTCTGGTCGGATGACTGCGAAGCCGCTTTTCACACCCTCAAGCGATGCCTCACATCAAGGCCAGTGCTTCGCCATTTCGACCCCGCAGCAC
Organism: Rhipicephalus microplus; assembly: GCF_043290135.1. Classification (NCBI taxonomy): domain Eukaryota; kingdom Metazoa; phylum Arthropoda; class Arachnida; order Ixodida; family Ixodidae; genus Rhipicephalus; species Rhipicephalus microplus. The sequence continues at coordinate 172,281,345 of NC_134700.1, read as the reverse complement.
CTACTGTGCTACACACTGACGCAAGGGGACTTGGCATCGGTGCTGTCCTTCTTCAGCGGAACCATTCTTCCGAAGAACAAGTCGTGACCTACGCGAGCCGTACTCTGTCACCTGCTGAGCGAAACTACAGCATCACTGAGCAAGAATGTCTCGCCATCGTGTGGTCCGTACAAAAGTTTCGCCCTTATTTATACGGCCGGCATTTCACAATAGTGACTGACCATCATGCTCTGTGTTGGTCATCGTCCCTCAAAGATTTGTCGGGACGCCTTGGCCGTTGGGTACTACGATTGCAAGAGTATGACTACAGCGCCACATATAGGTCGGGTCGAGAGCACCAAGATGCCGACGCTTTGTCACGTTGCCCGCTCTCGCAAAGCGCCGAAGTATCACCTTCCATCTGTTCGTCACCACCCACCAAAGTGACCAAACAGACGGCTGCTGCTTCGAAACAGTTAGTTGCCTCGGCGGACCTTCTTTCGTCCACAGATCTCGCCTCGCTCCAACATGCTGATACCTACTGCCGCACAATCATCAATCGGCTCACTGGCTTTTCGCGTGCTCCAAACAGCCACCTAAGACGACAACTTGCCTGTTTCAAGCTTCAAGAGGGAACATTATGTCGGCAAATTTAGCATCCTCTCGGTAACCAATGGGTTCCCGTCATTCCTCGCTCACTTCAGCTGGAAGTTCTACAAGCGTTTCATGACGATGCGACAGCTCGCCACTTAGGGTTCCACAAGACCTACGACCGCCTCAAGACTCGCTGCTTTTGGCCTGCCCTCTCCACTTCTCTCGCCAAGTACGTCGCTTCCTGCGCGTCATGCCAGCACCGAAAACGTCCCACGTCTCTTCCCGCGGGGCCATTGCAACCACTGCCGTGCCCGTCCACTCCTTTTGAATTTGTGGGCATAGACTTATACGGACCTCTTCCGCTTACGCCAGCTGGTTACCGTTGATTGTTACTGCCGTAGACCACCTTACTCGCTACGCGGAGACGGCAGCTCTTTCATCTGGTGCTACCTCTGAAGTAGCCGATTTTTTCCTTCGCGCCATTGTTTTACGACATGGCGCACCGTGTGTGCTCCTTTGTGACGGTGGCAAGACATTTCTTTCACATGTCCTTGCTGAAGTCCTCCAGGCCTCTAACACCATCCACAAGACCACATCAGCGTATCACCTAGAAACTAATGGTCTGACTGAGCGTTTTCACCCAACTTTTTCCGACATGATCTCTATGTACGTGCAACCGGATCACAAAAACTGGGACACAATACTTCCTTTCGTCACGTTCGCATATAACCCTGCCATACAGCGTACGACGAATTTCAGCCCTTTTTTTTCTCGTGTATGGCCGTGTACCGACTTTTGTTCTGGACACCACCTTTTTGTCCACATCTTCCAATCCATCTTCATCTCTCCCGGAAGAGTTCGCCGCTCGCGTCGCCCACTGCCGTGAAATTGCCCGCGCCAACACTGCTACCAATCAGGACAAGAGAAAAATCGACATTGATGCGAAGCGTCGAGTTGTTGTGTTCCGCCCAGGCGACGAAGTCCTTTTGTGGACACCTGTTCGTGTACCTGGGCTCTGCGAAAAATTCCTTCACCGATATCTCGGTTCATACACCGTCCTGGAACGAACATATGAAGTCAACTATCACGTTGCTCCTGTCAACGTGGCTCCTGATCGCCGTCGCCGCCACACCGAGATCGCCCACGTCTCTCGACTGAAACGATATATTCGGCGTCCCAACCCGTTCTAACTTGCTGCCCTCTTTCGCGAAGGGGGGAAAATAGTGTGAGCGCTGACTATGTACTTCATCTTCATCTGTATGACCAAACCATTGTAGGGATCATCATCGTATGTCACGCGGGCTGGCTCTCTGGCTCGTGCGTCTGGATTAAAAAAAAGATAACCTGGTTACTGTCGTACCTGACGTCGTCTCATAATATATATATATATATATATATATATCCCCTCCTTTCTCGTCTGTAGTTCAAGCGTAGAGAAGCTAGTTAGCGACACCCTACCTCAGAAGAGCTGTTCTACCTCCTGTAAACCTCCGTCTTTGTGTCCGGCCATTCGTCGTTTATATGCGACAAAATAAATAGAAGACTCACTACGCGACAGAGATCGTACACACGATTCTAAAGATGAGTCGAGTGTAGACCACTCAATAACCTACCACATGGTCCCAGACTTGATCAAATATCACGCCTAAATTAATTAATTTCTCGCCACAATAATTCCGCCATTCAACGTTAATCAGACGGGTACAGAGAGAGCAAAGAATTTGAAACGAGCTGCGGGATATTTTAACGTGCATGCAGCATGCTTGGCGCTGTCGAATGGTTCATAAAAAACGCCATCGCCAAAACAAAAGTGCGACCGTCTCGCCGGTTTCCATCGATCGACGCTGTATACACTGTCTGGCTGCGGAAGCCAGAGACCCCGCCGGGAACATGAGAGAGCGCCGAAATAATTCACGTGTGGTGTCGCTCCCGGCTTCCTCGGTAATTTATTTGTTTCATTTGCTAAATATTACGTTACTGAGCACCATGTATGGGGCATTGAAAAACAGAGAAAAGAGAGAGAGAGAGAAAGAGAAATAGTTTGTACAAATGCAACTTTGTACAAGTACGATAGTTGCATAAAGATAATGTAAAGAATAACATGATAAGGGGAAGAGGAGGATGTTTTAGATTGTTTGCGGATTTACCCAGTATTCTAGAATGTCCCTTCACTCAACGCTTCACCTTCACTTAGAAAGCCGATGGGAGCGCCGTCTCTAGGCATGGCAAGTCAGTGCATATCAGCGATAATCTGCTGCGATTCTTGAGTAGCGCAGCGTCATTTTCAGTCGAGTGGTGGCGCAGTGCTCAACTTTGTCAAGTAAAGAGTGGAAGTCGAGTCGAGGAGTGTTTGTGAATAGGGGGGATAGCCTTGCGAGATATAAGGCTCGACCCGGTTGTCTCCTTTCACGTCACCTTCAAAACTTTTGTTTAGTCGAAGCATGGGCAGCCTACGAAGAAAGCGCCCACAGCATGATCCTACATTCCCCATGACAGTCACCCACGAGCCAGCCCGTGGACAGTCCTGTGACGGGAATCCATAACATGGCATCCATACCCTAGGGTTTCTCGTCGACATTCACATACGAGGTCTGTAGCGTTCAACAACTTCAAAAGTAGAAACACTGTATAGATAACACGAGAAAAGAGGACTCAACGGGGGAAACACCCATGTTAACATAGCGGTGAGTCGGGGAGAAACAGCTTCGTCATCAGAGAGCACAAAGGCGACTGCTTATATTGCTTATAGCATGTCAACAGAAACCGTAAAGGGACAAAATATTCCGTAGCACTCAGCTAAACCACAATTAGCGTGTCATAGCTTAGCACTGCTGAATAAGTGAGTCAGTCTAACGCCACACATTCGCGTCTGCTGAAATTTTAGAACGATTCAAGAAACACTCAGAATGTGCAATATTGAAGTACGAAGTACAGTATCGTACGGCTTTTTTACAACTACAGCACTACGAGCTTCGCGTTACTGCGCTTACGCAGAATCAGAAATCAGAATAAGAAATTTTATTATTTCTATAAAATCGAGTTATTGCGATTGAGTATACAGGAGGAGGTCCCGGAGTCAGGGACTGAATTGGGACCTCCTATGCAAGCTAAACATGGAGAAAAATGTGACAGTTTGCATCAACAGAAAAGAGGAAAATTTTCAATGTGCATTTTGAGAACAGTGGATAAAAAGAATTCTAATACTTACCCCCGTATTCAGAAACGCTCATCCACTGGACTTTCACCCTTCACTTGACAGAGTTGAGCACTGCGCCGCTGCTCGGCTGAAAATGACAATGCGCTACTGAAGAATCGCAGCAGATTAGCGCTGATATGCAGTGGCCTGCCGTACCTAGAGACGGCGCTCCCATCGGCTTTTTCAAGTGAAGGTGAAGCGTTGAGTGAAGGGACGTTCTAGAATACGGGGGTTAATACAACAACAAGAAAAATTTGATACACTTGAAACAGGAAAAAAAAGGTTCACATTATATATAAAAAAATAAAAAATCACCCCCAATTATTTTCAGGGGCTGTGTAAATGAAAAGTTATTCAGCGTTGTACTAATTCATTGATATGTGGGGTTTAACGTTCCAAAACCACCATATGATTATGAGAGACGCCGTAGTGGAGGGCTCCGGGAATTTCGACCACCTGGGGTTCTTTAACGTGCACCAAAATCTGAGCACACAGGCCTACAACATTTCCGCCTTCATCGGAAATGCAGCCGCCGCAGCCGGGATTCGATCCCGCGACCTGCAGGTCAGCAGCCGAGTACCTTAGCCACTAGACCACCGCGGCGGGGCTCAGCGTTGCACTAATTGAGAAGGAACTTTTTAAAACTCTCTGACAAATGAGCTTAGAGTCATTGATTTTAAGGGGGATGGCAATGAGCTCCATATATAGGAAAATTCACTGAAATGAGCGCTTTTTTTACTGTAGTTAGTTCAGATACTCGGCAAAATGAAGTTCTTGTACGAACCACTATGAGGACAGCGCCGAAGTTGATGAGGGAGGATGAGAAACCACTGAAAAATTCCTTCATTAATGCGTACGCCTTCGCAAGAACGTGATTGTACAAGCACGTGGCACGCAGAAGTGCTTTTCCGGCTGCAGCTAGTTGTGACGTATTAAATATAGGTCGCTTGTTATCTACACGCGTAAGCGTGCCTTGATTCAGTTTTTTTTCCCCGTTTCCATTGCGCTGATACACGCATGTTTGGAACATAGACACCTAAAAGCAGCAACAAAACATTGCTCCTGTGTGCGTTGACCAAAACCAGAGCGAGTCACGTCAATGCCACCTAGATATCGGGCCTGCTCACTGCCGCTGTGACGTCACGCGCCTTGACTGAGCGAGCGCGCACGGATGTCTGTGAAGCCACTGCCACCATCGTCTTCCGTGAGAAGACAAAACGTTCGCGGCGAGTTTTACACGTGTACAGTGTCAATTTTTATGAAAGGGAACACGGGAGCGCGTGGACTTCGCGCTCCGGCTGCTGCTGGCAGCGCGTTCAAGCGGGAGCGAGAGCAACCACAGTCTCTTTTCGCGTCCTCTCGCGGCGAGCAGAACAACCATTCGTTGTGGATATAGAACGGCAAGAGTGCAACCCCTCCCCTTTCAAGGCGATTACCGGCTCTCGCGTTACCACCTTCAAGGGGGAGGGGGTCGCAATCTTGCCGCTGGTTATATATCAGCAACGAATGTTTGTTTCGCTCGCCGCGAGATGACGCGAAAAGAGACTGTGGTTGCTCTCGCTCCCGCTTGAACGCGCTGCCAGCAGCCGCCGGAGCGCACAGTCCACGCGCTCCCGTGTTCCCTTTCATGAAAAGTGACACTGTACAACAGCTTAATTCAACCGTTTGTGTCCGCATTGGCACTTGTTTAACGATTATAATGCGCTTTAAATTCTTTGGTGATTTATTTGTAAGCATATATTATTCTATCTGGACGTAGAAAAATATTATGCGCTATCGAATGCTCGACCAATTTATAAAAATAAAGTTTGGTCGCCCAACAAAGAGGCGAACTAAGTAAGGTAAATCGTATTAAGTTTTATTTAGACACACACACACATTCCAGAAGCACACAAAGCGTTTCTATTATTTGCTAAACTTCTGCAGTTTTCTCTGCTGAGTTAGTGGGTTTGTTCTCTTGTGCATGTTCGTGGATCGGTCTACTTGGTAGTCGACGTGAAGTATTTCGGCTTGAAGTGAAACTCACACACATTAAAAAACATCTAACAAAGCGCTTTATCACAAGCTTGCCGCTACACATACACCTAATTGAGAAGCTACAAAACAGGAAATTCATTGAGGTATGTACAGGCATCCAAATTAAGTTAAAGAGCAGCAGCACATATTTCAAAGACAATAGGTTAGCTAAACGTACCGAATGGACTAGTGCATAATTATAATATCGTCACGAAGTCACCGAAGCAGCGGTAAGAAATACTTCGTAGTATACGTACAGATGAACTACGACACCACGCACTAGCCCTCCTTCCCTCATCTAAACACAGGGACCGGAGGGGTGTTACAATAAGCCCGAGGTGCTATGCGCAAGTAGCGAAATGTTTACCGACCCTGAAGGAATAACGCCTGTTTTCATAATACATTTTGAAGTGGTGGTTATTGCTTTATTTTGATGCGCTTGCGGTGCGAGCAGCGGAATCTAAAGCACAGCTGGTTGAGAGGAACGAGAAGCTGCCTCTACTTAAGTTCACCGTCAATTTCAGCCATACAGACTGCGTCTCGGCAAATGCGCACGTAAAAACGCAAAATCTATGCAGTTCCTAGCACTATCCCGGGACGATACGTTATTGTTGGGGTGAGCGCCAGTGCCGCTCAGCTATAAGTGTTCAAGTTCAAGGCTTCCTCCAACAGTTCGGAAGCGTACTACGCGACACCATTTCACTGTAAGAACTGAACGTGCTAAAGGTGGTGCCTTTGAAAAAACTCAAAGTTGAGTAGTAGAGACACACACACATACCTTCGAAACACAGAGAGAACGCCGATGGAAATGCTGAAACCATCGGCGCATTGTCAATATCGGTGGCGGTTGGATCCGCAGCACTACCCACTTGCGAGAGCATGCAGGTGTACTACATACGTACGCTACGCGAACATTCAGTGAACGAAGCACTTGACATCACGTCGCAGCACTTCATTATACGCTGAAAAACACATTCATCTTCACGCAGTCGCCAAAAAAAACACGAGCACTCCATGAACAGGCTTAGCAATCCTGCTATCTCGAACGGCGGCCGCAAGCATGCGCGCGTCTACGCGGCAGGAGACGAGTGCCAAAACTGAGTGACGTCAGAGGCAGTTTTCGGAGTAGTGAGCAGACCTGAATTATTTGGTCTAAGTGGCATTGGTCTAGGTGGCAAGTGTACGGACGATTGCCATCCGTGTACCTATGCCGTCCGCACCATATAGTTGCGAGCCATCTGCTGTGGAGAGCATTTCTTTGACGACCATCGTCAGAGCGTTGCTCTCGACAGCAGTTTGTCAGAGCAACAATTTCGACAGCAGACGAGTAGACGACACAGACACCGATTTCGATGCGTACTTCCGTACTTCGTATTTGCTCGCGTGTGTGCACAAGTGCTGAAACGAAAGTGACGTGATCGTGATTGATTGATAACGACTCATTGATTCAGCAATTGTTCTTTAATCAACAATTTGTCACTGCAGCGAGCAACGTTTTTGAAGGAAATCGTTATGATTCCCCTGACTTTTCTTTTTTCTTCTCCTTCGACACGCCTGCCACGTTGCCACCATAGCTGGCCAATATAATTATTGCCTTTCATCAACATCTACCACGTAATTTCAGTCATGAACGCAACAGGAAATCTTCACGACCATAAGTGGAAGCAAATCGAGGACAAACATCTCTTTTTCAGTCATTTTTCCGCCCTTGTTTGCGCGAGCACATTAGAAAAGCTTCTCTGCTGCGAGCATGCCAAAGATGCTACTACGCGCACAATGTCAGACCGAATGACCCATCGTCACTTGTTCCTCCGCTTTGCATCCACGGTACAACCCACTTCACGGGGCAGGAAACAAAATCTGCCTTGCCGTGCCGGCAGCCGTAATGGAAACGAATGAAACGACCCCAGCATTCGGCCTTCCTTCGCGGACGTCCAGTCTCGGCCGTTACGACCCCGAAAGAAGAAGCGCATGAAGTTTGCCCAGACGGGCCATATAAACCTCTCGGACTATCGACCTCCTCCGGCGAGGGGCGCGAATAAAAAACAAACGAAATAAAGGAACCAAGAACACGTTTGTAGCGCAGCGTCGTCGCCAAAGATGCAGTAAACGACGGCAACTTTGCCAGGCGCCAGCGAATAGCCGAGCTGGTCTGCGAGGCACGGACGAATCTATATCGATGTGGTGGCGGCCACCGTCCCCCGGTGCCACATTATCCGACGTCTGGAGCTGCACCGCACGCAGTGCGCCTACTGTACACGCTGAAGCCGCATATACTGCCACCTCGAATGCTGGTGCATGCATATATGCGTTCAGCGTGTCACTATATAGCGAGGCTGCAACGACCTTCTTGGTAGAGATGAACGAAAAACGCTGCATACGAAACGACGGCGCCATCGCGCGCCCGGTCTCGATAAAATGGCTATAGAGATACACACGATGCCATTATAGCAAGTAACGGGAAATTAAGCCTACGAAATATTTACAATCCCCAACCACCCTGCTGAACTCTTCCGGGTATGGTTTACTCAAATTCTTCTTTTGGAACTTCCAGTTCCGGTACACCACCAATCCACACCTAACCTTCGGTTAATATGCCAGCGCCAAACGTTTGTTTGTAAACTGTGCGTCGGAGAGAACGCGAGGTAAATTTTGCAGTACATACACACAGATTTATCTACATAAGTCTTATCAGTCACACATAACAGCTATACATCAGCGCCACAGATGAGACGATAAACTAGACTATAAATCGCGTTTCTTTTTGGCGGGTTGACTCGCAAATGCGGCTATATATTAGACCAAAAGCGTAACGACTCGCTCCAAGACAACGTAAGGAGACCATCGAATGGGAAGCGCTGGCAAACGCGTAGATCTGTCAAGCGAGTACCAGTGACCCTCTTTATTTGCACTCTGGCGCTGTTTTCTAAATGTTTTCAAAAATATTTTATTCCGCGGAGCTAAAATGACACAACTCGGCGCCTGCTGAAATTGAACGGCATTTATTGCCCTAAGGATGGGCTTTTTATGATGTCGATAAAGTGAAACCGTATCCATCAATGTTTATGACTCTACTCATTCAGGCACTGCTCAACACATATTTGTTGCTTCGTGCGCGTTATTTTGTTTCGAGCACAATGCCATGCAACTAAATTTCAATTCCTACCCGCTTCCGACGTCTTTCATAATAAAGCTGCACGACGCCGCTGACGCACTAAGCGACTCCAAGGAAAGTTGGGACGATGCGACGTGAGATGGCGCCCGAGAAATGTCGCGTGTGAGAGATAGCGTTTTATCTCTGCCTAGCTTTCTAAAAACATTAAATAAAAAAATTTGGCAGATCCCACGTACCATGGGAATTGATGTATTGCGAAACGTGTCGTGTGAAGATGACCACGGTGAATTTTCCTTTTATTGATCGAATTGATCAAAACCTTAGGAAATGACGCTATAGAGATAGTGTCGCGTGGTCATGTAGGCGAGTAAGCCGGCAATATGTACACATGTGCGCACCCACGTTTCTTTACAAAAAATAAAAATCCCTCGAGAGGGTGAAACAGCTTCATAATCGTGTGCAGCTAAGGAGACCAATGAAGCGAAGAAACACTGTGAGACACGGCACAGTGAAAGAGACGGACAAAGGGCTGACTCCGTCTCTTTCACCGTTCCGTGTATAACGTTGTTTTTTTCGCTTCGTTTAATGTACCAACTGGCCCAAATAAGCACTTTAGATCTAAAGAGAAATTCACGGGGTCAAAGTATATTTGCCCATGATGACTCCAATGCGGCAGCCATGTTATTCTCTTTTCTGCTCGGTCGGTAGTATGAGGACCTTTTTTGACCCAAATTCGGTGCATTGCAGTCCCCTCCCTCTCACTTCCCGGAAGATCTCCCAGCTCTAATAGGTACCACTGAAGGAGCCTGCGGCCACACGGGCCAGCAATAGCGTTTCTGCATGCCTAAGAGCATCGTGCATTGTAATGAGGTGGTACTACGCAGTACTGTACGCAGTACAGCGGTGTACTGCGGTACGACAACGGAAAATCAAAAAAAGCATAAGACGCAATCATTAAGGCCAAATGCTTGGGTCAGGATAACTGGAAAAAAAAGGGGAGAAAGGAGTTTTGTGGTCGACACATGGAATGAATACCTTTGTAAAGAAAATAATAAATGAAAAGAAAAAGATGGTGATAAATACCACCACGTATGTGTACGGATGATAAGAGCGAAAAGCCTCAGCCACAAATTATGTTTGCATAATTCAATTGTCTCAATGCGCTTCGAGGAAAGGGCGGACAGTCACTAAAGAAACATGGCCGAAAGGAAGAAAGAAAGAAAGAAAGCAAGAAAGAAAGAAAGAAAGAAAGAAAGAAAGAAAGAAAGAAAGAAAGAAAGAAAAAAAGAAAGAAAGAAAGAAAGAAAGTAGGAAAGAAAGAAAGAAAGAAAGAAAGAAAGAAAGAAAGAAAGAAAGAAAGAAAGAAAGAAAGAAAGAAAGAAAGAAAGAAAGAAAGAAAGAAAGAAAGAAAGAAAGAAAGAAAGAAAGAAAGTGCAACCTATACTCATGCTGAATAACATTTTTACACGGAGCCATTCCAATACACAAAACAGGAGTTGGAGAAAAAAAAATGTTATTGATAACGAGGTACCGCGTTGCGGATGTCTTCCCACAACCGCACATACCACCTACGCGTTGGGGACACTACCATGAAGACGACATTGTCCGTACTCCGTACAGAGATTCCGGACAACCAGGATTCGCCATAAGCAATAGACATTTTCTGCGGAGAGGAGGATTTCCTCCTTTCTGGATTCATGCACGGGAGTACGAAAGTTGACGTCACAAACTAGGCGGAGCCTAGAGAGGACTCTAGCGGCGTCCAGGGAGCTTTTCGCGAACAAGTCTACAGCACGCTAGTAGGAGGGAAATGGAAGGCCTGCCACAGTGTTTTTTCACGGAATCCCAGAGCCTTTAACGCTTTCAGTGTGAAAGAAGTCACAGTTTTATAGCTCGCTCTCGTTATGAGTCGCGGGAAACGTTAGGTGTATCTCGGCTCAAAACATGAGCGAATTAGTCACATCTCTAGATTTTCGGGCCCCCTATTTTAGAATGCTTGTCTGTGTTTCCTGTAGCCTTTGTTGCGTTTCCATGCTACTATACGTTATAGATCATGCAGTGCTAGCTAGTACGAACAGCTATCATTCTACATTTTTGACGCAGCAAAGTCGCAAATAAAAGCTTCGCATGCATCGTCCTGTAAGGTGGGTGAAGCGGCCCCCTCTGTCTCACCCTCTTTCTCTCAAGTTTTCTTATACATGCGTAAAAAAAAAAACATGAGCGGATGTTTTTGAGGTGTAGGCTCAATGCAGCCTCAGGTGCAATTCACAATCAACAGTACACCACTAGCCGGCCATTAAGTCGTTACTGCCGGCGTTCAGTTTATCAAGGCCGCCACCATCACCACCCACTCACGAAACTTTGTTTACCGTTAAGATAACTCAAGACACTAAACTCTCTTTACTGCTGCAGTTTGCGGTATTATTAAGAGCGAGGGTTTTCATTAGCAGGAAGGCTTCTCGTGCGTGATCGGAACTGAAGCTGCATAACACCTGCGGGAGTTACAGCGAGGGTGGGGGGTCAAAGCGCTGAACTCTAACTAAAGTTTACAGTGTGGCACATGAACACGTTTCAAAGAAATCACTACAAGAACGAAAACGTGTTCTGGCGAGCTCACTACATGCTTTTATCCGCTGCTAACCCAGCCGTTCCCATAGACGGACACCTGAAACTTCGAGCTCCCCTTTCAGACGCGTACTACGCCATCCATCCTTTACTATCTTCATGACACTCACGTAATGCTCTCATCTGTGAGATGAGTAGTCATGACACAAAAGACGTGGGATGGAGGTCCGGCCGTGGCAACCGCCTTTTCGACAGAGGCGAAAATGCTTTAGGCCAGTGTACTCACGTTTAGGTTCACGTTAAGAAACAACAAGCAGTTGAAATTCGTAATCCCTCCACTACGGCGGCCCTCATAATCATATCTTGGTTCAAGCACGTTAACCCATAATATTTATATGAGATGGGTGGTTATGTCCACCCTCTGAAGCCAGTGAGGCAACGTCTCGTAAGGGAGGTGTGAGGGAAATGCATGCAAAAAGTAATTAGTATGCCTTAAGAGCCAGCTATATCGTAGTAAAAAAAGTTTCTTCAGGTTGACTTCCCTATCATTCTTCTTTTTCTCTAACTTCCACATATCTGATAGATTACAGCTGTGTAACGGAGAACCAGATAGATTACAGTGGTGTAACGTAAAATCTACATAATACATCGCATTACACGAACAGGCGAAGCTACCACTTCATTTCATCTTTCTCGTCATGCAGTACCCATTCCAGAAGGTTATGCTGGTGTTGACACTGAGTACGAGCGTAGTCGGGGAATACGACACCAACCTGAAAAAAGGATATCGCAGGCCGGGAAAATTTGAAGATTACCAGGTTGCACAGAAAGTATATTCTGCAATGCAGAACCAGCTGCGAGAGCTTTTAACGAAAAGGTGGCAAGATTTCTGCACTTCGCCTTCTCCATTTATCACGGCATTCAACTGTGGATCATGGTGCGTGCCCTCCGACAGCCACTACTCCACTTGAGACCACTCCAGGCTCTAGCACTGTCTTGAGGAGCTGGCGAACGTATGATTGCCAAAGGATTTTGCGATCTAATACTGAGAAATAGCGAGGCCATCCAAACGGGAGAGTGTGAATCATCAGCATAATCGGCTTCGATTGCTGTAGCGAAGTTTTCTGCGGCCAGTTCATCGGATCTGGACAATCGCTTCACACCAGATGCGCTCCAATACCGGCTGTCTTCAGTGAAGCGATAGAGTTCACCAGGACCAGGTGGAGTTACATACATCGCACTTCCTAATTTGTGTGAGAGAAGAAAGTTACACCTCTTGGACATATACAAGAAATATTGGCAATAAGTAAAGGTCCCAGAAATTTGGAAGGTATCAAAGGCAGTGCAGTGCCATTTCTAAAACCAGAAAAAGCCTTATGAAGTTGAATGTGTATTGACCAGTACGTTTGACAAGTTGTATTTCGAAAGTGATGGATGAAATAATAAAGGAACGACTTTTATGGTGGTAAGAGATTAAAAAACAAATACCGAAAAGTATTGACAGCTTCACAAGAGGTACATGCACAATTACTGCCTTTTAAGTTGATCATAGCTGTGGAAAACCAGCATGCTCGAGGAAACATTACCGTCGCTATATTCCCTGATGTCCAACAAACATATGACACGGTAATCCCCGTTCATGTTGTAGAAGGCCTGAAGCGTTCCAGGGATTTGCGGGCAAGATTCTGCGTTGAATGGCTGACTTACCGAAGCACCCGCCAATTTTCGTGGTTACACAGGAGGGCCCGAAGCCAGAGCACGCCCTCAACTAAGGAGTGCCACAGAGCAGCGTGCTAAGCCTGACGCTCATTGATGGAGTCTTGGCACAGCTCCCGTGTAATCTTCCGCGTAACATAAGATGTTCACATATGCTGATGATATAAGTATATGGACATCTGGCCCATTGTTTTCGCACGTCCGACAAACTTTGCAAGAAGGAGCCACTTGCAATTGAAAAGAAGCGTGCGCGTATGCCTTGTTTTTCATTGTCGACTTGTCAACTTCCAGTGATTTGGCATATGCAGAAGCTCTACAACCACCTTTGGCAGTACTCTGAGTAAGAGAATCATCCAGCTATTTCTTTAGAATTTTCACGCGACATGACAGTCATCCTTTATCTGACGAACTAACATGCAGGATGGCAACGCGACTACATGATAGTGTGTCATTATTCCAAGCAGGATATAAATAATGGAAACCATCAAATACCACATACAACGCTGCTGATTTTGAACGGTATGAGTGAAACAGATGGCATACGCGAAAAAGCAGACATGGTGCCTCTAGCGTCTGTTATTTTCATACAATGCACAATAGAAAGACGAAGAAATATACAGAAAGGTCCCGTACTGAAGAAGCATTAGCCTTTGCGGTTTTCACACCCGAACTTCAAGAAAACGGTGTATAAATTATCGCACCTATCTTCAACAACGACATCAGAATTGCTGGCTTTTTTTTTAACCAGCTGAGTATTTTCTGCGACAATTCTGGAACACGACGGAGGGTAGTATGCGCGGATAGCAAACCGACCCTTTAAGATAATCAAACATGCCAGATTACCTTGCGAAAATGGCAATGTAGCGCAATGTATTGCAGACTTAGGGGAATATGCCTCGACGCAGGGTCACATCATTGTATTTCAATAGGTACCCAGCCACATTCAAATCGATGGTAATAAAGAGGCAGGCAGCCTCGCCAAACACCTTGAACTAAGGACGGGACCGCACATATCTCTGTGTCTTGGGCGGATATTCGAAATTTTATAACACAAAAAGCTAACCACAGTTCTATGAAGAAGTGGTTTGATATCTCTCAGTCGAAGCAATCATTACTTTATGAATTTGTTGGTTCGCAAACAAAATCTTCAATAGCGACGGATCTCCCACGACACTTAGAGATGTTAATCCACAGACTTACACTGGATACAGCATATACAAACAACTTCACGTACAAAAAACATCAATCCAGCTGATCGGAATTCCATTGTGGTGACTAAGATGAAAATGTTCATATTTGTTTGTAATGCGTAATCTACGTAAATTAAAAAGACAAATCAATGAAGAAATCAGCGAGTTTAGACAGACGACCCCTCACTTAAAGAAATTACTTGAACCATAGTCTGAGATGCATCGTCAGAAAAAGGCGAACATGTTCCTGAAATACTTCTTGATGAAGAGGAGCTGGATAAGCGCTTGTGATAAAAAGCTACTAATTGCGATATACGGAATGATGATTTAGTACATATACTGTGAGTAGAGTGATGTGCGTGTGAAGAATTTATGGCAGTGTGAGCTGCTGCAAGTAAACTGCAGATTGTCATGTTATTTCATGTTGTTTCACTGTGCTAGCTATTATGTGTTTTTTTCTCTCTTTTCGTTGCTAATTGTTCAATTTAGGTAAAATTCGTTATTTTATTTTGCGCTGCAGAGCTTATCGATATGGAGTAGTCAGGGGTAACATGGAGCTCAACTTCGTCACAGCAAAACGGTCATAACCGAACAGGACATTATTTTTCATGCCTGTACGTTACATAGGAAGGTGAAAGCCTACAATCATAACGGCATCCGTGTTCTCAAACATATACAACGTCAAAAAGTTATTCATATAGTGGTAGCAGAATGTTTGATTGATTTGTGGTGTTTAACGTCCCAAAACCACCATATGATTATGAGAGACGCCCTAGTGGAGGGCTCCGGAAATTTCGACCACCTGGGGTTCTTTAACGTGCACCCAAATCTGAGTACACGGGCCTACAACATTTCCGCCTCCATCGGAACTGCAGCCGCCACAGCAGGGAACCAGAATGTTTATACGTCATATAATGCTGCATTGCAAATATTGAACATTTCTCCTTTTTTCACGTGAGTCAAGAATACACTGCTTCCGTATTCGACAGGATAGTTTTGTTTAAGGACAAACTCCTTAGGGCGAGACCTGGCCGGTGCTAGAGCGGCGTCGGTCATCGACCGTCCTCTGTGCGGTGGTGTGGCCTCGCTGAACCACATCCTCTGGAGCTGCCCGGATAATCCCCCCACCCACCAAACTCTTTCGCTCACCCCCTACCATGGAACAATGAGGGGCTCTTTGTAGCACCGACAGAGACATCCAAACACGGATCCTGCAACGAGCGCAAGACGTGATCGAGAAGCACGGACTGGCAGCCTACTAGGCTTAGCCTCCCTTACTCCTCACATCTTCGATTAATAAAAGTTGTTACTCCCTCACTCACTCTATTCAGTAACTAACTATCTGTGTTGTTTGAATTTTAATGCATGACCCCCTCACATAATATTCCAAATGGGAACCTGTGATGTACTTGAATAAAATAAATAAAAATTAAAAAATATCTTTAGGGCGAGAACATTAGATGTCTCATTAAACGCGAAAATTGACCGTAGGCAACGTCAGCGTCTCATGGTGTCAGCGGCAATACGAGTGGTGCCAAAATCGATGACGTCATCACGTCACCATACGTCGTCACAACGTCACTGATCGCCAGAACTTGTGACGTCATCATATGACATATTCGCTTAGTAAAGTGTGGATCGTACTCGGAGGCAATGCAAAGCCAAGTGAAGTGCAGGGAGCTTTCAATGCACCCAATCCTGGAAGCAGCGCAAATCCACCCTACGTGCAGACAGCTTTCGGAGGGAGCAGGGGAGGATCAAAGCATTGAGTGAGAGAAGCAAGAAGCTAGGTTTGGCCCTCGAGGCACACTAGGCAAATCGCATAAGGGACAATAAGTTATTGTTTTATTTTTTTTCTACACAGTTTTACTGTTATAATAATTTTTGTTCTCTGCCCTAAACTTACCGCCACCGATACCGAAACCTCCACTGATTGTTGTTATTTCTTATTTTTCGCTCAATTCGGGGCCCTTGATGCACGCGCAAGCAATCCCCTCTAAGCGCTCAGCTTTGCCAACGGATATCGTCCGTGCCCCGTCCCCACCCAGAACAGAGCTCTCACTCCAACGTTTGCCGTCGTGAGAAGGGTTTTTCCAGGCATGCGCTCGGGATCGGACGCAGAACGGTCGTCGTCGCATTGTCCTCCGCGTTAACTTCATCGCGCCGAGGGGCGCGTGCAATTAAGCCCATACTCAACGACGGGAAATTAAGCCGGCACCATAGAGAGCCGAGCGGATGGGCCCAGACCCCATATAGTCGGCACCCCTCCAATAGGAAACGCCAGCCATCGCGCGCAAGGGGCACAGGCCAGCGTGGTTATAACGGCGATGCAGCGCCTTATTGCAAGCCTAATGAGCCTTGCGATGGCTGCCTTGCTCTCTCCTTGTGGATGAGTCTGAGAGGCTGCACTGAGTGTCGTTTCGTGTAAGAAGTTACGCGCAGCTGGTGGAAGGCGTGGGTGCGCAGTGGAACACGGAAGAAGCAGGACAGGGTTGCACCTTTAGCTTGAAACAGGGGCCAGCAAGTGTAGCGCTGTGTGGTGTTAGTCTGCGTTACTTAGTTTATGCCCACGTCCTTTCTTTGTTTTTTCATCGTCGTGTCTTATGGCTGTCTCTGCTTTCTTTCACTTTGCTACGGGACGGTAATGAGCTTGTTGGAGCACAGACTGTCTGAGCGCTAGTGGTTTTCGCGATGAAGCTAATAACGCGTGAAAATTGAACGTTCGGGAGGCGAAACAGAGCTAGCTCGTTGTTGAGGCATCGTAATAGAGCTATCTTTGGCTGAACGACCTCTCGCTTGAAAGGAGTTGGTTAGTTTGTTTATAACATGTTGATCTCCGGTGCCACCGTTTTAAAGCTTAAAGTCGTAGCCTATAGATAAGATGGATGTTCCGCACTATGTCGAAGCATGGAGGCACACGCTGATGACTTGTCGTTTTACATTTTTTTTTCGTTCACTCAAAGAAAAATTAGGTAGATCCTCCATACTTTGGGAATCAACGTTATGTGAAGCATCCGGAGGGAGCGTGACCATGCTGTATTTTTCTTTATTGAGCGACGCGTTATGACATGACGCTGAATATACCTACAGACGTGGCACACACAGACATATGCTGAAAAGTCGAAGAAGTTTATATAACCAGTTGTTTGCACTTGCGCAACGATGCCAACGGGAACGTGTGTATTAACAACACCAGAAGCGATAAGCTGATATGAAGCGTTGGTGTTCGCGACTATGGTAGCCCCGGACAGTTCTACATAAATCAACTGCAGCGGATGGCACCTAACTATACTATGGACGTTAACCGGACGTGACGGTTGTATCGTAGGAGTAGACATGTAACGTTTATAAAATTGGATAGCCAGCACTGCAACCACAATTGGTGTTTCACGAACATTAGGGTTTACTTCAAAGGTAGTTACGAGACCTGGCGTGGCTTTGTGGTATAGAATAGTTGATCGCCACGCAGAATGTTCAGGTTCAATTCCTGCTAGGACACTGACATTTATTTTTTGCATTAGTCCAGTCAACGCTGCCGATGTCCGCTTTTTTCTTAAAGATGAAGCGTTAAAATTACCCATGTGTGTTCTTATCGCTCCTGGGTAGATACTAAGGGTCCAACACCTCTGGAACATACCCACCTATCAGCGGCAAATACTTGCCCGTGTGTACGTGCCACTGTCAGGCGGGAAGTGTTTAATAACGCACGTGACGCGATGTTCACATTATGCATTATTCATGTCTTTACCAACTAGTCATATTCGTTAAACCATCTTGCCCTCCCATACTAGCACTCTGCTGACGCCAAGTTAGGGGTGGCATCACGAGAGCAACGAGACGTAAGCGGATAGATAGATAGATAGATAGATAGATAGATAGATAGATAGATAGATAGATAGATAGATAGATAGATAGATAGATAGATAGATAGATAGATAGATAGATAGATAGATAGATAGATAGATAGATAGATAGATAGATAGATAGATAGATAGATAGATAGATAGATAGATAGATAGATAGATAGATAGATAGATAGATAGATAGATAGATAGATAGATAGATAGATAGATAGATAGATAGATAGATAGATAGATAGATAGATAGATAGATAGATAGATAGATAGATAGATAGATAGATAGATAGATAGATAGATAGATAGATAGATAGATAGATAGATAGATAGATAGATGGATGGATGGATGGATGGATGGATGGATGGATGGATGGATGGATGGATGGATGGATGGATGGATGGATGGATGGATGGATGGATGGATGGATGGATGGATGGATGGATGGATAGATAGATAGATAGATAGATAGATAGATAGATAGATAGATAGATAGATAGATAGATAGATAGATAGATAGATAGATAGATAGATAGATAGATAGATAGATAGATAGATAGATAGATAGATAGATAGATAGATAGATAGATACTTAAAACACGTTTTTATGGGCACACAAATCTGGAAATAACAGCACTATTTTGGGGTTTCGCTGAATTCGCGGCCATCCACCAGTACGGGAGACAACGTTCAAAGTTTTTAACCTCCTATTATGCGAGCCCCAGTTGCGATTGCACACCCAATCGCAGGGATAATGGGTGGTTTCGTTTGATGTTTAGTGTTGTACGGGATAAACAAACGCCCCCAAAAATCAGACGCTACCCATTGCGAAAAGCATACATGTATTTTAAAATTGCATAATTCCCGATTATTTAGCATACTAAACCGCTCGCTGCTTCATCACGGCGTGTTTAAGGAGGAGGAAGGAAGTTTAAGCGGAAAGAAAGGGAGGTTAGCCAGTTCTTAGACCGGCTGGCTACCCTGCGCTGGGGAAAGGTGTGAGGAGAATAGAAGATGTTAAAAAGAAATGTTGCGAAGATAGACAGAGAAATTACAAAAAAAAAATGCGACAGAGGAAAGGCAACATCAAAGAGTATAAGACACTAAAGTCTGTCTCTGAGGCCAGTTGTCCGCAAAAAGCGCAGCAAAGCTTTCAAAGCCTTCCGGGCTGAGGATGGGCTCGGCCAATGATCCAGAATTCTTTGTTCCGACAAAGGCCGATCGTCCAGTCTATCCAGCGCTGAAGTGAGTTCTTGTCTTTGCGCGTTGAAATGGGTGCACTCACACAGAAGGTGCGCGATGGTTTTTTTTTTTTCAGCTGCAGTAAGCGCATGTAGAAGAGCTGTTCATTCCAATGAGATAAGAGTATGCGTTCGTGAAGGCCACTCCAAGACACAGGCGGCATAGAAGAGTCTCCTCAGCTCGATATATCCCTGGGGGAAGACGAAGCTGCAGATCGGGATTGAAATTATGCAGGCGCACGTTTGTGAAGTCTGTTGAGTTCCACTGTACCAGTGTGAGGTCACGTGCAAGTGAACGAAGTCTTGTAGCTGCGTCGGTTCTTGAAAACGGGATGGCTGTGTATTTGGTACCGTCGTGGGCAGATCTAGCGGCCTCATCTCCGCGGTCATTGCCATATATACCGCAATGACCTGGTACCCACTGATACACTATGCTGTGCTGTATCTCGATTGCTTGGTGATGAAGAAGCCTTATTTCAGCTACTAACTGTTCATTAGGTCCATGGCGAAAGGTTGGCATAAGACATTTAAGAGCTACCTTCGAGTCCGAGAAGATAGACCAAGTTCCCGAAGGTTCTTCAACTATAAACTCCAGAGCTGTCCGTATGGCGGCGAGTTCTGCAGCTGTTGACGACGTCAAATGCGATGTCATGAATTTAATTGTGATGTGCCTCGCGGGGATAACCACCGCCCCTGCAGAGCTTACTGAAGACACCGAGCCATCTGTGTAAATGTGAAGGCATCCGTTGTGCTTCTCTTGCAGGAAGAGTAATGTGGCCTGTTTCAGGGCTAGATACGACGACTTTTTCTTATTTTGGATGCCAGGAATAGTAAGAAGTGCTTTAAGTGAGTGTAGGCACCATAATGGTATCGGCAGCCGTGCTGCATGCGTGAAGTGCAATGGATGCACTGCGCAATGCTGAGCTTCAGTTGCGCTGAACGTTGAGTGGGACCTAGAAGTTAGAAGTGAGGCGAGGTGATGGTATGGAAGCCGAGCGAAATGTCTTATGCGCAATCTCAAAGCGTCTACGTGGATGTATGCGTTGATTGGATAATCACGCGCAATGATGACTATCGCTGCTGTAGACGCGCATCTCGGAAGACCTAGGCATATTCTCAGGGATTCGGCTTGCATCGACTGGAGGACGCGCAAGTTTGTTCTTCGGATCCCGCAAAGCACGGGTAAGCTGTATCTCATATAGCTGAGGAACAGAACAGTGGAGAGCTGAAGCATTGCTCCTACCGACGCAACCCACGTTTTGCCAGCAAGAAACCTCAGCACGTGTGTGATCACGGTGAGTTTAGTTTTAATGTGGGCGATGTGAGGTCTCCAGGAGAGGTTGCGATCAACTATGACTCCAAGGTATCGGTATGTCTTCACGTGGTTGATCGTGTGTCCGTTGATTAAGATAGCATATGGGCTCGTCGCCTTATGCGTGAATGCTATAAGCGAGCACTTCTCTGATGACAGCTCTAGTCCCCGTTCTTTCAGGTACTTTGTCGCTAGTGTAGCCGCTCTCTGAAGCCGGGCACGCAAATGAAGGCGTGTTACGCGTGACGCCCAGACGCAGATGTCATCTGCATATATTATAGATGGACAGATTCTGGAAGTGTGTCATAAAGGCCGATGAGTGCTAGATTGAAAAGTGTGGGACTAAGAACACCACCTTGAGGCACACCATGACGGATGCAATGATGCGTTGTTGTGCCATTCTCCGTCTATACTAAGAAAGTTCTGCCTTTCAAATAGCTGTGGATTCATTGGTAAACCCGACTTCCTAATCCAACATTTTCCATGACATCCAAAATGGCTTCATGTGAAACGTTATCGTATGCACCTTTCACGTCCAAGAACAACGCTGCAGATAAACGTGTGTTTAAGCTTACCAATAAACGTTTCATGGAGTAGCGACGCAAAACGTGTGTTTAAGCTTACCAATAAACGTTTGATGGAGTAGCGACGCAGAACAAGTGAACTAAGTTGGACAGCGCTTTTTTTTTCAGCTCCTATTTCGCATCTATTGAGCTATATTATTGGTAACGTACAGGTAAACACTCACGAGCTTCCAATGCAGCAACTTGGCAGAGTTGATCACGCAACAGCTCTACCAATAAACAAGGCAAGAAATTAAAAAAAAGGTTGTAAATAACGTTTTCTATCGGTCTTTCGTTTGTTCTTATTAGTCGGAACACCAGTTCTGGCGCAAGCTTTCGTCGCA
The DNA here is from genome assembly GCF_043290135.1 of Rhipicephalus microplus. NCBI lineage: Eukaryota > Metazoa > Arthropoda > Arachnida > Ixodida > Ixodidae > Rhipicephalus > Rhipicephalus microplus. The sequence continues at coordinate 172,259,659 of NC_134700.1, read as the reverse complement.
TGCACCAAGATGAGCCTCTAACGTAAGCCCCATTTCCCACGGTTCTCCTGCTTCAACAACAACAAAAATGGTGATGTTACAGTGGTGGCATCCGCGCATGAGCCTCGTAACGAACGCTGTACTACATACCGCACAACTCGGCCTTCGACGCTCCTGCGAAGGCATCGCGGGGGGCCCTATGAACGTAACGCAAGTTTCGACGATACAGTTGGACACGCCTCCACTCGATCTTTCGGTTGCGCTCTGCATCGCGCCGCGGCTCTGTGCAGACCTGGAGCGGCTGCAACAATGGGCCTCCTCGTAAACAGGGGCAACGATTTGCCTCGACGCTGCAAGACCGATCCGTCTTCCCCCATAGACCCACAGCCCGATCTGCTCCCACGTCCACTCGTTCCACCCATCTTATCCCACCGCTCTGCCTTTCTTTTCGTCTCCGACCAGAGCTCCCTTCCTTCGCGGTTCTTCTCTCTTAGCGCCACGATGGAGTCCTCGGAGCCACAAAACAGTTTGCCCTTCCCTTGGGCGTCTACCAGAGCGTGAAACCAATCGTGCCGCGTAGACATACGGACACCATCACTGACTGGACGGAGAGCAATGAAAGATAAAGCACCCTCATCCCACTCATCCCGTCTCACGAACATAAGGAGTATAGTAGAAAGGGAGAGGTGAAGAAGAGCTATGGACGTCAATGGTGTCTTGGTGGCACCTTCCTTCCTTTTCACTCTTCATATAGGCGTCCACACTTCATCGTTCGCACCGCTGACCCTACCACCTCTTCCTCCTTTCTGACGACACGTGAAGGCCGAGCAGGGATCAATAGAAAAGGTTCGCCGAGCCACCGACCCTCGAGAAAGCAAGCAAGCAGGAGGCGCGGACGGCCTGGCGATCCGCGAGAGAAGGCGAGGCGTGGAGGCGGACGGCCGGCTCTGCTATAAGAGACTGCACCGGTTAGATAGATACATCGCGTGATGGGAGGAGATGAAGAAAAGCCCAAAGCTGCTGCTGCTGCGTTGTCGGCGACGACGCGACGACGCGGTGGCGAAAACCGATACGTTTCAGTTGAGTGGTTGCCCAGCAACCAGAGCGGCCTCTCCTCTCGTTACCGCGTTATTTCCCGCCATCGTACGCGTATTCTTTACCTCGACGGCCACTCGCCCTGTCCATCTTCTTTTTTTTTTATTTTTGCTGTCCTTGGTTTTGTTGTTTGTTTCGTTTCTTCTTTTTCTTTCTTGCGCAAACTGTCGTCTCTCCGAGGCTCTCGCCATTTCACTCCCATAGCGCGACCGTCACTCTCATTCTCATTCTCAGCTCAGGGTGAGTTTGTACATTTAGAACAGCAATGCTCACGTTGCCCGCTGTGTGGCTTCTGGAACGCTTACTTTTTTTCGGTATGTGGTTCTTCATTGCTATAAACAAGATATGACCTTGGTGTACACTCTCCCCGCTCTCTCTCTCTCCATCCGGACATTTTCTCCGCTTACGACGGCCGTCAGGCGGATTCTGCGACTTTATGTCGGCCCAAGCCGTAATGCAAGGTGGCTGAATTTTTTAGCTGCCCCTTCATATACGTTACTTCGCCGTCGGCGCCGCGTCTTGGGTCAATAAACGTTTCTTTCGCTCCAAGTGACGAGCCGTGTTCCATCGGGGTTTGTTACTGCGTTATATGTGTGTGAGAGCGCGCCTTCCGATTCCTCACATCGAGACCCCTCCACGAAAGCCACGCGCCAACCTTCTCCATTCGTGACCGGCCTGCCACAACCCGAAGTTGCGGCTCGAAAGAGCTAAGGCGCGGCCTGAAAGCTTACTTTTTTTCCTTGCATGCGCGCATATAGATGTCGCTGCTCGTCATTCGAACGCGTTTGTGCTTACTTCGCTGACTCTATACGCTCCGTCCTGCTCCGCTTCGGCGACGTCCGCTGGCGAAATACTGCCACGCTTATTCAATTCATTTTTCACGTCTTTCGTTCCGATGCGGTGCGACTTGAGTTGACAGCGGTGAAAGCGCGACTGGCACAGACGCGGGACGACTCCGCGCGTAGTTTTTTATACGATTATCTGTCTTTTTCCCGTATTGTCTTTGTTTCGCCGCATCGGTCATTTCATTTCTCTGGTGTTGGCTATGCTCCCCAGGCTGCTGATGGACGGCGCAATTCACGCACGCCTGAGCAAAGCGATCTTCGCACTCGCACCGTAGCCTTTTATTCAGTTCGCTGCTCTGTATCTTCAAATGTGGATCGCCTTTTATGTGGCACATCTTATATCCTAAATTCATTTTGTCAAAGTAAATAGACAGTTATAGTATACCAGGCTTAGCGGGATAGCGGGCTTACTATGATAGTTGAACCAAGTCCACGTGCGTATAGATACGCACGTTCGTACGTTATCCATACCGCTTACCGTACGCGCGCTATTTTTCAAATTTAACGTTATCGTGTTGGCGTGGGTTACGTAGTGTCCGGAAAACGTGGCGGCGGCTTTGGACGCCTGCTTCGAAGTGATTTTGACGTAGTTGTTTAAAGATTCACTTCGCAGCAAACGACTGTTCAAAAAGGCTTCGCTTGCCTTCAGTTAGCTTCGATTACCGCGTACCTATTAAGAATAGTTTAGCGTTGTTCTTGAGATAGCTTTCCATTTCAAACGTCACTAGGCCTAAATAGGCGATCGATGTAAACAAATCGGCAACATATATGTTCTCGTGTTTGGCGCGTGGCTCATATTTATTTACATTTATTATTTTACTAAAAAACTTGTAGCATTGCTTCGCGCGGCTACACAAGCAAACATTCTCGTTTTAGTTTACTTTTCACTGTTCTTTAACTTATTCATCCTCCGATAGGTGGTGTCACCATCTAAGCTGGGGCACGTAAACCACGTAAACGGTATCGCGCTAAACTATAAGGCGCTTTACGCAACGAATGTCTGCGGCCCGGTAACGCTATTCTCTTAACCTCACTATCATGCTAACGGTAAACGATAGCTGTCTAATACTACGCGAAGTAGTGTGAGTGAGTGAGTGGGTGAGCGAGTGATTGAACCTATTTTGGTGGTAGCGACATCAAAGAGACACTTCTGTAACAACAAGTGCGGCGAAATTGCGTTTGAGGTCACGCGAAGCTTCGTACTTGTCTTAAAACTATATTTTAGGCAATATGGTGCTTTAACAGTGTGGATAAGTATGGAGCACCTAACAGTACGCCACAACGTGTAACAATTACACGCACCGTGCGTGATTATACGTGTATATCGTGAAAACACTGTCCCCGCAGACTCTTCATAATCAATGAATTCCCAATCAGAAAACACTAGAGCTATACAATCAGGAACGTTTGGGTGTCCACGTCTGCACCATGTGTTCCAGCTGTTCTGTCTGAGTACTCCTACATTGTGCTATCGGCGACCAGTGCCACAGATAGGGGTCAATGTAAAGTCGTAAAGTCGTTCTATTGCGATGACAACTATACGGGCGCTGCAGGCGCATTTGTGCCATCACGGGCGTTGTGATGTGCCGAATACCTCAATACGATACACAATGTCATACGTCGTACCTTATTTATGCGAGAGAGAGCGTGCAAGGGCTGCCAGTGATCATTGTAAAGCAGGCAGGAAACGCACCGACCGCCTTTTGTTGGACGAAAAGTGCACGCACATAAAATCTGCATCACAAAACAGCGCACACACGTAGACTAAGGAAAGAAACAAATGGCTACACAAGCGCTGAAGATATACCAAGAGCGCTGAAGATCTGTTTTTTTTTTTCTCATTGAACTTGGCGGAGCTGCTTCAGGGTTCCGGCTGTAAATGTACGACTTTGAGCAACAAACTGTTTATACCTTTCTACATGACGTGTTCTCATCGCACGAGAGAGAGAAAAAAAGCTATGCGGAAAGGAAGGCATGTTAGCCGGAAAATAAGAATCCCTTTGCTACTTTGCACTGTGGAAGGGGCAAAGGGAGACAGAAAAAGAAAATTTCGAGGAATACGAATGAGAGAAAAAAAAAGGTAAGCCTAAAACAAACACAAACACGCTAAGAAATGTCATAATCACTCAACTAGGCGGGTGATTCGCTACAGCGTGTGCGTTTTCTTACGGTGCCATTTTGTTCAGTTACGCCAGGTCATATGCAAGTGGAGTGTCTTAAGATGAAGGCTTTCTAAGACTAGAGCATCAGCAAACGTCAAAATTGATCTTTGTCTCACGCTGGCGGCGTCAGTACCTGATTATAAAATATCATCACATGATAACGTCATCGTACGACGCCATAGATCACCGTCATTATAGCGTCACCAAGACGACAAAGTGACATCACGATGACATGGACACACAATATCGTAGCTTGGCAGAAGGTGGGTTAATCATCTCGGTTAATTGGTTAGGTTGAAATGAACTGCAGGAACTGCGGTATAGGTCGCTTATATAGTATTTATTACTGAATGTTTAGAAATTCTTATCAAATCTCCTTTATGTGCGCAGTGGTTCATACAACAGTTTGCCATGAAACAATGCATTGTTTGTAGAAAACCCTATAACACAATAGTTAACTGCGTTTCTAGTGTAGTGAAAATAAATTTCTTGTCTGCGTTCAAGTTTTATTTTTCTGATATCAGATATATTAGCAGCTCATCTATAAACGTCATTCAAACTTTCTATAACGTTTGGCTGTTCTAAGATACATTGTGCTCAGTTTTTACCCAAGTAAAAAATAAAAACTATAATATTAAGTGAATAATTGCACAAACATCCAGGTGATGTCGCCACCCTGCATGGTGCCCTGTGCCTGCAGTATCTTTTTTGGCAGAAATTGCCTCGTCTCCTGGTAAACTTGGTTTTCTTTTTCTAGCGGGTCAATATGACTGAATTCACGACCATGTGAATGAATGCTCAGTGTTCAAAATCAGATCATTCTTGCCTCTTGCGAACCCTATTTGCGTCACATATGGGTTGTTCTCATGACAAGATGGTGATGGGCTAGTGTGCGATTCTTCGCCGCATGTAGTGCTCGTGAGGACAGCGAAAAATATGAGTTCTGTTAAAGAGACCCGTCGCACAATAAAGGTGTTATACTGAGTGTCACGCAGAATGCCTGGGTTGGACTCGGGCATGAACTCCTGATCACTTTATCCTTTGCATCCAACGTAATTTTTTTGTTGTTTATAACTAACGCCACCAACGCCAACATCGGAATTTCTGCGACACAGGATCTTTCATTCTATCGTGTTAAAACGTGCGTAGTGTGTGTGAAACCTACCGCATTGTATGGTACAACAGCGGCTAACATGGGTTTACTGTTGGAATAACTGCCGGCGAATTCCGACCGTTGGGTTGTATAAAAATGTAATAACATAGGTACTGTATAGCGCTATTCATCAGTCTTACTCTACTGGATCCTTCGCAAAAGACGAAGTTTTCCTTCGGAAAAAAAATGGCGGATTGAAATGACGTACCTAGACGACTACGAAGTCCAATCCGGTGGCGTAGATGTTGTTGCTAGGCGTTAGCTACTGGACGCTAGATTGCTTTCACGTTAATTCTCCACGCAGAGAGGTTTGAGTTAAAGAAAAGACAGACACGACGCAGACGTCCAAACTCTGGGAACAGTAACTCGCGCTGAGACCGAGCTTCCGCATCTCTCATCAATCTATACGGGCAGGTAATCGTTGGCTTACAGCCTCCCACGTACTGTGGGAGACCGCCAAATAATTGAGTGATCTCATAAAATGTTATGAAACTTTAGAATAAGGGAGGTTATACTCTTGGGCTAGCGGTTGCCGTATTCATCTTTAGCGGACGAGCAGGATTTGCCCAATTTCGGTGACACATGCCCGTGACTATAGCCATTTCTTAAGGGCTAACTGTTGCATTCTTCATTTAAAGTGACCAGTGGTCAGTGTGGGATTTGCCTCGTTCCTGCAGCGCATACCAGTTCATGACGATAATAGTTTTTTCGCGAACACGGGCGTTTTACGACTGGATATAACAGCTTCACTCTTCGAAATCGCCATTTTTCTTTCGTTTTAGTGTGTGTTTAAAGAAGGAAGCGATACAAACGACAAGATGGGCAAAGAGAAATAACGCCGCCCGCGATGCTCGTCCCGCGTCGTCCTCGCATCCCCCGATTCCCGATTGCTATTCCACCGTTGGGATCACTTACAAGCGATGCGCGAAGCCTGGCAAAAGGAATGGCCAACGCGGGAACGCTGTGTCCCGGCGAAAGGCCCAGACGCGCTGCTTGGGTACCGAGAACCCCACTGTCTTGCAGCCTTTACGTTGGCGTGCAAACACACAGTAAGGAACGACGACCGAGAGCAAGGCAAATAAGACGATGCGCCGCCTCTGCCGAAAGCGGAGAAAAAAAGATGCGCGTGTGCGGAGCCTCTGGCCCAGTTTTCCGCGTCGCGGTAACACAACAAGCGTATATGTATACGTGCAGATATATGCGTGCGCCATACGCGCAACGCTAAGAAGGCGCAGCCGGAAGTTACACGAAGGTCCCGCCGGCTGCGAATTGGAATGGGCGCGCGTGCGCATGAAAGAACGCTTCTCTGGGCAACTTTAACGCCTTGCAAAAAAAGAGGATGTGCAACAAATTTAGTGCTTATTCATAAAAAAACCTTAAAAATTAAAAGGCCATCTCCTCTATGCAAAATCGATGCAGGCGAAGCTTGCGTGTTTATGTGTTTGTTTGTTTCTTTCTTTTTGTCGCCTTACGCAATGCTTCCTGCAGACTGTCTCCTTCCTCTATTCCGAGCAGGCAGACGCCTTGGCAAACAAAGCGCACCACTCTGCCATCTCTGTGTGCCGTGTCATGGTCGCCCCACACCTTTCGAGGCTCATATTGAGGAGACTGTTGCTTAGATGCCACCCTGACGATCGTGTAGCCTGGATTGAACCACCTACCCGGCTGCTTGACCGGGGTTTTACCAAGACAGAGAGGTTCCTTCTACTTCGTTTATGCATTGGCTGCCCCTGGCCTGCTGCCCGGCATCATCGGCTTGGCAGAGCCTCGTCTCTGCGTGCACTGCGTGTGGGGTAGATGAAACCATAGACCGACTGTTGTGTGTTGGGCCAGCGCTTCGCACACGATGAATGGTGTTTCCGCGGCTACACATAGAGACCTCTTCTTCCCTGCACACAGCACAGCCAGGTCTTTAAGGCAGTTCTTCGCTTCCTTGGAGGCACTGGACTGAACAACCGGCTATAGAAGCCGTCCGCCACGTCATAGACGCCATTTCTTCTCTTCTTCTCTCTTTTCTTCTTGTCTCTTCTCCCCATCTTTAATACCCTCATACCACCCCTACAGGGGCTGAGCCCTGCTCCCAATTAGGGCTGCAGAAGTTGCGTCTTTTTGTTTCCTCAACCTCTCTCTCTTTTACTCCAGCAATAGAACCTCCATGCCAACGCAGAACTTCAGTCGCTACAGGCGGAAACGTCGATGGTCACGCGTACTTATACAAAGGAGCATGAAGTGTGGCAACGCAAAATGGCAAGTCACCTAGATAAAAGATCAGATTGTTGTATCACAAACGGCTGTTATCTGGCAAGCCCACTATATTGAGAGAGCAAGAAAAATATTGGAAGTCAGCGCATACAAACACGTGTCATCGGGGCACATACGAAGGCCGCAATTTTGTAGACTTGCTGCAGCTAAAGAACTTGATGCCTCAAGTGCCAATGCTACATAAGTTATGCTAAATGATCATCAAGTGTGAGGCCCACAGGACAGCTTTATGCTCTTTCATAGTAGAGTAACAAGTACTCTAAACCGTTGAACACCTTTTCTAAACACACAATGTCATTCCGCTCCCTGCTGCGTTCTCCTTACGCAATCCCATAGTAGTGTATCTAGTACGCTAAGTCGCTAACAACTTTTTCTGAACACACCACAAACAATATGATTCGCAAGTAACCGTGCGTTAGATTCGGATAGGAGAGCTGACCGCTCTCTCGAGTAGACTACAGATAGTATTCTAAATCGCTAAACCCTTTTTTTTTCTAAACACAAATATTCTTTAGGCGTCGGGACGGTGTTTCTGTTTACCAACAGAAGAGTACCAAGTACGCGGATTCGTGAACACGCGAACGAAATGAGCGTTCAATTTTAAATGCGGGGCATTTCTTAGTCACATGACGTCACGCTTCGGCGTCGGCGGTTATCGGCGACGGGGCCGCCCACACTCCCATTGCGCATGCTCGTGTCTCGCGCCTCGTGCTGCACAACCGGTCACTTGCCACGCGTGTGTATATATATATATATATATATATATATATATATATATATATATATATATATATATATATATATATATATATATATATATATATATATATATATATATATAGGCCCTGGATCGCGCGTTCGGAATTCAGTCAAGGGCGTCTTTACTTGGCTTTCACTTGACATTGAAGGCAACGCTTCTGCTTCATTCGACGAATAAGAATTATAAAGACAAAGTAACATATAAACATTTCCAAACCATACCAAATTATGTAACATTCACGCGATACCCTCATCACTCTGTGAAGCATTTACTCAAATTCCACCCGTGGAAAGATGTGGGCGGCACTTCTTTGTTGTTGTTATTTTGCGCGTTTCCACGCTCGTTGCAACTTTGAAGAAAAAAAGCAGCTACGTCACAAGGTGGTAGCGATTTAGGGAGCAAAGAAATGTGGGCAGAGAAACTCGTACTTACCAGTCAATCCGAGCTCGTTTGCTATTTTATTCCACAAGTCGTCCTTTAGCGAGCTGTCCTTGTGCTTGGGGCGGCGTTTGTCGTATTATGTATAGGACGGGGTGGTTGCGCACCAATTCAATGATCATTTCTGCTATGCGCACGTTACTTGACTGTGACACGACGAGCGAGTCGAACTTGGCCGCTATTTTTTTTTTTCCTTACTCCTCGGCTAGCCGCAAAGGCCAGTGGAGCCTTGGACTAAGGGCCCTATCTATTTGCCCAGAAACCTTTCCGGGAATAAAAAGAAGGTTTCTTCTCACTCTCCGGTCTGCTAGCACTTGTATTGGTTCGCGGCGAGCCGATCCGGTGGCAGACGCCCCAAAATTCGTCTGAGAGCAATTGGTGCGAAGAGAGGGCCCTTTCGGTGGATCTCGCCACCGCCGACTCGGATTGAGAGCCCTTTCGGCGGCCGAAATGCTCAGTGCGAATGAGCCTTTAAAGGGAAGCTTAAGGTCCCACCAGTTTTCTCCTGCTTATTCTTTGAGCGTCTTGATGGTCATAGAAAGAAAAACAAATAAAGAGAAAAAACTGAAAAATCTGCGAAAAAGGGAAGAAAAGAACAAAAAAATTGAAGGGAAACGAAAAAAAAAACTGCTTAGATCTTCACTTCTTTCATCCTTGGCGCCACTAGTACAAGCTGCGTAAATATTTTTGCACGTTTCATTCTTTCTATCTTCCTAACTTTTATTTCCACAATCCCCTTTTCTGCCCTTGTTTTCTTCTTTCTCCCTCAGCAACAGCGAGTGTGCGTGATGCCATCCTTCGCCACGGCAGGCGCGTCGACGTGCCGCTGAAAGGAAGATCGAAGGCTGGCGACGGTCCCAGCCGCCACGCTTCCTTACATGGCTTCGGCACCATCCCCCTCCTCAGAGACATTCTCGGAGCGCGGCTGCCTCCGCGTCTCGGTCGCTCGATACCTCGACCGTCGGTCGGGCGACTCCCAGCGGATCTTCCATTATAATCACGCACCCAATCAGGGAACGACCCTAATTGGAGTAATCCTGCCGGCCTGTTCCGGAACATGAAGAGAAGGAAGAGACACGAAGGGCCGGCAGCTCGCCCGAGGACGCATAGGGAACACAGCGCTGCGTTACGAAAGGCTCGGTGGATTGTTTACACAAAGGCGGAGGTCAACCGCTGTCCCGCGATGGTTTCTCTGTAAACTATTAGTAAGAGGAACGGGTTGATCCGGCATCGCTATGTTTACCCTACTAGACAGCATTTAACTACTATGTGTGTATTTTATCACATCAATGCACGAAGAGTTGTTCGCGTGAAATTCCATGAGATATAAAAGTATGCTCTGAATCAAGACTACTCGTCATCTTTAGCTTGCACGTTATTTATAGCTTTTTTTTTTTGCCGGCATATTCCTTCTTGTCGCTGAAGTATTGGGAATCATTAAATAATGATTCAACAGAATACTGGATAGACGCAATACAGCTGATTCTGTTTCGTTTTTGAAAAAAAAAGCATTAAATTGTGGCTTTTTACCATAGCAATACCACAATATAATTATGCCGCATGCATCGTTGCGTAGACTCCAGATTATTTTTACTACCTTGACCACCTTTTAGCACAAGCCAAGGCGAACTTCCCTCCTTGAACTCCAGACAATGGGAAGCCAGACCAGCGCGTTATAGATAGGCCAATGTTGCCACCACTGCTAACTACTTGATGGACAATAATATCGCCTTTTCTAGCATTAAAAAAAACACAGAGGTGCTCACAATTAGATTTGCGATAAATCCTAAAGTTAATAAAATACTGTGCATTTGGTGCTTGCAAGAGCAATCCAAATATGTATTTCGCTCGAGACTAAAATGTTTACAAGAGTTAAACCTACGCCACTTTTTTGAAAAAGAAGTAACGTGTGCCGAAAAGCAGTCCATTGCAAAAGTAAGTGCTTTCGAAGCTAAGGCCTACACAGTGGAGTCATCACGCCTATAGGTATGACCAGCCTACGCTCCATATGCCACAAGCGCGCGAAAGAAACACTTCACTTTTTTTTTTTTTCCTGTTTGAACTGTTCCAGCCTCATAATGACGACTGAGACGGATTGTCCAAAACGGTGGGAGAGGACGACAACGAAGAGATTTTGATAGCTCATTCGAGCGTCGCATCTAATGAATGACATCGAAACGACTACAAAGATTTAAAAAAGGAAACTTATGAGACGCGCCCAGCTTTGATCCGCCTTAATTAGCTCGGAGCTTGTAATCTCCAGGATGCCCTGCAAGTTGATTACTGAGGAGTTTCAAAGGAAATATGTTGAAATAATCTTACCGGGACCATCACCCCTTCGGTCGCTTGTCAAGGCTTTGAATGTTTGTTTCACTTATCAAGGTGACAGCCTTAGATGTCCCTTTTGTTTATCACGACGAAAGCCTTAAATGTCTCATAAGGCACGAAGATTGATTGCCTGCGTCGACCGCCGTACCGCGGCGTCGTCGTCAACACAAGTGATGCACAAGATCGTGATCACATGATAATCATCACGCGATTATGATCGCCAAAATGTTCGATGTCAGATTACTTGAATTTGTGACGTCACCATGAAGCTACTGTGATGTAGAAGAACAACCTTGTCGATTTGTCAAAGGTGAGCTCTTCACGGAGGCCATGCGCAACCACGTGAGGTACAGAAGAAGGCTGGCAACGCCTCCCGTCCAGGACGCCGTGCGAAACCATGTCAGATGCAGAATGCTTTCGGTGGGGGACCGGGAAAATTCAATACATCGACTGAAAATAAGAACTAGAAGATGGCTATGTAGCTTTCCAGTCGTCTGGGGTGAATGCATAAGAGAGCGTGTGAGTTTACCGTCTGGCTTCTCGCCTCGTTAACACCACCCTTCAGCTCTCCCTCACCACACACCCCATTCTTACACTGACCCCCCCCTCCCCAAAAAATAATTACAAATGTTGCTCGTGGAAGTTGCCGAGTCAAGTGTTCATAAGAGTTTAACAGGAGCTCCTTAAGTATCGTGGAAAATCATGTTGAAAAGAAATACGAAAAACGACGTAAGCATCGCACGTCAAAGAAATTTCGTAAGGATTTCAGAAGGAATTGTCGTGTTCCCACTTGATTTTTTTATACCGACTAGTCCAAATCCTCTTACTGTCCTTCGCACTTTATGCATCCTCGTTACTCGTAGTACGTTTCTTTAGGTTGCGGTGTCACACTCTTGTTCGACTGATCAGTATGAACTCTGGACACCGGGTTAAAAGATGTGCGAACCGAATTTCTTCAGTGAACGCCGTCCCTTTTCCTTTGGTGAAGGTTAGTCCGGGACTTCCAATTCCACCGCCATCAGCAGAGAAACACGCCAGTCACCCTATTTCGCAACGCCCGTGTCGACTTTCAATAAAGCCGAAATAACTTCGCTACTCGACCGTGGCAACAATTTGGATTCCATTACACAGGCATCGTTACCTAATTGCTTCCAGTACCTCCCGTCGATCGCGAAATGCGAAGACAGAAATCACGTGACGTAACCGCACACTTTCACAGGAGCCTAGCAGAGGGTGTACATTTTCTCACACAGCGTTGCCACTTACTCAACAACACGCGTCTCTTTACCGCTACGCCTTCAACGAAACGTGTCATGTTCTAGGTCTTCTTGCACCTCAATCAAAGACGTCAGCGTAGAGGTTTCGTGCGAAAGACTTAGTAGTGCTCCCGTAATTATGTCACATTCGGGAGCTTATATACCTACTTGAATTGAGACAATCAAGTTATATAAATGCACCCCGAGTATCCTCCGAATAAGTGGTGGTGTTTATTCCTACGTGCACCCTGGGAAACGAAAATTTCCTTGCCGTATTAGACAATGAAACGAATAGCTCAGGCAAGAAAAGTGCCTTGTTTATCCTGCCTGCTAGCGGGCACATTAAAGCTCGGTTACTTCAAACTTGATGATTAATACCAACTATCGAATATTAGGAACCACTCATCGAATTACATGCGTAGTCTCGCATCGGAAACCAAAGAAGAACCAACTATCGGCCCACCATGCAATGATATGCTGCCCAACAATTTCCAATCTTCAGACAGGTCATTCAGCGCGAGCTCAGTATAAATTAGGTGTTGGGTCATCTTACTCAGACGCTCGACGCATGCAAACGCTGTTTTAAATGTTTGAATTTAGCACTTGCAGATACACGAAACACCTGCAAAAAGAAACTATTGCGAAACGAATACTGCGGAGTCCTCTCAAAATATCTGACGATACCAGCTGCCGAACTCAGCATTCCAGAAGCGGTGAAATTTGTGGAAGATCGCCGCCCTGTTCATTTGCGCACACCCACTATAGAGGCTGACAATTTCGCCACGCTTCCGACAAGGCGTTGAAGCACCATTCTCGAGGAATAACGAGCTTGAGGAAAGAGGTTCAGACGAACAGTTGCAGCTATAGTTGCGTACGTGCGACCCGAGTGACCGATGTTTTTTTTTTTCTTTGAATTGTTCGCTTCGTTCCTGACGTCTCATCTTTCCCAGATTCGAACAACAAAAACAAATTACTGAGCCTGGTGACATGCCCAGAAGCACAGCTGCGCAAGACCTTGTACAGGTATCGTGTATAAGCAAACAACGATGAAACCTTCAGATGATGAGAGGAAGACGATTGAGATTGAAATGAAGATGAGCTTGGCTCATCAAACCTACTTCTAAAAAACATTTAGGCGTTGATATCACCGAGGTCATGTCCTGAAGTAGTCAACTCTGTAGTTAAAAACGAGTTTGGCTTATCATGACAGACAGTGAAGTGGGAAAGAGTGATAAAACAAGTATAAGTACTCCTTTCGGTACCGCCACTGTATGGCTATAAACATTGCTCCCCTCTTCCTCCTCGGCCAGAAGAAGCGCGCATAACCAATGAAGCTCGCTGTTTACTTAAGTGCACGATCCTCGTACTCGGTACATCGGAAATCAATATGCGCATAAAGATCCCGCATTCGAGGACGCGACGGTGTTCTCCCGCTGGGCCATGGCTCTCGCAGTGTCGCCAACGAAAGAGTTTTCCTCTTGGGACACTCTTTGAACGCCTCCGCCCAACCAGCGTGCATGCGAATACAGGCCCGAGGATAAGAAAAAAAAAGGGAAAACAACACTACCTCACTTCGCGGCGAGAGTAAATATAAAAAAGAGAACTTCTATAGGAAAGTGGAGTAGATAAATAAAAATGAACGAAGGCCATGCTACGTCCTCCTTCAGACAATTCAGTGCCGTGGAAGTCACACAGTGACACCACGTCCTGAAGTACAGTTGAACCCCTTTATGAGAGCCATGCTATGAGCTGCGATTCATGTATTTTATAGGAGATGTCTCTAATGAGCAAGGTACCCCGTTTGCATTTTGTTATCAACCTGTATTTTACTGTAGGAACAGTGGTGTCTCTCATAAGTATATCAGTGTCTCTCATAAGGGGTTTGACCATATTAGCAAATAAAATAACCAACGTTATCAAAAAAAGAATTGAAAGCCGACCAGCTTGCACCTATTCGTTCGCGCTGACCCATGTGAAGTGATGCATCCAAATTGATTTCGTAGCCACGTCACGTAATTTGCGTTTTCTTGTTTTAGCCACTAAATTATAGTACCGTTAACTTGCTGTAAGGACAACTTTTATCTTCCTTAGTGTCTTTCTCTTTTCTGAGCACGCCCCCTCCGGCATACACATATATTTTACATGCATACTGCAAGAAAAGTAAGGCAGTTTCGCACAAAAGGTGCCAAGCCTCAATAGGGTCCAGAACTGGACAGCCCTCTTCGTTTCTCTTCGGTTTTCTTTTCCTTTTCTCCTCTCGTTCTTTCTCTTTAGTCTTCCAGTGTCTTCAGCCTTTTATCTGTCTATTTGAATTTTTCCTGCTATTCCTTTCTCCTTCCTTTTGATCTCTTTTTATTATTCACTTGCTTCCTCTTCTTTTCCTACTTTTTATACGTGGTTGTACCTACGTTACGCGAAGCCTTGACAGCATACGACAACCTGAAATCCCCGTAAAGAGCTCCCCACTCATAAGTACGTTTATAACCCCTCTTGTATATTCTCGCTGTCTCTGGATACTGAGCAGAGCTTGGCCAATCAGACAGGCAAGAACTGTTAAACGCGCACTTTCGGTGTGGTATTGCCACCACTTCACATCGTGGTTTGAGTGTTTTCTTCGTTCTGTTTCGAGCATTTATTGGCATATTGGCAGAGAGAGAGAGACAAACATTATTTGATAAATGCGGAGAATTCTTTTCCAAGCAAGCAGATATATATGAATGTCAAGTGTCTTTGGTTCATAAGACCACGAATTCATATATATATATATATATATATATATATATATATATATATATATATATATATATATATATATATATATATATAGAGAGAGAGAGAGAGAGAGAGAGAGAGAGAGATAGATAGATAGATAGATAGATAGATAGATAGATAGATAGATAGATAGATAGATAGATAGATAGATAGATAGATAGATAGATAGATAGATAGATAGATAGATAGATAGATAGATAGATAGATAGATAGATAGATAGATAGATAGATAGATAGATAGATAGATAGATAGATAGATAGATAGATAGATAGATAGATAGATAGATAGATAGATAGATAGATAGATAGATAGATAGATAGATAGATAGATAGATAGATAGATAGATAGATAGATAGATAGATAGATAGATAGATAGATAGATAGATAGATAGATAGATAGATAGATAGATAGATAGATAGATAGATAGATAGATAGATAGATAGATAGATAGATAGATAGATAGATAGATAGATACGCTCAAGGTCGCCGAAGTTCGCTAAGAAATGCTTCGCATTTAATAATACGCTAGACAACACAATCGGCTCGCACCTGTTCTCACAAACGGTTCCAACGTGAAAACATGAACGGTTGCAGCGGTGAATTCCGGTAGGTCTTAGTTTTAGGGGCGAAGCTTCTTATAGCGGCCCCCATTCGTCCCTCGCAGCCGTGTAGTATGTAACAAATATAACATTTTGACCTCCAAGGTGCTGCCGGTGAGAGATTTCTTCTGTGCTTTGTTGAAAAATGAAAAAAATAGTGCTGAATTTACATCCCAATGGCTGGTAATGGGGAATGAGAGACAGGAGCATTCGGCTTTTAGTTAACGCGCACGCTGCGATCTCCATTAACAGCCATTGGCATGTACATTGAGCACTATCTGACAAGAAAGGGTTGCTACGTTATACTCGCTGGGCGTAACCTCCTTGGTTTTAGAAAGGTTTCAACATTTTCAACATGTTCAACAAAAAAGAAATTTTCAACATACGCGTATTTTACGCCACATTGTAGGGGCGCAATTACACTTCAGCCGCATGACCAAGGCAGCACAGCCTACTGATTAAAAACGTTTCTTCGGCATCTTCAGAATGTGTTTCAAAGCTTCAGTGATGCTGCTTGAATCCAGTGCTGCAGGTTTAATGACTTTGAAGGGCACTTTACTTTTAAAAGTTCCAACTTTTGTTTCTGCAAACACGACAAAAGACTTGCCTGCAAATAGTTACATAGTTACCAGGCTGTGGCCACAGCAGACTCACTAGTTATACTAAGCCTGCCCCTTACGCAATGCACTTAAGAACGCGTGCCCCCTGGCTCTCCAATAATCGCCAACGTTTTACATCCGAGATTGCTTGCGACTGCTCACCGAAACAAAAAAAGGCACTCAATCATGGAAGACTCCTAAGCACAATGACGGAAGTAAGTTGATGGCTGCCGGAATATTTACCCTATTACACAATGTAGCTGCACTTAAATAACTATACGACGACGGTATCTCTGGCCGGAAGATGCAGAAAAGACGCATGAGTGAATCCTTCCGTTTCCTGTAAATCTGTGGTCATAGATAACCGACAAAAGGTCACCTGTCACAATGAAGCCCGCTGAGAAAATCTTGAAAGGTGTTTCCACCGTGCTTGAAGGATTAAAGATGATGGAAGTGGAAACGTGGGCCTGTACTTTATACGAAGCCGGAAAATTATGCATGCCACCTGCTGAGCAATGAAAGCAATTTCCAACGCGAACATTATCGAACGATTAATCATCTTAGCGCCTTGCTCGGTTCCACTTTTTCGCCTACATAGCATGTCGGGTTACGCTCTTCGCAGAGAAGGTAGAAGAATGATCCCTACGTCACTTCTCCAAGAAAAGAGGGTCTGAAGGGTAACAGGGACATAAATAACAATGCACCATGTGAGCGCAGAGCTACGCCGAGCTTTGACGCCATGCCGGCACAGTAGATGACAAACATTAGATAAAGCATTCTACTTTGGAGTTGTCAGGTTGTTGTTAGTCGTCATTTCGAAATCCATTATCTAGCCATGCTATGGTCACATTAGCCATAGTTTAGTTAAATCATGGAACTCCGAATTCAGTTAGTTATGTGGGGTTTAACGTCCCAAAACCACCATATGATTATGAGAGATGCCTTAGTGGAGGGCTTCGGAAATTCAGACCACCTATAGGGTTCTTTAACGTGCACCCAAATCTGAGCACACGGGCCTACAACGTTTCTGCCTCCATCCATGGAACTCCGATGAGCGTATGGTCGACTACGTTAAGAAAACTACGTAAGCAAGAGAGACATGGCAGCGAGCAGATATTAGGGGAATAGCATGAGCACCGTTGCTCTTGGGGCCTTCTCGACAGGAGACGCCGAGCCACCAGATGAAGCTTGGTACGCTGTCTCATGATCCGCGCATAATAATGACCCTAATAATAATAATAATAATAATAATAATAATAATAATAATAATAATAATAATAATAATAATAATAATAATAATAATAATAATAATAATAATAATAATAATAATAATAATAATTTACGGTTTCACGAACCAAGAAACGATTTGATCACGGGAGACGCTGTAGTGTGTGGGGGGGGGATATCTGGTGTTCTCTATCGTGCACTGACGTCATCGCCCAGTACACGAGCATGTACCGTTGTGCCCCCATCGAAATGCGACTGCCGCGGCTGGGATCGAACCCGCGACTTTTTGATCAGCAGTCGAACGCTGTTATCGCTTCATCATCACCGAACACACCAGCCCACTTTTGCTCACTGGCATACCTTTCAGCGTCTTGTCTCCCTCTATGCAATTCTCCCGAAGTGTAATTTCCCGTCCTCCTTCTGGTCGTTGATACAGTGATTTTAGCGCGGCAAGCGGCATCTCTGCAGTGGTCAGCTATTTTGATGGAGAACGAGAGAGCAAAGGCAGTCTTCAGTCGAGCTTTCCTTGTGACAATGAAGTAAAGAAACTTCGTCTACATAGGCATTAGAAAATGTCGATAACAAACAAATCATTATCAAATAAGGGAAATCAATAGCGAAACGTTTTTTTTATTTCTTTTGCGAACCAGCCATTATGGGAATCTTAACGCTGGATATTCATTGTCATACTTCACGGTGTCCCTGCTACTTTCTATAGAAAAATGCATACCACCTGGACAGAATAATTTATCAATCACGAAATTAATAAAGGAACGATGATGGGAACAATCAGTTTACCACCACTCATTTTTGGCGCTGTCAGAAATGATTCAGTATTAACCTAACTGCACATATGACTTCTACAGCAGCTAACTGAAATACCTTCGTTCGTTCATTATTAGTTTTTTTTTTTCATTTTTAAACGTCATTGGCGATGTATAGTTTCCTTATATGTTCATATCTTCTTTCCATATATCTGTTCGTAAATGTTCCACTCTCTGCTTATTGCATGTTCCTGTATATTTTTTACACGTGCGCCCACTCCTGCCTAAGCGCTAACGAGCTGCAGTATGCATGTATAAATAAGTAAATAGTTACGCTAAATGGTAAACAGACAGTCACAGCCGACCTTAAGATGTAAAAATAATTTATTTGTTCAGTAATTTTAAAGACGCACGATATAACCGAGTTGCTTGATGCGAATCGATACTCATCACTCTTCATCTGCCCTTGTCATTAAGATCGCATCAAGGAAGCTCGTTACTGCGTCGCTTCATACAATGTATCCAAACTAACTTTGTTTTTTCTGTGGCGCTCCGCTTCAATCTCGCGCCCATTTGCCACAGCTGTTGTCCCTTTACGAATTAATAAATCGATGAAGGAGTTGTCAGACACCAGTTTCTGTGTCACTTCCTCTTTTTTTTTTTTTTGACTCATGGTGTTCTTCAGCGACATTAGTAAAGGGTAACGAGTATCATCTGATGTCAACTAGTATATCAAGCAAAATTATTTACAACGAACCCGATCATCTGACGCAATGTTTTCACGAACGTACAGAAACTTTGATACGCATTACAGAGCGCTCAACCATTTACTTAGCAACAGAGCACACACTTGAAAAGCCTGTGGTCTGTTGCTAAGTGTCTTAGCAACAGACGACAGACTAGTAAAGCTACAGATAGCGTATTCGTTTCGGCGAGGCGATTCTAAAAGCCCGTATATCGGCGGAGCGAACATTACTTTCATAGCTTCCTAATTGGCACGCCACTATTTCTAACACCTCTAGGGTACCTAGAGTGCATGCGGGAGTCCGAAGGTGCAACACAAGAAGCAGCTCTTGTGTTATAACCTCTCTCATTTTGTCCCATCCTTCAACACACTGTAAAAATGAACATATGCCGTCTACACCACCTGTCGAGGCGTCTATATAGTCCTATTGCATGGTTGTAAACAGTGGTAGATTCCATCAACATAATAAGGCGCTTGTAGTGACGTCATGGCGCGCAGACTCCACGCAGCCCAAATCTTGCCACGACCCTCTATGATCAAGTAACACCTTGCACTGCATTTGGGTGCACGTTAAAGAACCCCAGGTGGTCGAAATTTCCGGAGCCCTCCACTACGGCGTCTCTCATAATCATATGGTGGTTTTGGGACGTTAAACCCCACATATCAATCTATCAATCAATCATCTTGCACTGCGGTTGCAAGTCTGCCTCTGACCACAGCATGTCGGGAAGCCTCCCGTGAGAAGCTCTCCGATTTCGCCATTTTCAGTTCAGATAGCGTGTTTTAATTCATAGTGAGAGCGGCTGTACACGTTTAAGACGCCTGAAATGTAAAGACTGCTTGCTCTTTAGACCCAGCTATTCCAAA
Organism: Rhipicephalus microplus; assembly: GCF_043290135.1. Lineage (NCBI taxonomy): Eukaryota > Metazoa > Arthropoda > Arachnida > Ixodida > Ixodidae > Rhipicephalus > Rhipicephalus microplus. The sequence continues at coordinate 172,239,806 of NC_134700.1, read as the reverse complement.
GTCACTTATCCATGTTCCTAAGTTACGAAGAAAGGGTTGCCTCGCGGGATGTACTGGTATAACACGGTCCAGTCGGTGAGACAGTCATTCATTCCATCGACAAGTGCCGGGCTATATTGCGCATGTGTTGTTTTTACAAGGTGCGATTCGCGTATATGTCTGATCGCGGACAAAGGACAATAAGGCTGCCGCACGAACACTTTCAGAAGAGATAAAAACATGAAAGTTTCTGCCAATGCGGAGCAGCGAGCTAGGCGTCAGAAATAGCGCGCAGTGTATCAGATTGAAGACGATTAAAAATAATTGTGTAGGGCACTGACCGTCTTACCTACACTTATGGGGACATTAACGTTATGCACTCTGCGGCTTAGGTGAAGCAGAAAACGGGGTGCACGTTAAAGAACTCCAAGTGGTCGAAATTTCCGGAGCCCTCCACTACGGCGTCTCTCATAATCATATGGTGGTTTTGGGACGTTAAACCCCACATATCAGTCAATCAAGCAGAAAACGCTATGTAGCTTCATAAACTGCGTTTCGCATATCACTCCTATAACGGGCACTTAACGTAAATCTGTCCAAAACCTTCGACCGCCAACGCGCCGCGCGCTGGACGTAACGATGATGGGGAGTGGTTATGGAAGATACTGCACCGCTGACTGGAAAGTCAAGGTGACACTGAGGAACGCAGGAAAAAAAAACATTCGGTGATCACGCCGTCACATTTTCCTAAAGAGCCCATCTTTTTATTGGGCGTAGGAGATATTTTGAGCCACGCAACAACGATCTGAATCGCGCCGGCCTTGTGAAACTGCTGCACAACCGTGCGTCGTAAAATGACGCGACTGCATGCGCGGCCGTTAAGCGCGAGGGTTGACCTGAGCTCTCGTGACATTTATGCTTCCCTTTGACCTAATTTCCGTCGTGCAACAGGCGCTGAACCGTGCTCCCAATTAGGGCTGAAGGAGTTGCGCCTTTTCTTTTCCTCAGCCCATCTCTTTCTTCTTTCTCTCACACTAATGTCAACCCTTTCCAGCGACAGTTAAACGACTGGCTCGAGTATCGGTCTTTTCACTTATCCCCTCAAATTGACAGTTCTTGGCACTTTGACATTTAAAACAGGCAGGCTTGTCAAGTTCCTCAGCTTACGTGTCAAGCATTTTCGTTGAATCAGCTGGCTAGTTCGAACTGACTATCTCGGTGCTCTTTTTTTTTTTTTTGCTATTATCCTGCACTGCATGATATTACCGCGCGAACATATCGGGTAGAATTTAAGCATTAGATTGTCACACATAGTAATATTTGGTCATAAAATACTGAGAAGTACCACTGCACCTGTTTTTGTCGAGTAATTCAACCATCGATGATAATTATAAAACACTCATGCATTTTCAGCCATGTCTAACAAACAGCGTTGACAAATTCGAATGTACAAAACGAAGTATTACGTATTTATAGTGTGTTCAAAACTTTTTGCCTTTTTGTTATTCCGTTCATTTGTGGACAAAAACGCACTCGCCGATCCTCAGACCATTTATTATGGGCTCGACCACTTAAAAAATCCCAGGTGGTCGACATTTCCGGACCCCTCCACAACGACGTCTCTCGTAATCACATAGCCAAAAGTGGACAATGACGCCTCCCGCGGCTCACGCGTGACTCAACTGTACGACTTCCCCCAAACTAATGGCACGAGTTTCTATGGCGCGTTGGAACCATGGCGCACAGTTGTTCATGTCAGGATAAATCCTCTTAAAACAGACCGTAAGTGTCACGCAACTAAACAGAAAAAAAATGTGCACGAAAGGGAAAACTAGTGTCTTGTTAATTCCAACCAGAGTTGCCAACCTCAGAACAAAGGCTTCCCAGAAAAAAATGTTTACGACAGAGTAAAAGGACAAGCAATCTGGTGCAGCAAAAAAAAAAGTCGAAGTTGACTCGCCCCGTTGTAAGAGGGGATGTCAAGGCATTCAGTGGAACAGAATAAAAAAAAACAGCCACCTGTCGGAGGCAAAGGAATTCAAATCCGATGGAGGCGTATACAGACAGCTGCAGAGATAACTGAAGGTATGCCGAAATGAACAGGGCGGGAAATAGACGAAGACGGTAGCGTTACAGGAGTAGTAAATAGCATTATAAAGTAAAGGAGGCTGAATAAGGTGCCCCGTAATAATATAGCAGATCTTATACTGCAGGTAGGCTACAAGGAGAGCACTTCTTTGAGTCAGTCGGGGATACATGTTGCACTGCACCAGCGGGAAAAAATTTTAAAATATGGTGAGTCGGGATCTGAGCGAGTCCGATTGAGAATCTGAGGACGAGCAAAGAATGTAGGAAAGTGTGTTCCAGCTCTACAAACGTGAAATCCGGGGAGGGACAAAATGTGCAGTCTTCTTCTTCTCCCATTAAGTGTAGCGCCTACCCACTGTGAGGAATTGGTCGAGAATTGAATAGTTTTATAAAGTGGTATAAAGTATAAGAATGACGGAGGTCATAAAAGAAAGATTGCAGATTATCTACAAAATCATGGTGCTTAGTCTAATGCTTTGTTTGTTTGTTTGTATCCTCTAATCCATGGCTCGTACCCACTCTGGGGGATTGGCCAAGAGAACATGTAGTCTCATATGGACGATAACTGCATTATTGCTTACAACGAAAAAAAAAAGGGGGGGGGGGGAGTTGTATAGTGAAGACAGTATGTTAAAAAAGAAAAGAAAGAAACCAAAGATTTAGATAGTGAGAAAAAAGATTCAACAACAAAGTAGACACTAATAGCTACAACTTGATTTTGGGAGCCGACAGACAGCTGGTTTTGCCAAACCCGATTAATTTGGTATGTCACGGATTTATCCAGAATTGAAAATTACTTTTCGACCCGGTTTTTTTTTTAGTATCTGTTAACGTGGGCTTTATGTTGAAAAACGTTTAGAGTCTTGAATAAAATTACACACCGCATCGAATGCATTTCTGTGGCAATTTCCCAAAACAGAGGCACCAAAACTTAGAACACAGAAAAAGTCTAATGCATATATCTTTCTTCTTTTTTTCTTTTTCTTTTTCTTCTTCCTGCATATCTTCTTCCTCTTCCACTTTCTCTCCTCCTCTTCCTCCTCTCCCTCCTCTTATTCCTCTTCCACTTCTTCCTGCATATTTTTTCTTCTTCTTCTTCTTCTTCTTCTTCTTCTTCTTCTTCTTCTTCTTCTTCTTCTTCTTCTTCTTCTTCTTCTTCTTCTTCTTCTTCTTCTTCTTCTTCTTCTTCTTCTTCTTCCCTGCATGCCCGGTTTCATTTCCTTACGGCATGTAGAGAATGGCGGTTTAGCTCCACTGACGTTGACGTGTATTCCTTGAGCTTACTGTTGCCTCCCTCAGTTTTAGTGGACCGGTAGCGAGTAGTGGGATTTACCCAATTTTCGTGGCCCATACCCATTTTTACGGGGGACCGTGATTACATGACACGTCATGAGGACCGGAGATATCGACAAGCCGAGCCCCATGTGGAGAAAAGGACGATCCGCCGTCCCCATGACGAAGCCCATCGTTGACCTCTGCTTTATTCGAACATACCCAAAAACTCGGTCCACTCGTACTGCCTTGACCCCACTGCCCTTCTTCGTCATCTTTAAGTCGGCGCCGCGCACACTTCCAACACCCCTAAGGTGCTCCTCCTAAAAACCACAGACAAGAGAGCACGGGAGATGAATAAACGTTTGTTTTCTGTGTGTATCTCTCTCTCTCTCTCTCTCGTTGTGTGTGTGGGGGGGGGGGGGGCTATCATCATTGCAGTTTTTTGTGAGAGTGCTAGAATTCGGACTAACAAACTCTCAGCCTTATTTATAGTTAACTACGGCGAAAAAAAAAAAGACTGGGCACAAAAGTATAGCCACATCATACACCGAACGGCGGCTTTGCGTTTGTTTACCATAACTCCAAGGCAAATCCATCGTTTTTTTTTTTTACATCACAGTCGATGGTATCGATCTCCTCTAACCCCGCCGCCAAAGCTTCCTGCCTCTAAGGCGGCTTCGTACTGCCTGCGATCTCGGAGGTATTCGAAGGTTTCCGCAACTCACGTGGTCTCGCGGTGCCTCCGGGAACGGCCTAACCTTGATCAAGCAACGATGGCACGTAATTACGTCATCGCATGACGTCACGTCATGTGACGTCATCGTAAGAAAACATTTTGGTGACCTGGAACACCACATCCATATGACGCCGTATGACGACGTCATCAAGGCGTCATCATAGGAAGTCCATCCATCCATCATATCCATATGACGCCATATGACGACGTGATCATGGCGTCATCATTGGAAGTCCAATGATTGATATAATGACGTTATCACTTGATGATGACTCTTACATCACTCGTGTTGATGCCGAGGCCAACAACGACGTCACTTTTCGCGTTTGACGAGGCGTCTAGATCATTCGCCTGAACATAAAAAAAAAAACATCCTCGTCATGAAGCCGCAGCATTCATACATGCGCAAGTCCGTACCCGAAACTGACTATCAGTGTTGTAAATGCAGGAAACGGACGGAACAGGAGCGCGTTATTTTTAATGCCAGTACTATTTTCCTATGTTCTGTTGTTGTTGATGTTGTTTTTGTTTTTGTTTTTGTTGTTGTTGTTGTTGTTGTTGTTGTTGTTGTTGTTGTTGTTGTTGTTGTTGTTGTTGTTGTTGTTGTTGTTGTTGTTGTTGTTGTTGTTGTTGTTGTTGTTGTTGTTGTTGTATTCACCAATCCGCTCACACGGGCTCAAAATAAAGAGCAGGGCAGCACCAACCGTTACTCTTTTTCAAATGGGATGTCAATGGTGATTTATCATTTAGCGGGTACTCAATAAACAACAATCGCTGTCGATTCGAGTCCTCTTGCTGTGCTTTAGACATGCCTCAGTTTTTTAATAACATGTCTTGTTCGCTTGTAATGACCAAGAAGTCAATTACACACAAAAAGCTTGACGATGACGAATTGCACTACGCCAGCAGTTTTCCGGCAAAAGCAAGAAATATATCAAGGTGGCAATGCGGGCTAGCTGCTCATTTTTGTTCCACAAATGGGGCGCACTGAGAAACGGGACGTATTCATCTTAGCGAGAACTTCTCTAATGTGGACAACCATTCTGTTTTTAAGGCGAGACAAAACCTTATCTGTGTAAACGTATATGTGCGTTGCTTCTTCAATAAACTTCCAGTTGCGAGTTTTGCGCCGGCGTCATCATGTGCCCCGTTCGTTTTTCTTTCTTTTGTTGTTGCTTGCAGTATTATGAGCAAAAGATTAATTTTTTTTTTATTTTCGTGATACGAACCGGAGATGTTACGAATGGTGAAAGGCACCGAATGACAAGGCTTGTTTCGCGCGCTTTTCGAACTTGACCGCGTTTATGGCCCAATAGAAGCGCTGAATAACGACTCATTTAAAATTCGCAAATCTCGGCATGTAGCGATTACATGGAATATAAAATATGGGTCGTTCGCACGTGGAATGCCATTTTACAGCCTTCGCTTTCTGTTGTCCATGATACAGATGCAAAAATGAAAGCGTCGTAGCACCATCTTGTCCATGCAAGTTGACACGACTTTCGAATTGCATCCCGTTTTTTTACGCTCTGTTAGTGGTAATGAATCTCACCACGTGTTATCTACAGTAGAGTATTCCTTCAACATGCCCGTGCCCCCCTCCGAGCGAAATAATAACAAAGCAACATCCACAGACACGCGCGCGGTGAAGTGCTGCATGCAGCATTTGCCACGTGGAAAAAAGCAGGAGGATGACGTTTAGCGTCAATCCTTTTTTGCGGGTACAACGTACAGTGTGCGACTCAGATTAGCCGTACTGCGCACGACAAACAGGAAATGGGACGAGTAAATTAAGCCAATGGGTTTTTTTATGCATACGATAAATATTGTTACAAATTAATGTTACGAATTGATGTTGGTGAACAAGGGGGAAAAATAACCAGCTTGTTTTCCGAGCTATATTTTTTTTTCATGCATATAATCTGTCTATAAGAACCGACGTTGATACTACGTGAAATTCGATTTCCTAGTAATGTCAGGTGAGCCTTTTTTTTCGCTGTTTTTGCCTGTGCGTTCCGTGTTGGTCCACATTAAAGAACCAAGCCATTAACGAAGAGAGAGAAGAAGATCAAGCGATCACTGAACTTTCGCCGCGTTTTGTTGCAGCCTTCATCTATGGCCGATTCACGACAAGCGCTCAACCTTCCCAAGAAGACTCGTGCAGGGGAACGTCAAGGCGCCGGGGCACTGTGGAAAGATGGGACCGCGCCACAGCAGAACGGCCTTGTGTCAAGCGTCATCAGCGAGGACCTTGCGAGCGAAGCCTCCTGCCAAGCGTACAGCTGTCATGCCTATGCGCTCTGTCTCCTGACCGTCGCTGTCGTCACGACAATCGCTCTCATTCGCGTGACGCATTGGGCGGCCATGACCGCGTATCCCGACGACGACCCCTTAGCGCCGATGACGTTGGCACCGCGGCATCTACTCGTGGGCCAGCGAGAGGTGTACGAACAAAAACCACCTCAAGCAGCGATCGCTGCTGGTCTCGGCAGCCAGCCGTTTCTGAAAGACGCGACTGCAAGCGCACTGCCCAGCACAACGACTGTAACTGCCGCAGCGGATACCACGCCCTCAAAACAGTCCACGTTGGCCGAGGGACTCACACATGAAAGAGCGTTAATTTCGGACGAACGCACTGAGAGTCGCTTGAAAAGAAAAGTGTGGGTCGTCAAATCAACGCACGGTCCAATCATAGGGAAAGTCACTGACATCAGAGGGAAAGAGGTTGCCGAATTCAGAGGCATTCCTTATGCCGACAGATTGGACCGAAGGCGCCGCTTTGAAAAGCCTCGCCCCGCGATGCCGTGGAAACGCGTTCTGAGAGCTTTCCGAAACGGACCGTCGTGCTATCAACCGGGGCCTGCCCGTGACCATCCGGTCTTTGACGCAGCCTCGCAATCAGAGAACTGCCTCCACGTCAACACGTGGATTCCTCTGTGCGCGCCTTCTCAGCCGCACTGTTCACAGCGGACGATCGTCGTGTATTTCCACGGAGGCAACCTACGTCGCGGCAGTAACTCGATGCCTGTCTACGACGGCGCTGTACTGAGCGCCGTGGGCCAGGTAATCGTGGCCGTTCCCAACTACAGGCTCGGTGTGTTCGGCTTCCTCAGCCACAAGGTTAACGGCACGCACGAGAACCTGGGCCTCCTGGACCAAGTCATGGCGCTCGAGTGGGTCGTGAACAACAGCGAAGCCCTCGGCGGCAGCCGCGACAACATCGTCGTTTACGGCCACGACTGGGGCGCCTACACGGCAAGCCTGTTTCTCGTCTCACCCGCGCTGCAGCAGCGTTTTCGCATCACGAGAGCGATCCTGGGCAGCGGCTCGCTGCTGCTTCCCTCGCGCTTCGCGAGCAACGACTCTCACTGGCAAAGTTTCCTGCAGACGCTCGGCTGTGGCGCACGCTTCTTCGACGACACGCTGTCGTGTTTGCGGAGGGCCCGGGTCGAGCAGCTGCTGGTTGCTCAGTCTCGATACCCGGGATCCGTGGGAGTAGTCCACCCTCACCTCTTGCTTCCTCGACAGCCCGGCCAATTTCTGCGCTTAGCGCACAACTTCAGCCGAGTCCAATTGCTGTTCACGAGTACGTCGCTAGAGGGACTCGGCGCGCTCGACAAGGTGACCTCCGGCGTCAGTGACCGAGAAGCCACCGCCGGAGCTCTTTCGCCCGAGCATCTTTTAGCCAGGGCCGGCCTCCACAATGGTGGTCACGAATTCGACGAATCACTCGCACTCCAACGAGGCAGTATTCGGGAGTGCTACGAGCTAGCACCAAACAAAACCCAGTACGGATCGGCGTTCGCCGTCAGTTTCCTGGGCGACGTGCTCTTCAACTGCCCCTTGGTGCTCTTTGCTCGTCGCATGTGCCAGAGCGGCGTGCAGGCTTTTCACGTCATCGTGGGTCAAAAGCCTCGCTTCTGGAACCCGACTTCAAGCTTCCAGACAGGAGCTTCCCACATGGACGACTTGTACTTCGCCTTCGGCGTCCCCATATCGCAGAGACTCAATCGCGATAGCCGTGCGAGCGCTTACGAGGCCGACATATTGGTGCGAGAGGCCGCCTATTCCCGGCGACTCATCCGGTTCGTTACCGACTTCGCCAAGAACGGAGCCGACGCTCAGTATGTGAAAGACTTTGCACGGCCGTACTGTGAGGGCGCGCGGTCGACGGAGATGTTCCAAGGCGTTCACACTGTGTCCGCTTGGAGAATCCAACAGTGCGAGGTGCAAAACAAGTATGTCAGATACATTTGACAGTAGAAGAAATCCTAATGCGTTAAGGTCTCATTCGCAACTCAGTAACTTCTAGCGCGATCTTTGCTAAAACAGCTCGATATATTAAAATATGTCCTTCCTCACGCTTTATTCTTTGTCTGCGCTTTACTTTCAATTAAAAATGACAAAGAGGCCACCGCGGTGTTTATACACTGATCAAGCAACCAAAGAAAATCGGTTAAGCTAATACAATATATATATATATATATATATATATATATATATATATATATATATATATATATATATATATATATATATATATATATATATATATATATATATACATGCTAAAACCAGCAGTTTAGGCGCCTAGTAAACAAGTTGAATACAACGTGAGATACATGTCTGCGCAAGCTGTTGAGTGAAATCAACATATCACTAGCGAACCTTACACTAAAATGTCTTAAGTGACAAAAGTAGCACAGTGATGTCCATAAACAAGGTTAAATTAGTTAACAGGGCATCTGTACAAAGGCTATCTATCTATCTATCTATCTATCTATCTATCTATCTATCTATCTATCTATCTATCTATCTATCTATGTAGTTAGCAAGCTATCAACCATTCTTTCAATCATTCTTTTTCATTCTTTCTGTCAAGAAAAGAAGTGTGCGTTCAATGACTCGTTTTTTTTGTTAAACACAGTAATAATGAGACCTAACAAATCTCTTTCATTCATTATTTATTTGTTTGTTTATTTATATATTTATTTCTTTACTTGTTTCTGCTCCCTCCCCTTTTCTAACACTTCTTAGCCCCACCCCTTTCTTTTTTTCGCTAAATTATCAAAAACGTCACAGTTTTGTCGCAGAGGCGAAGCAATGATTGCGACAGCAACAAATTGGAATGTCACAAGAACAATGGTAAGCAGATCAAAACGTGTTTCTCGCTGCTCACGCACAAATGACTCACGTAACGTACCCACAGGTACAAATGAATGCGAAGTGTCTCAGTTGTTACTTCGCCGTGTTGAAAAAAAACACGCCCTTTTCGCAAACGGATACTGTGCAGCGAGTGCAGGGACCTTTGTGCGCCCGGTAACTACAACAAAATCGTTCCAGTTAAAGCCCAAAGCGTACGATTCTCCCCACCCCGAAATAAGCGCGTACACGCATGAGAATCCATCCCCCACCCCCGCCTTTCTCTCTCCGCGGGGCAAATAACACGTGGAAGATGAGAGCGCCAGCCGCGTCGTGACAATCTGAACCACCTCACTGATAATGCTGAAAACACGATAGTTTTCCCGAGACGGCCAGTGGTCGATAAAAATAGTTTGCCGTTTCAACGCTGAAGGAGGTACTCCTTCGTGGCTCAGTGGCTAACGCCTCGCACTCACAAGCAAGATGCCTGACGTTCTGCGCACCGGAGACTTTTTCTGGATTATTTTATGGTTGAAGCCGCTAAAGCCGTGGGTCAATCCCGCCTAAATCGTACGTGGCCGCCTAGTTCGATGACTCACTCAGCAGGTGCGGACGAACGGACTGACAGGCACACAGACGGACAGACGATTCACGGTTTTTCAATAAAACCGTCCGAAGCTTCACCCCACTCATCATCATTCACTCCGTGGATATGCTATGATTTGTTTTCTTTCTTGCGCTTTCATGAATATAGATACATATACATATACGGTGAATGACGGCGGACGTCGACGCCAGCGGCAAAATCCAGCCGAAAGTGTCCACATAATTGTTATCGCAATAATAACTGTATATAACAACTTTCATATCGATGTGTTTTTTTTAATCAGCCCTTTTGCTGTCAGAGGGAACAGAGTTGGAGAGGGGGGAGGGGGCTAACCGAGAGCATCCATGTCTCGTAAATACCTCCGCCATGGCGGCGATGGCGACGATAGTGCAGGCGTAAGACGCGTACATTTTTAGCCTTCGTCCCAAGTGGCATCGCTCTCATGCCACCAGGTCTGCACGAACGAAGACGCACGCAAGCACGCACGCTCGTTTGCCCAGACGTACGCCCACACGTGTACGGGTCGGCTTCCATCTCAGCGCACGATATATCTCGGCGCAAACATGTAAGCTTTCTCGAAAACGTGAGCCTAATGTTTACCTATGGGCCCACCGCAACGACAGCTGCTTTCGGCGAGCCATATCTCGAGGCTAAATAGACCGCGTCGTTTATATATAGATCTTGCGAACGTTCTGGCCGGATTAATCTTCCTTTTTTTCCCCTTTTTGCTCAGCTCCATCAGGACGATCTCTTTAGTGTTTTTTTTGTATAATGTGGATTTATTTATGTATACATATTGCTGCGGCGCGGGCCTGACAAATTCCAGGTCGGGGTGAAAGCTGAACAAGCCGTCACGCCTTCGAATAAATAGTATTTCGGGTGTTAAGAAAAAAATAATAAAACAGTTAAGAAAGAAGCGGAAAGGAGAGCTTGTTGATTCAGGCGAATCCTCGCGAACGAGAAATGTGGTGTTGTTTGAGTGTCCTTCGGTTGATCTTCATCGGACGAGAGCGACGGGAAAAGCACAGGCCCTGGAAAAACATCGCAAACTGTGTGGCAATCTGGGCGTAATGGCTTCACTGCGCGTGGCACAACAGCTGCCGTGTAAATGAAGAAAGAGAAAGATAAGAAGAGATACATCTTGCTTATCCGCATTGCAACGTTTATCGATAAGTTTGGGGTTTCGAGTGTGCACGGAGGCGCGTTAGAATAAAACAATTTCGAAAACCTCCATCATTGGCTCTATATTTTGGGTTGGTATGTTTGCAGAAACAGCTGTTATTATGAATATTAATCATAGTATTATTATTGTATTATTATTATTATATTATTACTACAAATGATGAACCATACACACGTCTTTCCTTCTGATAAGCACTATGATGCTTTTTATCGCGGACGACAAATTTTCGAAGCAATTATTGTTTGACTGATTGATTGACTAAGCGATCAATCGGTTTATTAATTAATGATTAATTAATAATATATTATTATAATTTATCAATTAATTAACTTTTCATGGCCTGGTTAATTGATTAATTACCTGATTACTTGCTTGCTTGATTGATTGATTGATTGATTGATTGATTGATTGATTTATTGATTGATTGATTGATTGATTGATTGATTGATTGATTGATTGATTGATTGATTGATTGATTGATTGATTGATTGATTGATTGATTGATTGATTGATTGATAATACTGGTTATCTTTTCAGTACCCATTTCTGTGTCGATGCAAAAGCGCTCATAGACTGGCTGATGAGCGCAGCTGCAGAACAACTTCGAGAGGATTCGAGATATTCCGATCATTTTCGGTTACTGCGTTTTTATCACGTCATCAGACATTTTGCCTCTGAGCAGGTGTCATCAGACTGCGGCAAGCTAACGCCACCAAACTGACGCGAGTCTCTACGATGTCCCTGAAGAGGATTTGTGAACACGTTCGCGTAGCGCCATCTCTCGAAGGCGACAGCAGTGGCTTGCCGTAACTGAATGGGAATTGGGCTGAAAAAATCATAGCTGATGAACAAAACTGGTTACCGTGAGTGATTCCCGGTTTTACGCAGCAGATGCCCATTGGGACGTTCTGCGAAAATTACGAGGTCGCATTACACACCACGTGGCTTCCCAAGCTGTTCAATTTATTGGTGGGGCAACTGCAGAGTACGTAACACATTGCACAACAGCGCTGAAACGTACAAATAAACGCCCTTCTGCTGGTAAGCGGCCCTGCTTAATTGACTTCATGCTTCGACACTTTTCTTTTTCAGCAGCCGCACAGAAATACCTGAGTCAATGGCAACAACGCGTTTACCGATTAGATGGAAATAAAGGGGCATTTGCAGTCCACTTTTCACCTAGTTCCTAGTTAGCTAGGAGGAGTATACCTTACCGGACAGCCCCGTTTACACATCAGTACGCTAACATCGTCCCGTACCTGTGCGGAAGGACTGCTTTCTGCGTAGCGTGCGTTCCAGAGGCACATTTCCGTATCATTTGCTTACGCCGGCTGCCTGGGACGCTCTGTAGTTATTCCTGACAGCCACTTCTTCCGAGTGGCATGCATACGGCCACAAGGAGCCAATGTATGTGATGCACTGCGCAACCAGACGCCAGCGATCGTTGGGCCACAAATATGGGGACGTTAATGCTGGCCTTTAATATGTATGTAACGTGTAAAGCTGTCATATTCTATCGGGCAAAGAAGCATATAATCATCATAAAACAAACTCGAAACAAGCGGAAATTTAATCAACTTTCTCATTAGTGAAAGTATTTCTAATTACAAATAAACAATGATACTCAAATATGATGGGGAGCTCAAGGAATCACGTGAACAAAAAAATTTTGTACAGCCGAAACATGCGCAGCCACGAACAAAAGCACGCATTTAATTTTAACATTACCTCCAAGATTATCTTCATTAAGTTGAATATTTGCCATGCACGTTTGCCAATGCGTGATTAACGTGGCTTGTTGATTCCCCTCCCGTACGTTTGACTGCAACACTCAACTACACGGTGTCAACGAGAAGTGCGCTATCGGTGCGCGACCAGCGCGCTATTGGTGAACGTTTTAGGTAACTATATTTGTTCAAAAAAACCCGGGCCTGTCACTGTCAAAGTTAAAGCTGGAAGAGCGGCCTTTGCAAAGCCGTTTTTCAACACTCTTTGGTATAGCTGCTGCAAGCACACATTCAGGGTACCCACTACGCCACGAATCCTTGTGTAGTATTGTAGGCACTCACTATATATCTCATCCGTCGTCATTCTTCGAAAAAGCGTGGTACCCGCTGCGCACTTGCAAGGAACATTGTGCAACTTTTTTGTCTTGTGGCTGATGACCATGACGAATTGTGTCAGAAACCTATATGCATCAGATCAAGCACTAACATTTGCTAGGCAGTCTCTACTTTTTCTATTATATAAACTTCAATATTCAAAAACTGAGCAATATTTTATAAAACTACTCAATTTCTCTCCAATCTCCCACAGTGGGTATGCGCCATGGGCAATAGGTGAACAAGAACAACAACAAGCTTTCGTAGTACCCAGAATTCCCCACAGTGGGTATGCGCAACACTAATTGGGTGAACAAGAGCAAGCTTTTGCAAAGGGCTGGAGCATTCGACGACTTACTCGTTGAGCAATTCGCATTATGTGACATCCGATTATCCCTTTGCTGCTCTAAAACACTTTATTACTCATATTAACGCAATTCCTTTCCCGACATCAAGCCTGCTAAAGCCAGTGTGCAAAGGAGTTTCATGCTACATTGGCACTCACGCGCGTCAGACGCAGGAATATTGTGCTCCGAAGGAGCGGTGTTTGCTTTTGCACAGACTACACTCGGCGACCACTTTTCTGGCACTGAAAAGAAAGCTACAGAGACGGAAATTCTGCACATGTAGCACTACGCGAAGTAGTCCGTTCTGGCACGCGTCTTGTAACGCTGTGCAAAGTGACTGGGGCGCACCATCAGCGTTTCATGTAGACGCAGACGCCGCTTGACGTTCGAGGTGCACGTAAAAAGGTGGAACTTTTTCACGCGTTCAAAAAGTGCGAAGTCACAACAGATAAATAAAAAAACGAATATCTTACAGGTGTGAGCAACGTCCTGTCGCAAATAGCTCCACGTATTTGGATTTCACGTTGAAAATTCGGGCCCTACTTTAGAATTACATTAACTGGCGGTATTATGCACGTGATTTGGCTCCGTAGCTTTCCATTCAGTGCCAAGAAAAGTTGTCGTCGAGCATAGCCGCGCTAATAGAATTATCAAAGATCAAGACGCAGGATACCAGATTATTTTGCCACCTCTGCACTGTGTTTTTACACCGTGATTTGCGAGGCATCCTATACCGAGTTGATGATTTCCGAGACGCGCTCGGTCTTACGGGTCCGCTGCCGTAGATGCTGGCCCTGGGGGCCTATCAGATAAATCATGTCTGTGCTGTCACCATGAGCAACGCGAACGCCACGAAACGCTTGCTGGATGTGAAGGAGCTGCATCGTCGTAGACCCGCAGGATCAGCAGGTGCGGCTGCACCTTCATCAATTGCTCTACGGTGTCGAGGATGAAGACGTGCGAACGGCGTTGGCAGCTTTTGGGAAGGTTATGAAAGTCACCCGGGAGCACTGGCGCGCCCAAGGAGTCAGTGACAAGGGTCAACCACACGATCTCAGCTTCTTAAGCTCAAGAGAGGCATGGCGGTTGAATACCTCCCACATCAAATCAGGGTAGCTGGTGAATTGGCCCTCGTGGTTGCACCTGGTCGGTCAATGCAGTGTTTGCGCTGCCAAAGTATGGGCCATGTTAGAAGAGAGTGTAAGGTACTCAGATGCTCACACTGTCATCGGTTCAGCCACAGTGAAGACGCGGGCATGCGTACGTACGCATCAGCGATTGGTCCCGCCGAAGAAGACACTACGGATATGGTGATGGACGCCAACGATGCCGAGGACATGGCGAAAGGGACAGGTGACGTTGTGAACTCTGATGCTTCAGTGAGTAGAGCTGCACCGATTGGTGGTGATGAGCTAACAGCACAAGCCGGCAAGGAACCTGGGGAGGTTGTTCAAGAGGCAGCCTGCCAAACCGAAGAAGGCTACACAAGCACGCCAACGAAGGTACCAGAGCCGGTGGAATCAACAGAACAACTATCACTGACAACCGAGAGCCCCAATGTCGGGGCCCCAAGCGAAACACCCCACAAAAGGGAGCGAGGTGTCCATCAGAAAGAATGAAGATGGGCCACCTGCGAAGGCGTCTTCGTTCCGACGCAGCAGCACAAGGCTGCGTCCAAACCACGTGGTCCAAAACCAATTTCGAACAAGCACAAGCCGCCACTGGCCTCCAGTGGCACGGGTCCACCTGGAGGTTCTGGAGATGTCTAGCTCCATGCTAAATGCCGTTTCAAGTTTCAAGTTTCACGGCAGTTTCAAGTTTCAATTGTTGTTGTGGCTGAGCGATAGAGCACCTGATTACCATGCAGGGTGACCGTGTTGTATTGTCATTCCAACCAAAAAAAATATAATTTATTTTATTTGCATTATCCTTTTGCTCGTCGACAACGCTGATTTTCGACTCACAACCGATGACATCGGCACCGGAATTTCGACGAAGGGGGCTCTTCAACACTATCACGCTGAGAAAGGCCAATACAACAAAATATACTTTTCATTTGGTAGCGAAGTATATTCTTTTGTCCGACTTGTGTCTCACTATTTAAATTTATAAATTTATAACTTATCAGGTCCGCCACGTTCTAGCGTTTTCTAGTTTCCATTCTCACCGTACAAAAAGCTTCGTTTCTAACGGAAGTGTATGGTTCGTAGCCCAGGCCGACCACCCTCGTGTGATTAATAAGCTCGCTGAGCAGATTGGCAGCAGCTTCTTCCAATAACCCGCTTTGCCTCACTAAATGCCTCACAAAAGTTCGTGTCCTGCGTCTGAAGAAGAGCCACTAAAATGCTAATGCTCTATAAATAATTTTCAGCGGAGAAATAAGAAAAAAGAAACAAATACTTCCACGTGCCCTATAGAGAACGTGCAGCGCTTAGTGGAGAGATTATGATCCACCATCTCTGTTTTCCATTTTAAGAACTAACTCATCACCCACCATGCTGCTGTACCGTACATATGTGAATTATTAAGACGAAAAAAGTAAATGCGTTTTAGGGAAAAGCAAGTAGTGGAAACAAGAACGTTTTGTAATAACTCCATTTCGAATACTCGGGACACACGGTTCTATTGGCTCTATACCTGCGGCACTGCGCCAAAAAAATGAGCGAAAAAACGGGGAATTGAGAAAGAAAAAGAAGGAAATTTGCAATGAAGCGCTAAGTGTGGTAGCATATCGGAGAGGAGCATAATCATGAAAAGGGGGCACATTCCGTTTCTCGATGTAACAAGATATCCGCCCAGCCAATTTCGCGTATTTCATCCGAGGTGGCACTCACCTTTCTTCAAATCTATTACCGTTCGCGAAGATGGCGTGGAGAAATATGCGCACGGTGTTAGCAGACGGATATCGCGAAAGAGCGCGAAGGCTGACTCGAGTTAAGCGAGTTAATATTGAGAGTTATTGAGCCTGCTTCCGCCTGACCCGTACATCCTGTTATATTAGGTTCGGATTCCGATTGTTCTTTTATTACAGTGAATAAAAAATCTAAAGTTGACGACACTGTAAGCATAAACTTTTAATCTCAATTCACCGGAGCGCGAGGAGAAGGAAACGCATGATGGCGACGGTAAAATTTCGACGTTTTGTTTACGATGAGAAGTATGGAAAAAACTGTTGAAGCGTTTCGTGCACCCTCCATGTTCACGGGGTTAAAATGAATCGTTCTTAACATTGCGCGTCCGCTAACGGTTACCCGGAACAACATTTTGTTTGTACGTTGACGAGAATCCCGTCTGCGGCGGCTGCATTTCCAATGGAAGCGGAAATGTTGTAGGCCCATGTGCTCCGATTTGGGTGCACGTTAAAGAACCCCGGGTGGTCGAAATCTCCGGAGCCCTCCACTACGGCGTCTCTCATAATTATATGGTGGTTTTGGGACGTTAAACCCCACATAGCGATCAATCAAATCATCGTTAACCAGAACGTTAAAAGGCCCACAAAACCCAACATTCGTTCATATTCTACGCTGTGAGGATTAATTCTTGGGTGTTCGCAAATATGCTGGCGAAATTTTAGCGCAGTTGTTCGAGCTTGATTCGTAACGAGCATTTTTTGTGGACAGGCGAGCGGCCCGACAGTCTCACAACAGTGAAACACTCGCGAGACATGACGCAAGAAGCCGCTTGCTTTGTGAGCAGCTGTATTCCAGTCGACGATTTCATTTAGCGATCAGCTGAGCATACAACGAAGCTATTTCAGCTTGCTTGAGTTTGGCATTCAGTAGTGAACCATTTGAAGCGGCTGAAACTTGGGTAGAAGACGGCTGCATGCACTTTATAAAGCACATCAAGGCGCGAATGCCATGTCAAAATGGCGGTCACCGGCGGTAGGCCGAAGCGTTCCCTCTCACCACGTCCTAATGGCGAAACCAGCCATTTTTAGGGCTCATTTTGCAATGAAATAATCTTTTGCAGTCTTTATTTTTGTCTAATATGTACAGAGAAAATAGACCCTCGACTTCTAGGTTTCTCTGAAAACCACAATTTGGTGACTGGTGACAGTGTCATAGCCCCTTTATTCATGGATTCTGCATGCGAACATCCGACCTTAGGTAAGTAGCTTTACGCTCCTATGATTAAGGATTCGCATTCAGTCGCCCCTTTCTCCTTCCGCAACGTCGGAATCACCAAGGCCTTATATAAATGTCCAAACAGGAAACAAATCTTCTGGCGCAAGCACAGATACTCAAGTCCCGCCTCCCTCACACGAATCATTTCTCCACAAAGAGAGAAAATTAGTTACGTGACTCCACTTTCATAACAACAAGGGGATTATAGAGTTGAGGAAGATTGTCTCTTTTTTTTGCATAAACCGATGGGAACGCGGCAGCTGGCCACGTCATCAGAACGTTCTGTCGTAATGTTTCACGCTATGCAAACTGCGTCATATCTGACAGTCCATTAATAAAAAGTGCACTACTTCAATACAGTGTTTTTGTGTACGCGTGGCTTCTTATTTTCTGAGTATATATTCCGTCCTAATGCTCTCAAGAGGGCGCTGAGTGCATTTCTTCGATCTTAATAATATACATCATCTTAAATGCATACGGTGCTGAAACAATGCTATGCACTGTATAGTGTATCTCAGTCTTCTATGTTATGACACATCTGCGCTCACTGTTCCCCAGCGTGAAAAAATACTGATCAACTATATGTCGCAATTATGGGAATACCATTACATTTACATTTACGTGCTATACAACGTAATATATGTTTAATACAGCGAATCATGACCTGCATCTGAGCACATGCTGCGACTGCTGTACAGGAGTCATGGTATAAGCGAAGTCAGGCAAGTGTAATGTAACACTTCTTGTCATGCACCCCCCCCTTTCCCTCACTTCGAGAGCGTTCGTTTCAAATGGGTTAAATGTTTCAGTGTGTTATATGTGTCTCCTAAGTTGATAACTTTTCCTCTTGGTTAACAACTTATTTTTTTTCTCACTGCAAATCTTGTACAAATGAAGCAGCCGAGGTAGTATAAACAACAACCTATCCACAATGAGCCATTATAACAGAACAGAACAAAATAAGGCTGTCTTCAATAAATTAAAATAACGAATTAAAAAAGACTTTCCATGCACAACGTTCGCGTTCGATTCAATGGCTCCGTATGTTCCCTAAACTCTAGTGACTGCTGCCTTATTTTATAATTCAGCTCACAAACTGTAAATCTACACAGTTTACCTCACACATTAAATGGCGCTAGATATAAACTGTATACCCATGAAATGTGAATATTAGCCGTCTCAGGCCTGGTAGCATTCACTTATTCTGGATGAGCCCGCGAAGTTTTTTTTTCTATATAACAGGGATGGTTGATGGCTCTGCCAGAGCTATAGCAATCACAATTTATTTCAAACGCACTCAAAATGCAAATATCCACGATGTCAAGAAAAATAACTGTTTCAACACCGGGAAAGAGCAAGAAATAATAAGAAGAAAAGTAAACAGAAACATTTTTTCTGGGTCAAAATAGAAACTGTATCCACATCGGTGATGTTTTACAAATTTATATTGAAGATTAAAGTCTTCATTCTGAAATTTTGGCTAGACGCCTATAGTTGCGCAAGCGTCCTCGAATAGTCGTGGAATTATGCAATATGGTGATTGCGAAAGCTTTTCCAGACCCCAAATCTCCTCGCACTCTCTAGCTACATTATAAAACAATGACGTCATCGAACCTGAGGCTACCTTCAGCAGTATCCAACTTGCTTCAAGCGTATTTTTGGAGTTGCGTCAGCTAGTATTACCGTCTCTAAACTATACATGCAAAGTACGGAGTTCAATCTAGCAGCGGCTCAGGGGCGTACCATCATCTTGAATCTTAAACAGTTGAGCCATAAGTAAGCTAGCCAGTTTTCCAACATTTCAAGCAGGGTTACGATTTGGCCATGGTTCCCAGTGAATAAACGTGAACATGACATGCAATTTGCAGTGTGGTTGCTATGAGTACTGCCATTCCTAGCTTACTTAGTGTCCAGTCTCCTCTTACCCTTTCCCCAACTGAAAGTAGCAAACCGCATGTTTATTTTCTAGTAAAGTTCCTGCTATTCTGCATTACAATTACAATTATCTCACTCTCTCTCGCTCTCTGTCTCATTAACGGACGTTAATTTGTTGGGACCTTTTTATTACTACGTACTTTCTTGTACGGGAGATAAGTTATAGGAGAGGCTATGAACTTTTCGGTTGGCCTACATGTCCTTCACTGTATATTGAGGCATATCAATAAAACTGCAGAACTTCGACCATGATAATGAACCAGTCGCTGTTCTTGTGGTGCGTTCACCTGGGTTGATTCCATAAAATTACACTGACACCGCCTATTTCTGTCTAGGTGATATTTCTTGTCGGAACACAGCCCACACTTGTATTGTATGAGGAGGTCTGAAATGGTGGGAACGCTGTCATTGTTATTGCATCGTTGTCACGGTCGTCGTTGTCGTTCTTCAGGGCATGCTTTGAAGCGACTAATCAGAGATCCACTTACGGAGGAGCACTCCTACCTGGATGTACAATTCAGCTTAACTTAACTGCAGTCTGCCTTGCGTGACGTACAGCAAAAAACTTCCTCAGGCCAAGATGATATCACTTACAGCATGTTGCGTAACCTCAGACCTTCGGGAAGCACGGCACTCTTGAGAATATATAAAAACAGTTGGAAAAGTGCGTTGGTGCCACTTTCTTGGAAGGTCGAAAAAGTAGTTTCGATTCTTAAACCCGGTAAGCCAGCCAGGAAGTGTGCTGTCATCCTTTCGATAAGTAAGCCTAATCAACTGCATTCGCAAAGTCATGGAGAAGATCTATTTCACCTAACTTCTATCCGCCTCTTCTTCTATCCTCTATCGACCACTGCAGTGGTGAATAGAAAATAGAAAATGTTTTACTGAGCAATTATCAAGTTTTACACTACGTCGCAGTACCTTAGACTTTGTTTTAGACCTTGTCACTCTAGTGAAGCATGAGAGGACATTCGGAACAATGACAGTTTCAGCTTTCCTAGACAGGCATGCCTTTGACACAGTTAGCCACGTACATGTTCTGTACGGGCTATACAGTCTGGGAATCTATGGACGCCTACTCCTTCGGACTTTTGATTGTTTGAATGGTCGAACTGTATTCATGATGGCGAGCACGGACAGCAGCCCATTACGAGGACTCAGAACAGGTGTACCTATACAGGGTGAATAAACCCTTAACTCTTTAATATAGTAATTCACAAACTGTCCACTATTCTACCATCATCCGTACATGTTTTGATGTACGCAGATTATATCTGCCACTGGTCGTCAGGACATGAACGCCGAGAAGTACAGGATCTGCTTCAAAAATGCGTGAATATAATTGTGAGTATTCTGACGGAATTCGACATGGACATTTCAGTAAAAAAATTCGCAGTACCGCCTTTTACCAAAAGATGTCACGGCCAGCTCAGTCTCTCGATCACCCAGATTGTAGCATGAAGCATCATTTTCCTGGCATAACAATGAACCACCTGCTAACCTGGGGCCCTCATATCTCTAAACATTGAAGAAGCTATCAATCGGAGACTCAATTTTCATCAATGTATTACAGGAACCAGATGGTGTGACACATCGGAATCATTTCTGAAGGTCCATAGAGTTCTAGTTCGACAAGACATCGCATATGAATTACCCGTGATGCAAAGTATGTCTCAAACAAATGAACGTAAGCTACACAACATCGTAGACTGCAGTCCTCGGATCTCCGTGGGCCTGTCACGGTCAAGTCACAGACACCTTGTAATCGCAGAATCAAAATGACCGCCCATTCAATTTCTTGGAATCCAAAAGCTCTGCCGCCACTTCCTCCGCTTATCGCATTATGCTCATTCGCGTCGTAAAAAAACTCCTTCAGAGAAACGGGCGAATCGGTGACGCCTTGCGAGCTTATGAGGCCACGCTTCAACAAAAGCATCATTTCTTGTGTCCAGATATCAACTTTCCTTCTTGGCAGCTTGTATTGCCTTCAGTCACTTTGGGCATCAAAGGAATAGAGAAAAAAAAATCTATAATACACTACCTTGAAGCAAAATGTCTCACGCTTCAACAAATGTACAATTATTGAGACCGTTTCACATTTGTTTTCACGGACTACTACAATAGATGAAATCTCAGCTACGGCTTTTCATATGCCCCCATATAAAATAAAACGAGATTTTCGACTTTCACAATGGCTACAGCCACGAAGCTCGTTGCAATACCACGAACTTCAAAATCCTCTTTCCGACCCTTCACCCCATCCCCATGCAGGGTAGCAAACCAGTTCTTCTAGGTTAACCTCCCTGTCTCTTCCTTTTATTTATTTCTCTCTCTCTTTCTCAAAATTCATTGTTGAAGGCCATCAAAAGGAAAACTATATAATATAGCTTAACCCCAAAGGAGCGCTAGAAATGATTAAAAAATTTTAATTTTCATATAGATCATAGCATAATATATGAAATCCTAAAAACTATTACTATGGCGTCTCTGGACCGTCAAGAGATTTGCTTTCAATGGCTTCCCAGTCACGTAGGAGTGACGGGAAACGAAAGTGCTGACAAATTAGCCACTGAAGCGCACAAAAAAAAAAAATCACTTGACACCGTTGCCAGCTTCCTTCTCGGAAATCAAGAAGGTTATTTCCGAACCGCGCTACAAATTGTGCAAGGACACTTGGTTTGATGAGCATACATAGTGATAACTTTTTTTTATCGAATATATCCGTTTCTCTGATTTACACCCAATCAAAATACCCACTCGTCTCACTGCTGCACCGACTAAAATTAGGTGTTGCATACGCACTTCACCTCTTATGCCGTATAAAAAAGAAGAACTACCCCACACTGCGACCACTGTGACCTTGCCGATGCGTCTGTGGAGCATATCATTATAGAATATGTGCAATATGGTGAACAACGTACTCAACTGAGTTTTAGCTTGAACCCCCTCGACAGACGACCCCTTACATTTGGCAAAGTGCTTCAACCGTGGCCACATTATGATAACCAAGGACGCGGAGTGAGTGCTCTTCGTGATCTTATATTGTACACGAATTTAATTAACTGTCCTTAGTATTTATTACTTCCTTGCCATTATCTGCAAGGACTCCATCCGCAATGTGATCATGCTACATGAACTGGACTATTCCTGTTGATTGATTGATTTTTGGGGTTTAACGTCCCAAAACCACCATATGATTATGAGAGACGCCGTAGTGGAGGGCTCCGGAAATTTCGACCACCAGTGGACTATTCCTATAGACTGTGCTCATTGGTTATAAGCCGTATAGTGTGAATATGTACAATGGTCAACTCTGATTTGATTGATATGTGGGGTTTAACGTCCCAAAACCACCATATGATTATGAGAGACGCCGTTGTGGAGGACTCCGGAAGTTTTTGACTACCTGGGGTTCTTTAACCCAAATCTGAGCGCACGGGCCTACAACATTTCCACCTCCATTGGAAATGCAGCCGCCGCAGCCAGGATTTGAACCCGCGACCTGCGGGTCAGCAGCCGAGTACCTTAGCCACTAGACCACCACGGCGGGGCACAATGGTCAACTCTAGTATCTATAACGACAGAGCGTCACGTGCCGAAAGGCACGAGCGACATTTGCAGACGCAAATAAGCCGCATCTGAGCATGCGCGGCGCCATTGATGTGCCTGCCTTGCAGTTTCCGCCCTTTTTTTTTACCTTTGCGGCTGCCATGACTGCTTTGGCCATCGAAGCGCTGTCAACATTATAACACCAAAAAAAAATAAAATAAAATATAAACTAGCAATCACCCGAATAGGCGCCTTTTATACTCGAAACTTATTCTCGCTTCGTCATATCGTAGCACTGCGAGGACAGTTCACTAAGTTTTTTGTTTGCTTTTTGTTTTGTTTTTTTGGCAAAATCATTTAGAGCACTTTCATTCAAATCGTTCAAAGCGCAGTACATAGTGTCTCTGCACAAGCGCATTTCTTCGCCTTCTTTCGACCTCCCCCATCTCTTTCCCACATGTACGGTAGCAAACTGGTTATACTAGAATGGTTGACCCCCCTACAATTCCTTCCCTACCATTTGTTCTATTCTAGTGCTTCAGATTATTCTTTTTCTTCTGTGTTTGTATCTGTGTTTCTGTGTTTGTATCTTGTGCATTCTATCATGATGTTGGGATGGCCGACTCTAACGTAGCCTTCCCTCCCACGTTTTTTTTTCATATATAAATAATAAAAAAATACACTCGCATCACTAGGCATGTCGCATAGCGATGCCGTAAAAAAAGAGACCTTTTACGCTGGTTGTGCAATGCTTAACAAACAGAGAAGCAGTCTCAATTTGGGAACTGTCATTTGCTTTTAGCGCAACCCATGAAAATATTTTATAATTGACTTTTCTTAACGATGTTGATGAAATGTCAAAAAAGCATCGCACGTCGCTGCAAAGGCTTCGTGCGCACTACAGCAAATGCAATTGTGTATTTCACTTAGTGTTTCTTTCTTACTCCTTTACTGTGCAGGTTCCTTTGTCTCTATAGAGTGCTCCCTCACTTTTCTTCTGGCGCCTCCATTAAAACGCTAAAAGCTTTCTGCTTCGTTCTTGTCCATCATTCTCTCTTTCTCGTTTTTTTTCATCTCTTGAACTTACACCATTTTTGGTATTAGGCTATGCTTTCATTTTCTTAGTACTCCTCAATTTTCTGGGTGGCCTCACTACTTGTTTCGACGATGTGCCACGCCTTTAGACAGACTATGTTCCAGCGTGTGTTCTTATCTTAAATCTTAACGTTTTCTTTTTTTCTCATTTTTATTATTTTTCCCTCATCCTGTTTCTCGATTCTTGTGCCTTATTATAACGACAAACTTAGCCTATGGTCACGCGCTTTTGTCCGCAGAGCTTTTAAGCGCGCAAGACTAAATCTCTCTGTCGGTGTTTGCTGAGTACACTATAATATGAGCTAATCGCTTGACCAAGCGAGTCTAATATTCATGCTCATTGATAACAAAGTTGTTCGTATATGTTTCTTCACAGCTACTGTGATTATATTTTTCTGTTTCTGTTTAGTCCAACGAGGTAATAGCAATAATTCCAAGTAAAGAAATAGATGTCATCGGATGTGCTCTAAAGCCCAAAAGGTACGACTTCCGACTCAGAAATGATCATGTTTGAGCTTTAAAATAATCAGAAATAACCTTTCAATCATTGTTATTTTCTCTAATCGCTTACGAGACGCAATCGACGTCCTCTTGATGACAAAGACTGAGTCGCAGTTTCTTCTCTAGAGTCGCTAGCGGTACATTGAGGTACATAAGCTGCGGAGCGCAAGCGCAAGTCTGTTGCACGTGACTGGAATACATGAGAAAATAATATACGCTCTACGCATGTGTGTTTCATTCGTACAAAAATGTGACGTACGCGACAATCCTTACGCGCGTTAAACTAGAGCCATCTTCTAATCATCTCGGCAATGTTCTAACTGCAAGCGTGCTTCACCGCAGTTTACCTAATAGTGTAAAAAAGCCTACTTCACAAGCAAGCTGTGTTTGCATTACGGGTGGGTTACTTAAGTCATGGGTTTCTAGACGACCTTTTTAAAATGTAACTAACGTTACCAGGTCTTTGTTTCAGCCGTTGTCAGAAAGGTTTGACATGTTTTATGCGAGTACACTTGCCCTGCATCGGTTGTTACTACTTTACGCTTTTATACTAGTAAAAGTCTAGGAAGAAGATAACGCTCTAAACGTTGTGCTTCAAAATGCATTAATTTACGGGAAATTTGGAAGAAAAATTATTTCAACCCATCATCGATTCACCCTGAGATTGCGCTACAGGCGGCAGCACCGTCAGCGCGCTAGTGTGGATAGGCGGCCGGCGGCGCACATACAAATGTACGCAGCGGCGCTTTGTGGTTATGGGTGTGAGCCGATTGTCCGCGAATAAAATGTGGTGACTGCAGCTTACTCGCAATATATATGTCATCCGCTGCCGAATGGAAGCACTATGCACGCTGAACGTTACTATTACTTGTGAGAGAAGCACAGTCTGTCACTGAAAGAGATGTTCTCATTTGGCAAATGTCTGTGTTTTCGCACTATCTCACGTTTCTAGTAATTTTGTTTGTAGTTGTTGAGCTTTTGTACCACCTACTACGCACTGCTGTAGTACATCTGAATTCTTTCTTAGCTTCGTGCATGCTGGTCTTGGATACTAAAAAAGGAAAGAAGGAATAGAATCTCTTATTCTTGGGCAAAAAGCTAAGGTAACCACGAATACGTATCAGCGTTTGTACTTATTCAGTTATTCATTTAACAAACGTAGGACAGTTGATAAACTTATTAGGAAAGCTATGTGGCTGACAGCGCTTTGGTGCACTTGTTCTTACTCCAATAACAGTACATGAAGGTAACACTTCAGCACGCAGCTTTATTCGATTCGTTACCTGCATGACAGTTATGCAACAAAGGTTCGGTCATTTTTCAGGGGAATAATGTCCGCTTCTTCCGCTAGTTTATAATAACGCCTCAAAAGCACTTTAGAAAAAGGTGACCGTTTGCGTTACATTATAGGGCATAAATCTATGGCACGTCGCCTGAATTAATTTTGACCATCGGGATTCTTTGAAGCGAACCCAAATCTAAGCACATAAGTGTGTCTGTAATCGGTTTCACCCAATGTTAAAATTGCACACGGCGACTCTAGTTTAATTGCCTTCTTGTCATTTCGTTTTCTGTTCTTTTTTAGGGACAATTCAACTATGAAACCGTCAGAATTTACTAAACACAAATATATTGCTGTAGTGTGACCAGGGCCGTACTATAAAAGGTTATAACGAGCAGAATTAAAGCTCGTCCGATAAGTAACAGCACCGCAGTTAGGCAGCCACAACAAAGCAAAACGTCGTTTACCACGTACCGAGTCTCTGAAACGCTGCATTCGCTAAATATTAATTACTCCTCATGTTTTGGACGACGCCAAGTGCAGTCTTTGACGCATTTTAACTACAAAGCGGCAACTACCCCGAAATGATCCTGGCGTACAACTACAAAACACAGCACTCTCGGCAAGTGTCCAAAATTATCTTATTACACTGCGTATACAGCCTAGCAAGGCCGAATGTGTCTGTAGAATGTTTTAGGCAAATTCACACTCAGCTAAACTTGCGCTAAAAGAGCAGGACAAACCACTTTTTCAGGATGACCATGACGTGCCCGCAAGCGCTTGCCTTATGTGGCTAGCAGACGACGCAGGCAGCAATCCACACTAGCCGCGCTTCAGCCAGTGGCCACCGGGTGGCGACTCCGCTCGATCTCTGGGCAAACACCTTGCAATATTTTAGGCATAGGCTCTCTTAGGCGTGTTATTGCGCACATTTTCTGATAAACACTGCCACACGTTGACCGCAAGCGTGCTCCGCCGCAATAACAGCCTTAATGAGGAAAAGCCCACTTCACAAACCGTCTTCTAC
The DNA here is from genome assembly GCF_043290135.1 of Rhipicephalus microplus. Classification (NCBI taxonomy): domain Eukaryota; kingdom Metazoa; phylum Arthropoda; class Arachnida; order Ixodida; family Ixodidae; genus Rhipicephalus; species Rhipicephalus microplus. Next base: position 172,212,831 of record NC_134700.1, on the reverse strand, counting down.
GTTGCGGGTTAATTTCAAGCTCTGGCCTCTAATAGATGATAGTTTTAAAATGCACGCGAGATTCCCAAGCATGTACATGTCTTCAACCATCATTATGAACATGTCATACGTCAACACAAGGACACACTTGCTCCACAGTTTATAGGACCATGCGGTATACGCTTATGTTGACTGAAATGCCTAGAAAGAAGATAACGGTACAAACATCATGCTTGCACAACTGTTTTGACCCGCAACGTATGTAAGTAAAGGGGAACGCGAGCTATCACCTATTATGCTGCAACAATTTACAAGTGGACTTGCATAGTGAGCTTTAGAGCTCTTCGCACGTCAGCCTGACACCCAATCTGTGGGATCTTAAATCAGCTTCTTGAATTATCTCACAAACAGCATAAAAATAGTGGTAGTAGACGTATTGAAAAATTACAAAAAGAATAAAGTACAATGTGCCGGTGAGCTTGCAAAAAATAGGCATCTAAATTATAATGGCCATAAAAAGAATGCTACTTATCCGAATCCATTTTTCTCGAACACGCGCGTATCTTGTACATAAGAAATAACAAACTTAGAAATCCACAAACATATGTATCGTTGTACGTTCAATAAACTGGAATTTAATTTACATAGGACATGTACAGACGCCACAGGTACATTAGCCTAAATGAGGAGCCTCGTGCCACACTAAAAGTGGCACCCATGGAGTTAATAATGAATGCGAGCGGCTTTAATTACCAGAACCACTATGTGATTCTGAGGCGCGCTGTAGCAGAGGGCTCCCGAAATTTCGACCACCTAAGGTTCCTTAACGAGCGCTTATGTCACTGAGTACACGGGTCTCTATCATATCGCTTCCATCGGAATGCGACCGTTACGGCCGGGTGCGAACCTAGGACTTTCTTCGGTAAGCAGCCAAGCATCATAACAACTGTACCAACGTAGCCGACGGGGTACTCATTCAGTCAACGCAGCTGTATGTCTGGATGGTGTGAAGCACACAAAGAGCTAACGAGCAGCCCGGACCACAAAGAGGGGCCCGTGAAAATCAACAGGGTAACAGAGTTACGGAGAGGGCGAACGATTCGGTCGGCCTGTGCACGAAGCAGAAGCGATCGATGCAGGTCTTTTACGCCGCATGCGGGCTGCCTCACGCACGTCGCAGTCGACGATGACGAAAGCGAGGCGCCATCAGTGGAGCAGGGAGAGGCATCGGTCGTGCCTAGAGAAGACAACCCACGCAAAGGTGTGTGTGGGACGCTGGGTGAGAGGAAGGGAGAGGATTGTCTCCCTTCACGGCTCTCGTGTCTCAGGTGCCCGCGTAGAACGCTCTCCCGCAGCTGATTGCCGTCAAGCAAGAGCAACCTTTACCTTGAAAAACAGCGGGCATATAGAATACAGGCTATAACAGCCTGGCGACAACAAAGAAAGAAAAGAGAGACGTGGGCGTGATAGATTGTGGATATCTCATAACGATACGGGGAAGGATCTGCGCCAGATTGCTTTGCTCTTGCAAGACGTACGCGTTAGTGCTTACGGCGACAAAGTTATTTATCGAGACAGTTGGCTAAATGCATAAAATATATCCCAGCAATCATACCGCTCCGTTTTTCTCCTCCCTCTCCGCAAGCGCTGTGATATCTTTTGGTTTACGGGAAGTCACTTTGTTAAGCATCCGACCTGCACTGATGGCACATTTCGTGGCCAAATTATGGGAGGAGTGGGTGCATCGGCCTTGCACACACGCAAATCCGGTAACAGTTTCGTATCTCAACTTCTGACACCATCGTTCACATCTTGGCTGACATGTCGGTCAGCCCTCGCAGGCTTTTGTTTCAGTTATCTTGGTCTTGTTTTATTTTCTATGTCATGCTGTGAGCGCACACATGCGCTTGCTTCTCTTTAGTCTCTTATTTCCTCAGTATAAATTTATTCGAAATTACAGCAGTCATGCCCCCCACTATTTCTTCTACCTACCCTTTTAGCGAACTTGCAAAAGTACTCTTTTTCTACGAGGTCGATCAGACGCAAATGATAAATATTAGTCTTTTCAATATAGGCTGTATGATACGAAAATTATTCGCCTAATGTCAGCACTACACGACATTTCGAGCTACGAATACAGCAACCGATCTTAAAAAAGGGAAAATAGACATGCATCGTTGTTATTTTGTGGTTCGTGTTTGTTTCTTTATTTATCGGAACACTACAGCGTGGCTAGACTTGTATGACAGAAGGAAAAAACCGTAGGTAGTTTACAGACAGCTGATCAAGTATACAGTTGATTAAGGTAGTCAAGATGAACTATTCTCACTCGTACGTAATTTTTTTTCCTGGAATGCTTCATTCGCAAGCTCTCCTCGTCTTTACACGTGATATCGTTCTCGTTCTAGTTATTCCATCTTACATTGTGCCATTTTCATTGCTAACCTTTTTTGTCATTCCGCTAATCCCGACTAGCACTTCTTGCTTACGAATAATCTACAGAAAAAAAACTGCTATAAAATTGTCACGAGTTAAATAAGGCTATCTGCGCATTGCGACCATTTGATTAAAAGCCTTCCAAAAACGACCCTTTTCAGTTCGATTAGAAAAGCATGAGTGCTGTAAATAGAGTTCACAACAACTTCCATATAAATGAAGCGTGGAAGCTTGGGCAAGTTGGTAGGACATAACTGAATGCAGGAACAGCGCAACCTAGAAGTAGTTACTTCGAAACTACGGAAGCGAAAAAACAAGGACAGAAAAGAGCGCTGACTTTCAACAAAGATTTAATATCGGAGTGGTGTACATATATAGGCGAAAAATGAGAAAAATGGGCATGCGTAGAAGGGTGCAGGAACAACTAGCCTAGCCCGCGCGTGAGATAATTGAAGCTTATCAAATAAACAAGTTTGACGGTAAATGTGTAAGTTGCCCATCGGTTGCGTTGTTGCAAAAGGAGATTGCGTATCTCGATCTTCTTTAAGTTACATATGTATTTGTTTTTTCAGCCCATTCAACAAGAGACAAGAGTTTTGCTGACATTGTATCGCACTAGTTGTTCCTGCACCCTTCTACGCATGCCCATTTTTCTCATTTTTCGCCTATATATGTGCACCACTCCGATATTAAATCTTCGTTGAAAGTCAGCGCTCTTTTCTGTCCTTGTTTTTTCGCTTCCGTAGTTACGAAGTAACTACTCCTAGGTTGCACTGTTCTTGCATTCAGTTATTCCCTATAAATGTTTTCCTTGAATATATGGCGCACAATATTAATTATTAAATATTTCTCTTTCCATTACTCATATACCCTCCTTTCATTAGTATTTTATTTGCACAGTCGGATACGGCAATTGCTGTTCTGACTAATTGCACCTATTGATTTCCTATGGGCCTTACTCTGCAGAAGAAAAAAAATAGACGCAGTCTGCTTTTGAACAGGGACACAATGGATTATCCTTAATACAGTTTCTCATTTCATAAAAATACGATATTGATAATCGCTTTACTTTAGAATCGGTGCAAAGTGCTTTTACAAACACGGCGTCGGTTTCGAAAACATTTCGTGGCGATGAAAAGAAAAATTCGCGCGCGGCGATCAGTCCACCGCAGTGACGGCACGTTAACCCCTATCGCGTCTCACAGTGTTTGCAAAATATATCAAGAGTATATCTGAAGAATGATAGGAAATAAACAAATACCTTTTCGTGGAGTTGTGCTCACTACAACGAGTTATCCTGACAAGGATTTCGAATTGCTTGCATCCATTCCCACGTTCACTCAATCGGGTAACCGATTGCGCGACATTGTATTGCTATCGAGTAACACAGTTCGGAAAGCGTTGTCACTCTCGACGAAAGACAAAGGAAGGGACGAGAGACACGGTGGATGTGCAGTGTCTAAATGTAGCATATGCACCAATAGTAGACGAAAGAGGCGATTTCAGAGCAAATAAAGTTTTGGGTTGCTGAAACACTGCGATGCGTTTAGACAGGCGTCATGCCGACACATGCTCGCCTGACGGTGCGGAAAAATTCTGTACGTCGACAGCACTGTCAACGTACGACAATATTACGAACCTGCAGAAATCAGTGACGTAGGATTTATCAGCCTGTGCGAATTCTCAGCACCATATCATTGTCCACTTTACGAAATATCTTCTATGTACCGTTCACAATATCAATGACTTCTTCTATTGGCAGACACGGAGCTGCGGACCTTTCACTTGATATATGTAGACAATAGAAGGATTATGTACGTCCGTATGGAGGAAGCGGATGCATCGGCATCGCCACCAAGTACTTACACCATCGCGTATACCATTAAAGGTCGACCATAGAGCATTGCGTGTTGGACATTGCGAAGATGCAATTTCCCTAACAAATGCAAAAATCATTGTTCTGTATCGATTTCTGTGTGAATGTCAGTTTTATTATACAGTACTACATCCCGGCTTATTCGTATTCCTTTGTCTGCCTAAGCCAACGCGTGTCATCAAACTACTCCTCTGTTGCCGGTGAAACCACCGATCGTTTTCTCAAAAAACAAAAAACAGAGCATTCTTGCACGAGAGTCGCCTCCTCCCTGATAATCCGTCGGGCCCCAAAATCGAACGCCACAGGTTTCTCAAGGCCACGCAGGAGCCGCACTTCTCAAAAAAACACAGAAACCAAGTCCAGTCAGCTGTACTCGTATCGCATCACATGGCTGGCTCAAACTAAAATGCATAGGTGCACGGCACACATTGTCGAGTTTAGGCCACGTAATGGACTGAAACATCGGCGCTTTCCTATGCACCGAGCGTCCCATATGACTCGCGGGGTACCGATGCGCCGCTTCACGTGTTGATCGTTGCCGTCCCAGCGCCACAACGGCGCTCGGTCGCTGGTCGAACCGCGCGTACCTAGTTTCATACTCTGTTTCGGATCAACGTCTTGGGCTGCCCAAGTCGCGACACGTTCGGAAAACCATCCCCAATCGAAGAGACCCTCGCGGTACGTGAGCAGCATACCCAATAGAGAGGAGGGGGGCAAAGGACAACCGCGACAACGCTCGCAAGCGCGCTCGCACGCATCTCTCCGCTGGCCGTGTTTTTCCCCGCACGGCGCGGAGTTAGGCTTACCGACGCTCCCGTCCGCCGAGCAGGCGCCGGCGACAGCTAGCAAGCAGAGGGCCACCGCCGTCAGCATGTTGCCGGTCGCGCAGGCAGGCCCTGTTTTTTTTACTCCATCGTGAAGCCTTTTCCGAAGGGGCGGTGAAGAAACGGCATCGGCTTGACGATTGTCGCGCGTCTTTCGGCACACTTGTCCCCAAAAAACACCGGGCTCAAAGAGGCTGGCTGCTGCGGGCGCGAGCGAAAAAAGAACGAAAAACAAAACAAGCGCGGCCGCTGGATTTTTCAGACTGTCCCTCGCTTGGCCAGCGCCAGATGGTGCCTCCCGCGCCTCCAGAGGTAGCCCGGATGAAGATGACGTAGCGCCAACGTAGCGCTGACGTTGTGCCGACGTCGAAACTCCGGCGCCAGCCGGCAGAACCGGCGCGAGCGCGCGACCTTTTTGATACGTACGCAGCGCGCGGCCTCGCGAAAAAGGGGAGCACCAGTGGAAAGGAGGCACGAGGTCCTAAGGGAAGGCTCCCGGAGAAAAAAAGTGGGCTGTGTGGGGGAAGTGGGGACAATGTACTACGCTCTCGGCATATAAGGTGTCCTCTCGAAACGTGAGCTCGCCGTGTGGCAAGCTGTATCCCATTATGCAAAGCAGAGACCGTCGTCGTCCATTCGCCTGCCATTTTGGTGCTTCACATTCTCTACTGCCCATTTACCTAGTGGCCCCCGGTAGCGAGCGCTTGTTATGTTACCGAGTGGCGACCCTTTCTTCCCTCTCGCAGTTCCTCAAAGGGGAAAGGCGTTAAAACAAAACTAAACGACAAGCTGCGTCATCAAAATGGTCGTACCTGGCCCGAACAAATCGGGCAAAGAAATCGTTGTTGCCCCTGCCACGTCAACAAGTGTTCCAAATATAGAGCTAGTTTTGTTGTTGAAAGCGCGACGAAGGCTGAGCGTGGACACGGGCGATCGAGACTGCATTTGTGGACATGTCGCGACGAAAACGAATTCTTTTCAGTGATGCCCCCTTCCCCCACTTTTTTTTTCTGGAGCGTGGCTCTGTTTGGACAGCACGGCAGCATCTGAAGCGTGCGTTCTGTTTACGCCACTATTTTGCCCGGGGCTGCGTTCATATGGCCCTTTAGGTGCATCGCGGTAGTCAACTTGTCGCAATAAATTCTCCTGCAATGGCCTGAAGCGTATCGCATGGAAACGTCTACAGTCCCATTTTATTTTATTTTTTATTCCTCTCCCCATGTTCAATGCTTCCACTTCGATTTGGGAAGTATAAGGACGCGGGATCAGAGTAAAGGGGATATACGGAGAATCTCACTGTATAGGAAGACTTCGGTTTGCTACTCTACACTGCAAGATAAGGGAAGTCGTAGAAAGACGAAACATTAGAGTGAAATAGAAGAAATAACTGATAGATGATCCAAATCACTCTTTACCACCACTCACTCTAGCAGCACAAGAACATAGAGATGACCCCATTGGATGGCGCAGATCTGTTGTCATTAAAAAAGTTTTTGTAGTCTTCACCTAAGATCGGCATTTTTTTATACATTCGCTCTGATTTTTCTCTTTAATCTGAGGAAGCTAGCTGAATTACGAGCTACCATCTTCATGAATTGCAACAAGAAATCCCAGATTGCAAGAGAGAACGTGCTCGAAAGACTCCTAGAAACAAACTTTACCGGAAGAGGCGTGGTCTGCTGTTCCAATATGAACTCGAAAGACTTCATTAAGAAAGAAGGAAAACATAAAAGACAGGCAGAAGTCAAGAGGTCAACCAGGAAAGCACTTGGTAGGATGCGGAACACAGAAAGGAGAACAAAATATTCGGGCGGGGCGTGTGTGGCGGAGGGAGGGTAGGAAATACACAGTGAATGCACTGACGCGTGGGAGACAGCACCGCGTTGACCGAGTATGTAAAGACTTCGCAAACGATTAAACAAGATGGCCTCCCCTACTCGCCTCAGTTGCGTCTCGGTGGAACGCATATGCAGACCGAAGTCGTTCGGATATATGGCCATGTGGCTTCACGAATCTACCAGAAATATTTTACTTTGTGTTAGTAAAACAACCTACTTGCTATTTTGCGATAATTAGGAACATATATATGTGCGAATAGTGTCATGCCAGCAAGGAAATACAAGCTGCTCCTCTTCACTTGCTTCATCGCTGACCCCAAGGTTGTGGGAACGAATACGGGCTGCTACTGCCGCATTTTCGATGGAGGTGAGAATCGTTGATTGATTGATTGATTGATTGATTGATTGATTGATTGATTGATTGATTGATTGATTGATTGATTGATTGATTGATTGATTGATATGTGGGGTTTAACGTCCCAAAACCACCATATGATTATGAGAGACGCCGTAGTGGAGGGCTCCGGAAATTTTGACCACCTGGGGTTCTTTAACGTGCACCCAAATCTGAGCACACGGGCCTACAACATTTCCGCTTCCATCGGAAATGCGGCCGCTGCAGCCGGGATTTGAACCCGCGACCTGCGGGTCAGCAGCCAAGTACCTTAGCCACTAGACCACCACGGCGGGGCAGGTGAGAATCGTTGAGGCTCGTGTACTTAGATTTCAAGTGGACCTTAAATAACCCCAAATGGACAAAATTTCCAAAGCCCATGGACCACTGTGGTGTTCCTTGAAATAATATCCTACTTCGGGGACGTGAAGCCACAACTATTTTTATTATTATTATTATTATTATTATTATTATTATTATTATTATTATTATTATTATTTCCTGCAATATATACTTAAAGAAACTTTAATCCGCCATGGTGGTCTAGTGGCAAAGGCACCCGGCTGCTGACCCGTAGGTCGCGGGAAGAAATCGCGGCCTGGCGGCCGCACTTTCCGCGGAGGCGGACATTCTTTAGGCCCGCATGTTTGAATTTAGGTGCACGTAAAGAACCCCAGGTGGTCGAAATTCCTAGAGGGCTCCACTCCGGCGTCTCTCATAATCATATGGATATTTTGGGACGTTAAACCCTAACAATTATCAATTCGCATTATTAATACTTCAAGCAACTTTTTTCGTTTTTATTTTAAAGTGGGCGCCATGGTTCACTCACGTTGGCATATTCGACGCGACATGAAAGACGATCATGCAATGCGGTTTCTAGTCAAGTCTGCCAAACGCGTGCTTCTAACCCCGTCTGAATCAATATTGTCATCACTGTCGCTACCACTCACACCGCACGTCGTTGCGCTTCGATCAATAAATATGCATTTAAGACGCTATTTATTGTTTTCTCATAAAAAAGAGGAACGCTTCACAAAAAATTGCCCGCAGCTTCCCTCGGGGGAACACTGAGGAAGATGTGGAGCATATAATTGGTTAACGGGGTGTTAAAGTGCGACTTACTTGGGTCGATGGCTAAATTGGTTAACGTGGTTGTGAAATGGGGTGTTAAATTGCGACTTACTTGGGTCGATGGCTAAATTGGTTAACGTGGTTGTAGGAGGGGGTGTTAAATGAGTGAACACGTACACACGTATGCGAAAGGGCGGCGCTGGTCGAAGGGACGTCGATCATTGTGTTTGTGGATTCGTTGGAATTCATTTCACCGCGACCTTGGACGTCGACGCGCCGTACAAACCAACCGACGAGCGGCAACTGAGCGAGCGAGCGCCGACCTTGAGTATATATACAGTGCGACGGCGCATGCGCTGTCAGCTGTCGAATGTTCTCGAAGGAGAAGCGCGCGCGGCACAGATGGTGGGCGACGGCGCGACGGCGCATGCGCGCGCGTCAGCTGTCGAATGTTTGAGAAGCGGTGCGGACGGCGCGGACGGCGCACTACAAGGCGCGAGTATAAGATGCTTCCGCATCTAAAAATTGGCAGATCCCACGTACTGTGGGAATCGAAGATATGCGAAGCACGAATGAGGAAGGCTGACAGGTTACTTTAAAATCAGCACAACGTTAAGAGGCGGAGGTAAATTATGCCGTAAATGACTTCCATGTCGTGATTATAGAGTTTGGACGTTTCATTTACCTTTGTCATCGGTTAACGTCACCTGATACCAACTTTGGTATATATGGAGTTAGCGAAACGGAAATCCATATAATGATTATCATATTTGAACGTGCCATTTACATTGATCATCCATTTACGTCACGTCATACCAAATTAAGTATATGTGCAACTAGTGAAACGGCCACGAGAACGCTATGAGCGTAGCATATAGTCATGTTTTACATGAAACGCGTATGATGATTATCAGGTTTTCACGTGTCATTTATCTTCGTCGTCTATTCACTTCCCGTGATACCAAATTTGGTAGATGTGGAGCTAGCGCAACAGCGGCGAGCGCGTCATAAAGGGCTCAACATACTCCGACGCAACGTTGACGCACGCGCAGGCTGAACGCAGCGACGCCACACTAGCAAAACGCGAGCATTCTGTAGTGTGACGCCAGGCGCGGCCACGTGGGAACCGGCGCTAAATGCGACATGCAGCATTTTGCGCCGACGACGTTACTTATACAGCCCCGCGTCTGCCTCTCTTCGTGACGGAGGGACGCCGAGTGCACTGAAATGCGCATGCGTGAAAGCAACGCAGCGTGGCGCGCGTGTGCGAGTATATGGCATGTAAATGCAATATGAAGGTCAGTGGGCAGATCCACTGATCTCTCCTAGGAGCATATTAGCGCCTGGTGTGGCATCGCCGGCGTAACGTGATAAAACAAACGCCGGCGAGCACGTGTGCCAGCCCACGTAGAAGTGTATTGGCGCCTTGAGTGTGGCGTGTATTATTGTTCTTACATTACACGCACCTCATGATTATCATATTTGCACCAGTCACATAGCTTCACCATCCATTCACCTCACATAATACCAAATTTCGGCATATGTGAAGGAAGCAAAATGGCCGCGAGCGCATTATTAGTGTGTGACGTAGTAATGTTGTTACATGACACGCATGTCATAATCATCATGTTTGGACGTGTCATTAGAGAGTTTTAGTACTGCGGAATGGTGCTACGTACGCACCACGCAAGCGCCCTGCGTTACGTGGCGTCTTTGGCCACTAATCGGCTTTTAGTACGCCGTAGTACCCTCGTACGTATTGAGCGTGAAGAGTGTTGCGCCATCTGGTAGATCAAAATCGAAGCACGTGTTGTTGACAGCCAATCTGAGCCAATCCAAGTGTTATAGCCAGATTATGGCCATATTTTAAGCTACAGAGCCGGTCGGTGCTTGCCTTCGATGCCGCCATTTTGCAAAACGAAGTCTCGCGCTGTCGCGAACTTGTTCGAGAGCGGCGCGATCAGCTCATACGTACGCACGCACGCATCTCATGCGTGCGTACGTAGCGGCTGCGTACGTAATGCGATACGTGCGCGTTGCGGTCTGCGCATGCGCACTACGCAGAACGTGGCGTCCTTACGTACGCAACGCCGCCACGTACGCAGCGTACGCAGTACTAAAACTCTCTATTTACCTATCTCATCCGTTCGCGTCACGTAATACCAAATTTGGTATAAGTGAAGCTAGCGAAACGGCCGCGAGCGCATCATGAGCGTAGCATGTAGTCACGTTGTTACATGACACGCATCTCATGTTAATCATGTTTGCGCCAGTACCATACCTTCGTCATCCATTCACGTCCTGTAATACCTTATTGGGTATAAGTTAAGCTCGTGAAACGGCCACCAGCGCATCATGAGTGTAGCATGTAGTCATGTTGTTACATGACACGCATCTCATGTTAATCATGTTTATACCAGTGACAACGTCCTCCATTTACGTACAGTAATACCGAATTCGGTATATTTGACGCTAGCGAAACGACCACGAACACATAATGAACGTGACATGTAGTCATGTTGTTACATGGTGTCAGCGATGTCCGAATGAATGTAGTCAAGGCAAGGTTCAAATTTTAAGAAAAACTGTATTGTGCTATGTTACAGGTGAATCGGCAGCGGTTACATGTATAAGGAAACTGGACTCGGTGCAGGAGCTCGATCGGCTACGTCCGACGCCACTCGGTTCTCGGCTCGCTCTGCGATGCGTTGCTCTGCGGTCCCGGCTCGTTCTCCTCTTTCTGGCGATGCGTTGCTATGCGGTCCCGGCTCGAAGGCTCACTTTTTGTTTTTTGAATGTTCGTTGAACCAATGGGCAACCGCGTCGAGTGGACGCGCTCAGGGCTCGGAGTCCACGTTAACGCAGTGCAGCGTTTCCCGAGCAAGCACGGAGATGCTGCCGGAGAAGGAGGCGCTGCCGGAGAATGAGACGCTGCCGGAGAATTCAGCTGTGCGAACTCGAGTGCCGCTGACACGGCCCTCCCGAAAATTGCGCCTGTTTTCAGGCGTGCGTGTCGTTAGATGGCGATGGTTCCGTAACTTCTTAAAGCGGCTCCTTATATCTACGAAGCTGCTCCACGTTGACGATTTCTTGGTTGACGATGCCCGGTGTGTGGGGTACTCTTTGGATCTCGGCCCTGTTTCCTCCGACGAGGGCCGTTGTCTTGAACGGACCTTCATAGCGAGGGTCTAATGTGCCTCGAGTGCTCAACTCAAGCAGGACGAGGTCCCCCGTTATGAACCTCGGAGTTCGCTGCTTCTTGTCGTATCGGACCGTTGTTTTGCGCTGACTCTGCAGTAGCCTCTCTCTTGTCCCCGCACGTCCCCTTGCCAAGTCGTGTAGTCTATGAGACTCGTCGATGTCTCCCTCGACTGAGGCGAGGTTGAGCTCTCCTGGCAGTTTTGGGTCGTAGCCGTGCATGAGTCGAAATGGGCTGTGGCCACTGTGACGATGCTTCGGGGCGTTGATTGCTAGCGTTGCTCGGGGTAGTTCCTTCTGCCATTTGTCCTTGTTGTTTAGCATTTTGCGTAGCGCCTGTTTCAACGTTCCTACCATTCGCTCAATCAGTCCGTTTGATTGTGGCCAGTACGGTGGGGAGTTCTGATAAGCAATTCCCAGTCTTTGATGGAATTGGTTGGTTTTCTTGTTCACGAATCCCTTGGCTTGGTGCGTAATAATGACGCTGGGAACTCCGAATCGCGGAATCCACCGGTTTGTCATGAAGTCAAGGTAGTGCGTCGACGAAGTGCTCGGTACGGTCACGGCGTCCATGTATCTCGTGGCGTGGTCGATACACACGAGGATGTGGTCTCCCTTCTCGTTTAGCGGACCCATGTGATCCAGGGATATCACCGCGTTTGGCTCAGTAGGAATATCGCGTGGGATGAGGCAACCTTCATTACGTGTCGTGCGGGCGTTGATAGTCTGGCACGTGTGGCAAGAATCAACATACTCGCGTATGTCCTTTCTCATCGATGGCCACCAGTACTTTCGCTGGATCAGGTCTCTTGTCTTCTCGACGCCTAGGTGGCCGTTGTCGTGGAAAACGATCATCACACTGCTTCGGAGGGCAGCGGGAATGATCACCCTCCGACGGACCCGTCCTCCCTCGAGAGATTTCTTCACCACTATATCGTTTTCGATCTCGTAGTCTGGAGATTTGTGCTTGGCCTCCTCCCGAAATCTTTTGCAGTCAGCATCCTTCTCCTGAAACTCGCGTAGGCGACTGTGTTTGCCGACCACTACTGCGTAGCAGTGGAGGTCTCGGGTCGAAACGCCCTGGTCGAAAGCCTTTGCAGATTCCGACTGTCTCGAGAGTGCGTCAGCAGCGGAGTTCTGGCGTCCTGGCTTGTTTTTGACGTCGAAGGTGTACTCTGCTAAGTCGAGCGTCCCCCTCGCAAATCTGCGGTTGCTGGCTCCCTTCTGGACGAGGTATGACAAGCTGAAGTTGTCCGTGAACACTGTAAAACGAGGGCTTCCTCTCAGGTAGACCGAAAACATCTCAGTGATCGCCCAGTGGAGCGCCATGCACTCGAGCCTATTAGAGCGTAGACCACGATCGTGCTCGTTTAGTGATCTGCTTGCGTACTCTATGATTCGCTCCTTTCCGTCTTGAGTTTGAGAAAGAACCGCACCCAGCACGGTTTGCGAAGCGTCGACGTGAACGTTAGTCGGGCAGTCTGGGTGGAAGCTCGTCAAAATCGGCGGGTTCTTCAAGGCATGTTTTATGGCGTTGACGGTTGCTTCATGAGCGTCAGTCCATACGAAAGGAACATCCTTCGCCAGAAGGTGCCGTAGCTTGTGCGTGACCTTTGCAAACTCCGGTATAAACTTTCGGTAATGGTTAGCGAACTGCAGGAAGGAGTACAGCTTCTTTGCGTTGCGATGCGGCTCGAACTTCTCGACAGCGGCAACTCTGGATTCATCCAGTGTTCGTCCTTCGGCAAAGATCACGTAACCCAGGAAAGATAATTTGTCTTGAATCAACTGGCATTTCCGGAGATCCATCTTCAAGCCATTGATCACGACTCTCCTGACTGCTTCGTTCATCAAATCTAAAGCCTCCCTCACTGTTGTGGCTCCCTGCCCGACATCGTCCATGTACGTAGCTGTCCTAGGTAAGCCATCGAACGTGCGGCGCATGACTGTTTGCATGGTCTGAGGGGCCTTGCAAAACCCAAAGGCCCTTCGAAGGTATTCGTACTTTCCGTCTGGAGTGACGAATGCGGTCTTGTGTACCTCGTCCGGCTTCATTCGTATAGTCAAAAATGCCGTCTTCACGTCCAACACAGTGAAGTAAGCCGATCCGTAGCGCATGACATCGTCAATAACGTCTTTCATTACAAGCATTGGATAAGAAGGATTGATGGTTTTCTCGTTGAGCTTGCGATAGTCGTGTACCATTCTTCGTGGAGTCGTCGGGTGGTGCGGTTGGTCGACAACTATCGTTGAAGCACCGTACTCGCTTTCGCTCGGCCTTATGATGCCCTTGGAGAGGTAGTCATTCACCTGTTCTCGGATGAACTTGCGATCAACCGGTGAGCACTTGTACGGCCTCGATGACACTGGTATATTGTCTCTGAGTTCGATGCTGTGTTCGGTGTGAGGACACACGCCCAAAGTGTCGCCTTTGGAAGTGAACGCTTGGTGATGCCTTAACAGAATTGCGTGAAGTTGTTCCCTCTCTGCCTCGGTGGCATCCTTCGTTATCTTCCGTGTGGCGTCTTCGACTAGACTCGTGAAGTCTTCGTCGGGTACGGGACATTTCGTGTTGAGGCGCACGTGCCCTTCGTCTTTGGAAACACTCTCGTCCGATTGCCGTCAGAACGTCGCAATAAGCGTTTCCCCGGTGCGGTGTGGTGTGCCTTGTTTCGGGGGTGGCACTTCAGACGATGAAAATTTTCCGGAGGGCTCGACTGGAACGATAGTCACATCGTTTGACGTGTGAAACGTTACGTCGACGTTCGCGACTCATCGCCAGTCTGATCCCAGAATCAGGTCGATGCGGCTGGGCAGTTCCGTTACCACGACGTCCTCGAGTCGCACATTCGTGGTGTCCAGTGTCACACCAAGCGTTGCAGCGAGAGTTGGGCATATGCTGTGGTTGAGAACTTCAATGTTCTCGCGCGATAGCCATGCGTGCGTGGGAATGTCGTCCGTCAAGGCATTGGCACTCATGATGGATAAGTTGGCGCCACTGTCAATGCACACGCGGACGGGTCGGTTGTTAGCAGTACCGGACACTATTGGTAATGTGCCGTCCGTCGAATGCAAAAAACAGTTCGCTTGCCTAGGTGACGTCGTCCCTATTTCGTGGCTGCTATTGTCCCTCTTCGCTCGTTTCTCGTCCGCTCTGATCGTTGCTGGCGTTTTCGGCTTTCTGCAATCACGGGACAGGTGACCGATGTCGCCACAGTTGAAGCACGAACGAGCAGAGATGGGCCGCGGGTGTGGAGCTCCCGAGAAATCGCTGCGCGGGTTGGCCTTCGGCAAGTTGGCAGAGCTGCTGGCTGGCAGCCGCTGGTTCGAACCCTGACCACGGCTCGCTGTAGACGATGACGGTTTCTTGTCGTTCTCGATGGATATGGTCGTGCGACGCCTGGCGTCGAGCAAAGCCGCTCTGCCAATGAGTTCGGTTACTGTGCCACACAGCTGCGCTGCGAGTGGGTTGGCCCATGTGTCGTCCTCGATGCCGCTGAGAATGAGGGAAATACGTTCTTCCTCTGCTAAACGGTACGGCGCCTTGTTCAGAATGGCGTTCTTCGAGTACATGTACTCGACGATGGTCTCGTGACTCTGAAGGCGTCGCTTCGTCTGCAGTTCGAGGAACTCCTGCATTGTCAGCTTTCGTTTGAATCGGAGAATGAGTGCTTCCTTCCATTGCTCCCAGGTGTCATACTGTGAGCCATGGGCGCTGTGCCAATCTTTGGCAGATCCCGTCAAGCGGCTTGCTGCTGTCAACAACGTCAGCGATGGCGTACAGTGGGCGAGCGCTGCAATTCTCTCCGCTTGCGTAATCCATTCGTGAGCACTTTGTTGCGGCGTCCCATCGAACAAGGGGATTGAGGATGACGTGTCGCTTGTGGCATGAATCTGGATCCGGCTCATCGTCGGTGGACCTCTCGACAACGTGTTGGCGAGCAGGGCTTGTGTGTTCACGAGCGCGGCGAGGATCTGGGCCATGGAAGGTTCTCCCTCGTGCGTTGAAACGATCGGCGCGGTGGGGCGTGCCGCGTCTTGGTAGGTGCCGTCGTTCAGTGACGGTGGCCGCGTCGAACCCGAGGACATCGTTATGTTGGTAGGGACGGAATGGTGCAGCCCAAGGGTTGGAGTCGTCACCCGTTCCGTTGGCAGTGAAGCGTTCTGATGGGCTTCGTGCAATGTCTCACGTTCACTCGTGGCCGCACGGTTGAGCTGGGCTCGCAGGCTGCTCAGTTCAGCGCACAGCCTTGCGTTGTCGGCGGACAGTGTCTCCAGGTGCGCCTGCCTGTCGTCATCGTAGGCAGCCTGGTCCTTCGTTGACGAGTCCGTCGGCTCTAGGGCTTGGCGAGTGATGTTGTCGCGGATGATTCTTGCGATGAGCTCGTCCTTTCGTCCGGAGCACCATAGACCTCGTGCTCTCAGCTCGTCGACGAGTTGCTTTTTCGTTGCATTGGCCATCGTGCTGTGGTCGAGGGTCGTGAACACGCTTTCGACGATGGTCGTTTTGGAGTCCCGAGACGATGTACGGCGTGGCGTCACTCCTTCTCGTGGCGTCGTTTTTTCCTCCGCATGCAGCTCGGTCGATTCACATCCTGTCAGCTGCGCCATGTCAGCGATGTCCGAATGAATGTAGTCAAGGTTCAAATTTTAAGAAAAACTGTATTGTGCTATGTTACAGGTGAATCGGCAGCGGTTACATGTATAAGGAAACTGGACTCGGTGCAGGAGCTCGATCGGCTACGTCCGACGCCACTCGCGTCTCGGCTCGCTCTGCGATGCGTTGCTCTGCGGTCCCGGCTCGTTCTCCTCTTTCTGGCGATGCGTTGCTATGCGGTCCCGGCTCGAAGGCTCACTTTTGTTATTTTGAATGTTCGTTGAACCAAGGGGCAACCGCGTCGAGTGGACGCGCTCAGGGCTCGGAGTCCACGTTAACGCAGTGCAGCGTTTCCCGAGTAAGCACGGAGACGCTGCCGGAGAAGGAGGCGCTGCCGGAGAATGAGACGCTGCCGGAGAATTCAGCTGTGCGAACTCGAGTGCCGCTGACAGTGGCATGCACGTCATGATTTTCATGTTATAGTCTGTCGCTTGTGTTCGCCATGCAATCATGTCATGCCATACCAGTTTTGCAACATGCCATGTGAACGAAACCACCGCAAGAGCTGCAGGATCATGAAATGTAAATCATGACATTCATGGCATACACGTCATGATTTTCATGTTATGACTAGTCAAATATGTTCTTCACACAATCATGATAAGCCATACCAAGTTTGGTATTGATAGCACTATTGAAACGGCCAGGAGAGCTAGAAGTAATAGGCGGCTAGATAGATAGATAGATAGATAGATAGACAGATAGATAGATAGATAGATAGATAGATAGATAGATAGATAGATAGATAGATAGATAGATAGATAGATAGATAGATAGATAGATAGATAGATAGATAGATAGATAGATAGATAGATAGATAGATAGATAGATAGATAGATAGATAGATAGATAGATAGATAGATAGATAGATAGATAGATAGATAGATAGATAGATAGATAGATAGATAGATAGATAGATAGATAGATAGATAGATAGATAGATAGATAGATAGATAGATAGATAGATAGATAGATAGATAGATAGATAGATAGATAGATAGATAGATAGATAGATAGATAGATAGATAGATAGATAGATAGATAGATAGATAGATAGATAGATAGATAGATAGATAGATAGATAGATAGATAGATAGATAGATAGATACGCTCAAAGTGGCCGAAGTTCACCAAGAAATGCTTCGCATTTAATAGCAGCAGGAGACGCTGCTCTCGTCGGAGCGAGTGAACGCGCGTCGTGTGTCGCTCCGGTTTCAACGAATGTTTTGCAGCGGAAGTCACCTAGGAGCCCACAAGACTTTGGTACCCGCGTATTCAGCTTGTCATCAGGAATCGCCTGGCACCAAGTTCCAGGTGGGGACTTGAATTTTGACACCTTTACCGACGCATTTTTGTCAACCACGCTAGCGAGAGAGATAGGCCTAACGCCTGCCAAGCCACCGGCAGCGCAGCTGCCAGAGACGCTGCTGCCTAGGCCGGCCTAGCTCTGCGGGCACCAAGAAACGCCGGTCGACGCGTTTGACGCGTCCGACTTTTTGAGAAGAAATGGAGGTCACTGTGGAGGGAGAACCCATTTCTCGTGAAGAATTCGAAGAAAGTACAGGATGGAGCACCGTAGGATCAAAGAAGTCGACCCGCGGGCAATCACTAGAACCCGGTGCGGATTCTCAACGAGGGAATAACAGCAGGAAACGGCGTGAGCAATGCCTGAGTCAAATAACAAGATTAAGCCGGATGCCTCCACTGCCCCGGGGTGACTACAAGATCATCATCCGACCTAAAGGCGGCCTTCGACTCACCGATTATGGAGCCGCCCGACTGGCGACTTGCATTTACCACGCCGCTGAAATTCCGAGAGACGCCCAAGATGAGGACACAATATGCCCAAATTTCCAGCAAAATATCATCGTTGTGAGCACACCCATCGAGGCGCATGCTGATAAATATCAGAAAATCTCTCGCATTGTGGTCGGCAACAAGACGTATGATACCAGCGCATATGAAGCAGCACCAGACGGTACGTCGAAAGGCGTGATACGTGATATCCCGTTGGAAGATACTGCCCGAGATATTACAGCTAATGTGATTACAACAAATAACCCTACAGCCATCGCTGCAAAACGCTTCAGCAACACAACGATGGTGATCGTACTGTTCGCTGGTCTTCGCGTGCCAACATACGTTCGATACGGTGGGGCAATGTTGAAGTGCTCCCTTTACCGCAAACAGATAGAGACGTGTTACCAATGCGGTCGCCTGGGGCACCGCGCAGATGTATGCCCAAACCCGAAAGATTACGTGTGCCGTGGCTGTGGTACGACCAACCCCCCGCAAAATCACCAATGCCAGCCCACTTGTCAACTAAGCGGCGGCGACCACCAGACGGCCGAGAAGGCGTGCAGGGCACGTTACAAGACGCCGTACCTGGTGAAACGCCGGCGATGGGAGCGACAACAACGATATGAAGACTACCCGACGAAGCCAACGCCTGTCGACAACAGCCTCGTGCAGCGGGACACTACCCCTACCCGGAAGCCCGGAAAGAAAGCCTGGTCGAGATCTCGGTCGCGGTCTCGGTCGCGGTCTCGCCCCCGGCCCCGCTCCCGGCCCCGCTCCCGGCCCCGCTCCCGGCCCCGCTCCCGGCGCCGCTCCCGGTCGCAGTCAACATCTCGGAGCCGTACACCTGGACCTGGCGCAACCTTCAAGGTGGGCTGGGTAGACGTAGTCAAGGGGGCGCGCTCGTGGTCTGAGGAGGCCGCTTCTCAAGGCAAACTTGATAAATTAGAGGCTGAAATAGCACAGCTAAAGCAGATGTTAGCACAATGTAACCAGAAAATGACAGCTTTAGGAGAGGAAAACAGGACCCTCAAGGAGGAGTTACACCACTATAAAACAACAAAACATGCTCCACCAGTAGTACCACCGCTCTCAGCTGTTACACCCAGTGAAAAATTGGAGGAAGGTACAACACCACCACCTCCCAAGCGCAGAGCCGAAACCCAGGCCAATGAATACAAACCCGCACGCGTAACGCCCGAGAATAAAGTCCTGAAGGAAGTTCAGCAATCAGTCAAAGAATTAAATGAGTGGATGAGCAACGCATCCCGACTGATCTCAGCCCTTACTGACCGCGTAGAGACTATAGCTAAAATTACCCAGCAACAAAACGAACACCTACAACAGCGACTCATCGCTGTGGAGGCTAGAATCACCCCTCTGCCACCTAGCGGACTGGACCCCACAGCGAATGTAAAGCAACCTTCCTCGTCGGCATTCAGTGTGATACAGCCGGCGACATTCCTACCCCCTGCATCTCATCATAGCTAGAAATCACGCCTACACAATTTGGCAATGGAATTGTAGAAGCTACGCGAATAAGCAAGCAAATCTTAACCAATACCTTAAGGGGAAAGTTAAGCCGGATATTATTTTATTGCAGGAGACACATTGTCTCGCTAAATTGGCAGGCTACCACTCGATCGGACATGTCAACGGGGAGACGACTGTCCTTACCACCCTAGTTAGACGAAACCTTACGTTCACGCAACACGATACGGAAATTACCAATATAGACAATATATTTATTGAACTCGTTCCGCAACGCAAGACACAAGAAAGTCTTTTTATACTAAACATATACAGCAACCCTAAACAAAAAAGCACAGATTTCTCACACTCTTTAAACGCGCCCTCAACATCGCTGGCCAAAATCCCATCTTAATAGCGGGGGACTTCAACGCACCACACACTGTCTGGGGATACTCTTATGTGTTTCCTAAAGGTAGGGCCCTCTGGTTTGACTCGCAGCAAGAGGGATTAACTCTCATCACCAACCCTAGCACACCCACACGTGCGGGCACTAGCTCCAGTAAAGACACAACGCCTGATCTGACGTTCACGAGAAACACATCAGCAGCCACCTGGAAAAATACCCTGGAGGACCTGGGTAGCGACCACTACATCATCGAGGTACATGTTCAAGGTGGCCCACGTAAATTCACGGGAAAAGAGCTAAAGTTGGTAGACTGGACCCAGTTCCGCAAATCACGTGAGAACCAGGTCCAACCCATCAGCGACATAGAGGACTGGATACACACGCTTAAACAGGATATTAATAACGCCACCCGAATCGTACCTCCTGAGGCACACCTCGAAGAGATCGATAGCCGGCTCCTCCACATGTGGGAGGCAAAGCAATCGCTCCAAAAGAGGTGGAAGACACAGAAACACAACAGAAACCTCAGGAAACGCATAGCACTCCTCAACACAGAGATAGAGATGTATGCAACACAGCTAAGCCGGCAACACTGGGATGAAACCTGCGATGCGATGGACAGGCAACTAAGTCTTAGTAAAACTTGGCATATTCTACGGTTCCTGCTCGACCCAGAAGACAGCAAAACCGCCCAACAACAAACCATCAACAAACTAATACATGCTTACAAGGGCACCGAGGAGGAGTTTCTTGGGGAGGTAGAGCTCAAATATATCTCTCAGGCTCCTACTCAGCAGCATCCAGATTATACGGGCCAGATCAACACTACTCTAGACGAAGAATTCACCGAAGCGGATATCCGTGCCGCCCTACAAAAACTTAACACCAAATCTGCACCAGGTCCGGATAACATCACGAATAAGATGATACGCAATTTGGACGATGAGTCGATCACGCATATCACAGACTATATTAATAACTGCTGGAAGACCGGAATCTTGCCCCCGCATTGGAAAACGGCCAAGGTGATTCTGATTCCGAAACCAGGCAAACCACTGAATACCGACAATCTTAGGCCCATCTCCTTAACATCTTGTATAGGCAAATTGATGGAACACGCTTTCCTGGCTAGACTGACAAATTACCTCGAAGACAATGATTTTTTCCCACACACCATGATTGGCTTCCGCAGGCATCTTTCAGCGCAGGATGCCATGTTGCAGCTTAAGCATCACATCATAGACAGTACGGGACGCTCCACTAAGGGCATACTTGGTCTTGATCTGAAGAAGGCTTTTGACTCTGTCACGCATAGCACCATTCTAAATCAGGTCAATACCCTAAACTTGGGACTTCGCACGTACAACTATATTAGAGCATTTCTTACGGGCAGAACGGCCACGATCACTGTGGGAGCACTCAGGTCGTCCGAAATAACCATAGGAAGTGCGGGCACCCCGCAGGGTTCTGTGATATCTCCCATGTTGTTTAACCTCACCCTCATTGGTCTTCCTTCAAAACTTCAAACCATCCAAGGACTTCATCACACCATTTACGCCGACGACATCACCCTCTGGGTGTGCGACGGCAGTGACGGTTCCATTGAACAGAGATTACAGGAGGGGATTGACACAGTCGAACGGTATTTACAAGGACCTGGACTATCCTGCTCGGCGGAGAAATCTCAGCTACTGCTATATCACCCTACACTTAGAGGTCGGCCACCCAAACAACATCCCCAAGCGCAGGCACACGCTGATATAAAACTCACTACAAGCGATGGTCACGCCATACCAACCGTGGACAAAATCAGAGTGCTAGGTTTGATCATAGAAAGTAAGGGTACCAACGGAGAGACAGTTCGCAACATTGAAGCCAGAGTGTCTAACACGATGCGCCTCATTAGGCGCGTTACCAATAAACACAAAGGCATGAAAGAGGCCAGCATCATCCGTTTGATCCAAGCGTTTGTTCTAACTCGCATCACCTATACAGCGGCGTACCACCGATGGTTCACCGCGGAAAAGTCAAAACTCAATTGCCTAATTAGGAAAATTTACAAACAAGCGCTAGGTTTGCCTCAAAACACCAGCACCGAACTACTCCTTCAACTTGGTTTACACAATACCCTTGAGGAACTTATTGAGGCGCAACAAATCTCCCAATTCGAGCGTTTAGCCAAGACTAAGCCAGGCCGCCAGATTCTATGTAATCTCGGTATTACTTACCACACTCAACACGGAGACAAACACGACATACCACGCACTATCCATGCTAAGCTAACAGTACCACCCATACCAAGAAACATGCACCCTGAACACAACAAGGGCAGACGTGTCAGTAGAGCCAGGACCATGTCAAAGATGTTTGGGCGCAACCATGAGGCAGTCTTTGTCGACGCAGCACGCTACCAGGAGCGTCACCACTTCGTGGCTGCTGTCGTAGACCACACACAACAATGCAAAAGCAGCGCGTCAATCATAACACGGAACGTAGAAACGGCAGAGGAAGTGGCTATCGCGATGGCCATAGCCCACACTAACGCCTCATGCGTAATCAGCGACTCGCAGACAGCCGTTAGAAACTACGCCAGCGGCAGAATCTCCCCCGAGGCATTGCGGATTCTTAATACAGGCAAAATTCACGAGGCGGACAAATACGTACACATCTTGTGGTTCCCTGCCCACACACCACTAGGTAACGCGGAGGCCAATCCGAATGAAGTGGCGCACAACGTGGCTCGAGGTCTTACGTTCCGAGTCACGTCAGACGAAGCGGCCACGCAAACGGACCTTTCTGCGCCGGTGTGGGAATGGGACGATCGGCTCACTAAATTTAATGACATAATTCAACACTATCGACTGCAAAGGCGGAAGTACCCTCCGCCTCACTCCAAGCTAAATCGGGCCCAGTCCGTTCAGTGGCGACAGCTACAAACACGCACATACACGAACCCTGTCATCATGCACCACATATATCCTGACGTCTATAGTTCTAATCTATGCCAGTACTGTACCACCAGAGCCACTCTCGACCATATACTATGGGAATGTCCAGCATTAGTCAGAAATTCTGGGATCGCGGCCTCCAATGAAGACCTTCGGGCGCGTTGGCGGACTGCGCTGCTCAGTTCGGGCCTGGGCAAACAACTTCGGGCGATCCAGCAGGCCAAGGAAGCTGCCGGGAGACACGGTCTCTCCGTTGGCCCCTAGGTGGGAGCCCATCCCAGCAATCTGCCGGAAATTAATAAAGTCTATCTCTCTCTCTCTAATAGCAGCATATCCTTTCAGGAAATTAAGCTCACGTCAAAGGCATTTCCAGCGTGCATTGCTGGTGACGTACGTGAAAAATCATGCACACGAGACGGACGAAATACGAAGCGCGTGACTCTTTCAGGCAAAAAAAAATGGCAGCATATCCACGGAGTGAATGATGGAAAGTGGGGCGAAGCATCCGTCCGTCCATTCGTTCTTGCTTCCGTCCGTCCATGCGTGCGTCTGTGTGGTCGCCCATGCATCCATCCGCCCGTCCGTGCGTGCGTCTGTTCGTGCGTCCGCACGTTCATCTGTGCGTCTGTCCCTGCTTTCGTCCATGCATCCGCTTTTGCGTCCGTCCATGCGTCCATCTGTCCGTGCAGCCATCCGTGCGTCCGTCTGTGTGTCCGTTCGTCCATCTATTCTACACTCCAAGTACCACCATCTCGCATCTTTTCATCATATATCCCTCATATAGAAGCACCGCCATTTAGCGGACATTCCAAGGACTGAACGAGAGGAGGCACACGCACACTTTCTTACGGCTTTCGCTTTGTGTCTACTTCCCACCTTTAACCACCACGGGTTCATGGTATATACTAGTTCACTGTATTTATGGCAATGCGGCCCAACGCTCGCTAAAGCTTTCTAAAACCTAGGAGGTTACACCCAGCTAGTATAACGTATCAACCCTTTCTTCTCTTCTGTGCGTTGTTGAACAGTAAAAAATTCGCAGCGTGCGCTTTAACTAAAAGCCGAATTTTCCTGTCTCTCATTCCCCTTTACCAGCCATCGGCATTTACATTGAACGCTATCTTTTATTGTTCAACAACGCAAAAAGAAATCCCTCACCGGCACCACCTTGGAGGTCAAATTGTTATGCTTGCTACACACTACTACAACGGCTACGAGGGACGAACGGGTGTCGTTATAAAAAGCTTCGCCCCTAAGATAATCAGAGGTTCTATGCACATATATACACTATAGTCGGCTGTAACGTAGCCTACCTGCCCATATTCTGCGAAATATAAACAAAACTTAGAGGGCTTATAAGTGATAACGCATGAATCCGCACAGGGCAGTACGGGCATAGTCCAGTTCATATATCGGGAGCACATCGCGGATAGAGTCCGTACGAATAGTGGCAAGGTGTAATATGAACTCAAGACAGTGTCATGTTGCAATTATTGTTAATTCTTTGGGTATAGTACATTGCAGGATTTTTGTTTTTTTTTTCTCCTGGATATTTTTACGGTTATTATAGCATAAGGTTGTTGTTGTTGTCGTCGTCGTCGTCGTCGTAGTAGTAGTAGTAGTAGTAGTAGTAGTAGTAGTAGTAGTAGTAGTAGTAGTAGTAGTAGTAGTAGTAGTAGTAGTAGTAGTAGCAGTAGTAGTAGTAGTAGTAGTAGTAGTAGCAGTAGCAGTAGTAGTAGTAGCAGTAGTAGTAGTAGTAGCAGTAGTAGTAGTAGTAGTAGTAGTAGTAGTAGCAGTAGTAGAAGTTGTTGTTGTTGTTGTTGTTGTTGTTGTTGTTGTTGTTGTTGTTGTTGTTGTTGTTGTTGTTGTTGTTGTTGTTGTTGTTGTTGTTGTTTACGTGGCGGCAAGGAAGACCTGCGGTCTCTTTTTTTTTACATTGAACCGTCCTCCATCAGTTATGTTTAATTTGCAATATACTCTTTGTATTTACACAATGTCAAGAAATTGAAAGTAAAATTGGGGTTGCGAATCCACCAAGAAATTGTCTGCATCGGACTGTCAAGTTACAAAGTTACAGCAAAATAAATGCAATTTTAACGCCACGAAGACAGCGAATGTGCTGAAACGTATTACTAATGGTAATATGGTGCCAAAGAAAAATGTAAGCATATGACCATAGGGTCGGGATTTGAAAGTTGCTAGATAAACAGCAAAAATGGAACATGTTTGAGAGTCATAATAAGAAATATGAACATCGCTTAAAAAGAAGGGGAAAAATGACGCGTGCCTACAATCTTCTCTCTCTTCAGGCAATTATTCATTGTTCCTGAAAAAAAGGGGGCAATTACCCAAAAAACGATGCTGACCGTGAAACCGATCAGCGCAACGTTGTCTTATGCCATCGCATTTATTCATTTTTGTTTTTTTTGTTTTAGCCGAAACAGCAAACGCTCCTTTATACTCTCGTGTAGCGGTGCAAACTACTATCATTCATCGGTCTCCCAGCTTTTCCATTAACCACAACACCCACCCTGAATGTCATATCCGGACGTCAATCTATAGAAAGCTGCGAAAGGTCGCGATGCTAGTACGCCACGAAAATTGTGAATTCTCTGGATATGATAAATGCGCCGTGGAAACCGAACTCCCCATGACATATACCAAAACAACTCTTTAAACGGCGTTCCTGTTTCAATTTCGTATGAAGCTCATTTGATTGCCCCACCATGCCGTTGCACTGTACAACGCAGAATAGGACGAAACGTATAGTCAGCTCTTTACTACTATATATTCTCTAAAAGTAATAGTCACGTTCGTCCCGGTGGTATAGGGGTTATGGTGCTGAGCCGCTCATCCGAAAGTCGTGGGTTCGAAGCCGGCGACGGCGATTGCAAATCGATGAAGGCAAGATGCCATAGAGGCTACGTACTCAGTGATGCCAGGGAACGCTAAGGCGCACCACATGTTCAAAACTTCCGGAGGCCCCCGGTGAGGGCGTGCTTCTTACCATTCGAAAGCAATGGCATGTAAAATATAAGTAATGATTATTGCAATAGGTAACAACACGGTAGTCCCATTACATCTGTGTGTGAGTGTGTGTGGGGGTGGGCATGTGTGGGCGTGTGTGGGCGTGTGTGGGCGTGTGTGTGTGTGGGGGGGGGGGCGTGGGCGTGCGTGAGCGCGAAAACCACGATATTGCATTGATAGCGTTGTTGCGCTTCTTCTCAGAACAGGGAGACTCCAAGCAGGGTTGTTTATTTTACTATTATTTTTTCTTCTCTTTTTCGCAACATCTCTTTTTCTGTTTCCCTCCCCTTACCCTCTTCCCCAGCACAGGGTGCCCATCTGGCCTGCAAACTGGCTAACCTGCCTTTGCTTTCCTGCTCCTTATGACTGCGTATACTGTGACAAGGAACACCGAATCGATTAGACCTCCAACGGGGTCTCGGAATTCCAACCACATCCTAATGCGACAGCCGTGATCAGCAAACGATGCCACGTTCTCAAGCGTCGCTCAACGCCCTAGCCACTAAACTTGGCCACAAAGCAGAATGAATATGTAGCCCTCAAAATCAGTCTATTTTCAAAGTGATGCAACGGTAAAATGGGAGCTAGGGATGATGGAATTACATGGTCAGTCATTCGGCCAGGAAATGGCTCGTTCGATGTTGTGAAATGTGCGATGCACGGGCACCAAAAAAAGGCTATTCGGACAAGGTCTATTTCGGTACGCAGCTCACGAACGTAATCCGCTGTTCTGACGTTCTTTACTTTTTTATGGCTATATTAGGTTAAGTTAGCCGAGCTCCCACTCCTAATTTAGTTCGTTTTTCGTTGACTCGGGGAAAGAAAACATGTGAAAACATGTAAAGAACTAGGACTTACGATCCGCCAACGCACGAGGCTCAAGAGACCTGATGTAGTGCCTAAATATAGCAGAATGGCAGAAACGTTTCCTGAATGCTTTAGCGAACGCCCACTTAATGCGTGGGCCCTTAACACGTCGCCTTCCTGTCTTGCAACCATCGTTTCCCTCTATATATAAATTCAAATCAGATTAACTACTGGTACAGCCTTCGTGGTTTCTTTTTTTTTGACATTGCCGATTTCATAATTAAGTGTTTCATGATTGATGCCTTTTTTTCTTAAGATCGCGAAAGACATTCTCGTTTGGAGAGCTCGGTGCTATCTTTCTGTTTTAACTTTAACCTTTTTCCCGCGAAATCACCATATAAGCGCTAGTATTTGCGAAGATGCACGTGTGACTCATTTTCATTGTTTCTGCTGTCTGTTATTGGTCTCTTTCATTTTTTCTCGCTTTTGGAAAAACATTTTTGGCTTCACTGACTGGCCTTGAAATTGGTGCGGTAAAAAGGATGTTCTGTTTATCCACCGAAAACCAAACAATGTATGCAGGGAAGTGTATCGACTATCATATCAAAGCCACTTTCAATTCAATCTTCTAAAAGCTCCCCTCCGCATCGCTATGCTCTTTTATCCGCATGTCCCAACTAAAGGTCTGGCACGACCCTGCTCTGAACAAGTATATTTGTGTTCCAAATGCATTTGTCTTGTACTTCAAGTGGGCTTGGCATTCCAGCTGCTAAGAGCCTTTAAAGCGCGCTTATCTGGAGTTTACTTTTTTCAAGAACATTACTGTCAGCGACACTTGAGTGCTTTGCGAATATATGAAATTCTTGCCGGGAGAAAACGCGATGAAACGCAAAATTTGCAACGTTCATGATCGATTCAGTTAAAAGTACATAGAGAGTATAAATTGGCGTTTACATTCGTATAGACGGCTTCTTTTGCATGCAGAAAGCATGTAACAACCATGATGAAAAATATTATGCCTCTTAGTGATATTACTCTTGTAATGAGCTTCTTTAAGAGGGCTATGGACAGCCTCTTGTGTTCGGTGAGATACCACATCCTGCGGAAAGCAGACACTGCATGTTATGAATAGTAAATCCGGAGTCCTTCAATACATTTACTGGTCATGAAGCTTCGCCCTAACTCTAAGGGAGAGCTTTGTGCGCTGCGAGCGGAGGTCAAAGGGCGGCGCTGCATCCTCGCGCGGGACATAGGACAGACCGGAGGCATGACCAGAGGCAAGCTGGCTGCTGGTGCCGTTTTGGGTGCACTGCACTACATCGTGGCGTGTCATTGCGCACTTTTCCCTGTATCATTACTACTGTGCCTATATATCGTGTGCTGTGCCTTCAGATTGGGAAGGATATATACACTACAATAAACACTAGTTTATTGTAGTGTATAGAGCGAAGCGTGATGTTGTTACATAACGAAGTGTATTGTAGCGTGTAAAACAAAGTGTGTTTTTCGTATGATGTACGTCATTACGTCTGTGGTATGCGTGACGTGCCCTTCCTTCTTGGACCACTTAGTGTCCGCAGTATGTATTAAATAAAATAAATAAATAAATGCCGTGTACCTACTATGTACCTGGTTCTCGATCTGATTACAATACAAAGTACGAAAAAGTATCCAAGTTCTCGCTGCCTAGAGAGACAGTGGACAGCAAAAAAAAAAGTGGAAGCTCGAAATGCCGCGACGAGACAGTGGTAGTGTCACTTTCGATTCCCAGAATGTGCGCATGTGCGAAAAGCACCTCGACGAGAGTGACACCGTTAGGGCAGACCAGTGGCTAAACGGAGATGGTGTTGTGAAGTCGCCACGCGACGTTCCGAAACTTGTGCCGACGCTGTGCCGAGGATTTTCCACGGCCTCACGGCGTATTTCTGTAGTGCAAAAAGGTGCAGAGCTCGCCCACTTAACAAGCGTAGCCGGAAACCATCAGCTGAGCTAGGGACTGTTGAGGCTGCATGGACACTGTGCATGAGTCCTTTTGGCATACCTACAATGAATAATGACGCATTCAATGCCTGTCGGTGATACAGAAGCTCGAGGAGTGAAATGCTTACCGTTTTCTTTTATACAGGCACTGATATGACTAAACATGTAGAGGTGATATGACAAACAGACGGAGCTACATGCAGCTCCTCACAGCTTGAAAAATTCAGAGCATACATACGTTGCTTAGAGCAGAGACTTCAACGCTACCAATAGAAGCTTCCTATATAGGATGACGAGGCAAAACAGGTTGCGCCAAAATGCTGTACAAAACTCGCGCAAGCTGTAAAAGCGTGAAAAGTTAATTTTCGATATGAATGTGTTGTGCATGAGCAGGAGAAGATAACGTTTTGCGTCACACATTGACACCACCGGAGGTGGGACGCAGTTGGTCAATTTTCACATTCGAGGAGGCATGTAAGGCTTTCGACTCAACAGAGAAAACAATAAAGAATAATATGTAAAACGTAGCATGAGTAAGCTGCACAGTTGAGAAAAGGACTTGGCCAAGCGAACTTAGAATGCGCTACGGCACCGTAGTGATAAATCAACGCAAAACAAAACACGAAAACAAGCCAAAAGTCGCATGAAGTATTGCTTGATCCTCGTAACATTCTAAATTCAAACCACCGATTCATTCAAAGCGGCTCTTGATTTAATAACTACGACGCAAATTTAAAGATATATATTGTCGCATAGCAACACAGAATGTATAAATAGCCTGAAAGGTGGGATATGTGCTGTCAAACATTGCAACCACTGAAGTTCCGTGACGCGTTAAAAACTACCATAGTCGTTGAAGAACTGTGAATTGTCGACAAATTTTCACTGTGTGCTTCAGAAAAAAAAAAGAAGCATGCTCTTACAGCGGTAGCACATCATGCAGTGGAATCAGCATATCGTCGAATTTCTAGCTTCAAGGCCTTATTCGACGATAAATTTCACTGTATTGGAGCATTCGGGAGTTTCCTTAAAGGTAACATTACTCTGAAGACGTATTCAACCTTCACGGCTACATTTAATAACGTTTCACAGCACCGCCGCAACCACCTCGATGCCCAGCCATGGGCGAGGGCGCCTGAAGCGGTTGCTCCTCTTCATCAAACTTTCGCCGAAGCTTCATGACCAGTAAATGCACTGACAAACTCTAGTAAAGCCAAACCTTGCAGTCGTGCGCGGCGAGGTGAGTTCAGAATCGCATCGCGAGGTTACCACTTTTTAATGCGCCTTCGTACTCTTCGGTGAGTGAAGCGTCTGGTGTTTGACATCGAACGACAGACGACATCCTGTTGGTCAATTACCGACGTGAATTAACAGCGTCGTTTCATGGCCTTCGAGATAGCAGCAAGGAGGATTAAAGAAAAATTGCTGGAGTGGAAGCTCCCGCAACGCCTTGCCAGCAGAAGTGAAGCCCCCTTTTTCCACTGCCAAGATGGCGGAAACATGCTCTTTTCTGATAGTGCCCACTTAAAGATCAAGTGGCTTTGATACGGTATGTAAATGCTACGTTAGTTCTATATTACAGGATAGTTGTTCCCGACGAAATAACACAGAGAAACAAGTATGGATAATTGAATCTTCAAAGAACTTTGCCTCCAATTACAGGCTCACTAAGGAAAACTAGTAACTGTAAAACGCACTTGGAGCACTATGTGACCCGAAAAAGTTCCCACATTAAACTCGTTGGGCGTGCGAGGGAAACGCTTTGTTTTTAATTGCTGAACGGTGATACTTTATCTTTCCCCTAGTACGATGGCTGCCACAACCGCCATCTTGCCAGAGGAACAGCATCACTTCTGCGCAATCATTTTCACTCCTGCAATTTTTTAATCCTCCTTGGTTGGCGGGCGCTCACCATCTCGGAGGCCATAGTCGTTTGGCTTAGACGCGCTTCTTGCCATGAGGTATTGCCACGTGCCGGCACTGCACAACACAGTCTGCTAACATTACGCATTGAACCACGCTCGCGCACACGAATAACAGAGGAAGAGAGCGTGTTTAATCACGCGTGTTCAAGATGGCACGCGCTGGAATAACCATAGAGTTTCTTAAAATTAACTAGAGATGACTCTGGCGCTGCGATCGTTCAGCGACCATGGGAATGATGGGTAGTACACACATTTGCCTAGTCTTTGTACTTGCGGGTGGCGAATCGCACTTGTGGCTTCGTTTATTGCTGTCTTTCGGTTTTGGAATGAAAAGAACGAACCCTTCTGAACTTTGTGACCCGATTTGAAAATCTAAGCCTAAAAAAAATTGGCAGATCCTACGTACAGTGGGAATCAATGATATGCGAAGCACGAATGAAGAAGAGTGATAGGTCGCTTTGAAATCAGCACAACGTTAAACGGTGGAGGTAAATTATGCCGTAGTTGACTTCCTAGTCATGATTATCATGTTTGGGCATATTATTTACCTTCGTCATCTATTGACGTCACCTGATACCAACTTTGGTATATAAGGAGTTAGCGAAACAGCCACGAGCGTGCTATTAGTGTAGCATGTTGTCATTGATTTATATGTGAAGTTTAACGTCTCAAAACCACCACATGGTTATGAGAGACGCCGTAGTGGAGGGCTCCGGAAATTTCGACCACCTGGGGTTCTTTAACGTGCACTCAAATCTGAGCACACGGGCCTACAACATTTCCGCCTCCATCAGAAATGTAGCCGCCGCAGCCGGGATTCGATCCCGCGACCGGCGGGCCAGCAGCCGAGTACCATAGCCACTAAACCATC
Organism: Rhipicephalus microplus; assembly: GCF_043290135.1. NCBI lineage: Eukaryota > Metazoa > Arthropoda > Arachnida > Ixodida > Ixodidae > Rhipicephalus > Rhipicephalus microplus. Next base: position 172,181,321 of record NC_134700.1, on the reverse strand, counting down.
GTGGTGGGGCAGCATGTAATCATGTTTTACATGAAATCCCTATTGTGCTTATCGTATTTGGACGTGTCATTTACATTCATCGTCCGATCACGTCACGTAATACCAAATTTGGTATATGTGGAATTAGTGAAGCGACTGCGAGAACACTATGGGAGTAGCATGTAGTCATATTTTACACGAAGCGCATGTTATGATTATCAGGTTGGGACGTGTCATTTACCTTCGTCGTCTATTCACTTCCCGTGATACCAAATTTGGTACATGTGGAGCTAGCGCAACGGCGGCGAGCGCGTGATGAAGAGCCCGATATACTCTGACGCAACGTTGACGCACGCGCAGGCTGGGCGCAGCGACGCCACACTAGCAAAACGCGAGTACTCTATGGTGTGACACCAGGCGCGACCGGCACGACCAGCATCCGTCGGCGTGGCCCGGTGGCAACCGCGTGCATTTCGCACCGACGACGTTACTTAGACGGCACCGCGTCTGCCTCTCCGTGACGGAGGGACACCATGTGGGCTCAAACACACATGTGTCAAAGCAACGCACCACGGCGCGCTCCTCCCAGTGCAGATCTACAATAAAGGTCACTGGGCAGATCCACTGATCTCTACAAGGGGGATATCGGCGCCTGGCATGGTATCGCCATCGTGACGCGGTAAAACGAACGCCGGCGCACACGCGCGTCGGCTCACGTCAAAAAGTATTAGCCCCTTGAGTGTGGCGTGTATTAACGTTCTTTCATGACACACATATGATTATCATGCTTGCACCAGTCACATAACTTCGTCATACATTCACGTGACTTAATATCAAATTTTGCCATATTTGAAGGTAGAGAAATGGCCGCGAGCGCGTCATGAATGTGGTACGTAGTCATGTTGTTGCATGACACGCGTCTCATGATCTTCATGTTTGGACGTGTCATTTACCTATGTCGTCTGTTCTCGTCACGTTATACGGAATTTGGTACATCTGAAGCTAGCAAAACGGCCGCGAGTGCATTATAAGTATAGCATGTAGTCATGTTTTTACATGCACGCGTCTCATGATTATCATGTTTGCACCAGTCACATACCTTCGTCATTCATTCACGACCCGTAATACCAAATTCGGTATATGCAAAGCTAGCGAAACGGCCATGAGCACATCAAGAGTATGGCATGTAGTCATGTTGTTACATGACACGCATGTCATGATTTTGATGTTAGAATCTGACGCTTGTGTTTGCCATGCAGTCATGTCATACCATACCAGTTTTGCAACATATCATGTGAATGAAGACACTGCAAGAGCAGCAAGACCATCACATGTAAATAATGACATTTATAATATACATGCCACGATTTTCATGTTATGACTTGTCAGTTATGCTTGTCATACAGTCATGATATATCATACCAAGTTTGGTATCGATACCACTATCCAAACGGCCAGGAGAGCTAAATGTCATAGGCGGCTAGATAGATAGATAGATAGATAGATAGATAGATAGATAGATAGATAGATAGATAGATAGATAGATAGATAGATAGATAGATAGATAGATAGATAGATAGATAGATAGATAGATAGATAGATAGATAGATAGATAGACAGACAGACAGACAGACAGACAGACAGACAGACAGACAGACAGACAGACAGACAGACAGACAGACAGACAGACAGATAGATAGATAGATAGATAGATAGATAGATAGATAGATAGATAGATAGATAGATAGATAGATAGATAGATAGATAGATAGATAGATAGATAGATAGATAGATAGATAGATAGATAGATAGATAGATAGATAGATAGATAGATAGATAGATAGATAGATAGATAGATAGATAGATAGATAGATAGATAGATAGATAGATAGATAGATAGATAGATAGATAGATAGATAGATAGATAGATAGATAGATAGATAGATAGATAGATAGATAGATAGATAGATAGATAGATAGATAGATAGATAGATAGATAGATAGATAGATAGATAGATAGATAGATAGATAGATAGATAGATAGATAGATAGATAGATAGATAGATAGATAGATAGATAGATAGGCTCAAAGTCGCCGAAGTTCACCAAGAAATGCTTCGCATTTAAAATAAGGTGTTGAAGCACAACCGCTGAACATTTGCTCATTTTTGTTTCGTGAGAAAACAGCTCCAAGCCACACGAACACACAAAGAGCCGGAAGCAGGCCACAAGTGCGAAAATTAGACAAATATGAGTACTACCCATCTTTTTCATGCTCGCTGAAGCGCCGTGCGTTGCAGCTCCCTGGACACTAGCGCCAGTTCCCTCTAGTGTATATTAAGAAACTATTTGGGCATAACGTCTTTCCTCCACGCCATCTTACATGTGTATCTTTTAGCTCGCCCTAGAGTTATTGTATATGCTAACAGTAACTCTAGCTCGCTCGTCGCGACAGCGCCCTCCTCCCAACCCCGCAGTCTTCCCGCGCCGTGACCATGATATAGCAAGTACGCATAACTTGCTGCTCATCTCTTTAAGCTAAACCATTTATACGACGCACATTAATTGAATGGAATAGGCTAGCGTCACACTGAAACTGGCTTTCGTTTTCAAGTTTTGTTACATGAAAACAGTTTTACTTGGATTGACCCTACTACCCGTTTTCTCATGTAGGCATTGACATATTTCCCATCAATGTGATTTTAATGCTGTGATCCATCTATACCCACTGCTACGATGTATTTATTCTATTCTTCACACTTCTGGTACTCTTTATGTTGCTGGTATAATTATGCAATAATTATAAGTTTTATATATCATACTTAATTTTTCTAACATATTTCGTAGTTGTATTTCATGCACGGGTAGCGACATTTTTGTTCCTCTTTTTCCCTTTTTTTCGAATGGATCCGAGCATCGTAAAAGAACCCTTAGGAGTATTATTCTAAATAGAAATGAAAGAAGGGAGAGAAAGTTCTTAAAATGTACGAGAAATCACTGTAATTCAGTTTTGTTCTTCACGAATTCAAGAAATTTTTTTCTGGCAATCAAGTTGTGAGGCAGTGAACTGCCATATGGAGATCATTTATTGATTACTCTGAAAAGTTGTTGAGGGTTGGTATAATGTCTCAAGGCGATTAAACATACCGCCATAAACGCCTCAGAATCGATTTCGTAGTTTTTTTAACGTTCTCCCGAATTTGAGCACATAAGCATTTTTGAAGTAGGTATCTACAAAAGAAAACTAAGCGCCAAAAAGCTTCCAAGAATACGAAACACATGGAAATAAGCAGACACATTGCAAAAAACTAAACTATTAAAAGGGAAGCCCGAGTCACCCTGTCTCAGAACAGTGACAGTGAACAGGGCTTGCGAATCGTTCTTCCCTCGCCGTTTTAACAGTGGCCGGAGCGCATCATCGCCTCAAGAAAATAAAAAAAGATGCATACATAAATGCAGCTTCGATCGAAAAATGAATGTAAGTGGCTAAAAGAAGACGCGATAGAACAGTATCTTCGATTTATCGATACACTGGCGTCGCGTTTGCTGTTGCACGCTCTGAGCGGCGGCGAAAAAAAAAATAGTGAGACGAGAGAGCTTCAGCGCGGTGCCAGACATAGGTGAAGCTGTTTTCGATACTGCAGATGACCGCGGTGACGCACAGAACATTGCGGTGAGCAACCAACGTAAAACGTTAAGGCATTCTGTCCTTTTTCTAGCGGATGAGTCGATGATACACGGTCAAATGGATGGATAAAAGCGGACGATCTCGTGTTAGGTGGTCATCAGCGCAAGGTTGACGGTAACCTGTGTGGCCCCCTCCACGACACTCAGTGTCTGAACTCGTCAAAATGGCCGCCCAGTGCTCGAAAGAGAGAGATCACGCATAATATCCAAGTAGGACCTGCATTTTTTTTACAAAACAAAAGTTATCTCTAGAAAAGATGTTTCTAGCTATTACTTTCCAATGAATTTTGTATCAACGTCAAATAATTTGTAACCAATTGCTGGATACGATGCCTGTGGCTCTAAACTTGCGTGTTGATACTGCAAGTTGATAGAACCGTTTATTTTGCATTGTCTGTCTCGGCTCAGGACACCATGAATAAAAAGAAAAAGAATCGGTATGATGATGATTATGCACAAGTGAAAACGATGAAGTACCCCTACTGAAACGTTCCGTATGCGAGTCCAATAATTCCATATGTTTCCATAAGAAATACATATGTTTCCTATATATTTTCCATATATTTCCGTAAGATTCTTACGGAAACATACGGAATTATTGGACATCGCATACGGAACGTTTCAGTAGGGACGTTAAATATGCTTACAATGTTATCATCATCATCATCAACATCATAAGTAGCACAGCTAGCGGGCACAACAGAAAGGAAGACAAACACTAGGCGTTCCGCTGCACTATTCACGATGACTGCTCAAACACCCACTTTCCCAGCATTCAACTTTTTAAAAAATCACTTGCTCATTTCTCGTGTGAAAATGTAAAAAGTTATATGAGCGGCGGCGGTAGATGCGTTGCTTTAGATTCTCATGTCATGCCCCGACAATACGAACGACAGTAGCCAACGCTAACCAACATTGCTTAAACGTTACGCAATGTTACAGCCAGCAAAGATTTCAGCTGCTAGTGCTATTCGTCATTACGCCCTTCACTCCTTGATTGAAGTTTGGAGAGGTTTCATCAAGGATTTTTAACTATAAATTCACTTATCACCTCCATGATTGGAGACGTTGGGAGCTTTCTGCACCTTCATAGCCTTGTACCGCCTCTGTTATTGAAGAAATCAGAACCTTTCTGGGCCCAACGCGGTTTTGCATCGCCTCCGTGATTAGAGACACTGGAAGCTTGTTGCACTTACGTAGTTTTGCACAACCTCCGTGATTGGAGGCATCAAAACTTATCTGCACCCAACGTAGTCTTGCATCACCTCTGTGATTGAAGGCATTAGAAGCTTACTGCTCTCACATAGTTTTGCACCGCCCCTGTGCTTACAGAAATCGGAACCTTTTTGTCCCCAACGCGGTGTTGCATTGCCTCCGTGATTGGTGCCATTGAAGATTGCTGTTCTTTATTTTGTTTTGTATCACCTCTGTGATTAAAGTCATCAGAATTTCTGCACCCAATGCGGTTTCGCATAACCTTCATGATTGGAGACACAGATGGTTTGCTGCACCTTACGTAGAAACATACACATGCAAAATATTAAAATACACGGGATGCGTTTGAACTCTCTTTTCGACCCCTTCCTGGCTGCGCCAGTTTACGATTGCCTGAATTATATTATGGTATGAAGAGAATTAAAGCAACACACTGACCACGATTAAAAGCAAGTAAAAGCAAGATCGTTTCGGCCCTCGTATGGGAGCCTTGTTCGCAAATCCTGTGGACAAGTCCCCGGGCTGAAACGTCTTGCGTCATGCTTTCATGTCTGCTCCTGACCAGACAGGTTTCCGTCCAACTATCGATTTCATTTTCTTGTTCTAATAATTTAACGGGGAGTATTTACTAAGTTAACGCCGGTTGGCCTAACACTGCACACAGTGGGCAAGGATGCAGGACAACAGGGCAGTCCAGACACGGCCCCACAACAACATCGTCGTCTTCATCCCTTCTGCGTCATTTCTGCATCTGTGCCTGAGGTACCTTTCTATACCCGTGACATTACCCCGGGCCGCAAAGCACCGTCCTGGTACCTGCTGTTATTAGACGGACGGGTCACTGTGATACGGCTTCAGGCGAGAAACATGCACAATGTCACTTCTGGATGTAACAGTGTGGTTCATAGTAGGAGAAATTTCATAGGTGACAGGTGTGACTTGGCGCAGAACTCGGTAAGGCCCAACGCACTGCGATAAAAGTTTCTCGCAATGGTCGACACGACGGGATGGCAGCCACAGTAGCACGAGAGAGCCCGGAGAAAAATCGACATCCCTATGTCGGCTGTCGTAGAGCGACTTTTGTGCTCTCTGGAACGATGAGATCCTGGCGCGGGCTACTGTACGTGCAATCAGAGCACGGGAGATGGCATCTTGTGCGTACGAAGTGGTGGACGGAAGGTCATGTGCAGGCAGGGTATCGAAAGTTAGTAAGGAATCACGGCCAAAAGGAAGATAAATGGTGAGTAGCCAGCAGTTTCATGTCGTGACGAGTTGTAGGCGAAGGTTACGAACGGAAGGACAATATCTCAATCGGTGTGGTCGTCAGAAACATACATAGCAAGCACGTCCGTCAGTGTGCGGTTGAGGCGTTCAGTAAGTTCGCTAGTATGAGGATGGTAAGAAGTCGTAAAGTTGTGCCGCGTAGCACAGGATCTAAGGAGGTCGCCAACCACACGAGACAGGAAGCAGCGCCCACGGTCCATGAGTAGGTGAAAAGGAGCGCCATGCTGAAGGATGATGTCATAGAGTAATAAATCTGCGACGTCCATTGCGCAGCTGGTTGGTAGCGCTCTAGTAATTGCATACCGAGTGGCATAATCCGTAGCTACTGCTATCCATTTGTTTCTCGTTGCTGATGTTGGGAAGGGACCTAAAAAATCTAAACCCACCCGATGAAACGGCTAGGCTGAGACTTCAATAGGCTTAAGGTGACCGGCAAGGAGAAACGTAGGCTTCTTCCGACGCTGGCACAGGTCACACACTGCAACGTAGCGGCGAACGGAACGATAAAGGCCCTTCCAGAATACCCCTCGGCGGATGCGGTCATAGGTTCTGGAGACACCTAAATGTCCGGCAGTTGGGGCGTTGTGAAGTTTTTGCAAGATGTCCTAACGCAGATGACATGGGACGACGAGCAGAAGTTCCGCGCCACCGGGCTGTAAGTTGCGGCGGTACAAAACGTTGTTTTGAAGAAAAAAATAGGCTCAGTGAAGGGTCTTTATGACCGGATTGAAAACGGTCAATCATCAATAGCAGCAATGGATCTCGGCGTTGTTCGTCGGCTATTTGCAGGAAATCTCATGGCTAGGATGTTGGCATCAGCTTTCAACTCAGGGGAGTCGGGTGGATAAAGAAAATGGCAGCATATCCACGGAGTGAATGATAGAGAGTGGGGCGAAGCATTCGTCCGTCCATTCGTCCTTGCTTCCGTCCGTCCAAGCGTCCGTCTGTGTGACCGTCCATGCATCCGCCCCTGCGTCCGTTCATGCGTCCATCCATGCATCTGTCTGTGTGTCCGTTCGTCCACCTATTCAACACTCCAAGTACCACCATCTCGCATCTTTTCATCATATTGCCGCCAGCACGTAGTGGGTTGGCAGCAAGAGCGGCTCTAAATCTGGAGGAAAAAAGAAGATCGCTTTCTTCTCTGCTCGAGAGCCAGCCCCGACTGACGCATCGTCCTAGAGCTAGCCACCCGGTTGTTCAATAAATCCCCCAGTACTTGTGACTCATCGTGACAAACTGGTGGAGGTGCTGGGTAGCCTCACGGATGCTGCAGACCCCCCAGGAAGCCGTAATACGAGTCCAGTGCCAGTCAACACTCCCGTGCATCGGACCAGCCGCCGAATCAGGGGATTGCCTCCGGAAGTCAACGATACTGCTCCCACCACGTCAACAAACATGACCAGCACTTCGGTACAAACCTTGGCTACCGGCACGGGAAGCACGTCGCCGAACCGCTATACGTTGGAAAGCCCACGGGCACCGCCGACGTTCCATGGTACGGAGCGCGAAGACGTTGAGGACTGGTTGGCGGACTTCGAGCGCGTAGCCAACTTGAATCAGTGGGACGACGATGCGAAACTGGGTCGTGTCTACTTCTATCTCGAAGACGGGGCTCGCACGTGGTATCAAAATCGGGAGGAGCAGCTGACGACGTGGCCCGAATTCTCTCGTAGACTTCTGCAGACATATGCCAGCACTGACCGCCAAGAAAGAGCTGAACGAGCTATTCTTGCCCGCGTCCAGTCGCCAAACGAAACTGTGACCGCGTACGTCGAAGACATGACGCGCCTCTTCCGACGGGCCGATTCAAGAATGACTGAGGACAAGAAGTTGCGTCACTTGATGCGCGGTGTCAAGGACCAGCTTTTTGCCGGCCTCGTGCGAAGTCCTCTGAAGACGGTCGCGGAGTTCTTGTCCGAGGCCGTGACAATGGAAAAAATGCTGCAGCAGCGATCCAACCAATACGACAGGAGAGTCAGTGGCATGTCTACTGCCGACATTTTCACCGCCACTAGAACCAACAACGACTGTCTACGTGAACTCATCCGTGATGTAGTACGTGAAGAGTTACAAAAGGCTGGTGTAACACCTCATCCTACAGTCAACTCTATTGCGACTGTGATCAAGGATGAGCTGAACCAGGCCCTCCGGGACACCTTGCCTCGTGATACAGCTGTACCAGCTCCTGCTGAATACCGCCGTGAGACAACCTACGCGGAAGCCTTGAAACGCCCTGCTGCAACGACGCCATTATTCGTCCATCCTGTTCCTGCTGTTTCACTACAGTCAGCGCAGCACATACCGTACTACGAAGGCACGTACACGCCACCGCCCCTGCCCTTTGTCCCTGGTGCTTCTGTCGCCCATCGTTCAGTGCAACCAGTTCAGTACATCGACGATCGGCGCACGTCTCCTCGTAAGTCTGATGTTTGGCGCACACCTGATCGCCGGCCTCTGTGCTTTCACTGCGGAGAAGCTGATCACTTGTACCGCCAGTGCCCATATCGCCGTCTTGGGCTTCGCGGCTTCTCTGCGTACTCGCCGCCACCCCGTTACGGTCAGAGACCACGCGACATCCAAAACTACCTCTCCCAGCAGCATGCACCACCGTCTGCCGGGCGCCAGTCGCGCTCGCCATCACCGAGGCGATTTTCATCAACGCCCCAGCGGTATTCTACTGCACGATCTCCCAGCCCCCGCCGGAAAAACTAGCCGAAGCGACCTCTGGGGGCGGGGTCGCTGAACGTCGAAGCGCTGAAGACCTCCTATTGACGCAGAACAGTACAGAAACTGGTCCGACATCACCTGCTGCTGCAAAGGATAGCCGGCTTTCACTCGACATAGCAGTAACAATCGATGGTTGTGTAGTTAATGCGTTAGTGGACACCGGCGCAGACTATTCCATACTGAGCGGGAAACTGACAACGCAGCTGAAGAAAGTAATCACACCATGGCATAACTCGCAGATTCGGACAGCTGGTGGCCATGTCGTTACTCCACTGGGTGCCTGCACAACTAGAGTACAGATTCAAGGGTACACATTCGTAGCAAGCTGCCTTGTTCTACGTGAATGCTCCCGTGACGTCATTCTGGGAGTTGATTTTCTACAGGAAAATGGAGCTATCATTGATCTGCAAGAGCGCCGCGTCACGTTCTCAGCCCAGCGAGCAATCAACGTGCAGGATGACGGAATGCGTGTCGACGTACTCCGTATTTCTGAACAGAGCGTGACGCTTCCTCCCCGAGCCAGTGTTCTAGTCGACGTAACATGCTGTGGTTTGAGCGTTGGCGATGTGGTGGCCGAGACAAATTTAGAACACCTCCTGCAGCAAGGCATATGTGTAGCGAGAAGTGTAATACACGTTCGCGACGGCCGATCTGAATTGCTCGTTACCAACTTTAGCAATGAGCATCGACACCTTTTCCGTGGCACTTCGATAGCGTTTGCCCACGAAGTAGCAAACGTAACCAACTGTCTCACGTCAGAAGTAGTGGATGACGCAGACACATCAATGAGCAACATTGACATCAATCCTGATCTGTCCACCGATAACCAGACTGCGCTGCGAGCGCTCTTGTTCGAGTACAGGTCTTGCTTCGCAAGTTGCTCGAAGATCCGCCAGACGTCCATCACTCAACACAGGATCATCACGTACGAGGACGCACGCCCAATACCCAGCACCTCCACCAGTTTGTCACGATGAGTCACAAGTACTGGGGGATTTATTGAACAACCGGGTGGCTAGCTCTAGGACGATGCGTCAGTCGGGGCTGGCTCTCGAGCAGAGAAGAAAGCGATCTTCTTTTTTCCTCCAGATTTAGAGCCGCTCTTGCTGCCAACCCACTACGTGCTGGCGGCATTAATCCGGCCGTAAGCATGAAGACGCTGACACACTGTCACGCGCGCCCCTTCATGTCGGCAGTCAGGAAGCAGAGGAAGACGAAGGCTTCCTGGGCGCCATTAGCTCATCAGACTTGAGTAAACGGCAGCGGGATGACGCAGAGATTCGTCCGATCATCGATCATTTAGAGGGCCAGGACACAGTCATACCACGTCATTTATTCCGCTCGTTGCCGTCGTTCTGCCTTCGAGATGGTGTGCTGTACAAGAAGAACGCTCGTTCGAACAACCGTGCCTATCTCGTGGTGGTTCCTCGAGACATGCGAGACGACGTCCTCTTCGCTTGCCATGACGAACCCACATCCGGTCATCTGTGCTACTCACGAACACTTGCCAGAGTGAGTGAGAGGTACTATTGGCCAGGACTTTCGGCAAGCGTCAAGAAGTACGTGAAGAGCTGTCGGGAATGTCAGCGCCGAAAGCAACCGTCTGTTAAGCCAGCTGGTTTGCTTCAGCCCATTGAAGCACCCTGCACGCCGTTCGACCAAGTCGGCATGGACATTCTCGGGCCTTTTCCTATGTCTGCGGACAGCAACAAATGGGTGATCGTCGCGACCGACTATTTGACACGCTACGCTGAAACCCAGGCGATCCCACGAGCCACGGCTTCTGAGGTAGCACAATTTTTCATGCGCCACATCGTGTTACGACACGGTGCTCCTTCCAGTGTAATAACGGACAGAGGGACGGCATTCACGGCGCAGCTTACGGACGAAGTTTTCAAACTGAGCAACACCAGACACCGAAGGACAACTGCGTACCACCCGCAAACCAACGGACTTACTGAACGACTGAATAAGACCCTCGCAGACATGATCTCAATGTACATCGACGTACAGCACAAAACATGGGACCGGATCTTGCCTTACGTGACCTTCGCGTATAATACCGCCGTGCAAGAGACCACGCGATTCACGCCATTTCGGCTTCTCTACGGCCGCGAAGTGCAGACCATGCTAGACTCAATGCTACCGTGTCAGGACGAAGACGAGTTGGCAGCAGACGCCGAAGAATTCGCAGAGCGTGCCGAGGAAGCCCGGCAGCTCGCGCGACTGCACATCGGCCAGCAACAGCAGGCAGACGCACGACGCTATAATACCCGCCACAGAGAAGTGTTTTACAGCCCCGGAGATCAAGTTTGGGTGTGGACGCCCGTCCGCCGCCGTGGCCTTAGTGAAAAGTTGCTGAGCCGGTACTTTGGCCCATATAAAGTGTTACGCCGCGTCAGTGACGTGAACTACGAAGTGGTTCCGGACTCAACACCCCATGCACGGAGCAGGACACGGCTGATGCCGGACGTCGTTCATGTGTTGCGCATGAAGCCATTTATTGCGCGTTGTTCGTAACTTTTCCTTTACCGTACAGCGTTCTTTGTGTTTTTTTGTTTATTTTGTGAACTTACTTTCTCGTTCATTGACGTTTCCTATGTAGGCACGCTCTTCAATTTTTACTTTCACTTCATCCGAATTTCCATTTTTTTTTCACGTGCCTATGTAGTAGCATCGCGGTGCTGCTATGTACTTTCCTTTCCTCTTTTTGGTACTTGTTGTTTTTTTTTCTTTTCGGAAGGGGGGATAATGCCGCCAGCACGTAGTGGGTTGGCAGCAAGAGCGGCTCTAAATCTGGAGGAAAAAAGAAGATCGCTTTCTTCTCTGCTCGAGAGCCAGCCCCGACTGACGCATCGTCCTAGAGCTAGCCACCCGGTTGTTCAATAAATCCCCCAGTACTTGTGACTCATCGTGACAATATATTCCCCATATAGAAGCACCGCCATCCAGCAGACATTCCAAGCAGTAAACGAGAGGTGGCACACGCACACTTTCTTACGGCTTGCGCTTCGGGTCTACTTCCCACCTTTAACCACCTCGAGTTCATGGTATATACTAGTTCACTGTATTCATGGCACTGCGGCCCAGCGCTCACTAAACCTTTCTCAAACCAAGGAGGTTACGCCCAGCGAGTGTAACGTAGCAACCCTTTCTTGGCAGATATTGCTCAATGTACATGCCAATGGCTGCTAATGGGAAATGAGAGACAGGAGAATCCGGCTTTTACTTTCTTACGGCTTGCACTTCGTATCTACTTCCCACCTTTAACCACCTCGAGTTCGTGGTATATACTAGTTTATTGTATTCATGACACTGCGGCTCAACGCTCGCTAAACTTTTCTAAATCTAAGGAGGTTACACCCAGCCAGTATAACGTAGCAACCCTTTCTTGTCAGATAGTGCTCAATGTACATGCCAATGGCTGTTAAAGGGGATTGCAACGTGCGTGTCAACTAAAAGCCGAATGCTCCTGTCTCAATATCCTTAGCAGCCATTGGCATGTACATTGAGCATTATCTTTTATTGTTCAAAACGCACACAGAAATATTTCACCGGCACCATCTTGGAGGTCAAAATGTTATACTTGTTACACACTACAACGGCTACGAGAGACGAACGGGTGCCACTATAAGGAGCTGTCGAGATAAGCAGTCAGCATCGCTGTGAAGCTTGCCAGACTTGTACACCACAGAGAACGTGTAGTCCTGCAATCGCAATGCCCACCGCCCGAGTCTTCCTGAAGGATCCTTAAGGGTTGACAGCCAGCAGAGCGCATGATGGTCTGTGATGACTGCTAACGTGCGTCCATATAGGTACGGACGAAATTTTGCGATAGCCCAGATGCGAGCCAGGCACTCTCGCTCAGTAATTGAATAGTTCCTTTCCGACTGAGAAAGTAGGCGGCTATCGTACGCTATGACACGGTTTGTGCCGTTCTGCATTTGTGCGAGTATTGCCCCTATGCCATGGCCACTTGCGTCGGTGCAAAGCTCCGTTCGGGCAGCTGGGTCAAAATGGGCCAACACAGGTGGTGATGTGAGCGCAGAAATCAACGACGCAAAAGAATGTTCTTGGTCTTCACGCCAGGAAAAAGCCACGTTCTTTTTGAGGAGATTCGTGAGGGGCCGAGCAATTTCCGCGAAGTTGCTGACAAAACGGCAGAAATATGAACAGAGTCCCAAAAGGCTGTGGACTTCTTGCGTGGAACGTGGGACCAGAAACTCGTGCACCACGCGGACTTTATCAGGGTCGGGTCGTACACCAGTAGCGTCAACAAAGTGGCCAAGTAGCATTATCTGATGGCGCCCAAAGGTGCACTTAGACGCGTTAAGCTGGAGGCCAGCAGAGCGTAAAACGTCAAGAATGGCCGACAGACATGGAATATGGCTTTCAAAGGTTGGCGAGAAAACGATGACATCGTCTAGATATCAGAGGCACGTCGACCATTTCAAACCGCGAAGGAGGGAGTCCATCGTGCGTTCAAAAGTTGCTGGCGCATTGCACAACCCAAAAGACATGAATTTAAATTGATAAAGCCCGTCGGGTGTTATGAATGCCGTCTTCTCGTGGTCGCTATCATCGACTGAAATTTGCCAATATCCAGATCGTAGGTCCAGGGAAGAGAAATACTTGGCACCATGAAGGCAGTCAAGCACATCATCAATTCGAGGTAGAGGATAGACATCCTTCTTAGTTATTCGATTGAGATGGCGATAATCGACGCAGAACCACCAGGTGCTGTCCTTGTTTTTAACAAGCACAACTGGTGGTGCCCAAGGACTAGTTGAAGGCTCTATGACGTCTTTGTCGAGCATTTTCTCTACCTCCTTCTGGATTATTTGGTGCTCTAAATGAGACACACGGTAAGGACGCTTATGAATGGGACTGGCGTCGCCAGTGTCGATACGGTGGGCTACGACGCTCGTGCGGCCCAAGGAATGGTCGTCGATATCAAGAATGTCGAGGTAAAAAAAATATAAGACCACGGAGCGCTTCAACTTGGGACGGCGACACGTCATTTGATATCATTTTGCCTAGGAAAGCTCTATTCTGTGCGGCTGCGACAGGTTCGGCTACGGTCTTGATGTCAGGAGTGAGAGGTGAAATTGTACATTGCTCCAGAGCGGAGAGTTCTGCTAAGGCAATACCTTGAGGAATGACCTGGATTGACACGGAGAAGTTGGGGAAAGGGAGAAAGCGTCTTGTTATCGCTGATCCTCACTATAGTAAGAGGAAGTATGATGTTCCGGGAAAGGGTCAGGTCAATGAGTGGAGCTGCCAAGTAGTCACCATCAGGAACAGGTGGGAACGGCGACATAGAAAGGTACACAGCGGCCTGAGGCGGTAATCGTAGACACTCCACGGACCACAACCGTGTGCGAGCTGCAGAGGGACATCAGAGTACAAATGCAACTCTAGCTGTAAAGTGCCGGTTTAACAATCGATGAGGGCTGAATGCGCGGTTAAGAACTCAATGCCGAGAATCACGTCGTGTGGGCAAGCGTCTAGAACAGCGAAGAGAACTAAAGTGTGAAGGCCGGCAACAGTGACGCGGGCAGTGCACATACTAAGCACTGATGTTCCGCTGCCGTCGGCTACTCACACAGTCGAAGACATGGCAGGGATAAGAACTTTTTTCAGGTGGAATCGAAGACGTGAACTCATAACGGATATGTGGGCACCAGTGTCTATTAGAGCTGTAACGGTCAGGCCTTCGATAAGAACACCAAGTAAATTTCGTTTGGAATTAGTGGTCGGTAGAGGTTTTTCGGTCCAAGTTGTCAATTCAGTGCCACCTCCAGGAGCTGCATCTGTTAATTACCCGAGAACTGCCCAGCATACTGCCCAAAATACTGCCCACGATCCTGTCGGTGGTCGTCTAGAAAACGTTGTCGGAAAGGCCATCTGTTGCGGAAGTGGCGGGAAATATGGCCAACGCGATGGCACGAGAAGCATATCGGTCGATCATCTTCTGTGCGCCACTCGGGTGGATTTCGGTAGCGCGATGAGAACCACGGGACCGACTCGGCAGCAGCAACAAGTGCGGCGGCGTGGTAGTGAGCATTAGGATTTATGGGCTGCGGTGTGTGGCTGGAGTTTCGGGGAACTAAGACGCCCATGTTGGCAAACTCTTGTCGCACAACAGCCAGAATAAGAAATATTGTGGACAAGTTGTCAGGCACAGGTGGTTGTTAAGCGGAAAGAGCCATGGCTTCCAGCTCCTGGCGGAGTTTTCTTGTGATGTTTGGAGGATTCACGAATGGACGTAGAGCCACAGGATCCTCGCAGGAAGAAGTCGCAGCGGTGTTCGGGAGTCGGGAAAAACGTTGAGGGATTGATTCTCCTGCTTTTGGCTTGTTCGAACCACCAACATTCACTGACAATTGAGTCAATGGTGGTACAGTTCTTGCACATCAGAATGATGAAGGCATCGTCGGCTATACCCTTCAACACATTGCTGACCTTGTCTAGTTCGGTCATCACACAAGGCGAGCACGTCTTGGATATAGGTGACGTACGACTAGGTGGAAGATTGAACTCGTGATGCGAGTTCCTGCCTGGCTGCCATTTGTTGAGCAACTGACCGGCCGAACAAGTCATGGAGCTTCTGCTTGCACACGTCCCTACTCGTCAGGTCTTCCTCGTGCGTCTCGTACCAGGCGCGTGCAGTACCTCACAGGTAAAAGATAATGTTGGCCAGCATAAGCGTCTCATCCCGCCTGTATTGCTTGCTGACGCACTCGTATATGGCGAGCCACTCGTCAACGTCAGCTGTGTTGGTGCCGCAAAAATGTACCTGGATCGAGAAGATGGGAAGGGATCACAGGTGACGGAGCAGGCGTAGACTGAACGGACGGCGCACTGCCTTCAGACATCATGGCTAGACAAAGCTGACGTCCGCTACGGAGATCCAGAGTCGGAATGTTACCCAGCACCTCCACCAAAAATATGTAACTGAGAGTATTTAATAAGTTAACGCTGGTTGGGCAAACACTGCACACAGTGGGCAAGGATGCAGGACAACAGGGCAGTCCATAGACGGCCTCACAACAACATCGTCGTCTTCATCCCTTCTGCGCCATTTCTGCATCTGTGCCTGGGGTACCTTTCTATACCCGTGACAACATACTCAAGAGCAAGGTATATAACAGTTGCATCTTGCCGGTAATTAGCTAAGGAGCAGAAACCTGGAGACTTACAAAGAGGGTTCAGCTGAAATCGAGGACGACGCAGCAAGCAATGGAAAGAAAAATGGTAGGTGTAACCTTAAGAGACAAGAAGAGAATAGAGTGGATCAGGGAACAAACAGGGGTTAAGGATATCATAGTTGAAATCAAGAAGAAGAAATGGACATGGGCCGGGCATGTAGCGCGTAGGCAGGATGGATAACCGCTGGTCATTAGGGGTACCTAACTGGATTCCCAGGGAAGGCAGGCGGGTTAGGGGGAGGCAAAAGGTTAGGTGGGCAAATGAGATTAAGAAGTTTGCGGGTGTAAAATGGCAGCAGCAAGCACAGGACCGAGTTGACTGGAGGAACATGGGAGAGCCCTTGTCCTGCAGTGGACGTAGTCAGGTTGATGATGGTGATACATTTGGCTGATCTCCAAAGTTCAATCATTCTGATTGTGACGATACCGAGGTCATTCTACACTCGCGCGAGAGAAGACGTGGCCAAACTGAACGGGCAACCGCTTTCCAGAGAAATCGTAGGCCTGACGAACGTACACAACACCGCGTATTCTGCTGCAAACCAAATGAGGCGCGTAGTGTCGCCGAGGAATCATTGGTGCATGAAGCCACGGCTGACATCACAACAAACGCTGCTGTAGTCACATGATAACATCACAAATTTATTTCCAACAATTTATTACCGTATTGGGGGAGGGAGTTCGCAAAGCGAAAAGCTGTCAGAAGCAGCTTGGATGTACCTGACAGCCTTTTGTGGCATCGCAGCAGTCAGCGTATAGGGAAAAAAAGAATCGTACTGACACGTGCGGTTCTTTTGGTTTACGAAGGAAGACGCTATCACTTTCTGTTAAGCGCAACGCAGGCCGCGTTTATCTTGTATGCCACTCTGGAACGCGTTACGACGCGTGTATAAAAAACTGACACGTGCGGTTCTTTTCGTTTGCGAAGGAAGACGCTATCACTTTCTGTTAAGCGCAACGCAGGCCGCGTTTATCTTGTATGCCACTTTGGAACGCGTTACGACGCGTGTATAAAAAGCCGGCGCAGTGCGCCACTGGGGGTCTTTTTTTTTTCCGTCGGCCGACGACTGTTCACGCCGCTGTTGCTGTGAGTTGTGTTTGGCCCTGTTTTGCTGGGCACAAGTTCGCGCAATAAACAGTTCGCCTGACACCGCCCTGACTCCTGCGTGCTTCCTCTCAAGTGCTGCGTGTATCACAACCTCGTGACATCTGGTGGAGGTGCTTCTCGGTCCATGTATCGTACGCCCCCGTCCAGCCGTGAGCCAAGCCCAAGCCGCCAAGAGGACGACGCCGACCCGGTCGTTCGAGTGAGCCGAAGACAACAAGGACTACCGCCCGAATACCTGCCGCTCCCCGACAAGGACAAGAAAACAAAGGCTGCTACGAAGCCGGCATCCACGATGACGGAAGCAAGGTCTTCGGCAACCGTGGTCGTCAACCAGCCCAAAGAGCCGCCTACCTTCCGCGGATCGACCTACGAAGACCCGGAAAGCTGGCTTGACATTTACGACCGCGTCGCAGCCCTCAATAAGTGGGACCCGGACGACAAGCTGTGTCATGTGTATTTTTACCTGGAAGACGCCGCAAGGACTTGGTTCGAGAACCGCGAGTCAACGCTTCGAACCTGGGATGACTTCCGCGTTGCTTTCCTGCGCACCTTTGCAAGCGTCGTGCGGAAGGAAAGAGCCGCATCACTGCTTGAAACTCGGGTGCAGCTCCCCAACGAAAACGTAACGATCTTCACGGAGGAGATGACGCGACTTTTCCGCCACGCCGACGCCGACATGTCTGAGGACAAGAAGGTTCGCCTGCTTATGCGAGGAGTGAAGCAGGAGCTCTTCGCCGGACTGATCAGAACCCCGCCAAAGACGGTACAAGAGTTTTTCTCCGAGGCTACCACCATCGAGAAGACTCTTGAAATGCGGACCAGCCAATACGATTGGCGCATGTCGCCAGACGTCGCAGAAGTCCGAGGACTCTGCCCCGACGACCTGCGCGAGACCATACGCGCTATTGTTCGTGAAGAACTGCGCCGCATGTTGCCATCGTCTAAGCCCCAAGTCGCCTCTCTCGAAGACGTAGTCCGCGAGGAACTACAGCGCTCACTGAGCGTTCCTGAACGGCCACAGCCCCAACCGGAGGCAATGACCTACGCCGCTACTGCACGACGACCTGTCGCCGCTCCTCGCCAACACCAGGACCCAACGTCTCCGCAGTTTCGTCGCCAGCCACCGCCGCCACCCCCGACGCCTTCCCGCTCGCCAGTAATCCAGCGCTCGCCGAGGAAAACTGACGTTTGGCGCACCCCGAACCACCGCCCACTATGCTACCACTGCGGCGAAGCCGGGCACACCTACCGCTACTGCCAGTACCGTGAGATGGGACTGCGTGGCTTCGACGTGAACGCGCCGCGTCCGCGCCCAGGTGAGCGACCTCGCGACATCGCCGACTACATCGCCGGATCGCAGTGGCAACAACGACGACCATCCCGTTCACCTTCGCCTGGCCGCTACGTCTCCCCGGATCGCCGCCAGTACACCGGCCCTAACCGGGGCCGATCCCCAAGCCCCTACCCGGGAAACTAAAGGCAGCAACCGATGGAGGTGCGGTTGCTGCACGACGCAATGCCGAAGATCCTCCTCCGCCGCCGCCGCCGCTGCCGATGACGACGACCACGACGCACGAACTTTCCCGACGTAGTCGCAGTACGCCGCCTGAGCAGAGTCTTTACGACAAAGCCTCGCCGCCGACGCGACATAGCAGCACCGGACCAAGCCGACGCAGCCGTGATCCAACGCCCCGACCTAACCGGAACGCCAGACGACGAACCACCGACCTCGACGTGATCATCGACGGCCACAGCGTCACCGCCCTAGTCGATACCGGCGCCGACTACTCTATCATCAGTGGTCTCTTCGCCGCTAAGCTCAAGAAGGTAAAGACTGCATGGGAAGGACCGGATATCCGAACAGCAGGGGGCCACCTTATAACACCGACTGGAACCTGCACGGCAAGAGTCACGATTCACAGCCAGACGTATTCTGTGAATTTTGTGGTCCTGCAGCAATGCTCGCGAGACGTCATTTTAGGCATGGATTTCCTGGACCAGCAAGGCGCAGTAATCGACCTAAGATCCAGGTCAATCACGCTGTCCACGGATAATGCAACGGCGTCAGACTGCAACGTCGCTCACAATGCCTTGAATGTGACAGAAGAGCAGGTAACCATCCCGCCACTGTCGAGCGTCATCATTTCCGTCGGCACCAAAGCGTCTACCAACTTACAAGGTGTCATCGAAGGCGACCAGCACCTGCTCCTAAACCGTCAGATGTGCGTCGCAAGAGGCATAGCCAAGCTTCATAACGGCGAAGCCAAGGTAATGGTGACGAACTTCAGCAACGAATATAGGCACTTAAATAGGGGCACGACGGTAGCACATCTAAGCGAATTTGTGGAAGCGAGCAATGCCTTCGCCCTCACTGATTCTCAGGGAGCCGCAACGTCGACAGCAGTGTCCGCGCCCGCCTTCGACGTCAATCAAAGCCTTTCCAGGCAGCAACAAAAGGAGCTCAAAGCCTTACTCCACCAATACAAGGACTGCTTCTCGTCGTCGTCGAGGCTTCGTCAGACCCCTCTCGCGAAACATCGCGTCATAACCGACGAATATGCCCGTCCGCTCCGTCAGAGCCCCTACCGAGTTTCTGCACGGGAACGCGAGGCCATCAAGCAACAAGTCGACGAAATGCTGCGTGACGACATCATTCAGTTGTCTACGAGTCCGTGGGCATCACCCGTGGTGTTGGTGAAGAAGAAGGACGGAACCCTACGTTTTTGCGTCGATTATCGTCGCCTGAACAACATCACGAAGAAAGACGTGTATCCCCTCCCCCGGATAGACGATGCTCTGGACAGACTCTACAACGCCAAGTATTTTTCGTCGATGGATCTCAAAACCGGCTACTGGCAAATCGAAGTAGACGAGAGAGACCGAGAGAAGACTGCCTTCATAACACCAGACGGCCTATTCGAGTTTAAGGTCATGCCCTTTGGTCTTTGCTCGGCGCCTGCGACGTTCCAACGGGTTATGGACACAGTACTCGCAGGCTTGAAGTGGCAGACTTGCCTCGTCTACTTGGACGACGTAGTCGTATTTTCTTCCAACTTCGACGAGCACCTCCGGCGCCTTGAAGCTGTTCTTCGGGCAATCAAAGCCTCGGGACTTACCCTGAAGCCAGAAAAGTGCCGCTTCGCCTACGAGGAACTATTGTTCCTTGGCCACGTTATCAGCAAGTCGGAAGTGCTCCCTGATCCACAGAAAACAGCTGCGATCGCCGACTTTCCTGCACCCACCGACAAGAAAGCAGTACGCCGATTTCTTGGCGTCTGCGCTTATTACAGGCGCTTCGTGAAGAACTTTTCGCGGATCGCCGAGCCACTGACGTACCTCACGAAGGCCGACGTCGACTTCAAATGGGAAACGCCGCAAGTCGAGGCATTTCAAGAATTAAAGCGACGCCTGCAAACGCCGCCAATACTGGCGCACTTCGATGAAGAAGCTGACACCGAAATTCACACGGACGCAAGCAGCACAGGGCTCGGCGCCGTGATCGTGCAGAGGACCGACGGACTTGAAAGGGTCATCAGTTACGCTAGCCGGTCACTTTCGAAGGCAGAAGCCAATTATTCCACGACAGAAAAGGAATGCCTTGCCATCATCTGGGCTACATCAAAGTTCCGCCCCTACCTGTACGGCAAGCCTTTCAAAGTCGTGAGTGACCACCACGCCTTGTGTTGGCTAGCTAACTTGAAGGATCCATCAGGGCGCCTCGCACGGTGGAGTCTCAGACTACAAGAATTTGACATCACCGTCGTCTACAAGAGCGGACGAAAGCACTCCGACGCCGACTGCTTGTCTCGCGCCCCTGTCGATCCGCCGCCCCAGGATGACCAGGACGACGACTCATTCCTGGGACCCATAAGTACCGACGACTACGCGGAACGCCAACGAGCTGACCCGGAGCTCAAGATCCTCATGGACTACCTGCAAGGCAAGACCGCCGACGTGCCGAAAGTATTCCGCCGAGGACTGGCTTCGTTTTTCCTGCGAAACAACGTCCTCCTGAAGAAAAACTTCTCGCCGCTCCGCGCCGACCACCTCCTCGTGGTACCTTCAGCGTTACGTCCAGAGGTTCTGGAAGCATTACACGACGACCCGACAGCCGGACATCTTGGTGTTTCCCGCACACTGTCACGAATACAAGAGAAGTACTATTGGCCTCGCCTCGCTGCCGACGTCGCCCACTACGTAAAAACATGCAGAGACTGTCAGCGACGCAAGACGCCGACAACTAGGCCAGCCGGACTTCTGCAACCCGTCGAACCACCTCAACGGCCATTCCAACA
Source organism: Rhipicephalus microplus (assembly GCF_043290135.1). Classification (NCBI taxonomy): domain Eukaryota; kingdom Metazoa; phylum Arthropoda; class Arachnida; order Ixodida; family Ixodidae; genus Rhipicephalus; species Rhipicephalus microplus. The sequence continues at coordinate 172,159,812 of NC_134700.1, read as the reverse complement.
AATCGGCATGGACTTACTGGGGCCGTTCCCGACGTCAACTTCTGGCAACAAATGGATTGTCGTAGCGACTGACTACCTCACCCGCTATGCCGAAACAAGGGCCTTGCCCAAGGGCACTGCCGCCGAGGTCGCCATGTTCTTCATTGAGAACATCGTCCTCCGCCACGGAGCCCCCGAGGTCCTCATCACCGACAGAGGTACGGCCTTTACGGCTGACCTAACGCAAGCGATCTTGAGGTACAGTCAGACAAGCCACCGCCGAACCACCGCGTACCACCCACAGACGAATGGCCTCACCGAGCGTCTAAATAAAACCATCGCCGACATGCTGGCCATGTACGTGGACGTCGAGCACAAGACGTGGGACGCCATACTCCCGTATGTAACCTTCGCGTACAACACGGCCGTGCAGGAAACGACGCAGTTTGCTCCATACAAGCTCGTCTACGGACGGAGCCCAACAACGACGCTTGACGCCATGCTACCGGTCGGCACCGACGAAGAAGACCTCGACGTCGCCAGCTACCTGGATCGCACTGAAGAAGCTCGACAGCTAGCCCGCCTGCGTATCAAGAGCCAACAGACGGTCGACAGGCGCCACTACAACCTTCGACGACACCACACCGAATACCAACCAGGTGACCTTGTCTGGGTCTGGACGCCGATACGACGACGGGGATTGTCTGAGAAGCTCCTGCGACGCTACTTTGGACCCTACAAGGTAGTCCGACGTCGTGGTGAACTGGACTATGAGGTCGTGCCCGATGGCTTAACGTCATCCCAACGACGCCATGCACGACCCGAAGTCGTACACGTGGTGCGACTTAAACCTTATTACGCGCGCTGATTAGCTGTGACGCATTGTTAATGTAATTTATTGCATGTACTCTCTCTTATGTTCTGTCTTTAGCATCGGGACGATGCTTTTTCAGAGGGGGGTAGTTACACGTGCGGTTCTTTTGGTTTACGAAGGAAGACGCTATCACTTTCTGTTAAGCGCAACGCAGGCCGCGTTTATCTTGTATGCCACTCTGGAACGCGTTACGACGCGTGTATAAAAAACTGACACGTGCGGTTCTTTTCGTTTGCGAAGGAAGACGCTATCACTTTCTGTTAAGCGCAACGCAGGCCGCGTTTATCTTGTATGCCACTTTGGAACGCGTTACGACGCGTGTATAAAAAGCCGGCGCAGTGCGCCACTGGGGGTCTTTTTTTTTTCCGTCGGCCGACGACTGTTCACGCCGCTGTTGCTGTGAGTTGTGTTTGGCCCTGTTTTGCTGGGCACAAGTTCGCCCAATAAACAGTTCACCTGACACCGCCCTGACTCCTGCGTGCTTCCTCTCAAGTGCTGCGTGTATCACAACCTCGTGACATCTCTTGTGCATTCACCTAGACACGCGCTGCCAAAGGTCACAGATCTCTGGAGCACTGGAAATCGCCCAGCTGTGCGTAACATCACCCTGTCTCCGGGAGTGGTCCACCTTGCTATGACCTCTATGCTATGCTAGCGACTATGCTAGCGACTATGCTAGCGACTATGCTAGCGACTGTGCTATGACCATAGGTCAGCAACTCACTCAGACTCAAATCGATGCGTGGGTCTGAGCCCAGCAGAGTAATATTTCAGTGAGTTTATGTCTCAGTGAGTGCCAAGCGCAACATGTATTTTTCTTCTGTGAGTCCGAGAAAGTTCCACTTTTTATTGCCGGCATATAGCTCTATCCACGTTACTATCAGCCTTATGATGGCTTACGTTAGTGCTGAATTCTATTCACAAATATCTCAACGCACCGGATTTCTTACATCACATATGTTTATTGATCAGAGGCGTGAGTCGGTGGGGAAGGGGGAGGGGGGGTTACAAGACTTGTATTCAGAAACTCTTACATAGTACGTTCTTAATAGACATATCCCGGATGAGTCGCATATTTCATACATACGGCATTACTGAATTTCCACCAATTGATAACTTGCATTTGAAGCTACAAGATAAGAAGGCGTATCGTAGGGCACCGACTATGTGAGATATTGTCGTTAAAGATCACTAGCACCATGATCGGAAAACTTTTCGGAAAAGTTAATTTTACGCCAGCGAGCTCATGAGTCACCTCACTCTGCAAGTTCTGTCAGACTCCGGTGGAACCGTGCGTTTTAATCTGAGTCCAACTGAGCAATATCTTGTTGAGTTTGAGTACGAGTGAGTGTGGCTGCGAAAAAGTTTTGTAAGTCTCAGTCCGAGTGAGCGCTGTTGAGAAAAATTTCGGTGAGTGTGAGGGAGATCTCCGAAGGCTACCGACCTATGACTACGACACTGTCTGCAAGAACAGCTCGCCGCACGTGAAGGCACACTCTAAATAGCGAGAACACATCAATTCACGCTGTCCGAACATTATTGAATCAGAATATGAACAACGCTACCGCATTTCAGATTTATATATTGTGTAAATTTTACAAATGCCATGAACGTGCGTTTGCTCTGCTTTTTATACACGTGATGCCTTTTCAGCAGCAGCTGCGAAGTCCCACTCGAAAGGTGCGTAAACTGTCGCAAGCAATATGGTTCATTGTCAAGATAAGTATACGACAATGAACGTCATTGGCACGCGTGATAACGTAGCCACGAGCGAATCGGGGCGAAAACGGGATGCCAAGTGAGGGCATTCGACCCACCGGTCAGGCAGACAGGAAACAGAAACTTACTAGTGAAACCATTGCGTACTCCATTTATCGTTAACAGCAGCAAGCATAAAATTTCCAACGCTTGGCGGCACTAATTTCAATCCAAGCGAGCCAAAGCCACACGTCAGAGAGTTCAATTTAAAGGTGCTGACGGCTGTACGGGCGACAATAGCTATTTCAAGATATCCTGCAACGCCTACTGCAACTCAAGTATGTTGCGAGGTGCCAAATGCGCTTTGATTCTTTCGTTTGCGAAACAGCGATGGAGCCACGCTTCCGTAAGGCAACCCGCGAATATACAAAGCCACTCACTTTTCTTGACATTTTTGCTGATGACTATTGATTACGGATCTCTGAGCGCTTTGTAATTAGTAAGCCTTTAAACACCCCTTCCCCCCCCCCTCGCTGTGCGATTCACATTTACTTCAGCACGCCGTGATTCCGCGATAGTTCTGCAACGCAACGTAACTATGCGTAAAGGAGGCTCCTCGCAATATTCCATTCTTTGTTTTTTTGCTGTATTTTTTCGCAAGCAGTTCCAAGAAATGACGTAGCCCTGTGGTAGCACACCCGCATGCTACGCAAAATACCTGGGTTCGATGCCGATTCGAAGCGAAATTTTCAACGGCGGATCTGTTTCACCCGGACGTAATATGTTTAACGTGAACAGAAAAACTCTGCGCTGCGATGACCTCTCGGCGCGTTGCCTAGCAACCGGTTGCAGATCTGCGTACCTGCGTCGATGGCACTAACACTGCCGCGCCACCAGCTCGCCTGCCTCGACACTGCGCGCTACCGCTGTGTCACGCCAGACGTGACTTCAAGGCCGACTGCGCATACGCTCCTACGTTCTTTATAAAGCTGGAAGACAGCGACAGCGCCAAAAGGACACGTGGAAAGACCGAAGAACGTTGGCACTGCTGATGAGGAAGCCGCTCACCGGAAATCGCGGTGCGCTGCCGAGCGTTACTTTTAGACTAAACTCGCAGAGCAGTCCACGGCGTAGTACGGCCGAAGCGGCTTGAGGCGACTGTGCTGTACTCTACTGAAACTTCGCATTAATTTGTATCTTTCGTTAGGCAAAATATTAATGACAGTAAGCAGACAATGATGTCAAGGAAAGTATATGGGATGTTATGACTAGTAATTCTAATGCAAATGTGAACAAAGAAAAGTAGACGAAAGGATAACTGTTCTTTTTGATCTTGTTATCGTTTCATCCACTTTTCTTTATTCACATTCACAGTATACAATTACTTCAAATAACACTCCATGCACTTTCCTTGACATCATTTTCTGTGAATTAGTTCTCATTATTGTCGTCTTTAACAAAGGAAAAATTCGGCATGTTCCACGTACCTTGGGAATCGATGTTATGCGAAGCATGCGCATGGAAGTTGACTGTGTTGCAATTTTTCATTAAATCAAGCATCACTAAGTGGCGCTAAAGGTATGTACAAGTGCACGCACAGGCATACGTTAAACAGCCGCATATGTTTTATATAATCAGTTGTTTACAGTTGAGTGGTGATGCCAACAAGACGATGAATATTATTAACACCAGAAGCGGTAAACTGTATGAAGCATTTGTATACTTGCGGGAATGGTAGCCGTGGACACTACTACACAAGTAAACTGCAGCGGATGACACCTAACTACTATTGACGTTAACAAGACGTGAAGGCTGTGTCATATGAGTGCATATGTAATTTTCATAAAATTAGATAGCCAGATTTGACGTTTCACGAACATTAGGGTGTACTTGAAAAGTAGTTCTAAGACCTGGCGTGGCCCTGTGGTATAATGTTTGATTGCCACGCAGAATGCTCGGATTCGATACCTGCTGGGACCCTAACATTTATTCTTTGCATTCATCGGGTCAACGGTGGCGATGTCAGCTTTTTCTTAACGCTCACGCGTTGAAATTACCCACGTGTATTCTCACCGTTTCCAATATGAATTGTCAATCACTCGTGGCACGTACCCACATACTTGTGGCACTGGCACATACCTGCGGACGGGTATGTGCCTCTATTTAGCGGAAAGTGTTTGATGACGCACGCGATGGGAATGTGACATTATTCATGTCATGAGAAGTGAAGATAGATAGATAGATAGATAGATAGATAGATAGATAGATAGATAGATAGATAGATAGATAGATAGATAGATAGATAGATAGATAGATAGATAGATAGATAGATAGATAGATAGATAGATAGATAGATAGATAGATAGATAGATAGATAGATAGATAGATAGATAGATAGATAGATAGATAGATAGATAGATAGATAGATAGATAGATAGATAGATAGATAGATAGATAGATAGATAGATAGATAGATAGATAGATAGATAGATAGATAGATAGATTGCGCTGCTTGGAGGATATCGACGCACTTCACTTAGTGCGTCGATATCCTCCAAGCGGCGGGCGAGGAGAGGACATCAAGCCAGCTTACCCCCGTATTCACAAACGCTACTCGACTCGACTTTCATCCTTCACTTGAAAGAGTTGAGCACTGCGCCGCTGAGAATAACGCTGCGCCACTCAAGAATCACAGCAGATTATCGCTGATATGCAGTGACTTGCAGTACCTACAGGCGGCGCTCCCATCGGCTTTCTAAAGTGAGGGTGAAGCGTTGAGTGAAGTGACGTTCTTGAATACGGGGGTCAGCCTCGATGTAGGGATTTCATAGTCTCGACTAAGGACGCAGTTACTGAACTGTCACTCCGCCACAAGAGCTGAAATGACAGTCCCATACACCATACACGTGTCAATATAGTTATCATATGTGCCTCGCCATATACGGCAACTCTAGGCAAGGCTGTTTAGGAGCCATTTACAGTTTAGGAATGAAGCTTTTGAGACGCCGGAGCACCTACCTCGCAAAACGCACTGCACATGTTGGCCCCTGGTGCAAATATCCAAGGTAACTGCTGCCCTTGCTGCATTTTGTGCGGCCGCTTTTGTTCGCATTTTATGCTATGGTCTAAAGCTATACATTCCCGATTCACTTTGGGTGCTACCGTTCTTTCGTTTAAGTGTCGTCACAATAAACTTATCAACGCACTGAGGGGCGGAATACAAACCTACGTGTGCATTTTGAAACATAAAAAAGATTGTACCACTGAACCGCTAAAGCACAAAGATTGCGTGGGACGTCGTATATTTAACTAAGTATGAATACCGACATAAAAAAGCAAAAAAAATCGTTCATTCGATTAACAGCAGCAGAGAGCAAGCACGCCAATGCTGCGCTTATCTGGCTAACGAAGCAATGCCCTTCTTCAAAGCCTGGCAGCTTGGTTTTGTAGCATCCACCGGTGAAGCAATCAATCTTCCAGAGACGCTACGGTGGCGCTGTCACTTATCGGAGACGTTGTGCAGCGTTGATTCACAAGTGCAATCATATCACGCCGGGATAGGTGACGACAAGGCGGAGCCAGCGCCGATATACGAGTTGAGCGTGTCGCCACAGTGGTATGAAGTTCGTTTGTTATGCAAGTGGTCTTGTCGTTGAGGCAAAACGGTTCCCGTCATTCCGCCATGTGGGCCGAATCTCGAGCCTTTACGCTTACTTCTACGCTGCGACCATTTTTGCGACGCATAAAGGCTGAATAATCTAATTAATCGGCTCGCTGAAAACTGTTTTGCGCGCGTCTTTTGTACGGGGAAGCGATCTGCCACAGCGTATCAATGGACGGAGGCGGAACACCCGCACGCATATCCAGTCGATCTATTATGTTACATAGGTACTCGTGTGGAGCTTCGCTGTAATAAAAAGTTGACGCACATTTAGTTTAACGCGATAGCTTCAAAAAGTTTGTTCCGCAGAAATTTCGATGTCGGCATCGGCGTCTTTGATTGCGAGCGGAAAATCAGCGCCGTCCGCGCGCGAAAATTCGAGATAGTTGCAAATAAACGAAATTTGGAATGCTTGTGCAGTTTTTTTTTTTATTATTGATGATTGCCCCTTTTATCATAGCCAAACCCACTATGGGAGCTTTGACGCACATGCGAGCGAGTTTTTTTTTTTTTTTTTCGACAAAGAACTCTGTCAAATAACTTTGATGTTAAATGTGTTGCAGAGCCCTCGACTCGACTTTCATCCTTCACTTGAAAGAGTTGAGCGCTGCGCCGCTCCTCCGCTGATAATAACGCTGCGCCACTCAAGAATCGCAGCAGATTATCGCTGATATGCAGTGACTTGCCGTGCCTACAGGCGGCGCTCCCATCGTGTTGTTGCTAAGAGGTCAATCGCGCCACCACCACCTTCCTTATAAACAGCATTAGGTGCGTGCAATGTAATAACTATGCAATGGAGTCCACGTGAGCTTGCCCAGGTTCTCACGCCGCCACTGCTCGCGCTGTTGGATATCCGCGATACTCACGTATTCTATCAATAGTTTATAAGTGCCACGTCTGAGCCAGATAGTACCTCCACAACGAAGCAATATCATACTCCCAAAGCCGGTTGTCCAGATGCCGTCTTCGATAATATATCCTGCGACTCCTTTTCAGGATCGGCATCGGATGCGTGTGTGCGTTTCCTCTTGCTGAATTTCCGCAAAACATTATCACCTAATCTACAAAAAAAAAGTAGCGGAGTGTGTGTTTCTTCAAGTAGATGAAAACGGAGATACCTGTTCAATGAACAATTTACAAAAAGAAACTTTTCCGTCAGTTAAGCACGCTACGAGTGGCTAATGAAGAGACGTCATTCACACGTTAAATATCTTTAAGCGCGGGGAAGTGAATATCTTTGAGCGCGGGGAAGGAAGTACGGAAGCGAATAACGAAGTTGGAATTTGCATGATCGAAAGAACCTGTAAATACAGTGTTGCATTCGTGAACGATTCAAGGGCACTTACATTAGCATATACTGTCTGCACTGAGTGTGCAAGTATACTTAGTTTCATTTGTGGCTTGAAGGAACACTAACTTGAAACAATGAACTGATTTAGGTTGACAAATTGTCCTCTGATAACCCTAATATCGTTGGCTTCCACATCACATGTTCATTAACAGACAACATCAAGATCAAATGCCGTTATTAGCGACCGTAGCGTGATCCCCCTCCCCAATTTCAATTTTTTTTTTTTCTTTTTGGCGGTAACACCTTTTCCAAAGAGGCTGCGCTGAAGATTTCTCGCGACATCGGGTTTTAACGTACAGCGTTAAAGGCGCCCAGAAACGCTTTTTCAAGTAACCACGGAATGAATTCGCTGGAAAAGCGGATTGCCTCACGAATTCAGCGCCGCAAAAATTTGAAGAATCCGTCCAGTGCGAGTGGAGTTACAAAGGTTAGTCGCATGCTGCAAATGCATTCTCTCTTCTCTCGTCCCGACGAAAGCACTGGAAGCTAAGGAGAGAGGAATGGCAGGGCAAGAGAAAAACGTCACGCGCGCTTCGGAACCTCAAGCACTTTTTTTTTTTTTCCTTCGAATGCGCGGCCTTTTAAGTGTGATCGCACGCGTGGACAAGTAGCGGCCTCCCGCGGCGATCTCTGTAACGATCGAGCGCGCCATGTTCAAACCAGCTAATGGCTGATAGATGGGTCGTTGACGTGTGATTTTTTGGGTATATAACGTGATTTGTCAAGAGAAGAGAAATCAATTTTTAGCTGACTTTGATAATTTATTGTGGATTGCAGGCCGCGTGATGTGCTATAATATTTGGCTCGCGTGTTGTCTGGAGCCTCTACTACCGATCAGCAGCGTGTTCTGACCATGCTCAAAAAGCGTTGCAGGGCCCCTTTAAAGAGCTCGTTCCGCCGAAATTTTGGCGTTTGTGACCGAAAATTGAAAAATATGCAAGTAAAAAGAATAACGAAACTTTTCGGGTCCGAGTGACGATCGAACATATGCAGTCTGCATGACATGCTAGTGTTCCACCACTCGGCCATGATATTTCTTGAAAATGCTTTAAAAATAATAAATAAACGCTATATTAATGTCATGTACAGGATGATGTCTCCTCTGCGCAAGCAACATCGCGTAGTAGAATCCTAGAATAACACCAGGCGTCACAACAAGCGAATCGACCAACCAGCAGTTAGTTCCCCACCCAAAGTGTGCAGCTGAGCGAGTGCACGTGGCCCCTTACGAGCTTTGGGTACTTTGCCAATTAACAACAAAGGGAATAGCTATGGTGCAGTGGGCACTTAGCAACTGTACGTATAAACTACACATTCCATCATACTTTGAAACTGTCAATGTTACGCGCAAGAACGTTCCTTACCTTGCCGCATGCTTGAAGGCAAAGCTCGCGGTTCTTGATCACGCTGTCGCGTTCTACTCTAGAAGGCGAAGCCGAAGCGTATGCCAGGTTTTATCGCACAAACGCTCCTTACCTTTATGTCCACACAGAAGCGAAGCAAGGCTGCCGATTGAGAAGGTGATGCGAACGAGGCCCGATTAAGCTATCGCGCTCTACTCTTGAGGCAAAACTCGAGGATACCCCATCTTTTTGCGAGCTCTTTAAAGGCTACAGCCAATGGCAGCGCCAAAATGTGTAGATACGAAGATTTCGCCTTCAATATGGGAGGCAAAAAAGAAATTTTATTGTTGAGCACCCCGTAACTATTGTGTGGTGCGTACAGCCGATCCTGTAATGGCCCTCAGCAGTGTGGGTGGAAGCAGAGATGAAAACGAATAAAACTGGCGCTTATAATAGAAGATAATAAGATAATCTAACATTCTAGACTGCAGGCGCCGATGTTATCAGCTTATTCCGCAGATAGATTGTTATAAGTACATGAAATAACGTTGTACATAGCACGCCTTGAAGGATCTTCCATAGCGGTCCTCAGCAGTTCTGGCATCATATTTGCTGCCGCACTGATCATTATTGCCCTTTGGGTGTTGGCGAACGCGGTGACTTTTTCTGCTCGCCCGACAGGACTTTCAGCGGGTCAGAAGCAAGTGAAGCTACAAGCTCTTCGGACAAAAAAAGAAGTTAACTTCTTTGGCGCAAACAATACGGAAAAAAGGAAAAAAGAAGGCGAGGAAAGAAACAGATTGACAGATCTCTGCGCCCAACAAACTCTTGAAGTTGTGCTCCCGCACCTGCGGTAGTAGCAAAACTGGGTGCAAAATAAAACACGGTGTCTGCTTTATTTCTTGCATCACCTGTGTGGTATATGGCATACCTCTGGTATGTGGCAGGATCTACATCGGGCAAACGGGACGTTGCATAAACGAGCGTCTTAGGGAACATGCGCAAAAGATAGTTAACAAGGTAGACAAAGGGGCACATCTTGTTGCTCACTTGCAATCCTGCATTGGATGTTCGCCACGGTTTCATGATACGATGATTCTGGGCAGGAGCAGGAATGAAGATGCAAGACTTGCTTTGGAGGCTTATCATATTAAGAAAAGCGGAGCTGACTGTATCAGTGATACTTCCGTTTCTTTGCATGCCATCGAATATGAATTTTTGCGTACACATCTTGGTTAAGATATCGTGTTCTACAAGTGTAATATGACAACACGCGTGTACATTCAGGTGTGTGGTGTGATGTGTTAAGGTTTAGGAATTTTTCGTTTTTACGTATACGATACGAAGCTGTGCGTGCGCATGCAATGTATGTGGTTTCGGCATATATATGCGTTGCTGTGTGAAGAATAAAGTAGTTGTTAGTTTGGCGTCAATCTGTTTCTTTCCTCGCCTTCTTTTTTCCTTTTTTCCGTATTGTTTGCGCCAAAGAAGTTAACTTCTTTTTTTGTGCTATGTACCAACTAGACCCAACGCAAGTTTTACTGAAGCTCTTCGGACACCACAGACGATGCCATGCTGGTCGAAAACTGCGTGACCTGGGCGGTCACCTCCGTACCGTTCTTCGCTCGATAGTCCTCACTTGTTCTTAGCTCTGGAACGAGGTCCACAACAGCGGGAACGTTCGGAGTGACGCCGTCCAGGAAAGGCCGGCCAACTTCCGCGGAAGCGTTGGTGTCGTGCTGCTTCACTTCCACTGTCGCGGCCCGCTGCTGCCCGGACACTTCCGACTCGGCACGCGTCCCGTTTGTACTACCCGGAAGTATAGCACTGGCCGTGGGAATGACGGCAGGCGACAGCGACCAAAGAAACGCTGGTATGGAAGCGCTATCAAAGTAGGTCCTTGAGGAGCGCCGCCTTCGAGTCACCCTCACGAGCTTCCAGCGCTCGTTCCGGTCGACGAGGTGCGGCGCATCTTGGGTTAAGCGCTCATCCTGCCCTCGTGAGCTCGACGTCCACACGGGCGGCGCGGGACGCGTGGGCTGCTCGAAGAGGCGCCGGAAGGCGGCGGGAAATACGATGGCGGTCCCGTCGCCCCCGCCAGCCGAAACCGAATAGCCCGTCTCCAACGACCTGTTCTTCTGGGCGAGCACGCAGATAGCCGCGGCCGATGCGAGTCCGCTGGCGAGCGCGCAGACACACAGGGCGGAGATCGGGTTGCTCCAGCCACCATGCAGCCGCAGGTCCGGGCTCCTGCGGGACAACAGGGTCGTCAGGGAATCGGTCGCCTTGGCGGCCATAGTCGTCTTGTCTTGTCGCCTAGATCTAGGCTCATACCCACAAGGGGGATTGGGCACACTGTACCTTATAATGGCAATTTTTATGCAACGCTTGGTGAAAAAAGAGAGAAATTAGATAAGAACAATAATAATGTTCCTTTGAAAAAAACGTGAAAAAGTGCAGAAGAATTCAATAAACGAGAATATATAAAACAAATTAGCAAAAATGAAGAAGGGGGACAAAGAATTGGATATATCTGGCAGTACCACTAGCAGCGTGTCCTTCCGGTTGCCTGAATGAATTTATGTAGCGCTGACAGAAAAGCACTGTGGCCCGCACCCAACTCACTGGCTCCAAGCGATAAAAGGGTGGATGTATTAACTGTCGATCCGAGCATACTAATCGGTCTCTCAAGAATTATTCGGCGCAGTGAGGCGAAGCAGCGACATGTGAGAAAAAAGTGATCTATTGTTTCCGGTTCATTGTAAACTGCACATAGGTTAGTTAATGATAATCCTGATTTGTGGAGATAAAATGTTAACCGATGAACTCTACAACGAGAGCTTCTGAGGGTTACCTCACATTGACGAGAAAGGCATTTTGCGGTGTTGCATGTAAATTGCAAGTGCCAAAACTTTTTAAGACTGTAGGAGCAATGTTTCATTGATTTTTAAGATTAACAGGCGTTTGAATCGCTCAGCAGTAATAAAAAAGAACTGTGGAGCTACTAGTACCACCGGGAAATTTAAAGATGCCGAAGCAAGCGAGTCAGCGATTTCATTTAGTGCAATTCCGTGCCCGGGGACCCAAGGAAACCGAACTTCTGATAGGCTACGCGGTACGAGAGACCAAAATATCCCGAGAAGAGGAGACTGCTTTGGGTATTTTAGATTTGTACAAACAGACAAAGCATCCGAAATAATAATAGCTTTTCATTCTTATTCTCTTTTGAGTCTTCTTTTCTGTGATGTTGTGCTCGTACCGCACTAGCATGTGACGCACGTGCATCCAATGATGGTGATGTTCTTTCAGATGTGGATCGAAACCATAAGACCGTGGGATACTGCTCCATCTTTTCAGTACCATATCAGTACCCCTAGGGATTACATTGATGGCGATGAAGAAGAGAAATAATCAGAAACATAAACAGACAGGGCACAAATAAAAAATGTTATCATGCTGTCTAGCACTCTAGCTGTCCCTTCACTTCCCAATATTTTATCTATACTAAGAGCCTCCACTTTAGAGTAATGTCCGGTTACCTACAGCTTTCATGATTCTGGCTTACGAAGAACAGGACCAAAGTTTATGACGAAATAGTGAACTTGGCATGTCAAGTGCTACTCGATCAGTACTTGTATATGGTAATGATGACTTAAATGACTGCTGTGGCACATACTAAAATTCGAAGTTAGGCCAAGAAAGAGAGCGAAAAAAATTTTTAATTAAGGCTGCTTGGTTTACAGTTACTGTGGGTTACTAGGGCTGTAATGGTTATTGCAGCTCATAGAGGCTAGTGAAAAATCACTATTTCGCATTGCGAGAGTGTCTGCAAGTAGCAGCAAGGTCTACTTGAGGCAGCATGCACTAGAATACTGTGTGTTTAGCGTCTAGATGGAGTTGCACAAGAAATTTGTTGCAGTGTTGCTTGAGAACAAGTTTCTGAAGACTAGGTATATAAATGTAGATAGGTGTCTGTATCTGATGTCGGTTCCTTACCTGTTACCTGTCAAGCCTGTGGTCAGGACCAGAAGCAACGTTATGCGTGCCGCTATCCTTGCCTTGTGGTCATGAGAGCAGAGCAACAGTGTCGCAGTTCATTTGCATTCCCTCATTGCCCAGAGCAAATGCTGCAGGGGTGTGCAAAAGCAACAAATTTTGAATAGTATGAATAGAGTAGGGTCATTACATGCCAAGTGTCTTAGACACTTGCACGTCTCAAATTTTGCTGATCAAACAGTGCTCATGCCACCACAAAGGTTCAGTTTAGTTGTGCTATTTAACCATGTTCAAATTTTTGTGTTCAACTGCCAGCTAAATATTTTAAAAACTATAAACTTTTTGAAATTTGTCATTTTTTCTTTAGCTCCCTAAGCAATCCTAATATTAATATGGTTTTTATGAGGTGAATTTACAAACAAAAATGTTTAGCATTGTTATAGGCTGAAAATCTTCCCAAAAAACTTTTGAAACCAGAGAAAATGTGCGAGTTATTGCATATTTGACGGCATTTTTCATACTGATGCAGTCCAAGTACAAATCATCATTATGCGGCGTTTCATAGGCGACTTCATTGCTAAGAAATGAAGATAGTCTAACTAAATAATTATTTTAGGAATGAAATTAAGTTTAGAAGTCGGCCCTCAAAACGTACATTTAATTCCTTTTGTTGCGATTTCACCGCAAAGCATGTGGTCGCCAGTACAGCTGACACGCTTCAAAGTAGGCAGCAAGATGCGAGATGTATAAGCCAGTGGCTCTTGGCACTCTAAAGTCTTGTCACCTTGATGTCAGGGTTGCGAGTAATCAATTTGCTTTACAATGGGAGCTTGCTTGATGGGCCCAATGGGAAGTATGGATGCTGGACAGCAGCCTAAGATATAGTTGGCACATTGTTCTACAGGGTAAGGCTGTCTGCACAACTAGTATACACAAAAAAAAGTGTATACAACGTGTGTTCTTTCTTTCAGTATACCAGTTGTGCAAAAAAATGCACCCAACGCTGGAGCACCGTACGTGTAATTCGAAGGTCGCAAGACTGCCAGCGGGAAGTCATCTTTTCATCCACTTCACTCTCTATTTACATTATAATTACAAGAAGTAATGTCCTCTATAATTTCTTTGGTTATCTTTTCTGTTAGTTCACATTAATGCAATGCTTAACCAAGAAACGAAGACGGGCTCTTAATGTTACCCTTTTTTCATTTGCATACTGACATTTATACAAGATCTTCACCTCACATACCACATGCAGGGTTCCCAATGACTTTTCAGTAAAATTCGCAAAAATACGAGTGAAAGGTCGCCATTTTTTTTCAAAGTTCGCTAAGAAAGTCGCCACTACACATATGTGTGGCGGGCTTAGTAATAAAGATTGCTAATTATTTATAGCTTCCTGAAGTACAGTACTATCCACGACTCCTATATTATACTGTTGTTTATCAATACTAGTCGAATCACACAATTCACCATGGGAGGGCTGAGTGGGCTTGGACAAATTAGAGCCCTATCATCTGCTTCTGCATGGATCAATGAGATAAGGCATGCATGCACCAGCAGCGTCCCTGAAGGCTAGCAGCGCCTTATAACAAAAGTTTGTGATGGTTTAAGTTGTACAGAATACAGGCCGAAACAGTCACTACAAGAGAGGGACGGTATGCGTAGCCTGCCAGCAGATTTTAGAGAATCTTATTGCAGCAAATAATGTGGCCGATAATTGAACAACCTAATTATAGAAGAATGGAAATCAATTCGAAAGAACTGCATAATTATACCGATGCCTGCACGCCGCTTTCTGTGCAGTCATGCTTATGCTACACATTGGCCTCAATGCAGTTTCTGAAGCCAGCCAAATGAAATCGACTCCTTGCCCTGCCTGAAAGGTATGGTAACGAATATACACTTCACATACCAAATTAGGGAGTACTACAGCAGTGAAGAAGTCGACAAGTAATTCAGGACAGTTGGAGCTGTGGTCGGATTTGATTGATTGATATGTGCGATTTAACGTCCCAAAACCATCATATGATTATGAAAAACGCTGTAGTGGAGGGCTCTGAAAATTTCGACCACCTGAGGTTCTTTAACGTGCACCAAATTTTAGCACACGGGCCTACAGCATTTTCGCCTCCATCGAAAAGGCAGCCGCCGCAGCCAGGATTCGATCCCGCGACCTGCGGGTCAGCAGCCGAGTACCTTGGCCACTGGACCACCGCGGCAGGGCTGAGCTCCTCAGAAGGCAAGTAGTATTATTGAAACATCTCTCAACTGTATTCACATTTGCATTTACGATAGGATATTAATTCAACAAGATTTCAGTAATTTAAAATTTGCATTTAGAACCATGAACCTTAACCACTAGACCCCCGTGGTGGGGCAGCTGTGGTTGGAACATGCGGCGTAAGCGTCATCTAGCCATTTGGGAAGCAAAACTTGACAAAACATGAAACTCTTAAAGCACGTAAAAAAACTCCTACCACCGCGCCTACCACGTAAATTTTGCTGGGAGGTTGCTGGCAGACGAACGAGTACGTCAATGCCTCAAGTATTAGGTGAATTGAGAAACAGGACAGATGTACTGAATTGTGCCTAAAGTGCGCCTTCTATTTGAGGGCCTAAACCCCAAAAAATTTAAAAGATGTTGTTAACCATTTGTTTTGAAGACACTGAGTATAGAATGCATAACTCAGTCCAGACCAAGCCAAAAACCGCCAAAAACTCACAATGCCGCCATTCATAATTTTAGGTCACCTTGGGCCTCTAGAATTCACCAATTTGGCGAAAAGTCACCTCCAGTGGCAACCCTGACCACATGTGCAAAAGTGTACACACATGATACAGTTCCAAGTAAAACCCTATGACTGTGAATTTATGCAACACATACAATGGCCACTGCAAAAGGTCACTAGAATTATCGCATTTCCTTCCTATGCTATGCAGCTGAGAATTTTGGCACCTATCAGTCCAGCTGGTTTCTTGCCTTTATCTCAACAGCAACACTCTGTTAACTATTTTGCACAAGGTCGCCAAGAGCGTCACCACCTGTACATGTAAATTTAAGGGTATTGGATTGTTAAATAAAAGTTAGCTAGGGCTTACAGTTGCCTCTGCTTTTCTGTGAAGACAACACTTATCTGTGTAGACATTCCTGTGTAGACAATGCTTTTCAAATGCTTTAGAAGAGCTTTAACATTTCATTTTTCCGCATGCCAAGTGCAGTGTTGTGCGAATGCAATGAAATGGCCGAAGCAAACATAAAGTATGCAGGGGCGGAAGTGGACTTAATTGTTTTGGAGCAGCTCAGGGAGCAGGACTAATGCTGTTCTGAAGCAGCTTTGGCGCAGTAAAATGGTTGTATTAGAACAGGTTCGGAGCACCAAACGGTGTGTTGGAGCAATGAAAGTTAGTATTGAAACAACTTTCTAGGGTCAAACTTCTGTGTCAATCAAAACTATTTCTGGTAAATAAAAATTCCAATGGTTTTCACTAAACATTCAGTTCTAATGAGCTGACCAGACTTACTACCTACAAATGTGCATGCATGCGTGCATGTGTCCTCCACGTTCCCATCATTCAACATCCCAGCTGGCAGAGAAATAACTCTGAGAAAACAAGGCTTCAGAGGATCTAATCTCTTGTCTTCATAACTGCTAGATGATTGCGATGCACTTCTCTTTGCAGAAGCATGTTATTTTCAAGCTAATTGAAGAAGCTATTCTGCACATCTGTGCTCGTTCTATAAACGAAGTGGTGGGGACAAGCAATTCATACGGCAAATCCACGGTACAACAAGCCGCGCGGCAGCGACGGCGTGGGCACCATGGGCGTCGCGCTGCACGCAACTAACCAGGAGATGATGGAGTCCACTCCATCGCTCCGTGTTTCCATGAAACTGTCAGTTGTCACTTAGCATCACATCGCCGTGGAGATTCGCACATATGTATAGCAGAAAGCCGATAGTGTCTGTTCTGTCGCTACATAACGCGGACCCCGTGATAGTTTCGAAATGCTCCTTGGCGCCGCCACTGCGTGCTATCAAACGATAATGCAAAAATGCTAGTCTAGTATCTTTCCTGCACTTTGGCAAAAAAATAAAAAAAGGAGGAAAAGACTTTGTGGTAAGTACTTTGTACTTTGGGCAACATCTGCTACGGTACAGTATTTGTTTACTTGCGGCGATGGCACACGTCAGGAGATGCACATTTGTAGTTGTAAACGCGCACTGCCATTTAGTGCATAATCATGCCGCGTTCTCAGCTGGTACAAATTTTCGAGGTTTTACTGCATTACCAGTTGATTCACAGTTACTCGTGTTGGTGTCACCACTTTTGCGAGAAAACCACGGCGATAACAGCAATGCGACGAGCACTAGCAAGCACCATGAATTAACCTAAATTACAAAATGACCACGATCAAACATGTGATAGAACTACACTTCATATGGATGTGGCCACATTCATTATGTTGCCAATGCTCAGCGTTGCTTGGTCGACGATAATAATCCGCTAGATTTGGCAGTTTACTCTTCCAATCAACGATTATCGCGAAAATTGCCGTTTATGCGCAGCCTGGCGCAGCTGGTCTGATTGGCGCAGAATGGCGCAATGGGCACAACACTTCCACCCCTAAGTATGTGCATACCCCCAAAACGTTTTGCATCATTGCATAGAATATTACACCAGATTGAATGCCACCAATCACATCACCTTGAAGTCAAAGCACACCATGTTTTAGGGGCGAAGCTCCTTATAGTGGCACCCGTTTGCCCCTCGCAGCCGTTGTAGTATATAACAAGTACAACATTTTGACCTCCATGAAGATGCCGGTGAGAGATTTCTTGTGTGCATTGTTGAACAATAAAAAATAGTGCTCAATGTACATGCCAATGGCTGCTAATGGGGAATGAGAGACAGGAGCATTCGGCTTTTAGTTAACGCGCACTCTGCGATCCCCATTAGCAGCCACTGGCATGTACATTGAGCACTATCTGACAAGAAAGGGTTGCTACGTTGTACTCGCTGGGTGTAACCTCTTTGGTTTTAGAAAGGTTTAGCGAGCGTTGGGCCGCACTGCCATGAATACAGTGAACTAGCATGTATCATGAACTCGAGGTGGTTAAAGGTGGGAAGTAGACCCAAAGCACAAGCCATAAGAAAGTGTGCGTGTGCCATCTCTCGTTTAGTCCTTGGAATGTCCGCTGGATGGCGGTGCTTCTATATGGGGAATATATAATGAAAAGATGCGAGATGGTGGTACTTGGAGTGTTGAATAGATGGACGAACGAACACACAGACAGATGCATGGATGGACGCATGAACGGACACAGGGGCGGGTGCACAAACAGATGCACGCACGGACGGGTGGATGGATGCATGGACGGTCACACAGACGAACGCATGGACGGACAAAAGCAAGAACAAATGGACGGACGAATGCGTCACCCCACTCTCCATCCTTCACTGCGTGGATATGCTGCCAATTTTTTTGTTTTAAAGCTTCAAGATGAACTTACTAGCCACATAGCAACTATACAGTAAAGTGACCATACAGTAATTCGGAGTTTACGGAATCGACAAAGGCATTTGAATTTGCTGAATTCTGAATTATTAAAGGTAATGATTGATTTTATATGTGGGGTTTAATGTCCCAAAACAAAAAGATTATCAAAAGTATGAAGAAAACAATTAAGAAATGACTATTTCATCAATGAAGTTTGATTTTCTTGAGGAATATGAGTAAAACCAGTACTAATTGTTTCGAGCAACAGTAGTGGAAAAGCTACAATCGTTGTTATTTGTAACCTCATTCACAATGTGACTGTGGCTCAACTTCTCGTGTCTTAAGTCAAAGCATGCTCTGAACACATACCTAATTACATACCAACAACATAATCGTGGATAGCGATCGTGGATTTCGGCTGTTTGCGAATGCCGCTTTGGATGCTTTACGTAGCATATTTGCAGAACTTTGTGCTTTGCACGCTCCGAGGATCATTCAATTTAATAGTATCGGATCAAATATGATTGAACTAATGAAGTTTTTTGCCACTGAAAAATTTGTATGCTTGCTGAGATCAGAGGGCACATCCCAATGATTTGATTTTTGAAGTAAGGAGCGTCGAATCAGCAGACTTTCACTAACAAAAATTGAGCGTAGCAAGATCAAGTACATGACAGAGTTCAGTTAATGACAGCAAAGTACGACTAGAGAAGCAGTGAATTTTAATGTCAATAGCATGTGTTCAACTGTATACAATAAAAAGGCAAAAAGGTTCACGGAAGACTGTGAAACTACCTTCTCCATATCTTTGCTTCTGGGAAAATGAATCACAAGAACAACCAAAAGTCAGCGTGCCGTGCTTATCAACTTTTACATACAGTTTGACTAATTACTTGTGGTTATTGCATCTGCAGCAGCAACATCCTTTTTTACTTGACTTCGATTCTTGCAAGCCCTGAAAAGAAAAAAACAAAACAAAGAGAATCATGTGAAAACCCTTTAAAGGCACTCAACATACTTGGGCTTCACAAACAAACACTTGGTATGCATGTCAACAAGATATTAGTTCACTTATGTGCACATCCTCTAATAATCAACTGGCTTTCGAGACAACTACCGTATTAACTCGCGTAATCCTCGCACTCTCATAATTCTGGCACCCTCCACATCGCCCTACTTAAATATGATTTGTTTTTTTTTTCCTCGAGTAATTATCGCACCCCCCAAAACTGCCGCAATATTGTCGTCTGCTCGTTCAAGCCACAGATGATAGCGCGTGGCGTCTAGCACCATCTCTTAAGCATCAAGTGTACTATTATTGCACAGCTATTAAATCCAATCCAAGCCAAGCCAAAGTGGCAAGTGCACGTTGCGGCGTGTTTTGTATGTTGTGTTGGTAATCTTATCACGTTATGGGGCGATACTGAAGCTACACGGCTGCTTTCAAGTTGAAAATGTTAGATCATGCACTAAACAACGGTAACAGGGCCGCCGGTAGGCCCTTTGGAGTCTACGAGTTTTGTGTTCGCTACAGGTGACGGCAGCTGAAAGCCACCAAGACGCGTTAGGCCTGCCGTGTGCCTAAAAATGGGATTGACGGTAAACTTTATTTCTTCAGAAGGAAACTGCGGACGATTATGTTAAATAGCCATCTGCCCAATACTGACGTCTTACGCTTACCTTTTGAGGGCTCCTGTTGAGTGATGAAAGCTACCGCTATGTCCACAACGCCAATAAGCTTTGCATATGGTATTCTAATTCTCGACTATTTGCTTGCACTTTTTGTGTCTCAAATAAATCATGCCTTGTGTTGAACCTGTGCTTTTATTGTAGAGATAAGTTTTAATTAGTACTTCTCAAAGCTTGCTGTTAGTTGCTGGTGTGAGAATTCCAATTTGTGGCCACTTCGTTTTATTTTTTGCTTTGCACGTTTTCGTGGAAAGTTTTCCCCGCGTAATTCTCGCATTATCCAACTTTGCATCAGTTTTCCACCAAAAAAAAAAGTGAGAGGATTATGTGAGTAAATACGGTATGTCGCATTGCAATGGCCAGTAGCCTCTCTAAAATTTTCAATATACATTCTCTTTGGTACTGCAATGTTCTGTGCCAAATATATGACTGCATGTGAGTTAGTTGTCCATGAACCTAAAGGATCCATAGCGAATTTGCCTTTGAATGCGGGTAAACCTGTGTTTGTGACGCTAAATTGTCCGTCGCCACCTCGGTCAAAAGCAATCGGCGACCTTTCAGCACATTCAGATTGCTGCTGAAATCACCGTTGTATAACTCAAAACAGTGGCACAGATCAATGCATTGTCGATGGACATGGCCTTGCTCTCGCTTCCGATGCCAGCACAATGTGTGGCGCGCTTACATTATGGTGGGGCAGGTTGCAACTAAACCATAGATGTTGCACAAAGAAGCTATTCATATCCGTATTGGTACATCCTTTTCTGCTTACTTAAAATTGTAGATGAGTTTCTAAGCAAATGGAACTACTACTATACCTGTCACGGGACTGTCAGAGCCATTCGAAAACGGCGATATCATAATGTGGTACAGTTGAGCCCCAGGCATGCACAGGGCAGCCATTCCTGTGTTTTATATGAGATGTTTTTTATAAGCAGGGTACCAAGTATGCATTTTATCATCAACCCATATTTTACTGTAGGTTAGAAGTGTGGCAGCTTGGGCTAGTTGGTATGGCATGACGATAGTTATAGCGCGAGAACAAAACGACGACACAGAGACAAGAAGAAGGTGTCTTTCGTGTCCTTCTTGTCTGTGTGTCGTTGTTTTGTTCTCGCACTATAACTATCGTCGTTTTACTGTGGGCACACTGGTGTCTCTTATAGCCATTTGTCTCTTATATCAGTGCCTCTTATAAAGAGGAAAATCGAACCAACGCGCACCTTTCTACCGATAAACAGAGTTCCAAAACTGCCTGCCCGTGAAAACAAAACCAAAACCACGTTGCCAACAGCCTCCCATCAGAAGAGTCAGACACAGTGCCTTCGCTATCACATAATGGCGACGGACCATGAGTTTGCCTTCGTGCGTGACTGAGCTGTGTGCGTTGTAGGTAATTTGTTGGCTTGTGAAGTGCAACTAGTGATGTTTTCCTGTTATTATGAACGATGACATGAAGTGAAAGTAATTTTGCTTGGTGAAAACAGCTGCGTCCCGCCCTTATGCGTGGGCAAGTCTGTGACAGCTACTGAAGTTGTGTCATATAACCAAGGTTTTGAATACATCTTTTACATAGGGTTTTTGAAGGGATCAAATCGATTCGCCATAATACGCGGGTCGTTGCAACACCAGTAGACATATAATCAAAGTTCCACAGTACATTTTTGGTTGCAAGGTCCTTGCATCTGTAGCATATGAAGAATTTCCGACATACTTAAAAGTGTGCTAAATTTGCATTTTAGAGAATTTAACTGCAGAATCATTCAGAAGTTGCTAGCTATTTGAAGCTGGAAAATGAAAACAATTTTCATTTTTTGAGCAGTTTCATAACACAGGCATTAAAGGGTTAGTTTTGACATTTGCAACCACTTTTGAATAGTAACGCTTGTTCTCTTGTGAAGTCCCTTACCATCTCGTGAGTGAGATGCTCTTTGTACTTCCCTTACTCGTTAGGAATAAGTTAGGAAGAAGCACGTTCTTGTATCGCAAAGTGTTACAAAAACAAACTGGTACACCCTTCTCATGGAAATAATTCTTAAGCCTTTGTGGGTCAAAGACATCCAGTATCCATGAATTTAAGCGACACATTACATTCTTTAGTACGACAACTGGTATACACAATCGCTTGCGATAACCACGTTATGTCACGACGAATCTGGTCTTTAAAGATAACGTTGGCTCTGATCTTTGCTTGGAACTGAAATTACGCCAATATGACTAGAACTGAAGATGGTGAAAATGAAAGTATAGAAATTTCATTCCTATCTTCACGGCCGCCATTTCACCATTGTGACCGACCACCACGCTTTATGTTGGCTTTCGACACTCAAGAACTTGTCGGGACGCCTGGGCCGCTGGATTCTACGCCTACAAGAGTATGATTTTGACATCGTATACAAGTGTGGCAGAAAGCATAGCGACGCCGATGCTCTTTCTCGCTGCCCACTACCAGCGGCTCCCCTCAGCGTTTCCGCAATCACTTTGCACAACACACCCTCGGAGTCCACGTCTACGGCGGTTTCCTCTCTCTCCTCTACGGACCAGCTGCCTTCGGACGACCCGCACGATTTTTCTTCTCGACGGCTGGCTGACCCATACTTTCGACGTAATATAGGCTACCTCACTGGCAGTTCCTGTCCACCTAATGCGAGGCTCCGTCGCCAACTCTTGCAGTTTAAGCTGGACAACTCGGTGCTGTACCGCAAAATTTACCATCCTGACGGTCAGCGCTGGGTTCCCGTTCTACCCCGATCGCTTCGGTCCGAAGTCCTCAGAGCACTTCCTGACCATCCAACGGCTGGTCACTTTGGTTACCACAAAACCTATGATCGCCTTCGAAGTTGGTTTTATTGGCCAGGTATTACCACTAGTGTAGCTCGGTACGTTGGGTCCTGCACTACCTGCCAATGTAGAAAACTACCCACGTCTGCTCCAGCCGGTACACTACAGCCTTTTCCGTGCCCAGCCACACCATTCGAAGTTGTAGGCATCGATTTTTATGGCCCCCTTCCAGTCAGTGCTACTGTAAACCGATGGATAGTAACAGCCGTTGAACATTTGACGCGCTACGCCGAGACAGCATCAGTCACTACCGGTTCAGCTTCTGAAATTGCCGATTTCATCCTCCGAGCCATTATACTGCGTCATGGTGCTCCACGTGTATTGCTCAGTGACCGTGGAAGGGCCTTCCTTTCACAACTAGTGAACAAACTTCTTTGCGCCTCTGGCACAACTCACAAGACTGCCTCTAGTTATCATCCCCAAACTAACGGCCTCACTGAGCGATTCCACCGCACTCTTGCTGACATGATCGTCGCCTACATTCAACCAGACCACAAGAACTGGGATGTAGTTCTACCATTCGTCACTTTCGCCTACAATACGGCTATTCAGCGGACAACCGGCTACTCACCATTTTACCTAGTTTATGGACGCTCCCCTACTTCTTTCCTGGACATCCCTTTCTTTACCTGCCACGCGGATTCATCTCCATCCTCTTCAGAGGAATACATTTTACGGCTCGCAGAGAGCCGCCAACGTGCTCGTATAAACACAGTGAAGCCCGACAGCAAGACAAAAAGCTGGTTTATGATGAATCGCATCGTGCTGTATCTTTTCGACCTGGAGACGAAGTGCTCCTTTTGACACCTATTCGCACACCTGGTTTGTGCGACAAATTCGAGCCACGGTTTATCGGGCCGTACACAGTTCTTGAAGAAACTTCACCAGTGAATTATCGCGTGACGCAACTTGTAGCCCCAGCAGATCGCCGTTATCGAACTACTGAGGTTGTCCATGTCTCCCGTATGAAGCCCTTCATGCGACGTTCTTTGTACCCTTGACTTGCCGCGGCCAGGCTGGCCGCTTTCACGTGGGGGGGGGAATAGGTGTGGGCATTTAGTATACGAATCCTCTTCATCTGTACATTATCATCATTATCATGTGTTGCTCATGCATCCTCATCGTTGTCACGTAGCACCATTATCTTGGTTCGTTCATCTCAGCTGTCGGCTGCCGGTTCCTCGGGCCTAATAAAGGTCTTCCAAACCAAGACATCATAGTATTTGCATCACTTGGCCTTAAATTGTCCAGTTTCAATCTGTGGCTGCTGTACATGTACATTGTTGCCTGTATATCTTAAACATGCAGCTTTTTCAGTCAGTTAATTTGCTTTGGCGTGAGCAGCTACACTATGGAAATATGTAGAACTTTTTCTTGGCACTGAGGTCTCTTTGTTACCTTTTTTCTGCTTTACTACAGCGCTGCACTAACTAGTTACAGCTTTGTTCTTTGGCCACTTCCTGCTTCTTGTGCTACAGAAATAATGGCTTTCCAGCATAGAATATTTCAAAAGGCGACTGGTTTCTTACTCTTCCGTTCCCTCTGCAATCACTGACTGACACAAATGATGCTGCTGGGGCTGTGTATCCCGTTTTAGGGATTCACAAAAAGAAAGGTTTCGAAGTTGTACTTTCTTTCCATACATGCTCGCAACTACTGGGTACTCCTCAGTGCACTCACCCGCGCAGTTTTCTTTAGCTATGGAAATGCACACCAGTTTTTCAGCTGCAAGTGAGTCCAGCGGCGATTCCTCCAGATCGCCGCTTGACTGCTGAATCAGAATTTGATTCAGCAAACGTCAGCCCATCGTACGAGGAGTCATTACATGTTTGAGACTTGTATTTTGATGATTGAGCGGCGTCTCAAAAGCATGTGCAGTGAGACGATGCTGACTGTATTGAAAGTGGCTTTTCTTCCCCCGTGTTTCCACTTAACGCCACTTTGTGAACTTAATTCTGTACATCTGTAACTAAGCAGCATGAATTATATTTAACAACACAAATGATTTTCTGTCACTTTACAGGCTTCCAAAAAGATCTTATACAGATTTTTTCTTAAATTCATCTGAAGAATTTCCTTAAGCAATTAAAGAAAAGCGCATTTTCGGGACGCATTTTGCAAAAAAAAAAAAAGAATAATAGACTTTCAGGGGGTTAAAGTACCTTAAATTGCCAATATTTCTTACAATTAACACATCATTGGTAGCACTAAGTTTCATGTGATATAATGATTATAGTTATCAAAGTACTTTTGAGTACGACGTGTGCCTGTGCAATGTTCTGTAAAGGAGCCAGTGATGAGCTGCCTGTGAAACTTTATTTCTAAAATTGAATGCTCAAGAATTCATCGCCTGTGATACTTTTCTTTTGTATCACAGTCGATTCCTGAAGACGGTAACTGAATCGCATTGAGTGTTACGATGCAACGAAAAAAAAAAGGGGGTAACTGCTTTGCTTCATGATGGACTACCTGAAACATAACAAGGAAAGCATGCCAAGCTGCAATGTTCAAATTCGATACGAGAGATAGAAGAGTGCACACAGCCCAGGAAAAGAACTGACACCTACCTTTATTGTATATACATAGCGAGTCGGCGATTTTTCTGTGCTGTGCATGTTCTCCTATGTCTTGTACCGAATTCGCACTCTGCAACTCAGCATTATGAACCAACTAGCCTAGCAGCAATTTCTAAGTTTTAATTTGGAACACGCAGAATTGAAAAAACCTCCATGCAGCGTTGTCGCAGATGCAAAGCATAATGAAGAGTGCTGGATGTGTGAAAAATTTGCCCCTGTAATGTAACTGCCGAGCTCCACACGCAAGATTATCCGAAAAAAAAAAAAAATTTGGAGAACCTAAATTGATCAGTCGTGCATGCCAAAAAATAGTTCAGAATGTACTCATGGCCATCCTTGTTCAGCCTTCATATCTACTAACGAGGAGCTGTGCAATACTGTGTTTTGGGCAGCAAAACATTCTTTTCATTGCATTTGATGGTAATACAAAAGGTTTAATTATGTAGTAGTATTATTTTACCAAGATTCTGCATTGCCGTCGTCCACTGTACTTGACTTAAAAATTATACAGTAACAAAAAAAATGTGAGAATATAAAACTCTGTAATACACAAACTTTGCAATATGGCTTCCAAGGTCGCAAACCAGACCATCAGCTAGTCTACCTTTTTACACCTGAAGCAACGCTTACCTGGTAGTAGCCAGTATGATACCCAGTCATATACCACGACATGAGCATAGAAGCCAATGCTTCTTCGTTGTTCGGGAGGTCACCGGGAGGAATGGGAGGTGGCGGTGGAATAGAGTGCTTCTAAGGCAAGAGAGAGATGAGTAGCAAAAAAATTAGCAAAGATATGACATGGCCAAGCACTGTTTCTTAATCATTGTATAAGATGTTTCAGTTACCTGGAAACACAGTTTTAAAATCATTGTAATTAAAAAAGAACTAGAACTGTAACACTGATGAACCCACCATGTACACCTTCCCACCACAGGGCATGCCAGCTTTCTTATGAAAACAAAACCGAGTCATGATGAGCTACTAATACACTTGGAATGTTGTGGCTTTGGTACACAGACTTGACAAAAAACATGGCTGATCGCTCTATCATCATCGGCCAGACTATGCCCACTGCAGGACAAAGACCAATCTCATATTCCACCAGTCAACTCGGCCCTGTGCTTGCTGCTGCCGCTTTATACTTGCAAACTTCCTAATCTCAACTGCCCACCTAACTTTCTGTATCCCCCTCACTCACTTCCCTTCACTTGAAATCCAGTCTGTGATCCTTACTAACCAGCGGTTATCTTGATTTGCGCGACGAGCCTTGCCCATGACCATTTCTTCTTGATTTCGACTACGACGTCTTTAACACCTGTTTATTCCTTGATACACTCTCCTCTCTTCTTGTCCCTTAGGGTTACACCTATCATTTTCCTTTCCACTGCTCGCTGCATCATCCTCAATCGAAGTTGGTACCTCCAGGTTTCTGCTCCGTAGGTAAGTACCGGTGAGATGCAGCAGTTATATACTTTCCTCTTGAGGGATAGTGGAAATCCACCACTCATAGTTTGACAATGCTTGCCAAATGTGCTCCACGCTATTCTTATTCTTCTAGTTACTTCAATCTCGTGGTTCGGTTACTAACTGTCCTAAGTAACGTACTTTTTTACAACTTCAAATGCACCATTTGAAGAAGAACAGTTCTCTACCAAGATTGTGGTACATTAATTTAGTTTTCTGCAGATTAACTTCAAGACCTACCTTTCTGCTCATCGTGTCTAATTCAGTCATCATGAATTGCAATTTGTCCTCTGGCTTACTCAGCAATGGCCCTTCTACCCATTGTAAGGTTTATGGACATTAAAAAAGCATCACAAGGACATCCTAATGACATTCATATGTAGGTGAAGTCACTCATTAGTCAATCACTTAGGCTGAGATCGAGCCACGAGTTTGAGTGAGTCTTGGTGACTCATATTTTGGAGAGTTTGAGTCGGAGTGAGTCCGCTTCAAGAAACTTTTAGAGAGTGCGAGTAAAAGTGAGCCTAGCTCAGGAAAATTTTGGTGAGACTGAGTCTGAGTGAGTCCAAAACTCGACATATTTTTTTAGTGAGTCAGTTCCAGTTTTTTTTTCTTTGTCAATCTATGGACTCCTCACCTTTAGCATTACTATCAGCTCTTACATAGATTACCGTTTATACTCACACTTCTTCACATGTATTTCAAAGCAGTATCATTCGTACACCACTTCAATAGTATTTATTGATCAGAGGCTTGAATAACATAGGCGGGTGCTTTGACCTCCCCCCTCCAACTCCTCCAGAAAAGTTCTTGGTAAATATATTTTATGCTATCTCTTTCAAGAAAATGTCTGCTTGTTTGCAACCACTTGTAACTGGTATTCCAAGTACACTCAAACCTCATTATGACAAAGCTTCATCTTACACGAAAATAAGTCTGTTATACCCAAAAATTCCTTATAAAGGTTTATTCCTAACACTATACCTATTGCAAGACTATTTTTCATTTACTTTGTTATAACGTAATCAATGGATGTCAGCTCACTTACTCTACCCTTCAAAAAAAGACACCTTATCTCAAGTTTTCTTTTGTTTTGTTAACAACAAGTTTGACTGCAAATAAAGAGCACATAAGTTACTTATGCTTTATAGTTGGAAGAGTATCCTACTATAAGCATTGGCAATGTGTGAATGTGTGATTAAATCACTCACCACAAATGGCGGGAGCCTGCCTAGAAGAGGCTCCATTGGAGGAGCTGGCGGTAGCGAGTGTGACGAATGAAACGATGTGTTCTGAAAGCAAAAACAAAGATCATAAGCATCGTGCAGCATTCTTCATTTATACAGTGACATGCATTCAACATTCTTCTTTAAACGACACAATAAACTTCACACCTAGAAGAAAGCTACTGCCTCATATTGTGCAGCCTGCATCGTGTTTGAAAACATAGAAAAATTAGTGCTGCTTGCACCAAGCCGCGCAAGGCCGGGTCCCAGCATAGCAGGTGACAAAGGACCAGATCAGGATTTTTTAGTCTCCCACCTCTCTCTTTCTTAACCCTTGCTATATATACTACTATATAAAGCATGGCTATGCTTTCTCCTTTTATTACTATGTTTTTTTTTTTGTCTATTCAGTAATGATACCGAGGTTTTCTGATTCGGAACAATTTTTGAAGCAGCAATATTTTCATTTTGGAGCACTTTCGAGCAGAATTTTTTTTTTATTTTGAAGCAATCTGGAGCAGCTAATTGATGTCAGGTTGTAAAAGAAAGCTGAGGCCTTTGTCGGGCACTCCAGCCTTTAGCCACGGCTTCCCCCTTTGTGTGACAAGAAAATGAATTCATTTTACTTCACTAACTTCACATCCTGGAGGAGAAGCAAGCTGCATTTAGATTCAAGGACATGAATAAATTTTGGAGCTCCTTGTGAAGAGCTATAAATATTTCAATTCATTGCAAATATCATGGAACCAATCATCTTAGGAGCACTCCCTATTTCAGCTGATGATGCAAAAATAATGGTGTCATGCTGTTGAACACTCTGAAAAAACTTGTTCAGTGATTAGTTTCATAGCAAATAAGCAGGATACTCGTTCAATAATATTGTACTTCATGAACTAACATTCTAACTACTACACCTATGTGCTTATCAGTAGATATGGTAGACAAACGCTGCAACATACAATGCTAGAGACTCACGCAGTCTTAACTGCATTTCTTTAAGATGACTTCAACGAGACAAGGAGGTTCTTTTTCTTCCCAAACGATTATGCTGCTGTGCATAACATGTCGTCATTTAGCTAGTGCCAAACTCCTCCAGAACTCATCTTTCTGTGCTCAAACTACACAATTTAACAAACTTCACTTTCTTTTTGCAACAATATCTTATGTGGCTAGGGCCTTCGTCTATGCTCCGAAAACCCCCTGTAGTGTCCTCTAGAAAGCAGTGCACAAAGAATAAAGAAACCGCTCAGGGTACCTTATGCATGTATTTATTCATTAGTGCCTCAAATGCCCAAAGAAGGGTATTACATGAGGTGTGGGTATAACTAGTATGTGATGGTTTCTACTGATTCCTTGAAATATGTATGGCTGGAGTGGTGCACCACATCGACAGGAAGAGAATTCCTGTCCTTTGCCGTCTGAACAAAAACAGTCACAGCTTTGCCACAAAGGCGAAGCAAAGAACGCGATAGCAACAAATTGGAAGGTCACGCATAGAATGGAAAGCAGATCGAAACGTGCCTCACGTTTCTCATTCACAAATGATGCACGAAACGTACTCACAGGTACAAATGCACGCGAATAAACATCTCAGTTGTTACTTCGCTGAGTTTGAAAAGCGTGCTCTTTTCGCGAACGGAGACTGCAATGCTTCCAGTGACCTTTGTGCGCCCTGTAATTACAACAGAATCGTTCCAGGTAAAGCCCGAGCCCAGCCAAGATGTACGATCCTCCCCACCGCGAGATAAGGGCATGCGAGGGAGCGTCACTCCCCTCCTCTAAGCGGGACAAAGTTTGTGTGGGAGATTATAGCGCGCGCTGCCGCGTGATGTGGCGACAGACGCTCATTGCGCCATCTTGCTGATAATGCTAAAAACACGATAATTCTCCCAGAGATGCCGTTAGCAGCGGTGAGTGGTAGATATAAATAGCTCCCCGTTTGAAATGTGAAAAACTTGCTCCTCCGTGGATCTGTGGTTAATGCCTCGCACTCACTATTCAGAGGACCCAAGTTTGATTCTGTGCACCGGAGTCTGTTTCTGGGTATTTTTCCTTCTTGTATTTTAATATATATACAGTCGACGTCTGATTTTCCGGACCCCCGAAATTCCGGACATGCCCGATTTCCCGGACTCATATGTGGCATTGTCAAGGTCCTTGTTAATTCAATGTATTAAAGAGTCTGAAATTCCGGGTGCTTATAGCCTTTTGCTTTCTCGGACTTTTTACTGTTAACCGCCGACCCAAAGTCACCACCCACGCTGCCATTTCGGTTGTTTTCATATAAATTTATATGGATGAATGAATGATTTGTTATGGCTGTACCATTTAGATTGGGCGGCGGCCAGCTGTAATACTGAGTGAACCAAAAACTATATTTCTCTTTTTTTTTCTTTTAAATAGTGAAGTTGAAAACTGGTACTTTGCAGTAAAGGGTTTCCTCATATCCTCGCACCGCCAACCGCCGCGGCTGCCATAACCTCTTTAAGCGGGTAGAATTAACTAGAAGGAGGTTATCTGATTGGCGGCTAAAATTAAGGCACAAGTGAAAATGAAACCCTTCACTGCAAAGTACCAGCCCTCAACTTCACTCTTTAAAGTAAAAAAAAAAGGAAATCTAGTTTTTGATTCACTCAGTACGCCTAGGTGGCGTTAGCTGCCACTCAATCTAAAGGGTAGAGCCATATCAATCCATCCATCGAAGCCGCACGTGTCAATCCATTGCCAGCCGTAGATTAGCAGCTTAGCCAAGCCAAACCTCACTGTGTTCGTTCACATGTTGTTTTGTCACCTCTGCGGTCGTGTCTGCGGTTGATTGTTTGCTGCTGCGCCCTGTCTTCAGTGATCATGTTTCTTGACCTTGAGCATCCACCAAGTTCCTAGCTGTTTCTTGCTGCGCTTTTCGTCGAGTGGATTCGCCGTTTACAGCGACGGCATCAACTGCTTCTTCATCTCCGTCCGCCCCTTCGAAGCGCACAAAGCCCCCTCGTAGGCTCACGATGGGAAAAGCTATGCTGTTGACCTCAGGTCTGCCGTTTGCATGTAAGCGGAATTCTGGAAGGCAGTTACGCAAGAAACTCTTCGGAACTGTTTCGGAACACTCGACGCCAAGACGGCCGTCTGGCCTTAAGTGGACAGCATGTGTGACGAACTGCCATCCGCAGATGTTGCCTTCGACGATCTGCGCGCTGCCAGCGTGTCGATTCCAGCCGGGATAACCTTTTAGGGCTTTGCCGACACTGGCAAAGACCCCGAGCTATGCGCAGACTTGACTGATGACGAAATCATTCGTCAAGTTACGGAGGATTCTGACGACTCCAACACTGAGAATAAAGAGCTACGTCCTACACAGCCAATGCGAGCACTGATGACAGTGTCATTGGTGTACAGCGGCAACATGACGTTAACTAAAATTGAGGTGGGCATGATGGCGGGCAAACCGAACGCCGTGCAAAAGAAATTAGGTGACTTCTTTGCGCCCAAGTGCTGACCTATGAGGTAGCGCCGGCAACGTCGGAATTTCTTTTATAAACGGCTCTCTTCAGAGCCACCTAAACGATGCATTCGCTGAATTGCAATGGGAATCTCGTACTCTGGCCGTTACCCTCACTGTCAGCGAAAAATACCTCGCGGTACATCTTTGTCAGCCACGGTCTCATCTCTCTGCACTACAACCTTATTCTGCAGCTGTGTCACCATGAAGCACCAGGTACTTGAAGCACCAGGAAGCACCATGAAGCACCAGGCACCAGGCACCTGACACTGTATGGTAGTGTCATGTCCAACACGTGAGAAGGTCTGCGCCCATACAAAAGAAAGAACAAGGAAATACCGATTGGTGCTTGCGTAGCGGTGTTGTCAGGAAATGTAACAAAAAATAGTACAGTGTCCCAGTTGCTGTGGTCGGAGGAGGCATACATCCTCAGCATGTCGCTGAGTGTGCTATTGAACCACTCGTTTAGACCATTGCCTGTTGATGGTAGACGGTGGATTTCCAGTGAATGATGTTGCATTCAGTGAGGAGGCCTTGGATGACCTCCGACAGGAACAAGTGACCCTTATGCCTGAGCAGTTTCCGTGGAGCACCATGGCGTAGAATGAAGCTGCAATGAATTAAGAGTGCAACTTCGCGGGAGGTCGCTGTCAATAGAGCTGCAGTCTCAGCGTAGTGTCAGATAATTGACGCCAACACTAATCCACTGGTTTCCAGATCCACTGTACCAGACGCGGTCGTAGAGGTCGATACTATTAAGATCGGCACTTGAGCCAAACAGAAAGTGGTGCTGTTCGCAGTTCTGCGAACAATTTGCCCAAAGGATGTGGGCCTGCTCAGAGCTGTCCAAATATTGATACTGCCCTCCCAACCTGAAAGTGAGGTGCATGCAGTCCCGACGCTGCAAAGTGCACAATGAGATGACTGAAATGATTTCAGTCGAGACAGCCTCCTTGAAGAGATGGCGGTGACAGCATGAATGACGATCAGCCCCACAAAATGAACATGACCAGCGGGGTTCTTTTTCGTGTTCCTTGTAGTACGAGCATGGGACCCAGCACCCTGCGACATTCTCACCCGAAGGAAGAGACAACTTGGTGCCAGAGGAGGAGTCTGGTGGCCACGTCCCTGTCAAAGATGTTGACCAAGGCGGGTGTGGGCAGCACCGTCGAAAGTGATGCGTGTCCGGTGGTTGGACAGCGAAGTTTAAAGCCATTCCGCCCTCTAAGTGTAAAGGGAAAAAAGACCCTTGATGAGCAGACGCAGTAGGCTCCTGAGGGAGCCTTCGATGAGATCGTCACCATGAAAGACGACATTTTCGTCTAGATGTTCGTCATGTGGCAAAATGCTCGCCTGTATCGTATAAACCGGACTATAGGTTGAGAGGGAATATAGGTCGACCCCCCAAGTTCAGATTACCGAAAAAAAAAAAAGAAAAACAACCCGAAATTGCCGAACGACATTTATTTGCAAATAGGGCGCACCGTACCCCGATCGCCGTAGCTCCCCTCAACCACCATCGCAACTGTTCCTATTGGTCAGACGAAGCACCACTGTCTTCTGAAGATGAGAGTTTGTCGCTGGCCGCCTCCCACAGTGCGTTGTCTTCCGTGCCATACAGCGAGTTGCTGATAGAACATTTTTTAAAAGCATTTTACACCATAGAATCTGGCAAGGAATGCCAGGCGGAAAGCACCCAGCCACAAACAGTCGCAAGCGGAAGCCTCTGTAGGCGGCCCATCGGTGTATTCGGCTGTCGCCGGACATCCACTTTTTATACTCCAGCCGCACTCGGTCCTTGAACGGCTTGTTTAGCACAACGTTGATCGGTTGGAGGGTGGACGTCATACCACCTGGTATCACGGCGAGGTCCGTTTTTCCATCGCACAGTGCGCGCTTCACAGCATCGGTCAAGTGACCACAGAATGCATCTAACACCAGCATGCTGTGAAGACGCAGCAGTGCACCTGGCCGACGGTTCCACACTACTCTTATCCATTGGAGCATCATGGATGAGGCCATGTATCCCTTTTTGTTGATGCGAACGACAACACCGGGCCGGAACACTTCCCTCGGCATTGTCTTGCGTTTGAAAATGATGAAGAATGGAAGCTTTCTACCATTTGCCGTGCATGCCAGCATGACGGTGAAGCGCGAGTGCTCGTTGCCAGTGGACAACAGCTTCACATCCTTGTTTGACATGCCTTCGTCGACCATGATCACGCGCTGCGTGATCATGGTCGACGAAGGCATGTCAAACAACACGGGGGTTTCATCGGCGTTGCGAATTTGCGCCATCATGTAGTCGTTCTGCTCCCGAAGCCGGTTCACGGAGCGCTGAAAGTTTATGAGCTTGTTTTCGAACTCCTCCGGCAATGTTTCACAAATGAATGTGCGCCGCCGGAGAGAAAATTCTTTGCGTCGCATAAATCGACGCACCCAAGAGTTTGGTGCACGAAACTCTTCTCTCATGAGCCCAGCTTCTCGAGTGAGTTCCACGGCTTTCTTGCGAATGGTATCCATGGTATCCACAAAGTCCACGGAATGGTATCCACAAAGTTCGCTAGCTTATCCTCCAGCTGCGGATGAACGGCACTTCGTCCACAAAACGACATTTTTCGAGGATTGCACATCTGCAGCTTCCCTTTCTGCGCTCTCCAATAGTGCACACTTTTTTCCGATACACCAAAGTGGCGCTGAGCAGCCATATTCCTGTTCGCTTCTGCAAACTCAACAACATCTAGTTTAAACGCAGCTGAGCACTGCCTCCTCGCACGGCTACTCATATTAAGTGAAGGAAAAAAAAAAGACCGCTAAAGATGCAGCGCAACGTCAAGCGGAGCGAAAACTCAGAACAGATCGGAAGCAAATCACAAACACAAATAAAACAGATGGAGAGGAAAAAAAACAGCCTGCAATTGAATTTGGATGCGGATATGGCAACGTCTGGCTTCTCAAGCACATGCAAGCCACATGTTGCCAGACAGCAGCGCACTTTCGGCTAGACACCACTATATAAGACGAGGGGCGACTTTAGCTTATTATTTTATTGAAAATATCTCGACTTATATTCGGGTTTATACGGTACATAATGTAAAAAAAACCTCTGTACTGTTTTCCTTATCAGTCTCTGCATGCTCGCGTCTTCGTCTTGAGAACTTGATGCCGGTAACGGCAAAGTCCCCACAACTCAACAACAGATAGCAGCAGTGGAACCCTGGTCAAGCCCCATTTCCAATAACCGGTAGCAGTGGTGGGATCCCGCGAACGTCGGACCAAAAACTAGTGGAAACGATGGGATCCCATCAAACCCCAAGTTTCAACAATACCCATGCAGTCTAATGGGCGAGCCGGGCACAAGAGCGGCTGTAATGTGCCAGTAAGGTGTCTGGAGGTGTCTTGTTTTGTTGGCATGTAGTTAGAGACTGAACCTATTTCTGCAAAAAGCGATACATTTCTCGCCAGCAATATCGCTGACGCAACCTTTCGTAGGTTTTTCAGCACGCTAGCGTGAGCACTTTAAGGACCTGCATGGAAATTCACGCAGATGTCAGAGTGCATATGACCAGAGACAGCAAGGAGCCACTTCCGACCACCTGGCATGTAGTTACGGCGGCACAGAATATTGTCTCGCACGAAAAAGTGAGCTGCTTGGCGGCGTAGCGCTCTTGTTCAAAGGGCAGCAGACGGATCCGTAAGGTAGTCGAGTAACAAGGCAAGGCATGGGTCTTTACGCTGCTCCGAAAGCATGCAAGCTGTGCCGAGCGGTGACAAGGTGGTAAAGAGCGGGCATGGAGAAGCTGCATCTGGTGATATTAGTGAGCGGGAGAGTGCATCAGCGTCTGCATGCTTGCGACTTCAACGATACACGAAACGAATATCCCATTCCCGTAATCGAAGTGCCCAGCCGATACTACCGGCTACCCCATCCTTCTGCCCCAGCGCTATCTGACAACAGGACCCGCCACTCTTATGTGGCAGTGGTGAGCAAGATGTTGAAGACTAGCTGTCTTTATACGAACATGTAAGCGCCAGAAACAAGTAGTACGACTACTCTAAGCTCAGCTACGTTCTTTTACTTGGCTGACATCGCTAAACTTTGGTTGACCAACACGAATCCACCATCGCCAGCTGGTCAGCCTTCAAGGCTCTCGTGACCAATGCCTTCGGCACACCAGAGGTGCACAAGCTCCACGCTGACCAGCGTCCATGCCACCTAGAACAGCATCCTGGCGAGAGATTTCCCAGTTATATTTATGATGTGCTTGACCTCTGCAGTCAGGTTAACCCATCTATGCTGGAAGAAGAGGAGATCAGACACATTCTCGAGGGTATCGAGGATAGTGCATTCCAGATGCTGCTGGCAAAAAGCCCTACCACAGAGGCAGTCCTCATAAGCCTGTGCCAGAGTTTTGACGAGTTGCACCATCAGTGTTCCATCACCCGGCTTTTTTTAAAAAGTCCCACTACAAGATTCGATCTCAGCCATTGTAGTTGCAAACATGTTCGCCAGGGACCACTTTCTGACCAGATCAAAGACTTCATGAGAGAGGAAGTGGCCTGACAACTCTCCCTGCTGCCTCATAGCGCAAGCTCATGGCATGCCTGCCCCCGACACTGCAGCAGGCCATACGAACCGAAATGTTTCGAGAAGAACACTGAATAAGAGGTTAGCAAGGCATCTTAGTAAGTTTTTTGCCAACTACCTTCACAATGGGCTTAGTTCACATATTATAC
Source organism: Rhipicephalus microplus (assembly GCF_043290135.1). NCBI lineage: Eukaryota > Metazoa > Arthropoda > Arachnida > Ixodida > Ixodidae > Rhipicephalus > Rhipicephalus microplus. The sequence continues at coordinate 172,123,385 of NC_134700.1, read as the reverse complement.
GAGCTGGAAAGAAATGCATGACCAATGATGGGTGCAAACTATCAACTTTAAGTTCAGGAGCCAAATACTCCAAGGTGCCAACCACTGATGCAAGTAAAGTATGTGCAGAAACTGATTCTCATGTGTTTGCTGTATCCAATGGCTTGAATGCAGGTATAAGAACTTCACATGACCATCAAGACTTGCGGGTACACTAAAGCTGTCACGTGACAGTATGTGTGCCTAAAACAGCATCAACTGTTCGCATAGAGCAACGAATGTGCCACACTATTTCAACGCATAAGAGAATGCATCTTTTTACATTAATGCTTTCATAATGCAGTGAAATTTCAGCTACCATGAGGTGAAAATGCCATAAAAAGTTTGGGAAGTTTTCGAGCAGCAGTGCAGTGTTTACTACTTAGCAGTAGACTCTCATTAAGCGAATATTGAAAGGACCACCAAAATATGTTCTATTGAACAGAAGTTTCGTTTAGTAAGAAATAAACAGGGGTGAAAAATTCAAGCACAAAACCTAGTGTATTAGAGCCAATTGTTCTATTCGAGCAGCAATTCCATTTACAGATTTTCATTTACTGAGTTTACTGTACTTGGTAATTGTACTAAGTTGTTGTACTGTACTTGGTTGTCTGGACTTGTTGGTTGTTGTACTACTGTACTGAGTCGACTACTGTAATTGGTTGGTCAGACCTACTACATGAGTAGTAGGCCTGACTAACTACTCACATGGTACTGGGAATAACCATCATTTGTGCGAGGACCATGGGCTGCAGCTGCACTGTGGTCATCCTCACTTGGTGGTGTTGGACACCCGTGTGCCTGCATGCAATTTCAAAAATATGTCAGCGATGAATTGTAAATTACTTCGTTGGCACGCGAAATTCCAAGCACACTGAACAATCACACAGTGTGGGTTGCGTTCAACAGAGGACCGATTATTTGGCCCGCATGTGCTGTGATGAGCTGTGATCTAGTAAATACCAAGAATTTACAGGAGGCAACAAAAGCTGTCGGGCTTTGATAGTAAGATATTGAGTTTAACGTCCCAAAACCACCCTATGATTATGAGAGACGCCATAGTGGGTGACTCCGAAAATTTCGACCACCTCAGGTTCTTTAACGTGCATTCAAATCTGACCACACAAGCCTACAGAATTCTCGCCTCCATCAAAAATGCAGCCGCCGCAGATGGAATTCGATCCCGCGACCTACGGTTCAGCAGCCAAATACCTTAGCCACTATACCACCACGGCGGGGCTGTTCTTTACTATTAGCCCCGAGAACGAACACTGGCGTCTCTGCAGTCAGGGTGAAGTGACGTCACGGCATGGACTCCCCTGCTCCAATGCATGCCGACCGTCGCTTCTTTCCCAGCATGCCGTATACCCGCTCTTCAGCGATACGGTGGCTATTTCTTCTCAATTTCAAGTAGTACATTACTAAACGTACAAAGTAAAGGTACTTATTGATGTTAAAAGTTAGCTAACCTGCAGAAAGTGAGGATCCACTTTGAAAATGAAGGTGCAAGACAGCAAGGCATTAGTTGTTTTCCCAATGCGCATACTCGATGAAATCAATGCAAAGAAAATAATCATGCTATATGGGTCTGACTTCATTACAACTTGGCATAGACTATGCGATTAAAAATTTGTCTCAAAGTATTACAAATGAAATTAGAATGTTTTCAGTTTACTCACAGCGTTGTGATTTACTGTGCAAGTTATGTCTGCCTCTCCAAATAATGTACGACGTCATTTGACAAATTGCCAATTTGGGATGCAGAAGACTTTATATCAATCTGTCAGTCATACACAATTACTTATAATAGTGAGAAAAAAAAAGTAACGCTGCGACCCACACAATGGTTTCTGGCATTCTGAGACGTTGGTATACTTGAATCTCATGCACAGATCTCTTCTCAACAGTTCTCAGGATTATGTAGTCGCATACCATGGTTTACGCGAACAGCTGACTCCATCTACCACCACGTCATAAATGGAAATGTTCAATTGATGTAGGAGCAGTGCTGATAGCAATCGTTTGCAAAACAAACAACAGAAAGTATAAGTGAATTGTTTCGATGCTGCACTCCGCTTCGTACGTGGCCCACGTAATTATGAAAGATCGTTTGCCTTAATGAAGCAACCATTGGTCTCGCACGTCATGTTTATAAACAAATTGAGGCTGCTCTGGGGTAATCGACCGTAGAAAAAGTTTATTTATCAGGTGGCTGTCGAGACTGGTAATTACAAGCGTGACAGCTCAGTTGCTAGGATGTTGCACATAGACACTATCCGAAACCAGTAGCAGTTCTGCAACTAACCTCAACTTGTTTTTCTAGACAAACGGGGAGCCGAAATCATTCCCAAAAACATGAAGCTAAATAAGGTGATGAAATGTGAGCAACTACACACAAGAAAATTAACTCAACAGCTGTGGCAGTATTCTCAGGCGAGTGCATTCGAGATATTTTGCAACACTCGATACTAACTTGAGCACACGCTCACAGGAAAAAAAAAAACGCTGCCAGCAGTTACTCTAATTCGTCCGATACAAATACCAATTCTGGATGCAAAACAATCACATCTTTTTAAAGGAATCACCCGTGAAGAACACAACCTGAAATGCAAGTACGCTGTCATATACATTTTGAAAGCGCGACATGATTGTGAGGCACGCTACAGAGTAATTGTGGTCACCTCGCATTTTTTACCCTGCTGCACATGCATTGTCTTGCTGTTCAACCCGTTCATAGTGCAGTTACCGCGGCCGAAACTAGAACACATCTTTGAAGTAAGCAGCGCGACACCATAACAAATCTCATCAAAGCGTGTACGCTGGAGCGCAGGCACTGTTGGCGATTTCACTGAAAAAAGAATGTTTAGTTTTTCATTGTTTTACCATGAACATCAACGATGCTGTTTTCATCAGTTATTTTAAGCGTGATAGAAGCAAAAAGTGAACGCTGGCCGCACAACGGTGTTCGAAGCGAGTGCGTGTTACGTTTACGCGCACAACAGCAAGATTCAATGAGTCTGTGCCGTGACGCAAGCCTCCCACCAGGCGACTTCACTGCAACTTCTCGGGGCTAATCCCTTTACAAGGAGTTATAACGCAGTTCAGGCTGAGAGAGACATTATTGAAAGCAAGCATGTCCCGCACTCTCAACCCTTCATTTAACGTATATAGAGGGCAACCCTACGAAGAATTCGGACAAGCAGAAATTACTTCTACTACATGCCCACTTGACGTTTTTCTTTGTTTTGTTTTCATACAAAAATAAAAAAAACCGCCTTACGGCCCTATAGCATTTGTGGCTTCAGGTAAACGGTAGTGTAAGCATGAGCAGAAACTAAATCTAACAGGCCACTTCCATCTTATCGTCACATAAATTAGTGACATTGCATTGTGAACCAATGCTACATGTTTGTTTTTCTTCACTCCAAAGCCAAGTGTCATAACCACTGGGCTAAACATCAACGCTTGCAGAATGTGAATACTTTTGAACCATATGATTGCACTGTTATAGTAGTAGAACACAAACTTAGAAAAAGCACTTTTTTCTAAAGCTTTGCTCAAATATTTTGCTGAAGAGGAATACAGGCACCTTAAGGACAACATGCAAACCCAACATGGATCATCAAACACACAAGGAATGCCAATTGCATATGAGGGCTTACAGAGAAGAACCACTGCACCATTCCACAGTGGATGCAACTTTCCAGGGTAGTGGCTAAGATCATGTCAGTGCGAGCCACTTATGAGTGTGTGCTCACACACTCTGCAAAGTTGTTTTCATCTCATAGTGCGAGCACGTCTTGCGGCAGAGATAGCACACCCGCAGCCATCCCGCGGCACTGTCCTGGCGGCGAGAGATTATACAGGCACACGAGAAAGAGAACTCGCTCGCTTTTTGGAGCTTAGCGCAGCCATGTTTGGTCGTATTTCGTGAAAAATATACAAGGACGATTCTGTGGTTCGTTACTGCAAGCTTTTTTGGGGAGTTGAATATTGGCAATGCAATATGTTTTCGTGCTTTGTCTTATGTCAATATTCTCTACTGTGTCATTTGCCATTTTACTGCAGTTATTTGTAAGCTTTGGCTGGCATGATCACTGTTACGTAAAAGCTAATAATGAATATTCACGTTCTTGTTGCACTACAGTGTGCATAGAGTCCATTTCTTCTATGAGCAGCTCTTGAGATCCCACAATAACAAAGCACAGCTACTGTCATGCTTGTGATTGAAAACACCTTAACCATATAAATTCGTGTACAAGAACGTGACACGCAGGTAGCAAATACTTCTCGCGAGCTATGGTTGTGATTAAATCGCTCGTGTGAGCGCGATACCTTGAACAGCACTTCCATCAGCAAGGAGTCATGAATACCCACATCAACATTATCGAAAGGAAAAATTTCCATAAACTCATTGGTAGCACGAAGCTAAAGGAAACGCATTTAGATTTCTCAAAAGAAAAAAAATTCATCCTGGTCCAAAGTAACGCTGCACGCTTCTAGAGAACAAATTTGCTACTTGAAGCATTGGGTTTAATCCAACCTCAGATGAACATGACCCGAGCTGCGGCATGTGATTTTTATGCTAACATGATGCACAGTGAGCAACATTTGTGGCTTTGAAAGGCCTCCCACCAGGTTCAAGCGTTGCAGGAGCGATTGTGAATCACGGGCCATACAGTCCCAATCACGTCTGCGAAATACGAAATGTCTACGTGTAGTGAAAATGTGAGAAATGTGGACATACTAAACAGAAGGATGTCCGCCCTTTTTTTTTTTTTTGTTGGAAGCTGTGCTTTGAGTAAGACTCAGAACACACTGCTTACAATGGCACTGGCCACGGCGCATAAGTTTAGTTTATCATCCGACATGTAATTTTCAGTGCCATCACTTGTGGGCGCGCTGAGTGTCTGTGAGTGCTTGTAGAAGACGACGACGATCGCGGGCGGCTCATGTCACGTGAGCAGCGGCCTCAGGAAGTTGCAATCGGGTGTCAGCAGAGTAAGTAAAGATGGCTATAGTCTGTCTCAGTAGTTCCCTGAGGGGTTTTGGGCTAGCTGCAGCTCAAAACCTCTTTTTTATCGCTCAAATTTTGCTTAATTTAGGTAAATGCATTTGTTTAAAAACACAGATTGGTATGCCTCGAGACAAGAATATTGCAGAATAAAGAGTCTCACTGTATCCACTATACCTAGATTTCACAATTAAACACTTCCTGTAAAAGCAAATTATGAGAATTTTTTTTATTGTGAATGTGCACAGCCAGAGAGCCCCCCAACCCCCCAAGTCCTCGCATCTACTGCCAGCCATGCATAAAATAGATCATGACGACACTTCACAAATTTTCATTGTTATGACATCTGACAGTACGATAAGATACATAATAATCTTATGGCTTTCTTTGAGGTATCCACTCCTGGTTTTCAGGTCTTTTGTATAGACGAAAGACTGAAACTTATTACACAAGGCTAATCTAAATTACTTCACAAATTCCCACAAGTGTTTTTACAAAGAGAAGCACTGCAGTGCAGAGTGCCAGTTCAAAAAGCATAGGCTACAGGATACAGTGTTATTCAGAAACTACCAAAATATATTGCAACTCATTATCTAATGTCAAGGGCCCATGCAAAGTGGGTAGCAAGATCAAAAGGCTCACAACTCTGTCCTTAGCAGCCCCAGAGTACTGTAAACTCACTCTAGTGGATAGCCATATAGTTAAATTCTGCTTCAGACCACAAAAAGAAAGCCACCACACATGGCGATGCAAAACTGAGAAGAAAAAAAAGAAAACTATGGGCAGCCGAGGCTATTACGTGAGGATCCTGCGAAGAAAAGTTTTTTCTGTTGTTTTAACGTCGCACGATTTCAGCTTAACAATACTGGGCATTTTACTCACATTTTCTCGCTTGGCCATTTCAGTCTGTCGCTGCCGTGCAATTCTTCCTTCTGACGGGAGCAATTCCGAGAGGTACACCTCTTCTTCGTTGCCATATCCAAAATAACGGATAACACACGTGTCATGGTCCACTGACTTCACTCTAGCCTCGTAGCACACTCCGTCAACCGAGTATGTACACCGGCAGAAGTCTCCAACTTTCCATTCCTACAATGTAAACGGCAAGAAGAACATCCATAAATACTCTAACAAAACAGAAGCTGTTCTCAGTACACCAGAAGAGTGGCTGTATTTTAAGCGCAGAGAGATAGCAAGGTAACATGAGGTCAAGCCACAAGTCAGTGCTGGAAGCAAGCCTCAGGATATACACATATATGCCTTGATCAAGTGATACTGCCATTATCAAGTGATACTGCCACAAGGATCCACAGCAGCAAATACCCACAACGTGTAAGGAACATGTGTTATACAAGAATGCATATTTGACTTCCATGAAGCAATGAATCATCTAATCACATTGTGACAAGAGTAATTCAAGCAATGTATGAGTAATGTAGTCCGCACAAGATTCAGGTATACGAATAACTATCCTTATTTGTATTCTCATATGCCTACTGTCACATGTGTTTAATGGATACTACAGATGAGACAGTAAATAGACAACTAATGGTTTCCGAGTGTTAACTGCTGATACCTTCGACAACCTCGAAACATTGCAAGGCAATGTATAAGTTGAAAAACCTGGTCATCCTTTCAAAACGGCACTTGTAGCAAGGCCACAGTGCTAATACATGACTTAAAGACACAAAAAGTGTCTTGTAAAATGTGAAGAATAGAAGTTTTTCGGGTATCCAACGAGACATGAAAGAACGTTTCCCTTTTAATATACTTTAGAAGTTGCGCGTAAACCAGCAAAGCGATGAAAGCGATAACTAAAGTAACGGCGTGTGCCCCAGCGAAAAAGAATTCGGCTGTCTGTGCCCACTTCAGCAATGTTACGCATCAACAGTGCATGCAGTCGAGTGCTCATAAAACGATCGTACCCGTGCTTTCTGCTGAGTATGGTGACCGTCGGTTCTCTTGTTTCCTTTTTTCTTCTGTTGTTTGTGGGGGCCCGATCCCGAAGATGACGACGGCTGTTTGCCTGCTCCTATACCATTCTGAAACGAAATTCACTCATGGAGAAGTGCGCTCGCATAACGTACTTCTTTCGTCGACAGACAAAGAACTGGAAATACCTCATTTGTTGAGACTGCGCGGTTGTACGCCTTGATCAGCGCTTCGTCGTCAAACACATCATCGCTTTTATCATCCTGCAATGAACAACCATGCCATCGTTAGAGCACGCACAGTACGCGGCGGGCACCGCACGCTCTGCAAAGACCTTGCACAACTCTCCCTTCGCGGACACGTACTTCGGACACCTTGTACACTACGTCGTTGTCTCCCGCAGCCATTGCTCGTAAACAAAGTTCAGAAATCGAAATCAGAAAGATGAAAACAAGCAGGAAGCAAGCAGGTGACACATACGCCTGGCAGTACAGCGCGACCGTAACCACAACTTAAGCTTACGCACAAACACCGCACGGACGACAGTGTGCACGACGCGTGATGCGCTTGTCGATAGCGATGGCTAGAAGCTCACGGCAAGGCCCACAGCCAACGCCTTCTAGATTTCCCGTGCCAGCCGAATGAGCGCGAAACGCCGGTCATCTATAGCGGCGCTGCCTACATAGGAGTAAAAGTCTTTGTACTTGGCCTTTGAGATCAGCAAATGTGGCATTTGCTACTAATTTCAAAGGATGCCTTGTATTAAAAAAGTTACTTGCTGAATGACGGCGTCACTTACGTAGGGTTAATTATAAATTTGTTTACGCTTTTGTCAAACTTTTTACGCTCCTTTTGTTGCATATAAGCTCCAAAAACGTAAAAACCTATTTGAAGACACCCCCTAATTGAGTGGCGCCACTACCGTAGTTCAGAACACCGCCGCTTCCTAAGTGACCACCGAAAATCCGGCAGGCACAGGAAATCTAGGAGGCGTTGCCACAGCAGTGAACATTAGGTCCGTTCCATTCACCTGCACCGGTCGAAACCGGTTCACGGCTGTGCACGCGAAGTTCAGAAATTGTGCAGCGTGAGTTCAGCGGTGCAGGCACAGCACGACACCCGAAACAAATGACGATGTGCCGACAAGGTGTTGGCCTTATTTCTTTTCGATTAATTTACACCATTCAGCAAACACCAACCTATGGCGAAACGCACATGCGGACAGTTTATGAGGCGCAAACATCTTGGCAAAACACACCGCATTTGTAGAGGCGGGTACGGCGCCTAAGCCACCTACGTCTAAGTGCTGCGTCGTCTGCTCAGCAGCACGCGCGCCTACACCAAGCCGGCACCGTCAGCAAAGAAGGTGCAGGAAAATTGTGAACCGGTGCTGCACCTCTTCTGCACCTTTTGAAACGAATGGCAGGGTTCAGCGGTCGTCACTGCTGCACCAATGAAACGAATGGTAAGGTGCAGCACCTCGTGAACTGGTTCACGTGGTGAAGGCGAATCGAACAGACCTATTGTCACGGGCCACATGGTCGCAGCACTCGCGCATGTACCTTGTAGCTGGGCGTTAATTAATCTTGTTTTCCGACAATGCCCGTTTTAAAATCGAAGCATTTCTTAGCGAACTTGGGCGAATTTGAGCGTATCTATCAATCTAGCCGCCAACGACTTTTAACTTTCCTGGCCGTTTCGATAGTGGTATCGATACCAAACTTGGTATGGTAAAACATGACTGTATGAAGAACATATTTCACTAGTCATAACATGGAAATCATGACATGTATGCATGGATGTCATGATTCACAATTCTTTGTCCTGCTGCTCTTGCGGTGGTTTCGTTCACATGACATGTTGCGAAACTTGTATGGTATGATATGATTGCATGGCGAACACAAGCGACAGACCCTAACATGAAAATCTCGATATGCGTGTTATATAACAACATGACTACATGCCACGCTCTTGACGCGCTGGCAGCCGTTTCGCTAGGTTCACTTATATAACAAATTTGATACTACGGAATGTGAATGGATGACGAAGGTATGATACTGGTGCAAACGTAATAAACATGAGATGCGTGTCATGTAACAACATGACAGCGTGCTACGCTCATGATGCGCTCGCGGCCATTTCGCTAGCTTCAAATGTACCAAACACGGTATTACACGACGCGAACGGACGACAAAAGTAAGTGACACATCCAAACATGATAATGACGACATCGTGTCATGTAACAACATGATTACATGCCACACTCATGATGATGCGTTCGCGGCCGTTTCGCTAGCTTCACATATGCCGAATTTGGTATTACGTGACGTCAACGGATGAAGAAGTTATGTGACTGGGGCAAACATGATAATCATGATATGCTTGTCATGTGAGAACATGGCTACATGTCACAGTCAAGGCGCCAATACATTTCGACGTGACGCGGTGCGCGTGCTCACCGGCGTTCATTTCGTCGCGTCACGCCGGCGTTGCCTCGCCAGGCGCCGGTCCTGCCATATACTCGCAAGCGCGCGTTGCGTTGCTTCGACGCATGCGCGTTTCGACGCACCCGGCTTCCCTCCGTCACGAAAAGAGGGAGACGCCGTGTTCGGGTAACGCATCGGCGCGAAATGCGGCATGTCGCATTTTATGTGACGAAATCTTATGCATAAGTAGATTTCGACCACTTTCTTTGCGTGGAGTATAAAAGTGTGTGTCCATAGCTTCACATGTACAAAAGAATGTGCTCATCGAAAAAAAGAGGTATGTATGTATGTGGAAAAGCTGCCGTGAGCCTTCCACCCCCCCACCCTACTCTCAGAGAAGAGCTTTTAATTCTTCATCCATTTTCTTTTAGCTTGATGACAAAGCCTCGCTCTTTTGGTTCACTACAATTTCCCTATGGTAGAATTTTCTTCTGGCACTGTTTTAGCTAGCCTTAGGAAACGTGAACTTTTTTTTTTGTAAGAGCTGTCGTGTAGTCGATGCAACTCACATCATCAAGTTGAATACAAATAGCGGCACGAGCATCCCTCGGTTATGATCGCTTTCTTGCACCCCAAACAGTGCACAGTTCAGACACTGGTTTTTGCTCGCTGCACTTCAAATCACAAAATAAGAGGCACGAATGTAAAAAAAAAAGACAGGTTTCTATGTGTTGCCTCGTGGTAGCGAGTTAAGCTTATAATTAACACAACTAAGAAGCAGGGGCGTAGCCTGCGGGAATCGGCACACCCGGCACATACCCCCCCCCCCCCCCCCCATTTTTTTTCGCCATGGCATAGAAAGCGAAAAATTGTGACTTCAAGGGGGTGCCCCTCCAGAAAACGACAAAATGTATCCCCCGCCCAAGCAAAAAAACAAAAAATGTCTACGCTAGGTTTATGACCAGACTAGCTGGTGAAGATTCATGATAGCCTCACTTCTTCCGTGTCGTGCACTGTGAGCTATTCTGGCTACGCCGCTGCCAGTAATCAAAAACGAAATGACGGAACCGCCTATTTAATTTTAGTTAACGGTGTGTTATTTTCCCACTCGTTTACCACTCTCGTAGCATCAACAAGCACAAGTATGTGCACAGTGAACATTGCAACTATGCTTTAGAAACGCATCTAGCCCAGTCGGTCGCCCCGCCGTGGTGGTCTAGTGGCTAAGGTACTCGGCTGCTGACCCGCAGGTCACGGGATCAGATCTCGGCTGCGGCGGCTGCATTTCCGATGGAGGCGTAAATGTTGTAGGCCCGTGTGCTCAGATATGGGTGCACGTAAAAGAACCCCCCCAGGTGGTCGAAATTTCCGGAGCCCCCCTCTATGGCGTCTCTCATAATCATATCGTAGTTTTGGCACGTTAAACCCCGCAAATCAATCAATCAGCCCAGTCGGTCAGCTTGCGAGTCACAGTCTAGTCCGGTTGTAACAATTCGACAAGTGCCTCTAACATGTGAGATCGCTGTGTTTTCGCTACCAGTCATCCCGTCATCTAATGACACAAGCGTTAAACAGCACACTCCGAAGTGGTATATGACCATGAGATATGTGAATACAGGTTGAGAGCTATCAAAAAGCATGTGTTCCGGCATACAGTAGTTTTGATCAAGCTCGGAATATGATACAACTAAAACATTGTCCCAGAAAACCTTTTCGCTTGACCTATGTAGCCTTAATAAAGGCACCATGTATCCATTACAACATTCGGACGCTTAGAACACCGGTCAACATCTGTGCGGCCGCAGCCGCTTGAATTGCGGAGGGCGCGCTTTCTGCTTCTGGCAAGATGGCGGAGCGCGACTTCACCTGGGGGCCGTCTCCTCCACTCCAGCAAATATTCCAGCGAAATCTGTTATGATATCACAACTCTGGTTACGCGCAGCTGCGCTCCGCCACTGGTGTCCGTAACCACATCGCGCGAAATTAGAAAAAAAAAATAATAATCTACCACCAATGACACAGGCTCGCTATTGGGTCCGCTGAATGCCAACCCAGTTTTCTACCACTAAGCCGCAAAGGGGCTCGTGACTTGGTGGCAAAGTTGCCTTAGGCAGGCTTGATGTCGGGAAAGCAATCGCATTAATACGACTTATAAAGCGTTTCAAGGTAGGTCACCACCTTCGATTAAAATTTTCACAGTTATGGTCTGAAAGTTACAACTGCACTTTTGCTGTGTAAAGCTTAGTTATTTTGAATGTTTAAAATCATGAATTTGAAGAAAATGAAAACTTTTATTTTACATAAAAATTAAAATGTGTCGAAATATGTGTGTTGCGCCAACAGTCATAAGTTAAAAATGGTCGGCCCCGCCGCGGTGGTCTAGTGGCTAAGGTACTCGGCTGCTGACCCGCAGGTCGCGGGTTCAAATCCCGGCTGCGGCGGCTGCATTTCCGATGGAGGTGGAAATGTCGAGGCCCGTGTGCTCAGATTTGGGTGCACGTTAAAGAACCCCCGGTGGTCAAAATTTCCGGAGCCCTCCACTATGGCGTCTCTCATAATCATGTGGTGGTTTTGGGACGTTAAACCCCACAAATCATTAAAAATGGTCGATGCGATTAAAATGTGACTTGGCAGGTGTGTAGTGAGGACAACAGCCTGTGTATCTAAGCACCATCATCACGTCATCTCAAAGCCGGGGTGCGCTATCACAAAAAAAGAACTAATAAAAACGATATCTGGCAGGGTTTTTTTTTTATGCACTTTGACATAGCATAAAATGTTACTGCTCGTTTTCGTTAATTCTGTTTTAATGCATAGCTCTATATATATATATATCAAAACAGCATACAGAGTTCTACGCAAAAATATTTATTATACGTTTGTAGAGTAGCAGGCCAGAGCAAACTATAGCTCAGGCCGACCTCTCTACCTTTCTGTAAATAAATTCTCTGTCTCTCTCTCTCTCTATTATACTTTGAGTTATCACTGTTCGCGCAACTGCACAAAGCAAAAAAAAACATGTTTTGAGAAAAAATTATTTAAAGATTTGAAATGAATGTCTGTGTAATAAAATAAAACCATCAGAAATGCCTACAATCCACCAGGCTCATAGCTTGGGTCCTCCTTAGAAGCGGCACGGTCTCCTTTTGAACGAGCTGATGCACGGATTTTTTTTTCTTTTTTCTTGCCTGATTTGTGTCTCCACCTGAGTTGCACGCGGCGTGCCTCACACGGCAGCAGTCACTGGTCTGTCACGCCATCGTCGTGTAGTGGCCGGGTTCAAAGCCTGTCTCTTTCAAAATGTCCACTAAGCTCCTATTTTCGTCATTGAACTGTGCTACAGCACCATACATGCAATCCAAACAAAACAATCGGCAGGCTTACATATAAGCAAACTAAACAGTGTGCTGTGTAGTGGCCGGGTTCAAGGCCTGTCTCTTTCAAAATGTCCACTATGCTCCTATTTTCGTCGTTGAACTGTGCTACAGCACCATACATGCAATCCAAACAAAACAATGGGCAGGCTTACATATACGCAAACTAAACAGTGTGCTGTATCGCCCCGTAGCCCCCTGGTGGAATTTTTCAATGAACTCGGAAAACCTTATCTCAAAAGGCCTACGAAATCTTGAGAATAAACTAAAGCATACTAAAATGACATAATATGCATTCCGAGAGACATTCAGGACGAGGTATCAGACGCCGTGGTATCGGAAGCCTTCGGTTTCGGACGCATCTAGGATTGAGTTGGAGAAACCGCGACAACTTTTTCAGCTATCAATATAATTATTTGTGCTAAATATTCTAGAATGGACAGGAAATCTAACAATATTATTTTAAAAAATTACTTTTTTTTCAAGAACGTTGGTTTTCGAAAATGACCTACCTTAAAACAGCGGAAGACCAACCAGTCGTCGCACAATGCGAATAGCGTAACGAGTGGGTCATCCGATGCTCCAACCCATTACAAAAGCTTGTTCTTGTCCCCCTATTAAATGTGGCACATACCCACTTCAGCCATAATTCCTCATCGTCGTCAGCCACTGCATGAACAATCGGCACAAAATTCCTTGCTAAGTATTTAGATACCACACGTCTCAGAAGAATATGACGCCGACGTTCAATTCTTGCGTTCGGTGCCACTCAGCGCGAGCTCCAATCGCCTCCATGACAAAACCATGCGGGTGTCAGGAGGTGGTCAGGGGTCTGAGCCATGATCTTCGGGTCAGCAGCCGAGCACCATATACCATTACTTTATTAACGTTTCCGTAGCCGCTACGCCACCACGGCGGAGAGAGTAGAATAGAGCAGGTCCTTGAAAATGCAGCACCCGCACCCACGCTCGGAGACTGGACAAGAACGTTAGTTTTAAAAGAAAATTCTTAAAAATTGAGGGCCAAATACTGAGCCCCGCCTTGACACGTTCGCCTTCTTTTCGCGCCAAAACAACACCAGCCATTATCGCGACTAACCTTAGTGCTCGATCATCCGTGGGAATCCCAATCGCTGGTGGCATATCAAAATGACGTCGCCCTAGCAAAATTTTTGTGCCATGGGCGGCCTGTCCAGGCCGCCCGGAGCACTCCTGTGATTCGGCATGTCGACGCAAGATTCAAGGAAGCAGTCGTTTGCGGCACCCAACTACTCAGGCGGCGTAAACCACGATGCCACCGGTGGAAGCGGCGCAGTATCGCCGCACATCATGCTACCACATGCAACGTTGCCCCAAGTCCTGCTTTCCAGTCCCGCAGCGACTTCTTCCCCGGCGATGAAGTTTCACCAGCAAGGAGGCTCAAGTATGGCCACCGATCTGCCCTGCGAAGACTACCCGCGTCTCTCCAGCGTCAAGGGACACAATCATGATGGCAAGAAGGGCAAACGAATGTTTTCTAAGGATCACCATAAACACAAGAGCAGTGCTGCTCACTACGAGCACGGAAGCGGCAATCCGTCGCCGAGCCATAAACATTTACAAGGGACAGCAGTAGCAACTGTTTCCGCAATCCAGGAACCAAGCGTCGCAGCCGAGTTCAATGCGTTTGCGATACGCACCTGTTGGAGGGATGACGTCGATACCGTGGATCCCTCTTACACTCCGGAAACCAATAATCCCCTTTTACTGCCGGTGATCGACGGCGGAAAAGAAATGGCTGGCATCGTCAGCTACGCAGGTGGAATATCCCGAAAGCGGCCAAGAAAAAAACACAAGCACGAGTTGAGGCACAAGCACGGCGCGAAGCACAAGCACAAGCACAGACATCAAGAACCGTACGAAACCTCTCAATTTCTGGGTGCGGAGCAGGGTTCGGTACATTTCCCCGCTTACGAACTCGAGCGGGACCAGCGAGTTCACACTGGAAATTCTCAAAAGTTTGCCGCGGTAGACAAGCAAGCGAAAAAACACAAGCACCACCACCACAGGGAATCAAAAAGAGATTTTCAACTGACGACGGCGGATGCAATACTGAAGCAAAGCGAGGCCTTGTTTCCTGACGCGTCTGACGGAAGTGCACTGAGGAAAGAAGAAACCGAGCTGGAGAACCAAATGTTGATTCGGCGGGCGAGCATGATCTCCAGGGACTTCTTCTTGTCGCGCCCTGACGGGGCCATAGATGATGTCCTGCAGAGACACACCGAGCACGTAGATCAGCTAGCTGAAATTTCGCCGGATTTCTCTCATTTAGTTTTGTCGAGAAAGCACTACATGCGTTCCTCTCGCGACGTCTCCGGCATGCCGCCTCCCGACTCCACGTCGCTTTCCAGCCCTAGCGACCGTCGCACAACACCAGACTTTGCTCACCGACTGTCCACTACAGGAAGCTTTAACGAGTCTATGGCACCCAGAAGTCGAGACGCTGTTGAACGGGATGAGCTTCCGACCACCTTTAGCCACCAGCCGATCAATTGCACTCTGTTGGCGGACGTTACTACGTTAGGTCCTTTGAATTCTGTCACTTTACAGGAGCTAAGAGTGAATGACACGGGGAAAGGCGTAGCGAATTCTGGTCGTACAGAAATTGTTGTGAAAGACCACAGGGGATGTGGCGTAGATGTGTACAAAGCAGCTGATACAGCTGACATAGCAGGCCCTACGTCCCGGAGTAAAGGTTTTGGCGCTGAACAGAATTTCGATAGTTCGCCAACACTCGCTGTACGAACGGCCGTTTCAGGACTTCAACGAACACAATTAGATGAAACGTTTTCCTTTGTACCAGATTGCTCTAATCGCAAAGTGAACGAACAGTGCGATGCATTCCGCCCGCTACCGCAATCCCAGCTTGATTCAAACGTGGGTGAACTGGTTCCCTCTTCGTCCTGTCTCAGTGTAGCACCAGTGGTTTGCGAAGCGTCTGATAACACAGAGAAAGTCGCTCATCAAACCTTGTCAGCAGTGGAACAAACAATCCCTTCTAAAAGTACGGAGCCTACCCTGCCGTGCACGACTGAAAACACGTTTCACGACGAAAGCGCAATCTCACACACTACAGTCGACGCTTTTGATAAAGTTGGGCGGGATAGCGAACAAGTGAGCTCGAAAAGTGCGAAGAAAACAGACACGAGACAGCAAGCGCGTGACCACCAAAGTGGCGGTCCTCCGGCATCGCTGTCGGGACATGCTCACGAGCCTGACAATAACGCGGTCACCACCTACGAAGCTGCGCCCATGGAACAACTTCGCGATCCCCGGGGCCATCTAGTGAGCCACGTAAAGTATAACCTTGTTGTACAGGAGTTGTCCGAGCAAAGTGTCGGATATGGAATTTTAGAGGAAAGCGGCAAGAATCTTCACCCTGCCTTAGCAGCCTCGCAGGAACGCGCGAACGGTGCTATTGACGCACTCGAAACGGAGATCAAATTAATGATAGGTCTGCCGACGAGCGAAGCAGGTCTCAAGGCACACGTTTCACTGGAAGACTTTGAGACCATCTTTGAAGGTCAGGAACACAAGCCGGTGGATCAGGAGGCGTCGTCTCCCAAGGAACTTCAACTTCGTCAAGAAGAAAAAATAGTCGAACTCCAGTCTCGTGCGCCCCTTGGAATGGTGTCTTCGGAACAAATTGTCGGCACACTAGAGGAAACTAAAGCTACACACGAAGCTCCCGCATCGCTGCCTCCAGATAAGGAATCCGAACCTCCTGTTCGCTCACCTGGTTCTACAAAAGTTGTGTCTGGCGTCGTGCTGGATGCCCCCATCGAAACCAAAGCCGTAATGCCTACGGAATCGGTGAAACGTGAATCTCTCACGATTCGTATGGTGCCGGTAGTAGAAAGTCAGCACCATACCACTGAAGCAGCACCGAAAATTGGCCCTGAACACTCAGGAAACGAGAACGCCAAAGCATCGCATAGACCGAGTTCGGCGTGGCACAAGAAGAAATCGCGTTCTTTTCTCCGGCGATCATTGGATCTATCGCGAGACCACACTACATCATCGTCTCCTCCTTCGACGTCCATGTCACCAGCTGCCGTCGCGATGCTTCCAGGGAAATGCAGGGGCAGCCTGGATACCGCGACTCTGTACGCTGTGAAACCTCGGCGCTCAACGTCTAAGCCCCAACTTTGGCACGAACTCTCGGCGGTCATGTCACGCCCCGTGTTAGTAGGAATATCAACGCCTGGGACAGCTGGAGTCGTAATGTTGATGGACGAAGACGAGATTGAAGCACAGCTGAACCACGTATTACCAGCCGGCTCCCAAGTGCACCTCCGTGAGCTTGAAATTTACGCGGGAAAAGCTCGAGTCAACGGGAAGTAATGAAAAACACGGCTAGCGAAAAGTGTTATATCGACTGATAAGTCAGTGCGTCCGGTGGATACGTTATATCTACGTGGATGAAATCTAGCCGATTGCTCGTACTTAGTTTCATTCACGTGTTTTAACAAACTACTCGGCATATTCGACGGACAACGTTATCGACACGATAAAAGTATAATACGACGAGATATGCATTGATACGACTTTAAATGTTCGGGCATTATGATGGACAACGTATTAACATGATTATTCGTGCGACACAAACCATTATGGTCGATGTGTTTATTCGCTACATTATTACATAAAAGGTCGCTTCATGTACGACACATGCATTTTGCGAATTCTTTTCTTGTTCGCATTTTAAATCATTCGTTCGCAGTGCTTATTCTCTGCGTCATGATGTCCACTTATAATTCAGCATTTCATATCATTCTTCAGGCACAATAAATGTGAAAATTAGTGAAAAGTTCTTCGCCTATTAGTTACAGGCGGGTTGCGAACATATGCTGGCTTCAGCTACATAAGAAGCGAAACGCAGCGATTCGCGGCGAACGAATTGTCCCAACATGTGTTCGCAGCAGCTACCAGACTGCGCACCTACGCGCAGGATTCATGGCTGCTCCAGGCTCGCATTCAAAGGCGGCCGCAAACTCGGGCATGTTGAGCAGTGGCACGTTGCAGCGCAGCTTGTCGGCGGGGTGCGTGGCAAGGCGCTGCGTCGTCGCCGAGGAAGGCCGCTCGATACCGCAGAACTTGTAGCAGTAAGCGACGAAGAAGAGCTGCTCGTCTTCGAGCGCTTCCAGACCGCGCAGCTGAACGACGACGGGGACTCGCTCTGAGGCGAGCACGTACGCTTCGTACGCGCAGCGCGCGCCACCGTTGTCGGCTGTGTTCTCCTCGAGCGTCACCGAGCCGGCTTTCGCTGACGAGGCGAGGCTTCGCATCTGCTCGACGAAGCAAGCGCTCGCCTCGCGATACGCGGCATTGGTTGCGTTGCTCCACCAGTCCTCGAAGCTGCCGACTTCGTCGTACAGCCGGCCGCTCACGTCGAAGCCGTGGATAATTTCGTGCGCCACAATAGCGCCCAGGCTGCCGTACGAGACTGACAGGGGTGCACCCTGAGTGAAGAAAGGCATCGCCAGTAACGCCGCGTTCACGTTGACCACGTTGAGGCTGTACACGTACATGGCATTGACCCTGGAGTGCACCGTGGCGGAATCGCTGCGGCCGATAACGCCGTACACAGACAGCTTGTTGCTCTCGTGGTTGACCTCCACCAGCCGCGCGACCAAGTCTAGGAAGCTGCCGCTACCGCCCCGCGAGTTCAACAGGAGCGATTCGTACGCCTTGTCGAGGGCTGCGTCCGTCTCTATGTTCGGTATATTGAAGGCGATATTCTGGGCCTTCTGGACAGATATGTTCTTGGTGGCCGCGTCCATCCATTCGGCTCGGCGAACGCGGCGGTAAAAGACGTTCTTGATGTCCGACACGAGCTGCGTGAGTCGCTCGATGTCGGCGCGTTTGGCGAGCGACTGGGAGACAAACGAGTTCCACGTGTCAAGCATCAGGTCGGCGAGCCACTGCTGGCACGTCCGCATCACCTCATCGGCGGGAATCTCCTTCTCGGCGTGCAGAACGATTTCTTGGACGTGGCGGATGTCGTAGATCGCCTGGCCGTACCTGAGCAGCACACGAAGGGCCAAATACGCCTTGATGTCTTCCGGGTATTCGTGGCCGAGAAAGTACGTCAGCAGCCGTCCTATGTACGCCGGGTGCTGCACGATGACCGACTTTTGAGGCGTTAGCGCCGCCTGAGCTGGGAGGTTCTTGTTCAACGCAGACATCCACTTTTTCCATGGAAAGTCTGCACAAAGGTTTCCCAGGTCCTTCACCATGTACGTGAGGAGGACGTGGTCTTGGTCCCGCAGACGCGCGATGTCCTCTTCCACGGCCACAAGGCGCCGTGCGAAGTCGCTGTACTCGCTTTTTCTGCCGAACAGGAATGCGATGCTCACAATAAGCTTCTCGTACAGCAACTTCTTCGCGTCCGTCAGTGGGCCTGGTATAAGTGGCGCCGGAAGTCCCAGCACGACGGCTCCTTTCTCTTTGCTCATTGACCTGACTGAGTACGAGAACAGTACGCTAACGTCCCATCTCATGGACAATGTGACCAACAGCTCCAGGAGGTCGGTAGCATTGCCGCCTTGCGGGACTTCCTCGTCGGGCCAGGCCAAGTTCATGTTCTTGAGGAACTTGCGCATCGAGACGACTCCGTTCCCTTCGGGCGTCAGAGACTTGGCGCAGGCGACGTACACGATGGCTAGCTTGACGAACGAGCCACCAGTGCGGTTACCGAAGCTCTTGCGAAACGTTTTCCAGAGTGCGTCGTGGAGGCGAGCGCGCACGCTCTGCTCGACCTCGTCGAAGACGCTTCGGCGCGACTCCAAGGGTCGGAGCGAGTGCGAGCGGCGCCAGCCGTCGCACACGTAGGCGTAGAAGTCGTCACACGGGTCCAGGTCTCCGTTGACGGAGGCGTTGATGAGCCTCGAGAGTGCCCGGCAGCTGCTCGATGCACACACGACCTCGTCCATGACGTAGATGCGTCGCGAGAACACTCCTGGCAGGTAGGCAGCCGCGCAGAACGAGGCCGACAAGAAGAGCACTAGCGCGGCGCCGTACAAAAAGGGCTTCGCGTCCCGCTGTCGTCGGTGCTCGTGTTCCACTATGGAGACTTCAGCCTCTTCCTCCATGAAACGATATGCTCCGGGAAGCCGGGACGACGACCCTGGGGACGCGCTCGGCGCTGTAACGTCCTGTTGTGCGCGAGTTCCAGCTGGGGCTTCTACCGCTGCTTGAGGTAGGTCCAGTCTTGGCAGCCAGATATCCAGCTCCTCCAGAAGAGGTACGGGCTGCCGTGTAAGAATGCGTGGTGCCTTCTCGTCGTCTTTCACTTCTCAATGAATTGGTGTCACGCGCGAGAAGCTGGTGCGCGGTGCATGCCAGATACTATCATGTTGTCAATAGTAT
Source organism: Rhipicephalus microplus (assembly GCF_043290135.1). Classification (NCBI taxonomy): domain Eukaryota; kingdom Metazoa; phylum Arthropoda; class Arachnida; order Ixodida; family Ixodidae; genus Rhipicephalus; species Rhipicephalus microplus. The sequence continues at coordinate 172,103,212 of NC_134700.1, read as the reverse complement.
TACTCGACGATGATTTAGTTGAGTATCAGAATAATAAACAAGTGTTCTGTGGCCGAGACAGATTTTTTTTTTTTTGGTATGAACAGAGTCGCACCTTAACTGTATATCAAGGAAGCTTTTTGTAAGAAAAATCAGACAGGTGGCAAAGAATAAAAAGAAGCTGATGGTACGCAGAAAATTCGTAACATTAGTGATAAACAACAACGGATTTTGCAATGCGGAGTGTCTGCACAAATAATATATTATACCTTCTGGTTGTGCTTGGTAAGCAGATGTAACCTGCATGTTATAATTTTTTGCTCTTTTAACCGATTATATATTCCTTTCAATATTAGCAAAAGTTGGGCTAGTTGGTGGTTTATACTTGGGAAGTAAAAACAGTGCAAAAAATATAGACAAGGACAGAGGAAGACGACAAGGTCGTCTCTTCCTCTGTCCTTGTCTATATTTTTGCACTGTTTTTGCTTCCCAAGTATATATTCCTTATTTCAACCTTAATGAAAAATGCGATTAGCAGTGACAAGAAATACACAATTTCATTCCAGGCAGTTTCAGAAGCTATAATGAAAAATTCTATGAGGGTTCTATAAAAAATTACCAGCGGTTATCCTCAAGAAAAAAAAATCGAGTTAAACTGGGGGCACCATACATAGGAAATGTAAATTTGTAAACTACGAGAAATATCCACAACTGTAGTTTATGTTCTCAAGACTACAGCTTGGTTCAGTGGAGTCTGCACCAAAAAAAAAATTGCAAATCCCACGTACAGTGGGAATCGATGATATGCGAAGCACGATTGAGAAATGTTGATATGTCACTTTAAAATCAGCACAACGTTACAATGTGGAGGTAAATGACGCCGCACATGACTTCCGTGTCATGATTATCATGTGTAGATGTGTCGTTTACCTTCGTCCTTTATTCACGTCACGTGATACCAAATTTAGAATATGTGGAGCTAGCGAAACAGCCGCGAGCACGCTATGAGCGCGGTATGTTGTCATGTTCTTACATGACATGCGTGTCAGGATTATAAGGTTAAATGTGTCGTTTACCTTCGTCATGTATTCACGTCACCTGATACCAAATTTGGTACATGTGGAGCTAGCAAAATGGCCGCGAACACATCATGGAGGGCCCAATATACTCCAATGTAGCGTTGACGCACGCGCACGCTGGACAAAGCGACGCTACGTTAGCAAAACGCGAGCACTCTATAGTCAGACGCCAGGCGCGACCAGCGTCCGTCGGCGCGGCCCAACGGTAACCGGTGCGAAATGCGACATGCTGCGTTTCGCGCTGATGCGTTACGCAAACAACACTGCGTCTCCCTCTTTTCGGGACGGAGGGACACCGGACGCGCTGAAACGCGCATGCGTCAATGCAACACAGTGCTGCGCGCGCCTGCGAGTATATGGCAGGACCAGCGCCTGGCGTCGCTAAGCCGGCGAGCACGCGCACCACGTCAAGTCGAAATGTAGTGGCGCCTTTACTCTGGCATATAGTCATGTTTTCACATGACACTCATATCATGATTATCATGTTCGCACCAGTCACATTCCTTCGTCATCATGCATTGGCGTCACGTAATACCAAATTAGGCATATGTGAACCTGGTGAAACGGCCGCGAGCGCATCATCAATGTGGCATGTAGACATGTTGTTACATGACACGCATATCATGATTATCATGTTTGGATGTGTCAATTACTTGTGTAGTCCGTTCGCGTCGCATAATACCGAGTTTGGTACATGCGAAGCTAGCGAAACGGTCGCGAGCGCGTCCTCAGCGTAGCATGTAGTCATGTTGTTACAAGACATGCATCTCATGTTTATCATGTTTGTACCAGTCACATACCTTCGTCATTCATTCACGTAATGTAATACCAAATTTGGAATATGTGACGCTAGCGAAACGGCCGCGAGCGCAACATGAGCGTGGGATGTACCCATGTTGTTACATGACACGCATGTCATGGCATGATGTCATGATTTTCATGTTAGGTTCTGTCGCGTGTGTTCGCTATGCAATCATGCCATACCATACCAGTTTTGCAACATGTCATGTGAACGAAACCACCGCAAGATCTGCAGGATAATGAAATGTAAATCATGACATTCATGAAATATGTGTGCCACACCGGTCCCGTTAATTCAGGGAAGCAATCGCCGGGCTAATTCCAAGGGTCGAAGTATCGGCCCCCCGAGCCGCACCACGAAAGCGTGGACAATTTAGAAGTGGTCCTTTTTGGCGCGCCAGCGGACGCCGGCTGTGGTCCAAAGAACAAGTCAGAGCCGAGAGATGATAACCAAACAAAATTATATTCTCATTAACGGCAGATCAAAAACAATACACACGTATGCACACTCCACAATAGTTACATACAATACGTCACCAATCAAACAACGTACTACACAGTACAATCAGCCACACTCAAAACAACGGACATAGACAACGAACGATACGCTCTACAATGCAGTCGCATGCATTGAACAACCAAGACACTTAAAGACTAAAGAGATATAAAACCTATTCAGTCCAAAGTCCTTGGAACAAAAGTCTGAATGATACTCTTCCGAGAATCACTCACTCAAAGTCCAGCGTTGTTGTCGTTCCGCGCCCTCGAAGTTTCTCTTTCAGGAAACCTCCCGTCTTCAATAGGCCACTCTCCAAGCTTCAAACTTCTTCGCCCGAACACGTCGGCTTCACACACGCAGCTGTTGCCACGCGTCCTCGCTCGATAGCGGTAGACACACGCTCTTGCCTGTAGCTCGAGCTTTCACCCCTCAGGTGGAAATCCTCTTCATCTCCGGCTTCGTTCCTACGGACCAAAACCTTCGCCGACTACACGGCGGAATCCCTACGCGCTTTGGCGTTAACTTCCGTCTCCTCCTGATCTCTCATCTCGGCTGCTCGGTTAAATACCTTGCGCGCGGCATTCCAGACGGTTCTCGTCCTTTCGTCGGCGCGATACGCAGCGAAAGCTGGGAAGAGGGCGAGACGGTTGGAATGCCCTCCCCGGCCGATGAGTCAACTCGGTATGACCACGCCCCTTTCGTTCTGGAAAAATCGAGTGCTTGCTCGGCCGCCGTTGTGGGATGAGGAGGTTCGTCGATGAAGCCACGCTTCTGCGGGGAGAGCGCGCGCCCGGGGAGCCTTGGCCGTTTGTTTTCTTTTTCTTTCCCTTTTTTTTCTTTTGACTTCGCGGCGTTTCTCCCGCCCGTTATCGCAAGAATTTGGTGGCGCGCCCATTTTTAGCGCTCGTTCTGTGACACTGCCCCCCACTTTAAGAATATTATCTCATAATATTCAAAACCACACAAACGAGCGCGAACAGTCACTACACACTCTCACAGACTGTAACATAGTCCGTCGCTCATGACACGTCACATTCACAATAGATCACTTAATACAATTGTACATTGTAATTCGATTACACAACACGTGAAAACACAACCACAAGCACATGAGTACAACACTCCACCACACATTCCCAATAATACAAATGTACAAAGTTCTCTCACTACCACAATGGTACAATACTATACTTCACATCACAGCACAACACTTCGACACTTGTGACACGGAATACCACAACATTAACACTACATATGGCACTCAACACTGCCAAACACATTCTGCTTTGACCTCAGCACTTATCCTGCGTACTTCGAGCAGCGCTTGCGCCCCTTTTTGCGGTGCTCGCTCGATCTCTTCTTGTGCTTCCACGTTCTTTTTCGGCGAGCCCTTTCCAACGACGATATCTGAGGCGTTGTCTCAGCCATCGTTGTCTCTTCCGACACCGTTAACGCGTCATTACATTCGACGGGTCCTGTCTGTTTATTTACCCGCTTGATCATGCCTCTACATTTTGCCCGGCTGGCCAACTCCGTCTCCTTTACACTGTCGGTCGGTTGAGGTCGTGCCGACGTAAGTCCGGTTGCTCGGCCCGCGAACTTATTCGACACGATCGTCTTCTCCTTCGCTGTCTCTTGCGCCGCAGCTTCACCTTGGGCTCTAGTGAGATCCGTCACGGGATGTTCCTCCACTGTATCTCGCGGCCGCTGTGTTGGCGAGGGCTCTATCTTCGGGTCTTCTCCCAAACATTCTGGATCACTTGGCCCTCGCGCCCCGTCGATGTTTCCGATGACAAGGTCATACAGAGGGGTCGTCATGCATAAAGCCGTAACCTTCCCGCTGAAGTAGGGGTTTCAACCTCAATTTCTGCTTCGGGAAGCAGCCGAACTGTACGGTCAATTAGGCAAACCGGTTTCGTTCTGCCGGTCAACTCACTTTCCCGTACCAAATTTCTCCGCACGATAACAGTGGAACTGCCGGTATCTCTTAACACCGTAATCTTTTTGCCCGCAACTTTTCCAGGCAGCGTTGGCATTCCTATCGTAACACCGGTTGGCTGTTTTGACATTACAGCACCCACAATAGGAATTTTCTCCCCATTCTTCAACTCTACGAATCCATCAGTGACGGCATTCTTATCAGTGGCGCAATTATGTAAAAGTTCCAAATCCGGACAAAGGCGGTCTTTTCCATTGAGTCGCACGCGATTGGCCCATACAAGCTGTGACGAATGCTGTGACGTTATGAGTGACGTGGACTGGAGTGTCACGTGACTTTTTTTTTTCGGTTTTCGGAGAAAGGCGATGGAACGGTCGGAGAGACTGTCCGAAAGCAACCGGATGGATTGAAATGGCTGCAAGGTGGCCTGGATTGGATTGAAATGGAAAAAATGCGCGACTTTTCGGCACCGGGGCACTTAGACAACATGGCGTTTCCCACTGACACGGTACTTCGCCTTGCCTGTGCGGTAGCTTTAACCGAGCAGAGGTGACGACGCGAGGTAAAAGATGCATTTGAAGAGTTCAGCGAAGAAGAGTTCCGGCAATGTTTTCGTCTGTCCAAACGAACAGTGCGTAGCTTGTGCCACGAACTTGATCCTATCATCGGATGCCAGCGAGCCAGTGGCCTTTCCACAGAGAGAAAGGTGTTGTGCGCGCTGCGATTTTTCGCCACCGGTAGCTTCCAGAAGAGCATTGGTCGCGAGGAACACATCGGCATGTCTCAGTCGGCGGTGAGCAACACCATCCACGAGGTGACGGAGGCGATCATTACCGTGGCTGCTAGAAAAAGGGTGGCGGACTTCCTACTGACAACAGCTGCTAAGGATGAGGCAAAGGTGGAGTTTGTGCTTCGCGGTTGCACCCCAGGGGTGCTGGCGTGTGCCGATGGCACGTTGGTCACCATTCGCAAGCCAGAGGGATTCAGACTGGCCGACACGGCGAGCTTCATGTCCAGAAGGGGCTAATATGTCCTAACGTCATGATCGTAAGTACTGTTAGGATCGTTTATTACTCGCCCTTCGGAGCAATTGTTCAGTTGTGACGCCAAAGCTGGAAAAAGTAATAATGCAACGAATGAAAAAGAACCTGCAGGGAAGTGGGTGCGAGCTAGATGGTGGCTCGCAAGGCCTCGGTAATAATAAGTGGCAAGTGTTTTGTGCGTGAGCCAGTTGCCGTTTTTGCACTGGCATGCATACGCAATTGAATTGTGCATTTTAGAGGTAATCGGTAATATGGGCAGCAGACGTAGCAGAAGTATATACACGACAAAGGGTATTTCCAATACGAAAGTGCTTACAATCACAATTGGACGAGCTGGCTTTGGTATTTACGAGTGTTTTTTCCCAAGAGCAACGCGTAGCTTTTCACTTATCGATCATTCAGTGGAAGTCGTAGTTATGTGTACAGCAGAGGTGGGGTCGTTGCCCCCACACTCCCCCCTCCTCAGTGTGCTACACCCTGTGTTTCCCTCTAAGTGAAGCTCCTTGTACCAATGACTGTACTAGTACGCATTGTTTCCTGCATATGCGTAGAAAAAAGGGATTTATTCTGAGTATAAATGCAGTACTATTTTATATCGCTCCTCATCGCAGATGTGCAAAGCATGGCTGCGCATAATTGTCATAGACCCATGATTCCCAGATTCGTGCCACGACTCCTGGGTGTGGGAACACAACCCACTGCGTGCACGCCTAGCTGCACATCTGCAGCCTGGCGAATATCTGCTTGGTAAGTATTAATGTGTACTATCTGGGCAGAGCACTCAGCTTTTATGCTTACATTGCAGGAGACGCAGGCTATCCCCTCAAGCCATGGCTCCTAATTCCAGTCCTTGGCAGTCAACCGTGCAACACTTCCGAAGGCCGATACAACAAGGAGCACGCATCCATGCACAATGTTGTGTAAAGGTGTATCGCCGTGTTGAAAAGCAAGTTCCGCTGCTTGCAGCACTTTCGAACGATGCTCTACAACCCCGATCGGGCAGCGCAAATCATCTATGCTTGCTTTGCTCTCCACAACATTGCGTTGCATGCAGGCGACTGGACCTTGGACGAGTATGTCGTGGACATGCCACCAGCTGAGGATGACGATGGAGAGCCAAGGGGGAGCCATATGCTCACACCACGCAACGTGCTGCTCAGAGACGGCAGCAGCGCTGTCTTGGACCTTTTTTGAAGTACACAGGAACAGTGAGTTTTCATGTTTTCATATCCCACACATAATTTATTTACACTGATTCTAGTGCATCTAGACATGAAAGGGCTGTGTTTGCCACATTTGAATACACAGAGTACTTACTTGTGCTTCAATATGAAGCAAGGTGGCAATGTCAAAATGCTGCATTTTCTTTAAGTGGCACATGAAATATGCAACAGAAACATCCTTTTCCATAATAGCGATCACAGTCACAACAGACTAGATTGGAGCAAGCATATATGAGCGGCACTCTGTGCTGAATGTTGCTATCACAAAATTGTGCGAACAATGCAGCAACGTCTCAAAATTCTTTTCACCAGAACGCATAAAAATCGAGATTCCATTAAAAACATGTTGTATGAACACATGATACATAAGTCCATATCTTGTCATAGTGACTGACTACAAGCATTCAATTGTGCACGCCAGGCTTGACGAGCAATTGTGCTTGTCAAGTTGTGCTGTTTTTTTTTGCTCATTGTCCTAAACATTGTGTGAATGTTAAAATAACATTTATTTGAATTCACGACTGCAGTCATGCTGCAATGCTAAAAAATATGCAAATCAAGACGGCAAACAACAGGCGAGTTGTTTTGATAACATACAGCATGAATAATTCCCTCAGCCATCTCGCGGCTCCCAAGCCATACCACGTTCGAAATTTATTCCCGCAAAGAGTCGTTTACAACGAAAACTAGATGAAATCAATCGCTGGCATGTTGCTGTGATGACCATTTTCCTCTGTAAAACTGTGCGAGATGACCACTTACTAGCTTAGCGCTCCCAAACAAGATGCGAGATGACCACTTACTAGCTTAGCGCTCCCAAACAAGATTCGGAATGTAGTTGTTGCATCTTAGCCTCATTGTGCTGAAATGAAAATATCACAGTGTGATGCAAAAAGATATCACATTACTACACTATGTGGTAATGCTGAATAAAAATCACAGTGAGCTAGAAAACACAGTGGGACAATACAAATATCAAAGAAACATTAACAGAAAATGTCAACTATACATTCGTGGTCTCCGTGTGAATGACTGGACACCTTTGAAATGTGGGTAAAAAACACTGCCACTAGAACAGCTCGAACATACATTGAGAAATGCATATATCGAACATAAAAAATGCTGCACTCCTTATACAAAGTAAATGCTAACCTAAATCTAGTAATATGTACTAAATGCAAACAAAAAATGAATAAAATAGAACATGAACAGCAACACGTAAACATATCAAAAACACTAAACCAATTATGAATGATAAAAAGTTGAAAACATGGCGAAAAACAAACTAAACTATGTATATGTCTCCAGAACATGAACAGCAGCACCTAAACACATTGAAACCGACAAATCTATAATGAATGATGACAAGAAAAAACATTGAACACATGACGAAAAATTAAACTAAACTACGTATCCCTTTCTCGCAGAAAGCCCTCAGCCATGGCCAGTGCCCTCCTGCACCGCTGCCGCTTTCTCCTGTGCCGCTGCCACACGCCGTTCTGCAGGAGCGATGCGGGTGGTTGATTTTTTCATCTCCCGCAGCACCTGCGATGAATCATCATGGTGTAAATGTTTAAGTGAGCTGCCGGTAAACCCTTAACCATCTCGTGGCTGGAAGCTGCTGCTGCTGCCAAGAATTGCAACGGGCATAACAACTTCCCCTCAGTTGAAGATCAACTGGCCTGATGGCATCCTTTGAAAGTGGGAAGCTTTGTGTACAAGCTATGCCCTCCTCGTGTGGACCTACAAACATTTGTTGAAACTGCTCTTTATTAATGTCCTCAAATGCATCTCTCACCATGAAAGAGCCCCAGGGCTAACTAACCTTTTGCCCGGCAGTTTATCATTGCAGATACCCGATACCATGCCCTCAATACAATGCATGGTTCTTGTTTACAGCCCAAGTTGGTTTCAGTCATCATAATAGAACATGGAGAATGCTTATGCCCCTTATGTAAAATGTAAACAAAGGGTCTACTCACCTTGAGCACCTTGTCGCCCTGCTCAAGGTTCCAGTCCTGCACTCAATAAAGCACTAAGTTCTCAGATGCTTGCGTGTTACTGTGTCACTGCCATCTACAGCCGCTTCAGTGGCCTCCACATCCATTTCCACTGCAGCAGTGGGAACATTCGCCTGCTGGAAAGTGTAGTAAGCATGATTTTTCAGAAAGTGGGTATTCGTTACTCTAGCTATTTTGCAACCTTAAGTACTAAACATCTGCGGAAATGTTCTGCAGCAATTCAGTGGTCATTGATGTCATGTATTACCATTTTAGTGCATGCACTTGCCCGCAGTCATTGCGTGTTTTATGATAAATTAATACCCCTTGTACTGCAAGAGCTGCAAACTGAGATTTTAGTTAAACCTACCCACTTTTGATTACTTTCTCGTGCGCTTTATTCCCGTTTAACAAGGTTCCTCTAAAGGCACCCCTTCAGATATCAAACTCTGTCATGGTACCGCTCAGGAACCCGTGATACTGCGGCGGCAGAGTGCTTACCTGTTGATAGGTGAGACCAAAAACGCCACTGAAGCGTGTCATCCCAGTCAACTGTAGAACCTGGCCGCGGAAGCCAGGCAGCCAACCCCATACAGTGCCCCTGAAAATATACACTAATGTCACAGAACATAATGTCCGTGCCATTCGACGGTCACTTACGTTTGTGCGTCTCTGATGGCGGCGGTGTCACGGCGGGCCTCGCGCACCGGCCTGCGCCACCAAGCCTGTCATTCCTGCGCAGGCACTTCGTGGTTCAGCGCGTCGCTGAGCTCTTGCCACAGCCGCCACCGGTCGGTGATGGTGACGCCGTGCCGCAGCTCGATGGCATTCGCCACGAGCTGGGGATGTTCATCCATAAAGGCGAGCACCAGCGCGCGCTGAGCCTCGGATAACGCCGATGAGCCGCTGCTGCTGTTGACTACTGGTACAGTTGACGTCCGCCACGATTGCGCTCGACTGAGCCAACAACTTCGAAAGTTGCGCTGTTTAGGTTTGTATAGTGGAGGAGATATGAAAACAGTAACTGCTTGAAACGGGGTTGTATTTAGCGCCACCACGTACCGTCCCGCTAAATTTAGCTTTATTTCATAACAACAACAAGAAAAATACGTTTATATTGTGCCGTATTCCTTAATAAACGTTTGAAAACTTGTGCCAACACAATTTGATGATGATCAATAGTAATTAAACATTTTTCAACACGTTAAAAACACTTTTCACTTTGCTATACGGTCCCCAAGTCCACGTCAAAATGATGACGCGAGGCTTCATTTCGCTCATTGGCTGTTCACTTCCCTTCATCCTCGCGACCGTTGCGGACCGCCCATTTTTTGACGTCACCGACAGACCGCCTCCGTCCGGATTTGGAATTTTTACATAATTGCGCCACAGATTTCGGTGCCGCTTGCACACAGGATACCTGGTGAGTTTGACTCGCTCCGTTTCGACAAGCGTCTGCTTTGTGCCCAGTCTGACCACACTTGAAACATTTTACTACCGTAGGGCTCGTAAAGATCGTTCGACAGTTTTTCGCGCGATGACCCACTCGGTTGCACAGAAAGCATCGCGGAATGCTCTCTGGTGCACGCTTCTTTTCTTCGGGAGCCAATTTCTTCGAATCATCGGGACACTCCTTCTTGACTTTGGCCAAATTAGTTCTACCTTGCGCTTCCAAGAATTGATCAGCCAATTCAAGCATTCCTTCAAGTGACTCAGCCTTCCTCTCTTTCAAGTACAGCGACAGGCTTGGGTGGCAACTAGTAAGAAATTGTTCTCTAATTAGGAGCTCTCTAAGTTCATCGTACTCCTGCGCTGTCCCTGAAAGTTCAATCCATCTGTCGAAATAATGACAAAGTCGGGCGGCATACTGCGTAGCCGTCTCACCATCAGCTGGCTTTCCTGTCCGAAATCTGTCCCGGAATCCTTCTACAGTAAATCTAAATCGCTTCAGCAAAGCAGCTTTCACCTTTGCATAGTTGGCTGCATCGGTCGGCGTCAGCCTACCGTACACACTGAGCGCTTCACCACTCAAGCAAGTACTCAAAGCAGTTGCCCATTGATGTTCCGGCCAATTCTGGCTCTTCGCAATCGTCTCAAATCTGTGAAGGTACGCGTCAAGGTCGTCCTTCCTCTCATCAAACGCTACGAGCAGCTTGCTTGGGTTCAAGCGGAAGCCGTGATCTTCCCGTTCGCTGCTTTCAACTCTAGCTTGGCCGGGAGTTTCGCTTCGCTGTTGCAAACGGAGCCGCTCGAGTTTCATCTCGTGCTGCCGCTGCCGTTCCCTTTCAGCCATCTCCGCTTCTCTTTCTTCTCTCGCCCTTTCGGCTGCCAACTTTTCTCTCTCCAGCTCCGCTTCTTTTTCCGCTTTGGCTCTTTCGACCGCCAACCTCTCTCGTTCCAACTCAGCTGTTTTTTCGTCCTTGGCTCTCTCAGCTGCCAACCTTTCTCTCTCCACCGCCTCTTTCTCCTTCTGGCTTACCCATTTCCGTAGTTCGGCGCCGGAAAGACCCATCTTCTCACCAAGCGTAACTAACTTTTCGAGATCCATTGTGTCTCACAACTCGCAAATAAAACCTTGCCGCGTGCAAAAAGTATCTGCCTAAATCAGTCTATCGGAACACTCCCCTGCACTCGTTAACGAGAACACAGAGAAACCACAAAATCGTTCCGATAGCACTATCAACAACTCGAGGCTCTTACTTACTACTTTGGACACACTGCGCACCAAAAGGTCCTGTCGCGGACGCCAGATTAATTGTCACACAAGTCCCGCTAATTAGGGAAGCAATCGCCGGGCTAATTCCAAGGGTCGAAGTATCGGCCCCCCGAACCGCACCACGAAAGCGTGGACAATTTAGAAGTGGTCCTTTTTGGCGCGCCAGCGGACGCCGGCTGTGGTCCAAAGAACAAGTCAGAGCCGAGAGATGATAACCAAACAAAATTATATTCTCATTAACGGCAGATCAAAAACAATACACACGTATGCACACTCCACAATAGTTACATACAATACGTCACCAATCAAACAACGTACTACACAGTACAATCAGCCACACTCAAAACAACGGACATAGACAACGAACGGTACGCTCTACAATGCAGTCGCATGCATTGAACAACCAAGACACTTAAGGACTAAAGAGATATAAAACATATTCAGTCCAAAGTCCTTGGAACAAAAGTCTGAATGATACTCTTCCGAGAATCACTCACTCAAAGTCCAGCGTTGTTGTCGTTCCGCGCCCTCGAAGTTTCTCTTCCAGGAAACCTCCCGTCTTCAATAGGCCACTCTCCAAGCTTCAAACTTCTTCGCCCGAACACGTCGGCTTCACACACGCAGCTGTTGCCACACGTCCTCGCTCGATAGCGGTAGGCACACGCTCTTGCCTGTAGCTCGAGCTTTCACCCCTCAGGTGGAAATCCTCTTCATCTCCGGCTTCGTCCCTACGGACCAAAACCTTCGCCGACTACACGGCGGAATCCCTACGCGCTCTGGCGTTAACTTCCGTCTCTTCCTGATCTCTCATCTCGGCTGCTCGGTTAAATACCTTGCGCGCGGCATTCCAGACGGTTCTCGTCCTTTCGTCGGCGCGATACGCAGCGAAAGCTGGGAAGAGGGCGAGACGGTTGGAATGCCCTCCCCGGCCGATGAGTCAACTCGGTATGACCACGCCCCTTTCGTTCTGGAAAAATCGAGTGCTTGCTCAGCCGCCGTTGTGGGGTGAGGAGGTTCGTCGATGAAGCCACGCTTCTACGGGAAGAGCGCGCGCCCGGGGAGCCTTGGCCGTGTGTTTTCTTTTTCTTTCCCTTTTTTTTCTTTTGACTTCGCGGCGTTTCTCTCGCCCGTTATCGCAAGAATTTGGTGGCGCGCCCATTTTTAGCGCTCGTTCTGTGACAACGTGTCATGATTTTCATGTTATGACTAGTCAAATATGTTCTTCATACGGTCATGTTATGGCATACCAAGTTTGGTATTAATACCATTATCGAAACGGCCAGGAGATCTAAATATCGTAGGTGGCTAGAGATAGATAGATAGATAGATAGATAGATAGATAGATAGATAGATAGATAGATAGATAGATAGATAGATAGATAGATAGATAGATAGATAGATAGATAGATAGATAGATAGATAGATAGATAGATAGATAGATAGATAGATAGATAGATAGATAGATAGATAGATAGATAGATACGCTCAAGTCGCCGAAGTTCGCTAAGAAATGCTAAGAGAGACAATATTGTGCGTGCCCGCTGCCACTCGTATTCAGATGTGGTCGCACATGGTAACTTGGTCAAATGGTTCAATCGAAGACACCAAATTTCATTTTCGCTTCAAGCGATACAATTTAGCAATGACAGCAAGTGGCCGAAGCTAAATGATGACGCATTAAGAAGTTTTACAGCACGATCATGTGGCATTTGGGGAATTCCCTTTGTATATAGAATTAAGTGGATAGAATGAAAACAGAACTAAGTGGTCCATCATTTTATAAGCAAAGATCTGGCAAGGAATTACGTTCATTTTTCACGTGTTATTATATATCTCCATTGTATAGTTTGAGCAGTGCATCGTACACTCAAAGCACATCCTGGAGTTCCAAAAGATGGGTGCACACCATCCAACACTTGTGCGTGAATTCAGCCTACATTCTTCCTTCATCAATTACCACATGAATTTTTTTTTCGTGCTTTCATTAGCACATCTGTACATATTGTTCCCGATTGGTTTTTTGAGAAGATAAAACGGCGTAAAATATTTCTATGTTACAATATATTTGTTTGTAGCATAACTGCCTCTTTAGATAAATGATAAAGCCTTTTACGGGGAGCCCACAAAATACCCTTTTGTTTACTACCTTTTCGTTTGGCGCCTTGTTATATTGGAGTGAGCGACGGCATATTTTTAATCTTCCTGTAACGGAAAAACGTCGGGCGAAAATAGCACATCAGACATAATGTTAATGGTCTTGTTAATAAGGCACTGCACACCTGTAAATGGTGGAGGTGCTGCGTATCGATCCCAGTATAGCTAGATTGTATAGAAATTAACGGAGCTTTATACTTTTTACGCGGTACCCCAACCGGTGTTCTTTCTGTGGCAGACAACCACCACTATACCATTCGACCTGGCACTGCCCCAAACTACCCGGACACTCAACCTTTCACCTTCCCGAAGGAAAGACGCTTTTTCCAGCACAGCGTTCGACCACCAGCGAAGACTGATTGAATGAGACAGCCGAAAAGATGCAGGTATACTGGGGTTCTGGGCTGAGTGTGCCATTCTCTGTAACTACACGAGAAGAAAACGTAGTTTTCTATTGTTTTCCAGTACTGTTGCTGCTGCTGCTGTTGCTACTACTACTACTACTACTACTACTACTACTACACTACTACTACTACTACTACTACTACTATCACTACCACGTACCCTCTTCAGAAAACCGGAGATAATTGAAATTAGCACCATTTTGCGCTAGCGTAAGTGCAAAAGTACGCCCCCCTCCCTTTCTCCTTAACACGAAACGTCATGGTGAACAGCTGTCACACCTGTCCCGTTTATTAGGGAGGCGATCGCCGGGCTAATTCCAAGAGCCGAAGTATCGGCCCCCCGAACCGCACCACGAAAGCGTGGACAATTTAGAAGTGGTTCTTATTGGTGCGCCAGCGGACGCCGGCTGTGGCCCAAAGAACAAGACAGAGCCGAGAGTTGATAAACAAACAAATTATATTCTCAATAATGGCAGATCGAAAATAATACACAAAAATGCACACTCCACACTAGTTACATACAATATGTCACCAATCAAACCAATCAATCAACGTACTACACAATACAATCAGCCACACTCAAAACAACGGACACAGACAACAATACGCACTACAATGCAGTCGCATGCATTGAAAAACCAAGACACTTAAGGACTAAAGCGATAGAAAACCTATTCAGTCCAAAGTTCTTGGAACCAAAGTCTAGATGATACTCTTCCGAGAATCACTCACTCAAAGTCCAGCGTTGTTGTCGTTCCGCAGCCCTCGATGTTTCTCTTCCAGGAAACCTCGCCGGAGTTTCTCTTCCAGGAAAACTCCCGTCTTCAATAGGCCACTCTTCCAACTTCAAACTTCTTCGCCGGAAATCTGTCGGCTTCACACACGCAGCTGTTGCCCGCGTCTTCGCTCGATAGCGATAAACCCACGCTCTTGCCTGTAGCTCGAGCCGTCCCTACGGACCAAAACTTCGCCGACTACACGGCGGAATCTCTACGCACTCTGGCGCTCACTTCCGTCTCCTCCTGTTCTGTCACTACGGGCAGAACCTTCGCCGACTCCACGGCGGAATCCCTTCGCACTCTGGCGCAACTTCCGTCTTCTCCTGATTTCTCGTCTCGGCTGCTCGGTTAAATACCTTGCGCGCGACTTTCCAGATGTTTCTCGTCATTTCGTCGGCGCGATACGCAGCGAAGGCTGGGGAGAGGCACGAGACGGTTCGACTGCCCTCTCCCGAGGATGATTCACTCGGTCTGACCCCGCCTTCTTCGTTCTAGAAAAAATCGCGGTCTTGCTGGGCCGCCGATGTGGGGTGAGGAAGATCGTCTGCGAAGCCGTGCTTCTGCGGGGAGAGCGCGCGCCCGGGAGCCCTGGATGTTTGCTTTCTTATTTTTTTTCTTTTTACCTCGCGGCGTTTCTGCCGCCCGTTATCGCAAGGATTTGGCGGCGCGCTCTTGTTTAGCGCTCGTTCTGTGACAACAGCTAAGATATCCTGCCTGCCCTGTTTCTTCGCATTTGCGTATTTTAGGGCTTGCTCGGAATGATGAAGCTGATAGACGCGCTAGTCCAAGCATCTGTAATTGCGCAATCACAGTAATACTACGCGAAGAATATCCTCTTGACTCAGTCGGTACACATACGTGGAGACCTCATTGCACATTGTTTTTTGTGAAATGTTTAGCAGCCAGAGTAGACTCGTTTCCGATGATTTCTAGTTTTAGAGTGCAGAATATAAGCGTCCGCTCTTGTGTTGAGCGGCATCGCCGTCGCCGTCAGTGGCGTAACTTATAGACACGAAAAACTAAAATAGCAAAATATTGCCCGGTATGGAATAAGGTTTGTACCCACGCGCTCTGCGTATATATTATGATTTATAGCGTACTTCGATACCTCCAGGAAAGTCAGATCTTCAAGTACGGTTGGCCTTGCCCCTACACAACGCTGCGCTCAGTATTCACATTAGTGAGTATCGCCATCATCGGTGTTTTTTTTTTTCACTTGTGATTTTCAAGGTGACAACCCCTGTGGCTATGTATGCACGAGACCCGCGGAGGAGCTTGCGGAAACTTGCGGAGATTGCAAGGTGATTGCAAGATTAGGAAAATCAAAAAATTTTAGTCGTACGAGAAGATAAATAATAAAACAAATAAATATTTTTATGAATAAAGTAATTAAAAAGGTGTTAGGCTCATAGTCAGTTGACTCACATCCTCGTCTGTCACGTCAAAATTGTTATAGCCACGTATTCTTTAATTAAAAAAAACACTCTCTAATTGCTGTTATCATTATATACGCCTGCACCGGAAGAAGCTCTGTCACAACAGCAACTTTTCTGGAAACGTCCGATGCCGTGTCATGGCTGGCTGTGCATTTTGCAGCGACACTAAGGCTTCGGACGCAAGATAGTGAATGTAAACAGCACAGACTAGTATACAAGCATGATTCTAAATGCAAACGTCAATTTATTGACAACTCGTTGGACTAATATATTATCGTAAATGCGAAAACAAATAAAGTAGAAAGATATTTCAATAACGCCACGTTCATTCTGAGCAGCTCGTAGTTAAAGAGGGCATGGTCGCGCGTGAGACACTGAAGAAAAACGACAACATAAGCCTTGTGCTTGTGATAACAACGTTTTCTATTTATTATATATGAAATTTAGTAGTCTTAAATGGGTACATCAGAAATTACTTCTCTTTCAAGTTGACGTCATAACATCTAGTGTGATGTGAAAAAAAATCACAGCATATGCACGGAGTGAATGATGATGACTGGGACGAAGCGCTGGAGGGTTATATATACAAATACTGTATATATCTATACAAGAAATTCTACAATGAATAAGTGGTACCTACACGTCGCTTCCGTTCCCCCTTCATTATAACGGCTTTATGGTCGGTGAAGTGGTGGATCGGTGATGGGGCATAGTGAGATGTTTGCAAGGGCGAAGTAGTGGGCAGTTTGCAAAGGTGGAACTATATGTAGTCACGTAAAAACAAGGAATGGACACTGTTTGACAATTTATGGTTCTTTAACGCGCACCTGGATACAATTACACGACCATCTTGCATTTCATATTGGCTACTTTTAAACAATATTTGCTTCACGGTCAGTGAAGTGGTGGATCGGTGATGGGGCATAGTGAAATGTTTGCAAGGACGAAGTAGTGGGCAGTTTGCAAAGGTGGAACTATATGTAGTCACGTAAAAACAAGGAATGCACACTGTGGGACAATTTATGGTTCTTTAGCGCGCACCTGGATACAATTACACGACCATCTTGCATTTCATATTGGCTACTTTTAAACAATATTTGCTTCATGGTCGGTGAAGGGGTGGATCGGTGATGGGGCATAGTGAGATGTTTGCAAGGACGAAGTAGTGGGCAGTTTTGCAAAGGTGGAACTATATGTAGTCACGTAAAAACAAGGAATGGACACTGTGGGACAATTTATGGTTCTTTAACGCGCACCTGGATACAATTACACGACCATCTTGCATTTCATATTGGCTACTTTTAAACAATATTTGCTTCATGGTCGGTGAAGTGGTGGATCGGTGATGGGGCATAGTGAGATGTTTGCAAGGACGAAGTAGTGGGCAGTTTGCAAAGGTGGAACTATATGTAGTCACGTAAAAACAAGGAATGGACACTGTGGGACAATTTATGGTTCTTTAACGCGCACCTGGATACAATTACACGACCATCTTGCATTTCATATTGGCTACTTTTAAACAATATTTGCTTCATGGTCGTTGAAGTGGTAGATCGGGGATGGGGCGTAGCGGGATGTTTGCAAGGACGAAGTAGTGGTAGCCGACAAAGGTGGAACAATAGGCGGTCTCGTACGTACGTACGTACGTACGTACGTACGTACGTACATACATACATACATACATACATACATACATACATACATACATACATACATACATACATACATACATACATACATACATACATACATACATACATACATACATACATACATACATACATACATACATACATACATACATACATACATACATACATACATACATACATACATACATACATACATACATACATACATACATACATACATACATACATACAAGTGATGGACAGACCCACGCCTTTAGGAGCTTCGCCCCTAAAGCAATTAGGGCCATAGGATCCACCCCACTCTTGGCATATCCCCTCGAGCGAGGAAGTCAAATCATCCCAGCAGCATCGTCATCATCTGCAGAAGTCTCTCGGTCACGCCGGTTTTGGGGCACCAAACTACGGCTACCCGTTAAAAAGGGCAAGACCACCAACATCATCATCATCATGATCATTATCTAAATGTAGCGGCAAACGAGTCGAGCATGGCTTCCGTAACACTACGCCGAAAGAAAGACGAAAAAGAGGGCCCCGGAGAGCGGTCGCAAGGGAGTCATGTCCGGGTCGCCGTCGCGACCAACGCCACCGTCCAGGCCACAATCGATCAGTCATGAGGGCATCACCATCTCCGGGGTACGTGTGGCGCCGGTTCTGCAAGGGACGTGCAGCCAGGACCACTGGCTCATGACGGGACGCCCTCACCTGGGCGGCTACATGTCGCCCGGGGGATCGTTTGCCCTCAGCGCTTCGACCAGCCGGAGCAGCGGCAGCGCCGCGGCCGTCCACGGGACCCGCGAAAAGGGCCGCGCCGATATGGCCGCCCAGGACAAAATTCACAGCTCGGGGAGTCGTTCTCCACCGACCCCCGAGCAGGGCGGCTCCAAAATTCCAACCTGGCGTAGCTTCAGCGCCGGCAGCTGCAACTGGAGCTTCAACGCTCAGTTGCGTCCCTCCAGGCGCGAAGTGAGAGATGGCAGCGAGTTCAAGTTTTCGCTAAGAAGCAGCAGGAGCCCCTCCAGCAGCTCCGACGGATCTCTGCACTATTCCATGTTAGCACCAGACGACGCTAGCATACCGAGGAACCAGGACTCGATGGTGTCGGTGCAGCTGAGGTCACCTAAATCTCCCTCCGGCTCCGTCGAATACGCCTGCACCGCCTCGCCTTCGAGAACCGCGAACGTATTGCCGGGCTCGCCCCTCAGGAGAACCGCCCTGGATACGAAGGTGAGCACCAGAGTTACCACGACCACCGTGGCCTGGACGCCGCCAGCGCACGCCATCGGACTTACTCCACGAAGATCCAGCGTCTCTGGAATGTCGTCTCGAGAAATGCCCAAGATCGATAAACAGGAGGAGCAACGTCGACGCTCCGTGACGTTTACAGGTGCCCCCTTGATGGCAGCAGTGCCGGAAAATAGCCTACGCGAAGTGACTACCATCAACTCCACCATTCCGGAGTCAAAATCCGGGCCACCTCAAGAACAAAGTGAGTTTCCGGTGCCGAAGACTATGGAACTGCAGAACTTAGAGCCCCGACTCGGACCGCCTGAGAAGGAAGACAAGGAGGCAGAACGTGTGTCTTCGGTGGATGTACGGCTTAAACCAGGATCAGAACCATCCAAATTATTTCAAGATATAGGAGCACCAAAGGAGCCAGTAAAGAGTGAAGGCCTACAGGCTACATCGAAACGCCACTGGAGATCCACGGCCGGGCATACGCCATCAGCGGCACTGGTGTTAAAAGATGAATCGGAACAAAACACCACTCTAGGTGCTGCAAGGCCGCAGCCAGCTCCAGCGGGAGTTTCTGTTGCGAAGGAAGTGTCACGTGAGTGTGGAACTTGTGCTAGTCATGCCGTAACTACTGTTATTCAGTGCGTCTCATAGTTATGCATTAGAGCGGTGGCTACAGTAGAAATACTTGTACCGTTTAAATCAAAACTATGGAAAGGTTAGAGAGTACTTGACCTACTTCTCTACAAGTAAACGCACTGACATATACAGCGAAGCTGTGTACAACGAGCCCATTCCTGACTACACAAACAGTGACCCTCTAAACAAGAAAACCTATCAGGTATACATAAATTAGGGAAATCACACCACTCATTTGAGCTACTCGAAGAAAACAAATGAAGAAGCAGTTTGCGGCCAGCAAGTGGTCAATAAGTCATTTAATGAGCTTATTATTTAACGATCAAGCAAATAAATGAGATAAAAAACACGGTGTACCTCTGGCCAACGCAAGTTGAGGTGGAATCACTCTAAAAGAGCGTAAGGGGAACCGATGACGGGCTCTTCGTAAATATTTTAATCAAAATCTGTGCGTTTCTGCACAATTCGCCAAAATTCCATTTCACCTCTGTACACAGCTTCGTTGCTCACAGAGCAGAATGCCTCATTTGTTTACCTGTTTCAACCTAATCTGTCATAAAACGTCTATTTTATGATGCGATATCAGGACATTTATTTACCCCATCAGGTTTTTTTCGCAGGCTGCATAGCACCACGTTTAAAGCGTGACCTTGAAAGTAATATGCACGGATTTTGATGCCACGAATTCGCACAGCTACCGCCAGCAGGAAAAGCTAGTTACGACAAACTATGTCATGTTTAGATTTGTCTCAAACAATAACGATGGCCATAGATGGATTTCAAAGTCTAGCGCGTCGTAAATTTTTGTTCAAAGTGACATTCAAAGGTGAAAATGTAGATTATAAAGGTAGAGCTACTTATTTCTTTACTTCCCCAGCGCAAAGTGTCAAAGAACGCCTCCTGGTTACAAACACCCCGCTAGCATTAAAGGTAGCCATAAATTAACTTCTGTTCTTAACTATTTTATTTGTAGATATCTGACTGCGTTGACAACGCGCGTCGACACAAGTTTCGCCATTATTTGATAAGCAGTGCTTACCAATATACGGCATGTTGGTGAGCCCTTAGTTTTGACTCAACCTACTTTGCCCTGAAGTTTCAATAATAATTGTTGAGGTTTTACCGCAACCTCCTATGATTCTGAGAGACGCCATCGTTGAGGGTTCTGGAAAATTCGAACACCTGGGGTTCTTTAACGTCCACCTAAATCTATCTACACGGGACTCGAGCGTTTTCGCCTCCATCAAAAATGTGACCGCCACGGCCGGGATTCGATCCCATGCCTTGCGGGTCCGTAGTCGACGAGCACCATAACTACTATAGACCACCACGTCAGGCTCCACCGAAGTTTCGTACAACATCAGAAGCACTGACTACGCAACTAACCAAGCTAGCGGCTACATGTAATTTGTCCGGATATCGTTCGCGTTTGCGATGTATGACCGAATACGCAAACAGGCTTTCCACACCAAAGTCTTTCCCCCCGTGCGTATATACACATAAAGATAAGGCTCATCCGGTTTCCGGATTACTGGCCAGGTGGAATGCGACATAACTTGCGCTCTCCCACGATCCATTTTAGGGGTAACCCATGGCGAACGCGAAGGCAAATTTCACGACAATCTCAAATGTGATAGCAACAAATCTAGGCAATTCATTGCATTGAAACAGGGAATGGCTTGAGCACTCCGTACATAAAGCACTCTTGCTCACTTGAGCAAACCAAATTTTGCGTAATATCGCCAGAGTGATGTTTCTAAAAAATTATCATAAGAGCATCGTTTCTTGTTTCAAAACTTCATTCGGCTTACATATTAAAAAAGGTGTCATAATCTCAGTAATTTTACCACATTTCTTCTGCAGTACACAACATTAACCGCCAAAATCTTGTTTCTTTAAATCTTTTTTTTTCTGGACACTGCACAATAAACGAATAACAACGCTAGCTATACTGACTAATTTACTATACACAACGTATACTTCGCACTAAAAACATATTCAATCCCGAGGGGAAGCTAACGAAGTGAATAAAAACATAATTCTAATGCCCAGTGAGACGCAATTTACGCCATTTGATGATCTCATAAATATGAAATTTATACATAAATTGAAACCTACTAAATCATTCTTGTGTGGCAAGCCCAGTCATTAATTTTTTTTTTGGGGGGGGGGGGGGAGAATTTTTTAACATCCCCATTGACAGCAACGGGGGACCTCAATGAGGAAGCTGGTGTGAGTACAAATCGAAAGTAAGCCGTGAGTGGCAAGCATCACAAACCATGTTGTTTAAAAACATTGATAACACTTTTCACACGAAAAGAACGTTCTATTTATTTGCTTTAGGTTGAGATGTAAAAGTAATTTTAGAGGATCACCACGTGGTGTAAATTGTGTCTCAGTGTCGAACGAAGTGTTGTTTTCTACACATTCACCATTTCTCCTCGTAATATTTACAAATTTCCGAGGACTGAAAACGATTTTTACGCAAATTGTATACCTTCTGTACAGTAAGTATTGCTTGCTAAGATATCAAACGATAAAGAAGTATTTAAAGAAACGAAACGCAAACTTGTATGATTTTGGCAAAATGTCTGGATGAGCGTGTGACACGAAAATCGCGGTAACATTGTTTTTAACACCTGAGACAAATGTCCTTGCCTAATATGTAAACCAAATTTAGCGTTGAACGAGATACGATCGACGTAGACAGAAGTTTTGGACGAACATCCCTCAGACGGCATCATGGGAAATTCAGAAAGCTCTGACGTGAAGAGCTTTCTTCATCTGCGGAATATTCTAAAAATCCGCTGTTCCCCATGATTTTCTTTATTTAATACGTTCCAGGTGGTCGCTGAAATAGCTGGGAGGCATGTCTTGGATGGATAGGTCGGCGAACTCATTCATGTGTCGATTCACTCGGACTTAATCAGACTCAGATAAAGCCGCGAGTCTGAGTCTGGGTGAGTCCGGGTTAGTAATGTTTTCGTGAGTCTGAGTCCGAGTGAGTCGAAAGCGCAACTTGTATTTCTTTGAGTCTGAGTGAGTTTCACTTAATTTTGCTGACCAAACGTCCATATCTAGTCATCTTCAGCATTACTATCAGCTTTACCTGGATTCGCGTTTATACTTACATCTATACTAACAGGTTTTTTAAAGCAGTATCGTTCACACACCATTTCAGTATTTATGGACCAGACGCGTAAATTACGTGAGGGGGGGGGGGGAGGGGTACTTCGAGCTCCCCTTCACCATGTTTTCCAGGGAAGCTATTGATAAATAGGTTATGCTGTCATCTAGTAAAAAACAAATGACCTTACTGCTTTAGAAGTACCAAGAATTCCTCTTCAAATGTGCTATGTCAAACAGTGCCCAGAAGAGCACCGACTACGTCAGACATTAGTGTTAAAGAGCATTCACATCATGGTTGAAGAAGCTAATTCTACGCTAACAGCCTCATGAGCGTGCTCACTCGGACTCAGATCGAGCCGTGGGTCTGAGTCTGAGTGGGAGGGTAGTGTGTTTGCGTTATAGTCCAGTTGAGTTCGACTCGGGAAAGTTTGTGCGAGTCGGAGACCGAGTCAGTTGAAACTCGAAATATATTTAATCAGGGAGTCTGACTGAGCTCCCCTAGTTTTGCCAACCCATGCTTAGAAGACCTTCACCGCATTCACTTTAGAGAAAAATTCTTCACGGAAAGTTGTGGTTTGTGCGCCAACTCACACTACACCGTTAAGAATTTCAATAGAAAATTAGCATATGTAACCAAACTTGACCGCCATAATTCTATTATAACTTGACCTCCCCATCTTTTACAACCAAATTGATAAACTCTGCTGCACGTACACTAAAAAAAAGTCATGTAACTCTTTTTTGAGACTTCTGGCGTGCCACATATATGACTCTGTTCAAAGATACACGTTAACTCTTTTTGCGGAGTCACCATATTCTCTTCTGAGAGTCGTGTGACCCACAAGAGAGTTAACGTGACTCTTTGAAGAAAGTCATACACGTGGCAAATCAGGAACTCCCGAAAAGAATCGCACATACTGTTCCCCCCCAGTGTCGGAAAAAGAATCGCTTCTCTCATGAAGGTTCGTCTTTTTTCGTAATTGAGCAAAGCCACGAATTTACTTGGGGTTTATAATGAGCTTCCTAACGTTTTGTCAAGGCTACGTGGTGTACATTTGTTCGACGTTACGGCATGCTTTCGGTTTTGGCATTTTACCGATAAGATGACTACAAAACAACTTTCGGATGCCACAAACTTTCCAGTGTCGCAGACGTTCTTTTTGTTGTCGTCGTCGTCATTGTCGTTGTTGTTGTTGTTGTTGTTGTTGTTGTTGTTGTTGTTGTTGTTGTTGCTGTTGTTGTTGTTGTTGTTGTTGTTGTTGTTGTTGTTGTTGTTGTTGTTGTTGTTGTTGTTGTTGTTGTTGTTGTTCTAAATTATATTTTCCTCTGCAGCTGCTGAAGTATCGGATGAAGACGATTCTGCTCCCATTGCCACGATGAACATTGATGTTCCCATTTCTAAGCCGGATTATCAGCCGAGCGTCCTCCTTAGCGAGAGCGGTCGCAACGAAACTGAAGCGACCGAGATGACAGTCGCAGCACCTCCACTCCCAGCAGACCATCTTGAAAGTCAGCGAGAAGAAAAGAGGAAGAGGGACGCGTCAGCGCTCGTTGAAATCGACAAAGAGGATAGATCGATCCGAGCTGCACAGGATGCTGAAGGATTCCTGCTTTCCACGGGAACTCTTTTCGGACCCGAGGAGCACGTGATCACCGACGATGTAAAGGCAACACTTAGCCCAACCACAGTCATAGAGACACCACCGAGTAACCAAAGACTAAAGTCTGGAGAAGGAGTAGAAACCATGAAACGAGCCGATACCAAAGCATTCGGCAGCAGAGCCTTTGAAGAGGGTTCGACTCGTCCAGAAAAACGCGAAAGTGACGAACTGGCCGAAGATACAAATGTAGAAGAAATTTTTGCTGAAGCCGAAACTTACTTGCATGGAAGTAAGATGGAGGAACGAACAAAACGCCAGAGCCACGAAAGAGCCACATTTTCAGAACAGGAGCCTCAAGCGGAGCCTAAAACAACTATTTCTGATGAAATTCAAGCCCAGCCTGGGACGCCTGCAACAGCTCCAGAGGTAGACAGACGTGAGAATCATGGCGACGCGCAAGCAGCCGCAGGTAGGCACTTAGAGCAGGCTGGAAGCGCTGTACAAGCGTGCGAGGGCACACTAACGAAGAGCGCTCAGGACTCAGATGCAGTGCCAGAACAGGTTGAAGCACCACAAGCTCCAGTACAGACAAAAATCGCTCCAGAAGCTCTGCCTTACGATGAAGTAAGCGCGTCATCTCCAGTAGATTTGGTAATAGAAGAAAACAAAGTTTCGTGTGAACGAACAGTTGCAGCGGGACCACGTGAGCTTGAGGCTAAAACAGACATTCAGTTACCCGAAATTACCCATGAGCTACCCATTCGCCCAAAGACGACCGGAGGGTCACTAGAAGGTGAAAGCCAAATTACGGATCACGCAAAACACAACAGAACTAAATCGAGAGAGGAATGTTCGCTTGCCCGATCTTTCGATAAATCTAGGGAAACCAGAACATTACGGGAAGTAAGCCAAGCTCAAAAAGAAATGAAGCCAACTGAAGTACTGGAAATTCCCACTAAAGAAACAGCAGCCGCAACCGAAGCTCTAGCACGAGATAAATTTGCATCTCCAATTGAGGCTGATTCTGCAGCGCAAACTGTCCGGCCAAAACCTGTCACCGATATCCGGTCACCCGGAATTGAAGATGAGCATTCCATGCACTCAAGGCCAATGGGAGGGCTATTCGAAAGGGGCCGGATCATTGCTGAAACTGTTGAGCGTGAAGATATCAAACTAGAGTCCGAAACTGGACCTTGGAAGTTTGCTCATATATCAAGAGAGACAACAGCAGAAGCAAGTAACAAACATGAAGGAGCAACAGAAACTAATCAAATTAAAGCAATCGCTGACGTAGCAACGCCTGGTGGTCAAAATGAACCACAAGTACAACATGAAGCTGCTGTTGCATCTACGGCAGCATCAGAATATGCAAAATCTAAATCCAAGGGACATTTCACACCACCTGAGATAGAAGATGAACATTCCTTGTTTCAAAGAGCGACAGAAGGCCCGCTTGAAAGCGAATTCCACCCCTCTGAACAGGCAAACCATCAGAAAATAAAAACTTCAGCTCCTGAAACGCTCCTCGCACCTAGAAGCTTAGTACACAAGCCTGAAGAGGAAAAAATGTCAGTGAACTTTAGGGAACCACGTGTAGAAGCCAGAATTTCATTAAATAAACCAGCCTATGAAGCTGAAACAGCCACAGCGGAAGGTTTAGACCACGACGATGTTAGAGCACCTATTGCGCCTGCGCATGTTCCTGATAATTTCGGTCATGCATCCAAACACGAAACATGGCCTCCTCATATTCAGGCCTTCTTTTTGAAATCAACGGCGACAGGAGCACTACTTAAAGAGGACAGCTCTATTATAGAAAATGCCAAAAATGGAGAGACCAACGCAGTCATGGCAGGATCCGAAGAGGCCAAAGATGCCGTGGATGGTTCAGATGCCGGACCTCATTACTTATTCCAAATGCCAGAAGAGAAAAGAGCGTTTGTTGAAGTTAGTGAACTGCAAAGAGGAGGCAGAAGGACTCCAGCAAGTGAGTCCACCACTTCAAAAACAGAGCAAGATGTTAGGCGTGAACCGAAACCCGTTGCTCGGCCGCCTGAAATTCAGAAAGAGTTTTTTCTTGAACCAAGAGTGACGGGAGGCTTACTCGAGGAACACAACGCAATTATAGAACATGTCACATCGGATAAAGACGATGTATCAGAAGCAGAATCAGTTGCGGAACTTTATATTTTAGTACATGTAACTGAACCGACAACAGCGTTGGTGGAAGTAGGTGAACCGCATGACAAAGGCAAAACCACAGTAACTGAACCAACCAATGAACGCACAGTGAAGTCTCTGATGCGTGAATCTAAATCTAAGCTCAACAGGCGGATGCCTGAAATTGAAGACGAGTTCTTTCTTCAACCTAGGGTGACGGGAGGCCTTCTCGAAAAAGACGGCACGGTTTTAGAGTATGCAAGATCAGAAAAGGTCAAACCTGACATGGACGGATCAGAAATCGAACCGTATTACTTGTTCCATGTGCCTGAAGAAAAAAGAGCATTTGTTGAAGTTGGTGAACTACACGGAGAAAGCACAAAGACTTTACGAAGTGACTCAAGCGCTAATGGAGCAGCGGAAAATGCTGAGCGTGAACCGAAGCTCGATTCTCGTCTCCCTGAAATTAAGAGGGAGTTCTTCCTTGAACCCAGCATGACGGGAGGCTGTTTAGAAGTGGAGAGCATGATTACGGATCATGGCAAATCTGAAGGAGTCAAAGCTGACGTAGATGGATCAGATACGGAACCGTATTACTTGTTCCACGTGGCCGAACAGAAAAGAGCATTTGTTAAAGTCGGTGAACTGCACAGAGAAGGCAGAAGGACTCAAGGAAGCGAGTCAAATGCTGAAATAGCAGCGGAAAGTGTTAAGCGTGAACCGAAACTCGATGGTCGTCCCCCTGAAGTTAAGAGGGATTGGTTTCTTCAACCTTACGTGACAGGATGCTGTTTAGAAGTGGAAAACATGATTACGGATCATGAAACATCTGAAGGAGTGAAAGCTGACGTGGACGGATCAGAAATAGAACCTTATTACTTGTTCCATATGCTTGAAGAGAAAAGAGCCTTTGTTGAAGTTGGTGAGCTGCACGGAGAATGCAGATTGACTTTAGGAAGTGAGTCAAGCACTGAAGGAGCAGCGGATTATGTCGAGCGCGAACCGAAACTCGATGGTTGTCACCCTGAAATTAAGAGGGAGTTCTTTGTGCCACCTAACGTGACGGGAGGCTGCTTAGAAGTGGACAGCATCATTACGAATCATGACAAATTTGAAGACGTCGAAGTTGACGTGGATAAATCAGATATCGAACCATATTACTTGTTCCACATGCCTGAAGAGAAAAGAACATTTGTTGAAGTTGGTGAACTGCACAGAGAAGGCAGGAGGACTCCAGGAAGTGATTCAAGTGCTGAAGGAGCAGTGGAACATGTTGAGCATGAACCGAAACTCAATGATCGTCTCCCTGAAATTAAGAGGGAGCTCATCCTTCAACCTAACGTGACGGGAGGTTGCTTAGAAGTGATTACGAATCATGACAAATCTGAAGGAGCCGAAGCTGACGTGGATAAATCAAATATCGAACCATATTACTTCTTCCACATGCCTGAAGAGAAAAGAGCACTTGGTGAAGTTGGTGAACTGCACGGAGAACGCAGGACTCCAGGAAGTGAGTCAGGCGCTGAAGGAGCAGCGAAGAATGTTGAGCGTGAGCCGAAACTCGAAGCTCGTCTTCCTGAAATTAGCAGGGAGCTTTTTTTTGAACATGGTGTGATGGGAGGCTATCTAGAAGGGCGCTGCAGTAGCGTGGAAGCTACCAAGCATGTCGATGAAGATAAACCTGCTGCTGCACTGGCTGTTGTACTTTCTCCTATAAGTGAGAAACACTGCGAGACAAATGGGTTGATGGAACCATATGAAAGCCACGAAGAAGGTAAAGCGGAAGAAGAACCGAAAGTGGTGACATCATCAATTGAAACTGCAGCATTGGTGCGACGATCACTTGGTGATTCAACAGCATCCGAGGATGCAGGTGGCCGTGATACCAAAGAAGGTCATCAGGGGACATCAAATATAGCCAGAATTTCGCTTGGACCAATGGTAACTGGGGGGCTGCTCGAAAAGAAAAGCAGCATTTCGGAGCATGTCGAATCTGACAAAGCTATAACAGCGGCAACCATACTCACCGAGCCTTGCGCCCTAAGCCACACGCATGGGGAGTTCGTGACATCTGTAGAAGCACATAAACTCACTGAAATCAAATCAGTTGAAGAGATTCCAGCTCTTATTGAAGCAACTTCATCAGCAGCTGAAGCTGTGCCAGAAGTGGCATGCGAAGCACCTACTGAAACTCATTTGTCGGAGTTGAGCAAGTCTGTAGCAAAAGTAGATGATGAAAGACACGTGTATGGGGAAGAACTTTTCATTAACCCGAGAGTGGCAGGAGGACTTCTTGATGTTGTACAAGTTGTACCACAAAGCCGTTCTGCACTTGTCGACGAGCCATCTATTGTTAGCAGAATGAAGCCTAGTGGTGCAGCTGTTTCTCCCAGAGCACTGCCGGAAGAATTTCTGTGGACCTATCCAATGGTGACAGGTGGTTTGTTAGAATTTGACGTTTTCATGTGTGGTGGTGCTTCTGGACCAGAGCAAAAGACATCCATGTCTTGTGAAAAGAGAGAAAGGAATAAGTCGTCACTTGAAGATTTCATTGCCACAGAGAGAACCGTGTCAACGCATCAAACAAGTACGTCACATGTAGGCGAACGAGCCCTCGCTTGTCCCGCTGGTCCCACTGTCACACTGTGTACATCAGACACTGATGTTTGTGGGATACTTGCGGAAAAACTGGCACCCGCACATTATGCCCAAGTCACGCCTTTGTCTTCGAGCAGAGAGTTGAGCGATGACCGGAGTAAAACACAGCCCGCGAAAACACCTGCGGGAGTCAAACTACCGAAGAGCTGTTCAGGAGCTGCATTCAATACAGACACGCCTTTTGCATTTAGTGCTGCAAAACGCTCCTTGATTGACACTTCCTCTGAGATTCAGCTTCCTTCATCTGCACTGAAGCCAACTCTGTCGTGGACGCTTGTTCAAGATATTTTTAACACGTCAACACGAACGGAAGAAAAGCCGGCCTACATTGATTCGAGGATTCCTTTTTGTGGCACGCAGTACGATTCAGACTTTACTTATCGCGCATCTACGTCATCAAAGGCTACTAATGAGATCACCAATCCTAAGGAAAAAGTGTCTGTGACGCCTCAAAATTCCTTGGAAGTAGAGCTTGGATTTGTGCCCACAACGGACATGAATATGACCGTCAAAGATAAGAGTAGTCACTCAGACTTGTCTACTCCAGTCGAACAGCACTTGCCGTCTGTGGAACGTGGCATCCTCCCTGCTGTATCATCTGAGCACTATCATTCTTCTGACAGGCGGCCATTGGATAACACGAGAGAACAAATGCCTAAACGCAAGAAACCCGTTAAAGAAAGCGAAGAAGGTGGCGGGAAAGCTAGTAAGTGAATTTTATAGATACTTTTCGTGTTGATTATTTGGCAAGCTTTACAGATAACCCCGAATCATAAACTTAAGCTTGCCTTTATCTCTCCCTTAAGCTTGCCTTTATAACACCTGGCCATTCTTCTTCAAACGGAGTTATACATTTAGCAAAAACATTGCATATCGTTATACAGCTGTGAAATACGTACTAGGTGTAGCACCTAAAAGCGATGTCAGCAGTATGGCTTTAATTTTTAATTAATATGTTTTGTGTCGCTTTCAGAGCCGGAAGAAGCCGAAGACGTGAGCTACAAAAGTAATGAACAAGTCGGCAGTGAAAAGGCACTGGGTTCACCAGCCTTCCATAACCTAGACTCGGACAGCAGCGCACTTGCCGATGGTGGGAGGTGTTTTTCAGATACTGATGTACCTAAA
Source organism: Rhipicephalus microplus (assembly GCF_043290135.1). NCBI lineage: Eukaryota > Metazoa > Arthropoda > Arachnida > Ixodida > Ixodidae > Rhipicephalus > Rhipicephalus microplus. Next base: position 172,072,963 of record NC_134700.1, on the reverse strand, counting down.
AAAATATCGAAGTTGATTCAGAAAAAACAAGCCGACAACCTGTTTATCCCCTGTATCAGTAAAGATGAAAGAGAGCTGAGGAAAATAATTCGAAGCGAAATAAAAGAGTCAAACAAGAATATTGCAGAGTATCGCAAAGAAGTCAGTGGCAAAAAGAGCGCAAAACGTGTGGGAGCCACTACTACAGGAAAGGATAAAGTCGCTGAAGTGGAACGAAGTATGTCCAAGCCGAATCTAGAAGAGCAGGTACCAGATACAAGAACGGCAGGAGAAGTTTTAATGGTTGGAAAAAACTCAGTCTTAGCGGACAGAGAAGTGTTAAAACGGGTTCCCACAGGACACGAACTATCAAGCCAACCGCTGCTATTGGCAGGTTCTGTTGACGTGCGAACTTCAGCTACTTCACTTGAACACAATCTTCCAACTTTCGACGAGCACAGGGCGCAATCAGATGTCGCAGCAACCGAACGTACACTCCACACGGCGCATGAGGCTGGTATGGTGGAAGCAAGGAACGCTGACGAAAGACTAGAAATTGCATCGGAGCAGAAACATGCATCAGATGAAACCACCACAGAGGAAAAGGTGCCACTTTCTCTAACACAAGACATGCATCCTGTTATTTCTGAAACTATTGCACAACATGAACATTCATCAAGTTTGTCAACCACTTCTGAAATCGACAAGTCTAACTCGCCAGCGGAAAGTGAAAATTTTCGTCCAGAGGGAATACCAGACCCCGTTGCTAGTCTAGTAGCATTCTTCGAACAGCGTGATTCAGCACAGACAACTGATCGAAAGCCCAACATACCTTCCGATGAGTCTAATGGTGCCGAACCTCTAGAGAAAGAAAGGCACCTAAGTGAATCAAAAAGAGAACCCGAGACGTACACAGCCATACATAGTAAGGAATCTATCGTGGCCAGAGCTGACGCCTGGGCGTCACCGCCTTTAGTTACGGAGAAGTGTGCTCTTCCTGAAAACGCAAGCGCAGCATCAAACGAAGGTGGTGTACTGGAGGGCAACAAAAGCACAGAGGAAATACCGCAAGCTGAAGAAAAGCACAAAATCGAAGCCCCCGAGATTGCTACCGATGCGAATACACCACATAAAGTGGTGGAAGTGGCGATGACAGGCACAGAACTGCATGAGGACAAGTCTGATTCTTCCGCAAAAGTGTCTTCATCAAAAGAAGTCGAAGGTAGGCAGTCACCCCCTGCAGTTGCAGAAGAGGACGCACTTCCTGTGGCTGTAAGAGCAGAACACAAGAAAGACAAATCTCTTGCAGGTTGTGGAAAAGTACAACACACCGGAGGATACAATAGTATCACCAAAGCAGTGCCAAGTATAGCCGAAGCGAAGCGATCCCCTGGGGATAAGGACGTGTATATGATGAGTGCGGAAGAGAGTAAAATGAAGCCTACTCCTTCAGCAGAGGCCCAGTCTATGCAGAAACTCAGAGGCTCGCAGTCACCGCCTGTAGTTACGGAACAGCGTGCTCTTCCTGATGACGCAACTGCCGTGCCACCGAAACACGGTGAACAGGAAGGATTGGGAGCCACTGTAAAAATGGAGCACACCGGAGGAGAAAGTTATATGATCAAAAAAATGCCCACTGCCGCATTGTCAAAACAGTATCACGGAAATAGGGATTCGAACTTGACAAGTACGAAAGTGAGCGAAAAGAAGCCTCATTCTTCTGAAAAGGGTCAGCACCTGAAAGGGCCACAGTCATCGCGTGGACTCACTAAAGAGGACGCACATCCAGAGGTCGCAAGAGTAGTATCAGCAGGACAAACTTACGAAAGAGATAAAAAAGGGCAGAACACAGGAGAAGAAAACAGCGTCACCGTTGTCTTGCCCAGTGCAATCTCTGGAGAAAAGAACCAGGAAGTATCACGTACTGAAACGGTTCTGCGCAAGCCTCCTATTTTAGGAAGAGACGAATCCGCTCTAGTGGTTGAGGGCTGGCAGCATACGTCCGCTGCGATAGAAAAATACGCACTCTCCGATGATCAAAGCTCTACTCATAAGGACCTTCAACATCAATCACTCTCATCTGCAGAATGGGCAAACGCGAATGTTATGACAGAGACAGAAGCCGCGACAGACGAGAGAATTATAGGGGAATCAAAGGAAAGCCCGTCGTACTCACGATTGCTGAAAACTAAGAATAAAGTGCAAGAGGAGCATGGCGGAACCGTATCTCAAGCTCGTACTTTTAAGTTCACTATTCCAACTGGCACTTCAGACTACTCTATGATGAACGACCTAAATACGGGCGTCGTCTTCACCACGATCAAGTCGGCATCATCTTATACTGGAAGTCCCCGGCGCCGAAAGGAAAAAGCGGACAACGCAGATGAGGAATTCGTATATCTTAGCAGCGGCAGTAGTTCGCCTCGCGGGGAGCTTACTTTACTCAAGAAGAGGTCTTCCTGCCGTCTCGTTAGAATAGCCGATGATTGTGGTAATGAGATCAGCCCTACAACTGCAAACTCGCCTCCAGGGTCTCCCGCAAAGCAGTACTTCAAGGCGTTCTTCCAACAGGGGCAAGCCGCACCTTATACTGACGATCTCACGAAACCTCACGCGCCCTGCAAGTTAACTAACCGTCTGATTTCTAATATATCATGTAACGATGATAGCTCGACCTCTCACCACTCGGAAAAAAAGAAGACTGGCAGCGACGAACAAGATGCTCAAACTAGAGACCCATACGGCGAGTCCGCACATCCTTCACGTTCAAGTTTACCGAGTGAAAGGAAGGAAAACGTTGAGAGCGACATTTCCAAAAGCCGGCTCCTACGAGCGGACTACGCTCATAGCGCCGTTTGGCCGCCAAAGATTAGTCCGCCGCACCATGACACCAAGGTACTGTCGATTCTTCGCTGCAAGCTGTGCGGGCAGTCCGTCTTCCGCGGTAACCCAACGCACGCCGAAATGTGCTCGAGCTACCACAGGGACTCAGCCGTACCTCCCGCGACAAGTGGAGTCCCGCCTACACCGCAGTTTCTGGAGCAGTACGTCCTGAGTGTCGTAGACGAAGACGACGTCAGCGACGTCCTCCGGCAAGCGTGGAGAGATGGAGACACCGCCATCCTTGCTCCTTCGGTGTGGTCGCTGTACCACTGCGCTCCCAGCTTCTTCTACATTATCAGGGAGAAAGCAATACCACCTTCCTCTCGTGAGTAACACGCTTACTAAAATGGCAGGCAATTGGGGACATTGGTTCATGATCGAAGGTGCTGCATAGCGCAAACAAGACAAGGACTTAAGGAAGAGACGACAACACACAGAACGCTCTGTGTGTCTTAGTCTCTTCGTTTAGTCCTCGTCTTGCTTGTGCAGTTAAACATTTGTTATATCGGTATTTAATGCATGAACAATAGTTGCCATGTTTTTACAAGTTTCTCTCTATGTGATGAGCAGCGCATATGATCCAACACACACACACACACACACACACACACACACATACATACATATATATATATATATATATATATATATATATATATATATATATATATATATATATATATATATATATATATATATATATAGGAAAAGAAGTGTATACCTAAGGGCTCGTTTTTCCGTGTTTTTAACACAATAATAATGAGATATAACAGACAGTAATGCCAAGGAATGTACAGGGGAAGTTATTAACATTAATGGAATATAAATAAGAAGAAAGAAAAGTGGATGAAAAAATTACCAACTGTAAGCAGGAATCGAACCTACGACCTTCGAATTACGCGTTCGATGCTCTAACCACTGAGCTATTACAGCGGCACTCCCTCCATCCACTTTTTTGGGTTTATCTGTGAATTTAGAAGTAGGAGCGACAGTCAGCGCCATCTATAAGCCAAACAACGAGTGTGAAAACACTCTTATGCGCATGTTTGGCGTCACGTAGCACGTGAACTTATTATGAGCGGGCAGCTGATTAATTGTCCCTCTTATACAACCTAAACACACCAAGTCTGCCAGTACGAGACCCTCGTTCAATGAAATAAGGGAAAGAAGTGTATACCTAAGGGCTCGTTTTTCCGTGTTTTTAACACAATAATAATGAGATATAACAGACAGTAATGCCAAGGAATGTACAGGGGAAGTTATTAACATTAATGGAATATAAATAAGAAGAAAGAAAAGTGGATGAAAAAATTACCAACTGTAAGCAGGAATCGAACCTACGACCTTCGAATTACGCGTTCGATGCTCTAACCACTGAGCTATTACAGCGGCACTCCCTCCATCCACTTTTTTGGGTTTATCTGTGAATTTAGAAGTAGGAGCGACAGTCAGCGCCATCTATAAGCCAAACAACGAGTGTGAAAACACTCTTATGCGCATGTTTGGCGTCACGTAGCACGTGAACTTATTATGAGCGGGCAGCTGATTAATTGTCCCTCTTATACAACCTAAACACACCAAGTCTGCCAGTACGAGACCCTCGTTCAATGAAATAAGGGAAAGAAGTGTATACCTAAGGGCTCGTTTTTCCGTGTTTTTAACACAATAATAATGAGATATAACAGACAGTAATGCCAAGGAATGTACAGGGGAAGTTATTAACATTAATGGAATATAAATAAGAAGAAAGAAAAGTGGATGAAAAAATTACCAACTGTAAGCAGGAATCGAACCTACGACCTTCGAATTACGCGTTCGATGCTCTAACCACTGAGCTATTACAGCGGCACTCCCTCCATCCACTTTTTTGGGTTTATCTGTGAATTTAGAAGTATCCACTTTTCTTTCTTCTTATTTATATTCCATTAATGTTAATAACTTCCCCTGTACATTCCTTGGCATTACTGTCTGTTATATCTCATGTATATATATATATATATATATATATATATATATATATATATATATATATATATATATATATATATATATATATATATATAGAGAGAGAGAGAGAGAGAGAGAGAGAGAGAGAGAGTACTGCCTATCACTCATGTCTTTCATTAGTGTTCAATATACGGCATGAACGTCACACTACTTTGCGATGATTACCTTCAGTGCATGTAAGTGCATACATAGTGTTCTAGTGACATGACTCATTAGGCACTAAAATCCGAGGAATGCAGTCTACATCTTTCTATCCCATCTTTTTACAGTGGTAGCTTGCCTTACCTAACATCTGTTATGACAATTCAACCCACACAAACTGCTACATGAAAGGTCGTTTGGCTGTGCAGGTCAATCGTGTATACGACATAAAGACAGAGTCGCTGTGTAAATTATGCGGATTTGTTTGAGCTAGACAATCTATGAAGCTGCAGTAACATAGATGCACATATAAAAAGTGCGGTCAAAATGTAGACAGAAAGTGAAACATGTTCAAACTATGAGACAACAGTGGCTGATTGTCTGTACTTCTTTTCGCCAATCTAAACTTTTCAGCTCTGTATTTCAACTACAAGGATGCTAACTGTATAATCCCTAACGCAAGCCTTCAGCCTGCAGTAATACCATTTCTTTCGTAACTTAAGCCCGCGTGCGTTGCAGATAGTACGCGTAGGAGAACACTTCTAATGCCTGCCTTGTAATGCTCATGCGCACATAATGCTCCCTACGTCGTGCTGGCACCTCTCTCTATTTGGTATTCAGTGCCAGGACGACCCAGTTTTTTTCCCTCGATGTAAAGGTTTTTAACACGCACATGTAGAGTAAATGCATGAGCCATTTGTCAACGTCCCCTATGTGAACGAAGCATGCTCCGTGGCGCTCGATCGTCACGCGTGCATTCTCTCACAGGCGGCGACGTGTGCGCGTCGGCCTGCATCATCACATTCGGCGACGAGGTGTCCTTCTGCGGCTTCTTCCACATCTCCCGGGAGCGCGACAACTCGGGACTGAGCCGCACGCTCTGGAACCGGATGCTGCACGCTTGCCAGGGAAAGAACGTGTGCAGCGCCATGCCGCAGGCGCGCGCCCTGCCGTTCCTGCGTCGCTACCACTTCCTCGTGTCCTACTGGGGCGACATCGTCTACTGCCACGTAACGCTGCGCGGGGGCTCTTTCCCGGCTCCCAGCGCGAGCCGTGACGGCTTGGTCGTCAGGGACTTGGACTTGAAGCGCGACTCGGAGGCAGTGATCGAGTACGACCACGGCGTGTTCGGTTTCGACAGAAGCTACTACCTGCGCGTCGCGCTCGCCGAGAAGGAGCAGACGGTCAAGGTGGCGACGGTCGCGTCCTCCGAGGGCCACGTCACGGTGGCTGGCTATGTGGGCGTTCAGACGGACGAGCGCGGACGGCCCGCGCTCCGGTGGCTGTTCGCAGACGGTGACGAAGCGGCGCTAGCGCTGATGCACGCCGTCGTCGAGGCGTGCCCCAAGATCCGAGAGAAAGGTTTGGTGGGCGCCTTCTACGCAGCGTCCCACGCGACGGGCGTTATACTGAACAGCGTCAACAAGAAGTTCATGGAACCTTGGATCCTGTTGTACAACACGAGGGAACCCTTCTTAAGATACGACAAGATTGTCAGTCTCACCCTCATCTGAAACGATCGACCGGCCGTCCGCGTGCTTAATAAATATTCTTGGAGGTGGCGCACGTGAATCGGGAAGCGTAGCTATATGTCTCGGCAGCGTCACAGCCTTTAAAGAATACGGTAAGGAAGGCCTTACGCGAGAGGCTGCTTGACGCCAGCAACTGAATCGTGCTGCTTTTAAACAAAAATAGCGGCAGTGCAGACGTTCCTTCGTGTATTACGAGATCTGCCATGAAACTGAATCGAAATATATAGCGTACTAATGGAAACAACTAGCATCAGTGTAACGTAAATTTTATGTGGTTAGATGACCTTGGAAGATCTTAATTGAAGTATGACGTATGTTGTGGTCTATATGGATTGTTTTAAGGATTCGAACGTGGGTAATTTTCGCGTAGGAACGCGCTTCTCTCGAACATTTTGACCATGACGCCGAAATAATGCGTCCGATAATTTCGAAATCATCGTAATTTTACGGTAGTTAGCCAGTTCCGAAACTTTTTTTATCATTTTACGGCCAAGATTCCGCATGAAAATAAAAAGTCCTATCGCATTTCTGTGGAGTCTGTCTTCTGTGTGTAAAAAGCTGTGTTCGCTTTAAGGCTGGGCGCTGTCCTGAATAGCGTCCAACGAACAGACGAACATTATTGCTGCATTTCCATTGTTCGGCTGAATCAAAGCGCAAGGATAATTTTCTGTAATTAACTTGACCTCTGCCAATTCGTATTCGTAAATAAAGTGGCCCTTTGCACACAGCATAATACATCTGCTTAATTGATTGGTCGATTGATATGTGGGGTTTAACGTCCCAAAACCACGACATGACTATGAGAGACGCCGTATAGTGAAGGGATCCAGAAATTTCTACCACCTGTGGTTTTTTAACGTGCACCCAAATCTGAACACACGGGCCTACAGCATTTTTGCCTCCATCAAAAATGCAGCCGCCCCAGTAGGAATTCGATCCCGCGCGCGGCCTGCGGGTTTACAGCCAAGTATACTTAGCCACTAAACCGCCGCGGCGGCACATGATACATCTGCGCTTGTGCTGTAGCTTGAACGTCCTATACGCATTCCAATGGGTTACAGTGTCGTTGAAGCAGCCAGACAAAGACGAAGAATTTTGTGAAGTTGTTGCTGTTCTATTTCACGAAAATTGCTTTTTTACAGTGTAGTTGACACCTTGCAGATAGCCAAAACTCCAAGCCACTTGTCTTTGCCAGAAGGCGAAGCTGCGCGCAGAATTCATGTTGGGCAGTATCGTAATTGTCAGCGATTTTTTTTTTTTGTACAGTGCCTGCTCTCTACCAGGCGGTTGGCTGGTTGGTTCCTCAGCACCTTGGCGCAACCCACCTAGGGGGATGGGCTATGAATGGGACGGTGCCTTGCTTTTTAAAATATTTCACTTCTTGAAGGGAGGGTTGGATTAATTAGGTAATATAGGTAATATTTAAAGGTATTAGACTTCTAAGCAAACAAAAGAACTTGAAAAGGAAAACATAATAATCACACAAAAAGAGAAAAAAAATCTATACATAAAACAACTGAGCTTATCTATGTTTAGCATTCCATTCTGTTAGATTCTCGTGGGGAACTTGTAACAGCGGTAAAAACACTCCTGCGGCTGAAACCAAATGCGACAACGCCCAATGAAAAAATCACCGGAAGTGTCAAGTTTAAGGCCAACGTTCGTAGGGGTTCTTCTATTAGTCTTTTCCTTTGACCTTTGAATTTTTGACATGACAAGATTCCATCATATCGTGAACCTCGTCTTTTTCCAAAGCTGAACTACTTATATTTTCAAGAGATAATAATAGTAATAATTCCTAGTGTTTTATGTTCCAAAACCTCAATATGATTATGAGTGACGCTGTAGGGGAGAATTCTGGAAATTTCGGCTGTCTAGTGTCCTTTCACGGCAACAAAATAAAGTACACGAGCATGTAGCATTTCACCAACATCGAAATGTGACCTTTACAAATTTTCATAGATTGCGTTGCCCGACTCGTGTCGCCTTTTGTGCGACCGTCAGCTTACGTGAAGCCCTCCGGAGGGTATGGGCCCCAGAAATTAAGCCAGTTCAACTACTCGCCACTGGCGCAAGAAATTTAGGAAGATCTTAATGAACTGTGCAAAGTGAGAGCGAGGTTTATTGATGCAGAAAAGCTGAAAGGTTGGCCTGAATCAACCTTCTCACCTGATAATAAGCATTAAAAAAGGGAAGATGTGCAATAGAGAAAGGATAGAAGGTGTCAACGGTGAGAAGGAAGTTAGGGCAAATCATTCGAGTCATCAATTTTTATTGGACCGGTTCAGCGACTTCGCTCATGTAATATTTTGCTGGAATAAGCAGTGGCATGTATTGATGCACTCGCATCATACGACAACCACGAGTTCGGCTTCAGCCGCAAGCGTGGTGGCACGGTGGCTGTTTGTCGACAACGCTGAAACGGCTCGCCCCCGCCACGGTGTTCTAATGGCTAAGGCACTCGGCTGCTGACCCGAGGTCGTGGAATCGTATCCCGGCCGCGGCGGCCACATTTTCAATGGATGCCATAATGACTGACGACCGTGTGCTTAGATTTAGGCGCAAGATCTCCAGGGGGTCCGAATTCCCGGAGTACTCCACTACGGCGTCTCTCATATTCATATGGTGATTTTGGGACGTTAAATCCCAGCAATTATTATAATAATATGAAACTGCCGAGTCACAGCTTGACAGCGTGTTCACATCGTGCACTCACGACGATGAAGTGGATGTGGTGGATGCGTTCTACTCCATTTCCGCACGATCTATTCTCGACAAGGTCAGCAGCCATAAACTCGACATATGGCGCCTCATTTACACCAAGAGAGAACCCCTGCCCAGCTACGGCCGAGTCGTTTGCTCCACCACTGTGTAGCTCACTGCTCGTGGGGGCTTCGTCGAATCCTCGTGGTGGGAACGAAGCTTCTGAAAGAAATTGCTCTACTGCTTGTTCACCTACCTTACTGGCCGTGGCGCACACTACAGCGCAAACGTAACGGCCTTACTGTCCTGTTGTCACTACGGCGAAGAGGATAGTTGATTATCTCGAGCCGCAAAGGTGCAGCATCTTTTTCTGCTAGGTAAGTATACACATGATCTTCGGTGACAAGCTGAATGAAAGCCAAAACGTGACAGCACTCGAGAGCTTACAGATCCTAATTTATATAGCGGAAATATCTGGGTGACTAGTCTGTATACGTAAGGAGGCAAGTTGTAAACGTCCGTGCCTTTTTGTTTCCCATCTGCTGCCCTGTCGGAGACAGATCTGTAACTTAATAGAAATGCAAGCGCGAAGAACGTGAGGAGCGCGTACTTAATTCGTCAATGTAGGCAAGGGGATTGCGGACACAGGTTCGCTGTCCGCACAGGAATTCTTTCTGCGAATTTCTTTGAAACCACTGATCTTCTGATAGTGGGTGATTGCGTCGTGTGTTGGATACATTGCACACCATGTGAACACTGCAATAAGGGGCGTTTAAGAGTTTGAGTATAAGAATTACCGAAATGCAAGTAGAGCATATTGTCTCTCTTATTATACCCCTAACGCGCCTCGATTTTTCGTAGTTCCTTCCGTCTGAGCAGGTGAATTTGCTGGAAGCTAGGTGAATTAGCTAAAATCTCCAGCTTCATTTTGACATTTCCTCTCTTTCTTTCGCGTAAAGACGTCTCTTAATGGGTGTCGTGGATGTTTGTCTATAACAGAATCGTATGCCGTTATGTAGATGACTATCCCGACGCATGTGGTGTCGCGCACTATTAACAATCATAGGAGCATGTTATTGTGCATTTAAGAGCCCGTTTTGTTGTGTTTTAGGAAGCGCCTCAGGATCTAGACTTGTCCGTTGTGCGTCGTCCGGCACAGCACATACAGGGTACCCATTAAACGCCTACCATATGCCCATCATACATGCACGGTACCCACTATACGTCATGACGATGACGCTGATGACGACGAAGAATAAGCGCGTTAGCACATGCAAGGTACACTATGACGAAGACGGCCATGAAACATTCTCTTTTTGCCATGGATAAAAACGAACGTAAGGCACGGGAAGCGACGGCTCAACGGCAACACCGACGACAAATTTAAGCTGCTGCCCCGAAGTCAAGAGCTCTCGGAGAGCGGGGCAACATGGCAAAAAACGCCAAGCAGACTCAAAGTTTAGGGCGCGGGGAGCGGCGGCTCAATTGCAACGCCAACTGGCTAGTACAGTACTCGATACGCTCTACGACGCATTTCGTATGCCTGGAAACAACCAACAACCACCGGGGGAACGTGCGTGCACCTCATCTTTGCCAACTTCAGGCTGGATCAGATGTAAAGAACCAGTGGCGATATATTTTACGCCCCAGAAAGCAGTTAATAATGAAAGCAAAACGAAATCCACAACTCATCACGACATACCGTTAGCGAGCATTGTACTAGTAAATGACAATTGAGCTCGTGTAGCATTTGGGCAGCTCCTTCGCATCCCACTCGCAGTATCTCTATAGCGTTTCCGCTAGCATATTCGAAACATTGTATATATTTCTACACTTTGCCACTCATTTACATGCATGGCTGGGTACGGTCACGGGTAGGTTTATGGTAACACTGAACAATCCCACTGCTTCGCCCACTTCATCATTCACCCTCTGGTATGCAATGATTTATTTTTGGTAAGGTACAACTTTATTGAAGGCAATCAACAAACTTTCCAGAGCTTGATTGTCTGTTGGTATTCATAAAAACACTGGAGCATATACTTCAGCTCAGTGTATCCTCGGAGCAGCGCTTTGCACGCAGCGAAAACGCTGTCGAGAACACTGAACCTAGCGAGCACGTTATTGTGCATTTAAGAGCACGTTTTGTTGTGTTTTAGAGGCGACACGCCTCGGGATCTTAACTTGTCCGTTGTGCGTCGTCCGGCACAGCACATACAGGGTACCCATTATACGCCCACCATATGTCCATCACGCATGCACGGTACCCACTATGCGTCATGACGATGACGCTGATGACTTTGACGAATAAGCGCGTTAGCACATGCAAGGTACCCTGTGACGAAAAAGAGGAAAGCAAAGAGCGATGTGTAGTAAGATGATCTTGGTTCTTTTTACGTCGAAATAAATTGAGCATTGAGACGCGCTGCTCGGACTTAATCAGGCGTATTGCCCTTGATACACGGTTTATCGAGAGCGAAGTCTTCGGATTTTGACAACGCTATATAGTGCTCTGTTGCCTTATATACTGCGCGCTAAATTCATGGAAGTTGTATGGTCCTAGTAAACAGTGACGTCATCCTTGCTGTGCTCGGCGACCACTTTTCTTGGCATTGGAGCAATGGATATACGGAGGCGGGGCTTCGGCAATGTCGTGCTGCTCCACAAGCTGTACGCCGCATCCGGCAGATTTCGGTTTTGCTCGCTCGCAACGTGAACGTGTTTACAATATTTTATACCCAAAAATGTGAATGAGGAAAAGATTGATTGTTTAGTGTACATTTTAGTGTCATATTACGAGTGTATATTTTTTTGAAAAACAACCACCTTTCTTTACATATTACGAAGATGACAGCTTCATATAAGATGAAATGTTTTTTTTTCATAAACGTACAACCGGATCCCATCTCGGCTGGCACCAATGCTTCTCACAGTAGCCAAGTTACTGGTGAGATTTCGACAAGTTTTCAGTTTGACCTGGTTCCTGTGTCTCATTGTTTGTTCCCCCTCAAGAAACGTGAATGATAATAAGTTACGCCGTAAGCTTGCCTTAAAAAACAAAAAAAAAAGGTGACGCCGTGTCATGTGATCATTGACTGCTTGAACCGAAACTACGTTAGTTCACTCTGGCACTCGTTTCGTGTACATACATATGGCTTCAATCAGCCAAAGAGCCACTCGTTTTCTATGTAGCTACAGGCACAATCTCTCGCCTGGTGGTCCAGTGGCTAAGGCACTCGGCTGTGTACCCGTCAGTCGTGGGTTCGAATCCCGGCCGCAGCGGCTGGGATTTTCGATGGAGGCGAAAAGGCTCGAGGCCCATGTGCTTAGATTTAGGTGCGCGTTAAGAAACCCACGGCGGTCGAAATTTCCCGAGCCCTCCACTACGTCGTCTCACATAATACGGTAGTTTTGGGACATTAAACCCAACCTCAACTATTATTATTATTATTATTATTATTATTATTATTATTATTATTATTATTATTATTATTATTATTACGAACTCCCGCCGGCATTATGCTTCCCTCTCTATTGAAATGAAACCTTTCTGTGCACGCAACAGTGTGATATTTTAAAAGCCAGATAACGCGGGGAAACGCAAAACTCTGTGCCGTGAATGATTCGACATCTATACGTGAGCCATGATCATGCACAACTGCGAACTTTTTACAGTTCCAGGTGCTGTAAAAACGTATCGAAGAGAAACAAAACTATACTTAAGGAACGTGCATACAAACAGATAACTCCCCACAGGCCGAGTAACTCCCCACAGGCCCACAAATAACGAGTAAAACAGGTTTAGCGGTATTATGTCTAGTGCATGCATGTGCTGCGAAAAAATATTTTGTTTGAGTGCAAACGAAACTATACGCTCACAATTATTGACAAAGAGTCGCGAAATATGACAAAATAAGAAACCTATGAGGATTGTGCTCTATTAATGGCAATTAATGTTGCGCGAAGGCTAACGTGTCAACGAGTATTAATGAGCATACTTTTAAAGCTATTGAGAACAGTCCAAACTTTTTATTCCTGTCGTTTTTTCTAATCGGCAACGTTGACAAGACATACGTAGGCACGAGTTTATACGATCGCATAAAATGTTTTAATCAAACACGCTTATCGTTGTATAGCTTATCACTCTGCCGATGAACGAATTAAAACTGCTACTTAAATAGAAAAACAAATTCGTTAAAATATTCGACCGTTCCGGTCAGATACTTCGGTACAGGAACCGCCTGTTTCAACGATCACGATTTGAAATCGTAGGCGCCGTTGCATAATCGCGCGAACGTGCGCCGCCACTGCTCGCGGCGGTCGTTGACGGAAGCTCCACGACGCCGCCGAGAAACTCGGGCGGGATGTCCGCCTGCAGTCCAGCACGCCTGGTCCTCGAGTTTGGCGACGGTGGCACGTTCCAGTGGACGGCCTCGCACCGCGACTCCACCGGAGCCACCATGGGCCACGCTCTTCCGTGCCACGAGTTCCCGCCGGAGGAGGAGGCGTTGCATCGAAAAGCCTGGGCGAACTGGGGTAAGTGGCGGAGCGGTATGTTGACGCGATATTCGGGCGGCAGGATTCGCCAGGCTTTGAACTGGTGCACCCTGTACGGTTTGTCGCTGCGTTCGCAGTTGTCGAGCGCGTAGAAGAGGAAGAAAAGCTGCTCCGACGTGACGTCGGCCAGGGGCAGCAACCTGAAGTCGACTTTCCACACTCGCTCCACGCTCAGTAGTTCCTGCACCACCGAACGCGGAATGCTTCGAACCAAGTTTACGCTATGTCGTACACTGCAGACTATACTCGGCGACAACTTATCTTGACAATTGGAGCAAAGGCTACGGAGGCGGAGCTTCTGCACTTTCTTGTTGCTTTGCAAGTATAGTATACGGCAGCTTGCGGCTAATTTTGGTTTTGCTCGATTGCATCATTAAAAATTTTGGAAAAGTAAATACACAAAAATATCTTTCGGTGTAAATTTTAGTGTCACATTACGAGTATATTTTGCCGGAAAATTCAAGTGCACGTTTGCAGCCACGCACTGACCCACTCTACCATGGACGCCATGTTCACTTTCGAAAACAGCGCGCGCTCGAAAAGTGGCGCTGTCTAAGAAACCGACATAACAGGAAGTAATTCTTACAAAGTGAACAATCATTGCATTAACCTATGACATCCCGCACTGCTTCAGAATCCTAATAAATAAAGCAGCATTTATTTGAGCAAGGCCAATGAGAAAATTATCATTATAGATTTAAGCACTATTTCTTGGCGAGGTAGCAAGCATGCACTTCGGTCCGGTAGCTTCCACAGAGGCGTCAACAGAAGTTGTCTCCTAGTATAGCACAAAAAACGCCAGGCCTGCGCGGAACGCGCGGCACTGTCACAGGGAAAGCTGGAAGAGCGGCATTTCAGAGCTTTTTTCTAAAGACGATAGTCTTTCTTGGGACCTTCGATGCAAAAATTTTGGTCTGTCTGTCTGTACATTTGTCTGTTTCTCCGCCCTTATTGGTACCCTAAACGGCACCAAAGAGGCCCCACGATACTCCAAACGGCCGACCGCATTCGCAGCGCCCACCAATATTGCTCAAGATTCAGCGTTCATACTTGTGCGATTGCCAATTAAAAATCAATTATTATATTTATGAAGAACATATTTGACTAGTAATAACATGGAAATCATGACATGTATGTCATGAATGTCATGATTTAAATTTAATGGTCCTGCTGCTCTTGCGGTGGTTTCGTTCACATGACATGTTGCAAAACTGGGCCCGGATTCACAAAGCTCACTTACGAAAACATTTTTGCGCAAGATAAATTTTGTTGCGTAAGTCGATTCACGAAACGAAAAAACGTCGTAAGAGGCCATAGTTGTCACATCAGCCGCTGCAAATAAAGCGCGCTGTGACTGCCCGGGAACATGTCAGCGATGGTGATGCAGTTGCTATATTTGCTTACGTCACCGAAAAGTGCTCGTAAGTGGGTTCACGAAGCGAAATTGTGCGTAAAAACAGCATGGCTGAGAGAAAATCCCAAGAGTGGTCCGGACCACTCTTAGGAACAATGTGGCTACTTCGAACCGGCTGCCGCAGCGGTATACTTTGGTGCCCTGGCTGGTTTTGAGTTAATTCACGCCCATTAAGGGCTGCCTGATGACTGCAGGTGCGATTTTATTTCTTTCGGCGCTTTGAGCTTCGCGTGTTGTTTCCCTTGTACGCAGTGGATGGTGTTGACAACCACCACCGTCCAATAAGTTTGAAGTCGCAGTAATTGAAGAATTCTATTGGGCGTCAATGGCATAAAACTAAGCATGTAAAGATTTGTGGTTGGATGAAAACCAATGTGATACGTGAATGGTCGGTGCATTCGAACGCGACATGACATAGGATCAACCTTATTTGTTATGTTGTTGTGTTGCGCCCCATCTCATCCAATTAAAAGTGCGATTCGAGATCCTTGCCTCATTGGTGAAAATTACCACCAAAGAGGTTAATGGGAGCACATTCTTTGCACGCTATTGGAAATAAAAATGAGAGGAAGTTTTCAGTGAGTGGTTCATAAAGTTTGTGCTCTAGTGTACTTTCATTGGCTCTAACTGTCCAATGGTTGCGATCTCTGAAATACAGCTGTCGATACACTTTGGGACGATCTGAAACAAAGCGTACTTTGTAAACCAAAGCCTATTAGGGGTGCGCGTGATTACGCATGGAACTACAAACAAATCCTGCATCTTCACCCTCACTGCTCAGACACCGATATGTACCATGATAATATGGCAAGCGATCGGAATAAAATGACCCTAGTAACTTTGTATGACACCAAAAATATGCAAACCCTCACGATTCCGGAGCAAACCTTGGCTGAATTCATCCCTGCGTCAATTACCAGCCATTTAACTTGGCGCACGAACATCATTCAAAGGTAGAGCGAGCCACTGACATGTATTTTGTGCGACGCAGCGGCCACTTGACCTGAGAATAATAGCGTTGCGAAGGCGAATCCCCTGTCGCATGCTCTGATCGAAGCAGACGACAAACGCGAGCAGACGACGGCTTGGCCGACAGGCACAGCTTGTGATTGGTTGTGAAGCAATACCCTCTACATCAGCTCACTCCGTGACGTTGCCAAAACACGTCTTTCATTTGGCACGCCTGTCCTGTTCGTCATATCACCCCCCTCGCACATAAGAGAAATTTTTTTCACGCCGTGAAAATAGTGCAAGCACTTTCTAAGAGCTCTCTTACGTGCGGTGCAGTTGTCGAAAACAACATGGAGTCGTAAACAGCATATCGGTCGGTGCGACTTTCAGCAAATGCTTCTCGCACGAGTTACTTCAGCGTTTGACCGGATGTGTTGTGATTACAGAAGCTCTTTCAGTGCGTGTGAGCAGTGCGGAAAGCTGTGGCAGTGCAATGGTGTACGGTGAAGCGCAGTGAAGCCTGTGCGTCGGTGTGGTTATCAAGCGGGGATCGGCGTCGATGTATCGACGGCAACTAGCACTCGAGAAGCCTGCAATGTGTGTTTGTGTGCCGGTAACAGTTCGTTCGCTTGACTTTCCAGTCTCTCAGTTTGGTGCTGTGCGACATTTCGGATTGACAGCGTTTTGACACGTTACTTGAGTGACCCCAAGTACGTACGGAAACGTATGAACTACGCGCTCGGTTCTTGCTTCGCCACTAGTTAGCCCGCACGCTTCTATTTACTTGAGAACAATGTACTGTTCGGGAGTGAAACGATGTTCGTTGTGAACAGTTGTGAACAGTGGTTGACGTTCCAAGACTTGTGAACAAGCTGTGCTCGTGTGACCGAAACTTGAAAGACAGCGTTGATAACTGTTTTGCCCTGCGAAGTCGTGGTGGGGCAGCTTGGCGCTTTTGTTTGTTAAGTCGTCACTTCTCCTTTTTGTGATAACCATAGTCCTAGCGCTGTGATGTGATCAACCAAAACTGCGAGATGCTACATTCTGTTGTGGATCGTGTTACTTTGGAAGCGCGCCTAGACTGTTCTTCGGTAACAATTTAAGAGTTCTATGTGGCAGCAAGAGCCCGTGAACGTCAAGCTTCCCTCCAGCCCCCCAAAAAAGCAAAGATTTCACCGGTGCCTTGCTTTGGATGAAGTTGTAGGCTAATATCGCCTAAATACAGGTTTCCGAGTTCGTCTGGCCATCGTTTTGCACGGCACTAGAGCCTTGACAACAGCCGGTCATGGCCAGTTCTTACACTTTATCAATGGACGTGCACGCATGGCCAGCCCTTCATTGCTGTCATTGGCAGCTTCCAGTCTGCAGATGCCCTTTGCCTGTTCGCCGTACTTGGTTCCTTATGACACCGACGGCCACTAAATGCTGCCATCGGTGAGTTCACCTTGCAGAACTAAATTTCACCAGTACTATAATTCACGCAGTTCTATAACGTGTGCAAGTTTTTCAGCCCATCAGATGTAATGTTTCTCTATGGTAAGTTGAAGCATGAAAAACTTACTACTACTGTTACATACGTACATATATTATGGAGCAAATACATAAAAAGTTTTTGTCATTTGATACAAGTGAGCTCTTGTTTGATTATGAGGTTGGGCCTGTCGATTGACCACGTTTGATAGTTGGAAAGTTAATGTGAATTTATTTTTCAGGAGCCAGGTTGCACTTAAAAATTTATGTTATTTTGGAAAATTAGTTCTATACACGATTACCACTGTGCTAGTACTATACTTCAGTAGGACACATACATTGCGGTACGTAAATTTTACATGAGGCTTCAGTTTATTTCAAAGTGAATATAGCTGATTTTGGTCACTTTAACGAAGTGATAGCTTCCTCAAATAAGTATTAGAAGTGAGTGCTTTTAATGATTGTTTTTAAATATCTCGTTTTTGGCTCTTCACAGATCGCAGAGATTGGTTTTTTAAGGTCCTGTGATGCATCGGTTGCACATTCTGGCACATCAATCCTCATCATTACTTGGAGCACCTGTACAAAAATAGGAAGGACACGTTCTCCCTAACTGTGCAAGCCTATGTCACTGCTGGGACTGTTATCATTCAGCGGATGTGGCGTGGAAGCATGCATGGCAGCCTCATCTGGAAGGACTGCAATCTGCTTGGGAGCTTCGAGGGCACAAAACTGCCTAACGGCTGGCTGCAAGGTTAGTTTTTCTTTAATACATACGATTACGTGAACACCACTTACTGTGCACAAATTGAAAACCCAAGCATGGTTGCTTTCAGTGGATACCTGTAATATTCTTACAAATCATTCTTATTCAACATTTATAGAACTAAATTGCAAGATAATTGAGAATGTTGAAAGCTGAAAGCCTGCAGCTTATGAATGAAACTCCAATAATCTAAGACTCAAAAGCTTGTGCTTTGAAACGAGCACAAATACTTTGATTCCTTATTGAGCTCTCGAGCTTGTGACTCCCTCTGTGGATCAAGTGCTCTGGAAGGAAATAGCAAGTGGGTGAAAATTGCCTGGCTGTTCACAACTTGCAAGGAGAAAGACCTATTGAAGAAGCCTCAGATGACATAGGGCCAGTAACTGCATCTTTTACCTAATGTAGCTTATTGTCTCTCAGTGCTGTTGCTTGTGTTTCAGCCGAACATGTTCACCACGATTGCATAGTGATATATATTTTTCTACAAATTGTACCTGACCTAAGTATGCATTGTTGATCTCTAAAGGTGACGTTCAGTGTGTTTCAAAGTTATGGCTTCTCATTTCTATGTCTGTGGCTAGCCTATTTCAGCAGCAGAGCGATGCAGCTAGCATACATGCAATCCAGTCATGGAGCGCTCCTTTGGTGTTCTGTGCAGGACGCAGCATATCCATCCGGTAAGACACTGGTACCAACAATGATTGTGAGTGGTGGTGGCACCTGTAGGAGCCCGTTGTGTTTGTTGCGTATGATTATTTCCCCTGATGAAGTGAATTTTTGAAAGGTTTTCTTCAGTTAGAATAATAGATGTCAGCAACAAGCACACTCATAATCCACAAGTTCTTTGTGTCTTCTAGACTGCCCATTTGCTACTATATTTGGTATGATGAGCTGGCTATGTTAGACAACCTTAAAGTTATGAACATTGGCTGTTGTGTTATAATGCAGTCTAACTTGTGTTTCTTAGTGAACTTATTTGTGGTCTACTTCTCGCACCTATTGTAAAGTCGAAATAGAATAAACTCTATTGGCTTTTTATGCCTGTCAGAAGTTTCATGCCTTCATCTATAACATTGTAGTTTTGCTCTTGTATCATATTAAATATATTTTCAGTCTTCACTGTTTGTGTGCGTGTGTTGAGGCTTGTCATTGGCTTCTGAAAATACAATATCTGTAAATATGAGCACATAATTGACAACTATACACTCTTGCATGTAGCATGGTTGTAACAATGATCTGTATTTTTCTAAGTTCCAGCAGTAACAAGGGGTTCGGTGCTCCACGGTCATGTACAGTGTATCAAGAACAGAGCACAGAAGACCAACAAGTATAAAGGGACTGCCAGTGACTGTTCTCCTGCTCAAAGTTTACAACAGGAGAAAGAGCACATTGTGATGTCAGGAGCAGCTGCTGCTTAACTTCTGCAGCAGCTGCTGCTTAACTAATGAGCATCACCTCACATAGTGTACAGTCTTTGCCCACCAGTAAACTCAATATTTTTCAAGCAGACTAATGGACAGCTGTATGGGAACTGTGTGGATGCCCAAACTTTGAAGTCTTCTTGAGGAGTGTTTTTTATCATTTTTGTCCAAGTGAAGTAGCTACCCAAAGCCACAACTGGTGGGAATGTGGTGGTTTCCTCTCTCCGAAAGCACTCCTACCAGCTGCCTCAATGTTATTATGGGGTGAATTCACGAACTGGAAAAATAATTGGTCTTTGTTTTCTTGGCCGAAAGAGTCACTTCCACCGTTGAGCCACCACGACGCGCCAGAATAGAAACTTTTAGCTAAATAAAGTTGATTCTACTTTTGAGAAGTGTTTTGGGGAAACGAAATGGTACCTATAGCTGTCAATATAAACACTGTTTGCACCAAGGAGCTTAGTAGCTTATAATTGTATTATTCATGTATTGTCTAGAATTTACTCACGCAGTGCCAACTTTCAGCCCAAGTGTCCTAACATGCTTTGTTAGTGGGTTGTGAATGAGCCAAGCTATGTAAATAAACAGAGTGATATTGCAGACATGCACAAAATATTGATGCACAGCCCTTTTCTTTAGCAAGATATTGTCAAGGGCTTTATTCTTTTGTTTTTTAAAAAAACTGCTTGCCACTGGGCAGCAGCGGAAAACTATGCATTAAGCTTTTGCGAGATGGTTCGAGAAACACCGTGTTCAGACATAACAGTGCCGGTGAATTTCTCTCGTAAGTTACTTTCTGTAGTATATTCAAAATGAGTGTATTAGAATCGTTGTTTTATAGCCATTCATTTTAATATTTACACCTGAGTGTGTGTATGTATGTATGGGTGTACATATGTATATGTGTGTGTGCGTATATGTATGTATGTATGTATGTATGTATGTATGTATGTATGTATGTATGTATGTATGTATGTATGTATGTATGTATGTATGTATGTATGTATGTATGTATGTATGTATCTTTTAAATGAGAATCCGTTTATCATTGGTGAGTAAGTTTGGTAATGATTTGGCTGAATTTGTTTCTAGTTATTTCTCTTTTGAGCCATTATACATTTCAATTTGTTTTGTACTGCATAAAAATAAATGTAACCTTGCACAGAATATGTGTGTTCGAAGAAGTTTCATTTACCAACCTACAGTCATGGGCAAGAAATTGGGTAAAATGGAACGAACCTGCGAAGATTAGTTTCGAGCATAGCTACTCTACATGGCATATCCCGTACACATTGCGTTGGTTGAATATGTCGATTTCAACCTTTCAATTTTAATCAGAATAAGCAAGCTATCACCCGTGGTTGTATATGTGTGTGATATTTATGCATACTGTGATACCGGTTCGCAATTACAATTAAGGTCACAAACCTAGTCAAGCTGAATACACGATTTTTGTCCATGCACCTTTCATCTGCACTGGAACTGTTGTTAGTAAAAAATAAACTTCAGTTTAGAAATTTATTCTAGTAACCAAAAGCAGGGTATCTCTTTATCACACAAATAAAATTGCCATTGTTCTGTTCCATTCTGGACAATAGGGGACCCTCTCAGCAGAACTCGATTAACTGCT
Organism: Rhipicephalus microplus; assembly: GCF_043290135.1. Lineage (NCBI taxonomy): Eukaryota > Metazoa > Arthropoda > Arachnida > Ixodida > Ixodidae > Rhipicephalus > Rhipicephalus microplus. Next base: position 172,051,509 of record NC_134700.1, on the reverse strand, counting down.
ATAGTTCATTTTAACCATTGACAGCGACATTACACTGAAGCGTGCAGCATGACAAATAGCGGGAGAGAAGACACAAACTAATCACTCTGTTTGCGTCAGCTCTAACTGTCCGTGCTCTTTGGTCTTGCTGCATGTGATGATGCCCACCAAATTAGCACGAAAGCGTGTCCCTACAAAGGCAGTCAACTTGGCTGCAAGCAGTTAGCTCACTGCATGTGTAGATTTTCTTCAAAACACCGTGAAGACTGATTGCTGGTCGAATATCCAAACACGTGAAAAGTAATATACCAGGTATGATATTGGTATTTCAGCACTGGACAATTTTGCGATAAGAGAGGATGGAGGAGAAAATTATGAACCCTGAATTGTTAAATTTTTGAAGGAGCACAGTACAGCGCTTTTGGGTCAAAAGGGGAGTGAAAGAAGCAAGTGCGAAAGCCTACTTCTCAAAAAACTAGTACCCGCCACCACGCATATTGTCAGGCCGGGCAACCTTTTGAAAAAAAAAAAGTGCTCAGTGACTCTGCGAATCGAACCAAGTACCTCTTAGATTGTAGTTGAGCGCTGTAACCACTCGTCCACTGCAGCAGTACTTGCGTTCGCCCTATTGCTGATATATCGTCATTCCTTCGAATGAAGCCAAAAGCAAAAGCGTCCCGTGAAACTTTGTCAAAAATAGAAAAAATAGTTAGAATGCGTTTTCCCAAGGTTACTAGAAGATAGAAACTGCCACGTGTGACTGTATAGCCGTGCGCTATTTATTCTTGTACATTACTGTCATGACGTTGGGATAGCCGGCTCTAACGTACGCTACCCTCTCATAGTTTGCCAAATATAGATAAGAAAATAAAAATTTATATCGGCCTGTGACAACGCTAATCAACTATTATGAGTTCACTGTCACTAGTGTCACTTTCACTAGATGAATGCTCAGTTTGCTTCCATTATCGTTATTTAGGAAAGTTTTGGCTCATTAACTCAACTCTCTTAATTAGCAATGATTCTCACACCTAAGGACAGTCACACTTCATCTCGATTTCTGAGTGGCTGTCACTCCCATATAACGTGTACTCCACCTTTTTATGCTCTCCGAGCATCTGACCCTGCTTTGCGGAGACTTTCCCTGACGTCTGCTGGGCCAGAAAATTGTATTTATTATCTATCAATTTCAAGCTTTCGCGAAGCTGAAACGAGAGTCTCTCTCTCTCTCTTTTCATCCTTTTCGCACGTGTGATAACGTCTCTCGACCTCAAGACTCGTATACACGTCCCTTGCTTCGTTTGCGCACTCAAACAACGCTGGGCGAAATATTTGCACCGTGTTTTGTGAAAAGCATTAGCACTGAGACACCTCCCAACGAGTCTCCCTCATTTTACGTAGACATATACCTAAGCGTAAGCGTATGCACGTTCTCGCATTCCGGCTTTATAAAAATGCTGCGGTGCATGGAACCAGCAAAATTGCGCTCACAATTTCATTTGATTACTGCTGTTATCTATTTCCGCACAATTCGTCTGCAGGCACCAAAGTCGCTCTTGTGTCTTGTAATAAGAATATTGTAACAAAGGCTACCTTTGACTATAGGTACAAAACACCCTTACGTTCACCACTATACCGTGCTGGATTGCACCGAATTAGTTAAGTAGCAGGGCAGCTTTATTGAAATGTAAGGTAACTGGTCGCGTTAAATAGGGGAAGACATTGGAGGCACATTTTCAAACATTGCATGCATCGATTTATGTGTGGTTTCATTTATGTGGTACACCTGGAGTGTTGTTTACTTGTACTTGGCGAGATAGTGCATGGATTGCTCGGTGGCTTAGGGCCATCGAGCAATTATTTTTTTAGCTACAGTCGTTAATTAAAGGCGAGTGCTTGGCTTTGCACAGCCCACCAAAACGTCTATTACAACGTAGGCGGCATCCCGTAAGCGCTGTAGCAGACGCTCGCGGAACTGAAACTTAGATGCAGCAAATCATTGGCTATCATCGTATACTCTCGATGCTAGACGCTTTGCGTGCTACCTTGATATTATCGGCACACACTTCTTTCTTTCCTTGTCGTTTCATCGGCTATCGTGTGTCCTCCTTGCTCTCTTAAGTGCCGAATAAGTTAAATTCATACCCGCGCTATAGTAATCCCTCCAGATAAGAGAACTTTTGGCTAAGAAAATGCGTAGCCAAAGAGAAAGCTTTGTGAATTCGGGCCCTGGTATGGTATGGCATGCTTGCATGGCGAACACAAGTTACAGACTCTAACATAAAAATCATCCCATGCGTGTCATGTAACAACATGATTACATGCCACGCTCATGATGCGCTCGCGGCCGTTTCGCCAGCCTCACATGTACCAAGCTCGGTATTACGCGACGCGAACGGACGGCATAGTTAAATGACACATCCAAGCATGATAATCATGACATGCGTGTCATGTAACAACATGACTACATGTCACGCTGATAATGTGCTCGCGGCCGTTTCGCTAGCTTCGCATATGCCAAATTTGGTATTACGTGACGCCAATGGATGACGAAGGCATGTGACTGCAAACATGATTATCATGAGATGCGTGTAGTGCAAGAACATGACTACATGCCGTAGTCAGGGTGCCAATACTTTTTGACGTGACGTGCTGCGCGTGCTCGGCGGCATTCATTTCATCGCGTCACGCTGCGTTGCTTTGAAGCATGCGCGTTTCGGCGCGTCCGTCGTCCCTCCGTCACGAAAAGAGCGAGACGCATGAGCGCGAAATGCATGCATGTCGCATTTTGCGCCGGTTGCCGTCGGGCCGCGCCGACGGACGCCGGTCGCGCCTGGCGTCAGATTACAGGTCACAGTAATATACCGAGAGGACACTATAAAACCGGACCTTCTCGAGGAGCATTGGCTAAGTGCGCTGACTAGCTCAGATCTGCACAACCAACCGTGGGCAATCCAGCGGGCCCAGACAGCGGTGGAAAGACTATTCCTCACCGCACAAAACGTCGCGGTGCCCTGAGCTTGGGGCGGTACCCCTGCAGGGTTTCCTTTAGGGGCGAAGCTCCTTATAGCGGCACCCATTCATCCCTCGTAGCTGTTGTAGTGTGCAACAAGTATAACATTTTGACCTCCAAGGTGGTGCCGGTTAGCGATTTCTTCTGTGAGTTGTTGAACAATAAAAGTAATGCTCAATGTACATGCCAATGGCTGTTAATGGGGAATGAGCGACAGGAGCATTCGGCTTTTAGTTAACGCGCACGCTGCGATCCCCATTAGCACCCACTGGCATGCACATTGAGCACTATCTGACAAGAAAGGGTTGCTACGTTATACTCGCTGGGTGTAACCTCCTAAGTTTTAGAAAGGTTTAGCGAGCGTTGAGCCACGGTGCCATGAGTACAGTGAACTAGTATATACCATGAGCTCGATGTGGTTAAAGGTGGGAAGTAGACCCGAAGCGCAAGCCGTAAGAAAGTGTGCGTGTGCCGGCTCTCGTTTAGTCCTTGGAATGTCCGCTGGATGGCGGTGCTTCTATATGGGGAATATATGATGAAAAGATGCGAGATGGTGGTACTTGGAGTGTTGAATAGATGGACTAACGGACCCACAGACAGATGCACGGATGGACGCATGAACGGACGCAGGGGCGGCTGCATGGACGAACGCAGGGACGGACGCACGAACAGACGCACGCCCGGACGGGTGGATGGACGCATGGACGGTCACACAGACGGACGCATGGACTTACGGAAGCAAGAACAAACGGACGGACGAATGCTTCGCCCCACTCTCCATCATTCACTCCGTGGATATGCTGCCATTTTTTTTTCAATAAACTTTTTTCCCTCCGTCCGTTCACTACAGAGTGTTCGCGTTTTGCGAACATGGCGTCGCTGTGCCAGCGTGCGCGCGCGTCAACGCTACATTGCAATATATTGCAATATATCTTGCAATGTAGCAATTATATTGCAATGTATCAATATATATTGCTACATTGCAATATATAACGCTACATTGCAATATATGCGCTCGTGGACGTTTTGCTAGCTCCACATATACCAAATTTAGTGTTACGTGATTTCTATGGATGACACAATTTATGACTGGTGCAAGCATGATAATCATGACACGGAAGTCATGTACGGCATCATTTACCTCCACCTCGTAACGTTGTGCTGATTTTAAAGCGACATATCAACATTTCTCATTCGAGCTTCGCATATCATCGAGTCCCACTGTACGTGGTATCTGCCATTTTTTTTGTCGGGAACTACTATCTTTAATATAGAATTACCTATATTTTAATATACAATTAACATAGCATTTACACTATAACACATCAAAGCCCCTTAATCTCTAGGTGGGCACTACCAGAAAATAGCATCTTCCCGAGATCTAGGCTGGGCAAAATCTGGGTTCACATTTGTTGACAAGGTATTGAGGGAGCTTCCACTCCAGCAATATTTTGTAAACGTCTTTGCATTTACCAGCAGTCCGCGACGTTAGCAGGATAAACGCTATGCTTGATTGCAGCGCTTCACTATACACCTTTTCACAGGAAGGAAAAAAAACACCGCCACGATGGGCTATGCGCGGGAGTACAAAGGCTAAGGGTGCAGCGTTGTCAGTGCATTTTCGAGGGGACGCGCCAATTTGCACAGCCCAAGGGGGGCTATGGTGGCGCCCAGGGAGGCGTTTATGAAAAGGTGAATACGCGGGGTATTTTACAACCAAGTGTCTTAAACACGTCACGAACGGATAACAGCGGATCTATAGCAGTGTATATATGTCAGCGATGCGAGATTTCACCCCGGAATTACGTTTTCTATCATAGCGGCTAAATTCAGTTGGCGAGTGCAAAAGTGTTCATGACTATTCAACACTTCTCATTATTATCAGTACATTACAAGTAATCGTGAAATAAACATTTATTGCTTAAGATAGCACCACTTGTTTATGTTTGCTAGCGTTCAAATTCGGAGCATGTTTAGAGGAGCTCGTTTGCACACTTTATACTCTGACGCTATCACTGGCAGGAGTGCCATGTTCGGCTACTCGACACCGATCAAGCTACTTTTTCCAGCTTGTGATAACAGGAAAAATGTCTTGGCTAATTGACTACGTTTCTTACTTTTTCTTGTTACTTCGATATGAACAAAATTATCAATATTTTAAAACGTATGACAGACCACCCATTACTAAACGTGACTAACTCGTGATTTGAAGCGAACAGGAGAATCGAAAGCACACCGCATCTTTGGCGCTCTGCACTCTCAGCAATATCAAAAATCGAGTATATACCCCACGAAATACTTGTGTACTTTTTTATAGGATATGGCGCGAGTTGAGGCTCAGGAGCGTTAACAGCTCCCGAAGATTACAAAACTGACTATAGCTTATGCTTTAATGCCATTATCCCAGTAACTGACATCTTGAGCACAGTCATGCCAAACTTATTTCATTGCTGCCACAAGGCTTGATTGGCTCTTGCTGTCACAAGGCTACTAAAGCTCTCTATAGAGATGTCTCTGGAGAACTTTATATAAAGTTCGTAGACTTTGCGCTACTCAATAAAGTGCGATGCGTAAAAATCAATTGATCCGCAAAGGAACCGTTATGCAGACTACGCAAACAAATCAGCGCAGAGGTTATTACTACAGGATTACATCTGTGCTGTAATCCCGTAGTATATGAACGTTACTGCCTTCATCGAACACGCAGCTTACGGCAGTCATAAGTTAGCCGCGCTGTCCTTCTTAAATGGTTCTTAATTTCGTTTACGCGTACTATGAACAGCTACATTAATGCAAGGTAAGTATATTTTCGGGCGTAAGAGAATGTCAAACGGTTATGTGATCGCATAATCGGCAAAGGAGAACGCCATAACACAGAATGATGCTATACTCGGCGACAAATTTTCTTGGCACTGAAGGGAACGCCTACGGTAGGTAGGTAGGTAAAAAACATTTATTTCAGAAAAAGTCTACTAGAGAGTGCCGACGTGGCCCATCGGCGTGCTAGAGTGGCAAGACCCTATTCCGGGACGCCAGTGGAGCTGGAAGCTGCCCGCGCGCGCTCCACCAAGGAGCGTTGTGCAGCCAAGGTTGAGCAGCCGAGCAGGTGCTCCTCCCAAGCCTCTCTAGTTGGGATAGGAAAAGGGGATGAGAAAGGGACGGGATTAACTGGGCACGATGCTACGACGTGATATGTGTCGGCGAGGACATGACAGGTCGAGCAGGTGCCATTGATTTCCGGCAAAAAGTGCCTGGCGACCGCCGGACTGATAAAGGTGTTCATCTGCAGGCGGCGTAGCAGTCGTTCGTCCGCTTTCTCCAAACCGCGTGCGGGGTCCGGGTAGAGGCGGCGCGAAGCCCGGTAATAAGCCAAAATTTCGCGAAAGCGCGTCAGGTTGGTATTGCCAGATTCCGTCTCGGGACATGGAGGGGCAACGGCCCGGACAGGAGAAGCGCGGGCAGCGGCATTTGCTGCCTCGTTGCCGGGCAGGCCCGAGTGGCCTGGGGTCAAGACTATACGAATGGGATGAGGGTTAAAGCGCCAAGAGGCTGCCTGTAGTAGGCTAGCCGCCAGCGGGGCAATGGAACCCTGAAGGTACTGAGAACAGGCCGAGCGCGAGTCCGTCAGGATGGTGCGTGAAGCAGGGTGAGAGGCGGCCAAAGCTATGGCAACCTCTTCAGCGTGCGTTACTGTGTCTGCTCGAAAGGAGAGGCCATCTACGTGTTTGCCCTCTGTAATCACGGCAGCCGTGAAGTGACCCGATGGGGAGGGACCCGAGACGTCCACGTAGAAAACACCAGGACGATCGGAGTGTCGCGTATGAAGGGCCGCGGCGCGTGCTAGTCTACGGCCAGGATGGAGGTCGGGGTTCATATTACGGGATAGAGGTTCCACCCATAGCTTTTGACGACAGAGCTCTGGTACCGGCTCCAGAGGGTCTTGGTCAGATATCGCGTTAAGGCCAAGTCTGTGTAGAAGACGGCGCCCTGAAGGCGTCTGCGACAGTCGATTGATTTGGTTAACGCGATGAGCTTCGCGCATCTCTGCAAAGGTGTTGTGTACCCCCAGAGCCGTGAATCGGCTGTTGGAAGTTGCAATAGGTAGGTCCAGAGCGCGTTTGTATACTGAACGAAGAAGGACGTCCAGCTGGTGCTCGTGTCGACGACGCAGGCGAAGGTAAGGCAAGGCGTAGAGGACGCGACTGGTCACAAACGCGTGGGCCAATCGGAGGGACTGAGACCCGCGGAGGCCGCCGCGCTTGGTAGACACTCGCCGTATCATGCGGCTCACCTGTTCGCTGGTGCGTCTGAGGCCTGCTATTGTGCCCTTTGGATCCAAAGACGATGTGAGGTGAAGGCCAAGAACCCGAATATTTTGCACTGACGGGACGGGCCCGGACGGAAGAAAAATTTGAGGCGGCGGTAGCGGAGAGACTGAAAGAGCCGATTTAGCTGGAGAGCACTCCAGGCCGCATGAACCTGCGTAGGTGTCCACCAGAAGGGCAGCCTTTTGCAGGCGTTCTTCGATTTGCGCTAAGGAGCCGGTGTTGGTCCAGATTGTGATATCGTCCGCATATAGTGCGTGTTGTAATCCCTCGACCTCGCTTAGAAGAGAGGGGAGGTTCATCATCGCCAGGTTAAAAAGCAGAGGAGACAGGACTGCCCCTTGAGGTGTACCCCGCGTGCCTAATAAGTAAGGGCCGTGTTCGGTAGAATTAAGGCGAATGAAGGCGGTGCGATGTGATAGAAAGGCGCGAATGTAGTTGAAAGTCTTCTGCCCGCAGTTTGTGGTAGACAGGTTAGTGAGTATAGTGCTGTGTTTGACGTTGTCGAACGCCCCGCGGAGATCGAGAGCGAGCACGGCTTTATCGTTATGGCGCATAGTAGTCGGCTCTATGATATCGTGTTGAAGCTGGAGCAGGACGTCCTGCGCCGACAGATGTGGGCGAAACCCAAACATCGTGTCGGCAAAGGTCCTCCTGGCCTCCAAGTAGGCGGAAAGGCGTTCGCGAACCATGGTTTCCATGAGTTTGCCTGCGCAAGACGTAAGTGAGATGGGTCTCAGTGCCTCAATACTAATGGACTTTGCCGATTTGGGAATGAATGTCACGACCGATGTGGTCCATTCCGTTGGAAGCGGAGAACCGTCCCATATCGAATTTATAAGGTGGAGTAGCGAGAGGTGTGCTTGGTCGGAAAGATTTGCCAGGAGCGATACTGCGATTCCGTCGCGTCCAGGGGCCGTGCCCCGTCGCATTTTCGTGAGTGCAAATCGTAAATCAGAAAGTGTGTATGGGGCGTCGAGGTCGGTGTTCGGGGCGCCGGAATACGTATATGCTGGGCCTGCGGGATCAATTGTGCGGCAGATGTAGCGGTCACAAAGTTCTCGCGCGAGTTCATCCGTAGTGCCCTGAAAGGCATGCAGAACACGGTGGAGCTGGCGTTGCGTTTCTCCCCTGGTGGTGGAGGGATCGAGAAGGCTTCTAAAGAGTCGCCACGCACTCTTAGAGCTCATCTGCTTTGCAGCCTTCGAACAGGTGTCTGCCCAGTTAGCATCGGAAAGTTGTGCGGAGTATGCGGCCGCCTCTGCAGTGAGCGCCTCAATGCGAGCGCGAAGTTTCCGATTAAGTTTGTTGCGTTTCCAGCGCCTTATGAGCCCGCGGCGAGCGTGCCAAAGATGTAGGAGGTGTGGATCGATTGCAGGAGTCAAATTAGAGGTTGCAAGGGTGCGAGTGTTCGCTTGTTTCATATGAAGAGCGTATGATGCCCACGCTGCATATTCGGTCGAGGAGAGGCCGGCGGGGAATGGTTGCATTCTGAACCGAGTCCAATCGGTGAGACGGGCTTGGCCCCAGTGTTGGCGCATTTTCTGCCGCGGTGTGAACGAAATGCGGAGTAAAAAGTGATCGCTGCCTAGGGTTTCACCTAAATTCTCCCATGTAGCATCGCGGATGTGACGGGTGAGGGAGAGGTCGGGGCATGTGTCTCGCGTGACCGAGTTGCCGGAACGTGTGGGTTGTGCCGGATCGGTAAGAAGCGTCAGGCTCAGCGAGGAAATGAGCTCCTTGAGCTCTCTGCCCCGGGCCTTCTCGTAGTGGTAACCCCAGTGAGGGCTGGGGGCATTAAAGTCCCCGACAATCACCAGTGGTTGTCGGGCCGCTATACGCAGCGCCCGGTGGAAGAGATGCGCAAACGAAGCCCTTGCAAGGCGAGGGGGACAGTACACGTTTAATATATGTATTGATGGTTGGCCCCTCCGCTGAGATAGCACTGATATCATGCAGTAGTCGTAAGGAAGATCCAGATCGAGGTCAATCTGTACCGCCGTGTAAGCTTTATGCACGAGGAGGCATGTGGTGGTGCCGCCTACATAGGAGCAGTATCCAGAAAGGGATGGAGCAGGGCCAGATTCTTGGAGCGCCAAGACGGCCGGCTGAGAGCCAAGTGAGCTGAAGAAAAGGGAAAGATGTGAACGCTTTCGCCTGTTCCCGAAGCCTCCAGGGTTCCATTGTATGATCTCGAATTTAGACGCAATGTTTGAACGGGACGTACGATTGGTAGCCATCGTGACTGTCCTAGGTTTTATATTTGGCCCTCCATGTCCCGCTCGGAATCCTCAGAGGCAGGGAGGGGCACGGAGGCCGGATTGTCCGACGGCGGGGTGGTGGTAGCCACCTTACGACGACGCCGTGGAGCTGTACCCTCACTGCTCACCGAGCAGGAGCGGGAACGCGATGCCTTGGGTTGAAACTGGGTGATTGCCCAGGCTTGAATAGCCTGGGTAACCTCTACTACTATGCGTTGGACCGAGAAGCTGGTGAGGAGGTGATTAATCGAAGCTTCGACGCGCGTGAGGCGTTCCTCTACGCGCGGGGTGCGCTCTTCGCTAGGGAGAGTTTGGTTAGCGGGCAAGATAACCTGAGGTGCCCCAGGAGCCTCAAGAGCTTCTGGAGTAGATGTGGCACCGGTTCCGAGTGCTGGAGTACAAATGGTTGCTTGAACCGGCGGTTTAATGGGAGTGGGCTTAGCGCCAGGACTAAGCTTGGATGTAGCTGGCGTAGCCGCCTGGACAGAGGAGGCAATACCGGATGGCCTTGCAGTGCACTGTTGTTGGGGTTGAAGTCGCTTATTTAAGAGTTCGAATTGTTTAGTTAAAAGAGAATTTTGCTTTTGAAGTGCCGCAACTTGCTGGCGAAGGGCCGCAAGTTCGGGAGAAGGAGGATCGACAGAAGGGGGTGAGAGAGGCTTAGAAGCAGCTTTCCCTGCCCAACTGCTCACCTGAGGTACCACCGCTGGTGCTTCGAGCGGTGGGAATGCCTGAGTGTCGGCGTGGAGTGGTGGAGCCGACTGATGCAGGTTGGTGCCGCTGTCTGGCTGTGACGAACATGAGGTGGTCCCTCGAGCAGATGTTGAGGGCTGCTTGCGTTTCCGATATTTTCGATATTTTGCCGTGCAGCCACTGGTCCCAGTCTCATGGGCGCCGTGGCAGAGGAGGCACTTGGGGTGGCAGTCGTGGGCATTGAGACCTGCAGGTGCGGGGGTTCCACATTTGGCACACTGCGTTGGAGCGGGGTGAGGACACTGAGGTGGTCGATGGTACCGCACTTGGTGCAAACCGGGACCGTTTTCTTGTAGGCGCGGATGTACGTCGCCACGCAGTGGTAGAAGAGGAAGCGGGGTAACTTCGTGCCCTCGAAAGTCACCACCGCCGCCGCGGAATCTCCGAGTTTGCGGACCGCAAGGATAGTACCTCGAGGCCAATACAGTTCAGACTTCATCTTTTCCGGGCTTTCAGCAGGGTTTACGTTGATGACGCCCCTGCATGTATCCCCTGGTGCCTTGGCGTGGCCTCGAACGGGCAGCTGCTGATCCCCCACTTGCAGCTGGAAGTCCCCGAGGAGTCGCTGTGCCATAGGCAAAATGGTGGTGCTACAGACCAAGATGTTTTGTTCCCAGATTGGCCACACTTGAATTTGCGTGGTAGTCCGGTCGCCGAGGTAGCTGCGGATGGCGTCGCCCGCGCGATCGGCCGGGACAAATGTGCGTAGCTCGCAGGGAACGCGAGGTTTAACTACTACGATGTAGTCGTCGCGAGAGAGGCGAGGAGTTTGACGCGGACGCCACTTGCGTTGCTTCGCTGGCTGCGAGGACGGAGCAGAGGTAGGCACACCGCCGGAGGGATGGCGCGCCGGCGTTCCTTGCAAGGCTGGGGAATGGTGGCCCGCTGTGGCGTCTCGTTGTTGTTGAGACGCAGGCTTCGATTTCGCTTGCTTGCGTTGCCACAGTCTCACCATGTCGTCGAGGTATTCATCTTCTGATGGCATGGTGTTTTCGGAGGATGAAATCTCCATAGACAGCATTTGGCTTGAGGTAGGATCATAGCCCGTAACCACGTTAGTGGCCGCCATCGCCGGGCTGAGAGCCCTTAGCGAGGCGGCGTTGTAGCCGGGAGTGAAGGACGTCCCTCAAGTTGTCAAAACTGGACCCACCTGGACGAAGGTGTTGTCTAGGCGAAGCGGAGAACTTGGCGGTGACGATAAATCCAAGTTTCAGGGGTACCAAGGTGGATGTCCGCAGAAATAGCATAAAATCTACGGAGGCGATGTGGAGTGCGTCCGTCACCATCGAGCGCTCGCAGCGCCCCCCCCCCCCCACCTACGGAGGCGGAATTTTCGCACATGTAGCACTACGCGAAGTAGTCCGTTTTCTAGCGCGTCTGGTAACGCTCTGAAAATTGACGGGGGCGCACCATCAGCGTTTTATGTAGACGAAGACGCCGCTTAGCGATTGAGGTGAACGTAAAAAAGGCGGGACTTTCTCGCGTGTTCGAAAACGCGGAGTCACAACAGATAAATTAAAATAAATACGAATATCTTACTGGTGTTAGCCACTTCCTGTGTCAAATAGCTCCACGTAAAAAATAAAGGAGGGACACTTATAGTTCCCGTTGAAAATACGGGCGCTATACTATGGAACTACATTCACTGACGGTAGGATGCGCGCGATTTGCCTCTGTAGCTTTCCCTTCAGTGCCAAGAAAAGTTGTCGCCACGTATAGCGACGTTTTGCTTATACTGTGGCAGAAGATCCCAGGTCGTGCCACCATATAGGATTACATGATGTAGTGACCTAGGATCGTTTGACCACCCTTAATTGTACAGTATGGTCCACTGTTAAAGGGAACACTCTAATGCACACCATCAATATTCCTGGACCTCTAAGAGCAAATGGATTAAGGAACAATCTTCATGCAAGTCAATAGTCTGTCAAGAGGAGTCGGAACTTTTGACCACCAGTAGCCTTATGCATATCTCAGACGCTATGATTCCGTAAGATAGCGAAATCTAAACATGCTGCTCACGCAGGTGATTCCTTTAACAGTGGACCCGTCTGTACATGCTGTAACGCATGAGCAGTCACCTTGAAGGCGGCATACGCGAGCGCCAGAGCAGCACTCTGTGCCAGGATGGCGTAGCGTGCCTCGGCAGGTCGTATCTGCCCGTCGTCCGTGGAGAGCCGCAGCTCCATGGGCATCGCTGACCAATCGGCTTCCAAGCAGTCCAGAAGATGGGCGAGGCGACTGGCCGAACTTCCACCAAGCACCTCCAGCGCCTCGGTGTTTTCGTTGCTGTCCCACCTTTCGTAGACCAGCGGCAGCAGTCCGAGGTAGAGGCGCACTGCCGTACGCGACGCGTGGTAAACGGGCATGGTACTGTTGGCCGGAAGCGAGTCACCCACGAGTCCAACCGGCAGGTACACCGCCTGCTGGGCAACGTTGTACCTGCGTAATCCGTGGAATGCAGTCAGGGCTTCAAAGGTGAAACATGAAACTCGCCCTTAAGCGTATAAACTCCATTTCGCCGCGAAGGTGAGATAATGCATGCGATAGCAACAAACTGGAATGTTTTACTAAACAAGGCTAGCCTCTAAACCACTTCAGGGTCCAATTTCACGTAAAGTGTAACTGCTACATGCTGCCAAACGGTTTTATGGCTACGTGTCTTCCAAACGCGACGTAAGTGATGTGAGAACAACAAATAGGGGAGTAAGAGCCGTCTGCGGATGTTCATCGATATAGCACGCGCGATGGGGCCCTCTTGATTAAACTTCGCAGTTTGCGTCTCTCATAATCATATGGTGGTTTTGGGACGTTCAACCCCACATATCAATCAAAACTTCGCAGTTTCTGCTTGAGCGCCGCAGCCCCTCACCCACCTGCACCCCTTTTCTTTCACCCGACTAAAAAGAGGCGGGGTATCACCTAGCTGCTCGAAGAACCGTCGACGGCAGCCGTCGCACGTTGGGCGACGCTATCGCCTGCACCTTTCGCGTAACGGACATCGCCGGCTAATCACTTCGGCGCTTGAGCCGAGTTCGTCGGCAGCCCTCCCGCGATTTGACTCCCACGTACAAAATGCTTCGCGCGGACCGGTGTTATCGATTTTCACTTTGTATGACACATGACAATGACGGCGAAACCCTGCAGTAGTTTCCAATAAATATCGTAATAAAATACTCGCTCGCCTCACCTGCTACGCATGTCGAACGTGTGGCCGTAATCCCGGGGCCTTGTAGGCCTTTCGATTTGCCGAAGACGCCAGAGCTGATACTTGGCGGCGAAGCGAACGAAGAGACCGATGGAGCTACTACCTCGTATTTCGGAAGGCGGCGGTTGGGGGCAGTAGTCGTCGTCGAAAACGGAAGCCCCGAAAAAACGTGCTACGCGGAATTTCCTGATGACGTCGTTGAAAACATTGACGCTTATCTCTGTCATCCACGCAAGGCGCCTCAAGTTACGGTAGAATTGGTCTTCCAGCCTTCCAATCCAGATTCGGCTTGGCACGTAAGTTCCTGCAGCGACCTGTTGCATGGTCAAAGCTCTGGACAGGCAAGCCGGCTGCGCGCTTTCCACCATTCGGAGGCAGAGCAGCCACTCCTTGTGTTCGGAAAGCACGCGACCAGCGATCTCGCTTCCAGCGAGACGCCGAAGATGCCTCGACCGATCGCGATCCAGCAGCGGCGAGAAATAAACCACGACGCGGAAGCACAAGTAGTTGAGAAACGCGTCGACATTTGAGGTTGACGCAAAATCTTGGAGTCTTTCGATCGGACGCAAATTTCTCAGCACGACTGCCGTGTCGACGAACGCATCTCGTTCAAAAACTGATCTCAGAAATGCGCCAATGTCTCTGTTGGAATGAATGAACTCATCAAACTTCCAAACTTGAACATCCCAGGATGAGACGTCATCCATTAGGAGTGCAAGATTCTGGGCCACCGAAATCACCTGTGAGATTAGGCTTTCGGCTGCGCTTGACCATCCAAATTCTTCGGCGGCTTCAAAGACGGCTGACCTGAAGGTTTCCAATACTTCGGCGTTCGCATAATCACCCTTAAGCAGATGTCGTGGGTAACAAAGCTCGATCGTTTTATCGTCGTGGCCACGAAGCACGCCTATGGTAACGTCTAGGATTGAGACAATCCCGTACCTGCGAAGCAATGTTCCAGCCAACTCCCAAATATCGTTAGACTGCATATGCGTGCCGTTGTAAGGCCACGTACGCACGGGCAGTGTCGCAAATACTTCCCTCTGTAACAAGGCGAAAGAGTTTCCCGCGGGCCTCAAGCAAGCCTTGTACAACATTCGGGTTGCGCCAACGTCGACGTTGCGCTCATCTAGTATATAGTCTCTTAAGGCCTTCGCCATTTTCTCTTCCAGAAATACGTCGGTAGAAATTGCGATGCCTTGTCCGAAATCCCGAAGAGGAGTGTCCAGCTCCCAACCACTGCAAACGTATTGGTAAAAATTATCACAGGGCGAGATTTGTTCGGTAATATATTGCCTCAGCCTCTCTCCTTCGTCAATGCAGCGGTCTGTAGAGCATATGTAAATATTGAAAGGCACTTCGCTGTGCGTCGTCGTCTTCGTCACCGTTCCTGTCAGGGCAGTCATGGTTGTTTCGACTTGCGCTGGAAACGTTAACGGGGTTCTCGTCGAATCGGAAAACTCCGTAGTCTGATCAAACTGATCTTTAGGACTAGCAAGGAAGTAGACAACCGAAATCCAAATTAAACACACCAGGCCAATGATTATTGCAAACCGGCTTTCGGGGTACAGGGTGCACGTGAAACCTTCAAGTTCCTGTTTACGAATCTCGGCAGTAGGCTCAATGTCAGCAGCAGGTGTCGTCCCGGCAGCCTGCTGAAGTTCCAGAGGCTCACCGCTGCCGTCGTTGCGCTTGTTGTCGCCTTCTGAAGGAGCCTCTTCAGGTGGAGCAGGTTTATCTGCATTGTCCTGCTCGCTATTCTCTTCGTCATTTCGTTCGATGCTTTCTTTATCACTCTTATCTGCGCCCTCTTTAGCATTTTCTTCAAAGCCCTGCCGGTCAAACCCATCGTCCTTAGCTTCTGGAACATTTTGAGCCGGAGGGTTTGCCTTGTCCGCATCATCGTCGTCTCTGTTGGGTGGAGCATCCTGACAGGGCGCTTCTACTTTTGCCGTTTGCTCATTCTCGTAAGTTTCTTTGCCTGCAATGCTGGCGCTGATTTCACCACGATTCACTGACTGCTCAAGATGCAACGACGAAGCACCAGGCATTACATATGTTTCTTCGTATTCACGGCTTCCTTTTGGCTCTGCAGCCTGTGTCAGCTCTTTAGTAGCTTCGTTTTTCTCGGAAATCGCCATCGTTGAACACTGGTCTTTCTGAGACGCAGGGACTACGTCTTGAGGCCCTCCAACTTGAGATTTCTCGGCTAAATCTTGCACCGGGGTGATGCTGAGCCTTTTAGACACCTTAACCGATTGTTCGTCGTTCTGAACTGCTGTGGTCACGTGTTCGTTATCTGCATTTTCGAAAGCTCCCTTGCTCGTGCCAAGTCCTGTCGGGGCTAACGAGAGTGGCCTCGAGGCTGCTTTCTGGCTTGCTTTCAAAGATGAACTGACTGCTCTTAGACCGGACGGCTGCGTGTCAGTGATACGTTGCTGAAACTTGCTTCGTCCCTCTTTGTTTTCGTCAACTTTCCAACGCTGCATTTGCAGAGACAATTGACTAGAAGATTTTGGACCGGCCCGCTGCCCTTCTTTAGCAGTTGGCTTTAAGGGTGCACGCCGCTTTATTGGCCGAGCTTCAGATTCCCAGGTGTCAACTTCGCGGGGTATGGTGCTAATGGCCGAGACGCTAGATGTCGGGCGCCTGCTAGCACGTTCAAGCTCATCAGCGCTCCTTGCTACACGAAATACAGGTGACAAAGGCCGAGCTTGGTAGAGTTTTTCATGACCCGTAGGTGAAGGAATCAATAAATATAAATCTCCATCCGACTGCGCCTTGTTCTCCGTGGCTACCTGCGGCTGAAATCCACCTACAACTGGCGCAGTGGGCATCACAAACTGTGCTGAGATTTGTGGCTGCAACATAGGAGGCGCAACTGTGCAGACGTGTGATACACCTGTCGTTACGGGTGCCTGAATATACTCAGGATAACACATGACAGTTGTACGGTGCAGCGGACAGCCTTGAAGATCCGGCGAACAGGCGATCACATTCGAAACGAAGTTGTGTGCTGCTAACAAATTTTCACAGTGTCGGCTATACTGTGGTCCCACTGCCCCACAAGTTGGAGCCACGGGAGCAAATGAACAGCTCCCGACAGGGGAGTCGTGATGGCGATGGTGATGATGGTGGTGATGATGGTGTTGATGTCTGCGGGGGCAGAAAGAGGCGCTGAAAGGTCGACAGATCGAGCCCGTTGAACGAGATTCGGAAAGACGACGTTTGGTTCCGTACTGTGCAGGAGCCGAATCGGTGCGAGGGGTTTTCGCATGTGTCGATTCATTATCCTGTTCCAAAGAATTTCGCTTTCCTGCTGACATGCATCCCAACTTCTCGTTGTTGCTGGGTCCGGGTGCATTTGTCTGTACCGATGCATTGCATTGACGATGCGAATTGGCTCCGAGCTCCTCTGTCGTCGACTCTGGGCGCATCTTTAGATTCTTTTCGCGATTGGCAAGAGATGCACGTGTCTTTTCACTAACTGACACGCGGCGACTGGTGGGAGTCATTTCTTGTTCTTGTTCTGATGACTCCCGGCGGAGCTGGGTAAGTTGTTTGCACGCTGGAGGTCTTCTGCGTTCCGGAGAACGATCACTGTGTGAAAACTCGCGGCTCGTTGAAGATCGTGCATGGTACGGAGAATGTTCATGGGGTGCCAGTTCCCTGCACGCTGCCTTTCGTCTACGGTGTGGAGAATGATCTCTGGTTGCCAGGTGTCTATCCTCTGAAGGTCGTGTACGGTCCGGAGAAAGTTCACTGGGTGCCAGTTCTCTGGACGTTGAAGGTCTTCTGTGGCGTGGAGAGTGTCCACTGGTTGCCATATATCTGCGCGGTGACGATGGTCTATGGTGCGGATAATGTTCACTGGTTACCAGATGTCTCTCCGTTGAAGGTCGTGTACGGTGCGGAGAATGTCCACTGTGTGTCATTTCCCTGGACGCTGAAGGTCTTCTGTGGTGTAGGGAATGTTCACTGGTTGCCACATGTCTGGCCGTTGAAGATCGTCTACGGTGCAGCGATTGCTCACCCAAGCTTACTGAAAGGTGCCTCTTTCGCACTATCTGCGTCTTAGCCGACCAGGAAAACGTTCGGCTCTTTTTGGCCAGTGCTCCCGCGGTGTCTCTTGCAATGGGTGCCAAGGCAGCACTGGGCAGGTCGCTCACGGTTCTTCCCCACTTTGGTGAGCTGACCAGATCTTCTGGTATGCTTGGAAACTGGAGCCAGGGGTAGGTCTTCATTGACGTCAGTGACCTGCGGTGCGCGTCTGCATTCGTACTCTGAAGAGCCTGTAAACAAACAAAATGCAATCGGTCACTTTACCAAAAAGACGCTCGCAAGCACACGTAGTACCTAACGTTAGAATTATTACTTGCAGAGCAGCTTTATCAGACGTATGTGATATGGCGTATCGAAGCATGTAATATAACTAAGCCTAAAACAACGTGAACTGTGTAACAAGCACGTGCTTGAACATGCCATACCACCAAGAGCGTTGAGCTATATTGTATAGTCGTCATTATTATCAGCCACAGCATCGAAAAGTGTAGCTGCGTAGTTGCACGTGTTGTCTTACAGACAGATCTCACCACTGTATTTAGGGTATGCACTCGTAGAGTTTACAACACCAAGACGCGTAGACGTCCTTCCCTCACAGCACGGTTAACGTGGCTCCTTAGAAGCGAATCATGACAAGCGAATGAGAAGGAGACAGAAACTTGGCCCGATAGCGCTATCACATTCTTTACCTTAAAGGGTTCACGACAGCTAAATTTTTATAATAACCCGTGTTACATAGACTCATCACTGTGCATTCACAAATAAGCTGGCAAAGTTTTAGCACATTCGGTCAAGCACTGCCTAAATCAAAACTAATGATGACGACGACAAAGACAATGACTTTAATAAACACAGGCGTAGCCTGAGAGTCGGGAAACACTGGCACGCTCGCTAGCCACTACGTAACAAGCAGTCAGATGTGCAAGCGTATCCATTCCAGCGTACGATATTGCTACGTGGTCAGCTGCGCCTGAAATCAAGGTACCCTAGTTTTATTCTGCTTAACATTGAAATCGAATGACTGCAGCAGCTGAAACTCGTGAGGTAGAAGATGACGGCTCCGCTCGTTGCTGCACATGACGTCACACGTACCGCGGCGAAATGGCAGTCGCCGGTGGTTGCCAGCTGTAGATCCCGCCCATCGCCGGCGACTTGTCCTGCATTGCACTGAAATATTTTTTGCGGCCCACTTTTCATAACTGTAAAGGTATTATACATATACCCTCTACTTCTAGTTGTCGCTGAAAACCACTAACTTACGGGTGAACATGCTGTTGCCGCTTTACAGGTTCTTCAAGTTTCAGATGATTACCTATAGGCGTGAACGTCTCACTCACTTGCAGATTGTCATCCCGCGGAAGCTGCTGAAAGCCGTGTTGAGAGCTACCTCGAGACGGTGCACTCCCCGGACCTGCAAAATAGCGGACATCGAACATTGCCATGTCACAGAAACAAACATCTAATCAAAAACCTCTATCTCGCGTTCATCTACGTCCTGACACCTGACGAAGATCACAGGTACCTTGTTTGAACCCAGGAGCTTCGTAGAGGAGAGGTGCAATGGCTCAATAGTTCACATATCGTTACCGCAATTTGAGCTGCGTCATTTGATCAAACTTGTCGCTGTGCGGTGGCACATAACAGGTGTACGTAAGCATTACCGTCTCGTTTACGGTTGCTCCGCCGTATGCACTAGATGAGAAAATATTTGCTTTTGCGACAAAACGCAACTACGCAGGAGTGCTGTCACCCATTACCTCAGCACTCTCAAATTTACTCAGCTAGCTGGCCGCAGTAACAAACTTTAGTCCCGCTATAGGGTAAACTTTGTGGCTTTCAAAAGCGTAGAAGGCGAAAAAAAAAAGGGGAGGGGTGTTAGATTGTACCGAATTTCGGCCACTGTGGTCATTTGAAAGGTGGAATTTTCCCCATCTGGTGTGTGGGTAATCGAAGAAGATTTGATTCACGGTGAGGTTCCAATTACTGCATGAAATGCCTCACAAAAAAAACGCATCTCCACAAAGTGAATGATGACGAGTGGGCGAGTGTAGGTCCTAAAGTCCATAATGCCTACGTCGAAGTCACTGACTATAGTATAAAGAACAGGCGCACAGATGAACGGGTGGACTCAGCGGTGGTAGGCACTTCCCGTCAATCGTTTTGCCCCTTTGACTATAGCGGCGTACGAACCACAGTGGAACTGTGGGCAATCATTTGAACTCACTAATGAGACTAAAAGCGTGTCATTTGCTCGGCGAAATATCAACGGTAATTGAAGGAGTGCCAACACGCACCGAAGCACGAATTGGCACGAAAACAATGTGAAACCGGCGCTGCCGCAGAACGCGCAGTTACAACCACTGGCACCAAACTGACTTCCATCTTTACAGTATGGGACGAGCTTTGAATTTTTCTTTGAAGCTCATAAAAAGGACCCTCACCGCGATATTTTCGCTAGCATAATCAATTTGCTGTCGCAGCTGGAAACGGCACGTGCTTACCGTAGCCGAATGCATCAGTAGGTGGTCCAAGGCTTGCAGTGGAGGCACTTTGCAGCAAGCCAAAGGGTGCAAATGGGCCACCTTGCATTGGTTGCATCTGCGCCGAGTACAACGATGAAGCGGCTTGCCCCGGCGCTGCTGGCCCAGCGTACATCGACTGGAGGTGAACACAGCATCGCATCCGGACGTTAGGTGACGCTTGCTTTGTTTGTTTCATGGCCGAAAGATTGAGATGAATCAGGAGAGAAGGAAGGGTGTCTTCTACAACCTGTCACTGTATTTGTTCGCGGGCAAACGGAAACCAAGCAGCAGTTCCCGTGTTCATCCATATAAAGCGCATCATTCTCCTCAAAAGTATAACACAACAAAGCTACCCAGTGGATTACTGTTGTTGAGTCATGTACACGAGTAGCTGACAGGAAAAAGGAAAATTGTATTTGTACAAAAACGTGAAACTGCTGCGGAGGGATACCGATTGCGAAAGACCAAAAAGCGGAGTTGAGTTGTCGAACGTCAACAGACATGTTGCGTATGTGTGAATGCAAATAAGCATAGTGCACCGCCAAAGATAGGAAGGCCCAACCTCGTCGATGCACTGGAACGACTAGATATTTTAGGACCACATTAGATGATAAGCAGTTATCGGGACCGTCACTTACTGGCAAGAATTGGTGAACTACAGGCCTTCATCGTCACTCTTGTGATCTTCCCTCCAGCATCGTATAGCCCCATTAATTGCGCTAGAACAGAATTTCTACGAGAATGTGACGACACAACATTTTCTACACTTTGTAAAGCGTGCCCTCACGAATTCGCCCTTGGGCACGGCCAATAATTGAAGTGGCTTCAAACAATGACATATAGTCATTATTTCCGTTATGTTTCGAAAATACAAGGGGTCACACACCTCCAACGATATCCGCCGGATCATTGCACCCGCATACGAGCAGCTCCTTTCATTTCTTTAGGCTGCATCGCGCGAACTCGTCAAGAAAAATCTTCATGCCACGAGAAGATCGCGTGTATATTAATAAATTTCAATTCGGAAAAATTACCTTCTGGAACCACAAAATTTCCGCAGCCGTGGTGATAAGAGGGTTACGGTTCTGACCCTAAAGTCGAGGCTTAGATCCCGGCTGCGCCGTTCAAATTTCGATGGAGGCGAAAGTGCGAAAGGGCCGTGTATTACGCGATGTCGGTGACCATTAAAAAAAAAACGTGGTCGAAATGCCCAGAACCCTCCACTAGGTCGCGCTTCGTAAATTATATCTTGATGTTGGCACGTGATAGGCGAGATCTTATTATTAAAAGCTCAAAGGAGTTATATGCTTAAACACGCGTATAGAACTTATACTATATTATGCCGAGTAAACACGCCCCACCTGCATGCCGGTGTTCCAAGGATCCGGCGGCGGTGACGGCCATGGAACATCTTTCGGTGTGGGCTCGGGCTGCAACATACGTAGCTGTGGCGTGTTCGGCCACCGAGCACTGAGCCAGGGGTAGAAAGGATTCGGTACAGCCGGCGGTGAACCGTAAGTCCTGCGGGAACACATGAGCACAGCTTCCAATTTACTATGCCACGTCTTCTTTGCACTACTTAGTTCAGAAATTTATGTTATGGGTTATTCCACGCCAACTGTCCCAACCTTGGCACTCGACCACCTGCGATTTACTCTAAAAAAATGCAGAATTATCTACATAAAACAGGAAGTGTCTCCCCCCAAAAAATTTTTTGCGAAAAATTTTTTCAGTACCTCAAGCCTTATTTAATTTTCTTCGGAGAGCTCAGAACCATAGCTCGTAAAACACGTTGTCGAAAAATTCGTTCTTTCTAAATTAGCTTACGACAAATGCTTACCTTTAGAACGATGGTAGACGTTTTACTTAAAATATGTTTTAAAAGTTTTTACGCTTTCTTGGATTTTTTTATGTAACCTCGAATCTGGAGAATCTGGTCCATATTGTGGACTTTTTCATAGAAAGACAACTTTAGGAAAAGTGTGATAGCTGACATTAGCACTTTTCCAGAATGTTTTACTCTAAATAAAAAATGATTTCAGGCGTATAAAGTGCGAAATAAAGTTTACAGGTGGCGACAGATTTGCAAAAATGTTCACTTTTGCATATCTTCGGCCGTGAATTCAACATTGACGTGGTCCTACTAAAGATATGCTCAATAGCGGATTTAGTAGCAACCTTCGTTTGCTACTCATTCAGAAATTTTAATGAAACTGATGTTTGTTTTAGGCGAGAAAAATATTTTTTTTTAATTTGTGTGTGAACGGTCTCGGGTTTGCACGTGCTTATACGCCGTCAGAAAGCGTCGTAACAGTAAGGACAAGCTGCACGGACGCGGGCATCATCTGGACTACATAATCAACTTTTTTCGTGCTTACTTAAACTATTTACAAGCTAGTACCGTCCTTGGTGAACGAGAAACTTAGCCACATACCTCGCCACATACTGAGATTATAGAAACTACGCAGAAATCTTTGCCTCTGAAATCTTTCAAGAAATATATTAAAGCTTACCTTCTATCCTGTCCCCAAGATTGATAAGTTCTGTATTTAGCGGTCATATGTTTCTCTGGTTTCATTATTTGTAGTGTTATGAATCTTTTTTATTACTGTACAAGTATGTACTCCATTTACTCTGTACAAAAACAATGTTACGCATGCATTATTAGTGTGTTATATTGTATTTCTTTTTATATTGCATGCTCTGAGTGGTGCTTTCGGGTACTTGGGTCCCGTCAGGCAGAGGACGTCTGCCTTTTGCCCTTGTATCCGAGACATACATTTGTCTGAAATAAAGACAACAACAACAACAACATGCAGCCGTCCGCTACGGCAGCCTGCGTATATGCTTACGCAGCACCGGGAAGTGACACCCATGTGTTCAACGTACCACTACTTATATGCTAGTTAGAGAAAGACTGAGCCGACATGCCCCTACCGTGTGGTAGGTATCAGCCACCTCTGCACAGTACTGGCAGAGGCCGGAAGAGTCAAAATGTTCAAGCAGTGCCGGGCACCGTAGCTTATTAATAAGTAGACGGAGAAGAATTATCTCGACCACCTTTCTGAGTCCTTTGCAGGGCGCAGGAAAGCGGCGGTGGGAGTCCCGGTAATAGGTAAATATGTCTCTATAAGTTAGGAGATGAGCGTTCCCTTCTGGATCACAGGGGGTCATCGTCGGGGGAGGCAGTGGCCCGGGGAATGAGTGCGCGGGCGACAGCGGGCACCGCCTCATTGCCTGTTAGGCCCTGATGGCCAGGAGTCCAGATTAGTTAGCGGGGAGGGATGGCACGGGGAAAGCAAATACGTCACGTGCGTTTCGTGACCCTCGCTACTTTTTCTTTGTTTTTGAAAAATCGGCTTTAGAGTGCGATTGCGCGCGCAGTTAGAGTTTAAACTGAGTGTCCTGGTCATGTCACTGAAGGAAGTTGATAAGTAATTTTGCAGGAATATTGTAGAAGGCTTCGATTAGCCGACCTACATTTACTCCCCACGTCTTTCACAGTCAAAATGCCCGAGTTGACATCGTCCCCTTATTTATAATCTCTATCTTTATTATGTTTTGGTAGCAAAATGGTAATATCAGCATCGTGTTCAGTTACAGCATCATCGACTGCATCGAAGTCTAAGGGTCGCACATGCAGCAGAACGGCGTGGTATTCTTCGTGGTAAGCTACTAAAGAAAGAAAAAGTGCAAATTGCAGCAGATTAGCATATTTCTGAAGAAAACTAAGTATTCGTAGTGGTAAAAAAAAGTGCGAATTGTCCCTGCTTTGTAATGCGCAGTTTTTCATACCAGGTACGCGAAACCCTTAATGCGTGCCCCGCTCTTTTTGAACAACAAAAAGATTTTGATGTTCGTTCTTACATTGCCCAACGTTGACCACTTCGCCGCTGTGATTACATCAGTGCGTCCACAGTAATTCTTGAAACAACGTTACAATGAAAAGCAGCGCCAGTTTCACGAAATAAAATGGAACCCATTTCATCGATCGACTGCAACCCGTGAGTGTAGAACGCGGCACTTTTCTGACTTCGCATGTGGATCGGGTTGTCATTTCTCTTTCTTCTCCAATACCCTCCATATTATGCAGACCACCAACTTCGAAGTATAGTAACTTTTAAGCACACGCGGATTTCTTGCTAAGGCATCGTACTTTTCTAGTGCGGCGCAAATCTATCGAAAAAAAAAAGCCGTTTGAGAATAAATACGTCAAAGCACTGACTTTGCCTCTCATACACTTTGAACCGACATTTCCCAATGAGCGCGAAATGATATAAAAAGCACAAAACCATTTTTCCCCCGTCACATGCAAGCAACGCCATGCATGCGGCAGCTTTTTCAATCCTCTGTGGGAGCGCCGCGGTGCGGAGACAAAAGCGGGCCACGCCCACCTCTGGAACACTCTCTCTCCGTGAGATTGAGACGGCAGAAAAAAAAACACGCCGCGCACCCGCCATCTCGGAGGTCATGGTCCGTTACTATAGTATGATGTTTCTAGTTCGTCGATGAGGAATGGCAATTCTAGTTGGCCTCTTATTGTGCCCAATCATAGATCATTGTTCACCAGCTAGCGCCTGCATGGCATGGTTAGTCAGACATGCAAGGTACCGTCGTTGCTACGTGGTCACCTTTCCACTGCGCGCGTATACTCTTCCCCACTTCCACAGCTTTCATACTCTGCGCTGGCGGGACTCTGACGCAACCGGCATGCCCCACACAACTTCCAGTTTTTACAGGCGTTTAAGTCATTCGAAGAAAGTATAGCTCCACTGGATTTCGATTAGGTGATTCGTTTTTTTTTCTTACTTAAAATTATTGTCCGATTGGCGGAGCATTTCTTTTACCGGGCCCACGATAGGGGTGTCTCAGGAACATACAAGCACCAATTCTTCGGCATGGTTAAAATCTTGCAGGAGTTGCCCTTTAAAACATACAGGTACGAAAACGTGTGCCCGCGCGTTCTGGTGCGTCTGCACCTTAAGATGAATGTCTTCTGCTTTAAATATTATTTTTCAAATGAATTGATATTCGTAAATATAGCCCAGCGACCATCGTACACACTTCTGTTCTTGTTCGAGAGCGCAGCTCTTTTCATAGCATGAAATTTCCGTTAAGTCCTGGTCGTTGATAAGAACAAGTGAAGTTTTATTTTCGGTGCCATTTTGACAATAATGGCTACAATAACAAGTACGCGCAACTCTAAAACATCGTGTGTAGGCGACTTTCATATCAATCTCATCAAACTGTTGTTGTGCTTTACGGGTGGTCATAACTAAGATATGACTCCTTTTCCCGCAGTTTTATTTTATCTCACTATTGTTACAGGAATAACAAACAGGTTTGTGAATGACGGAGTCAGTATATTTAAGCAAGTGAGCTCTAGCTATTACAGCTTTGTGTTTACATCTTACTGAGTCAAAATCAATACGCACGGTGGGAACGGTGGTGAGCCTACGGCGAGTAGCGGCGAATGCACGGGACACATTGGGTGCGGAGGTAGCGGCCGAGTGAACTGCGGCCCTTGTTCACCCGGAGGTGCGGGTTTCTTCGTTTCCGCGTACCGGTAGTGACGCACCGTCGGCCGTGGCGGGCCTGCTGTCGTGGCGTTCACGGTGAAATGCACCGGTGAGACAGACGACGCTGGTGCGGGTGTAGCAGCTTGTGCTGGTGCGACAGATGCCCTCCGTGCAGCCGCTGCAGACGGCTGCATTGCCGGCCTTGTAGAAGGCGCCTTTGCCAGTGCACTGCTGTCAGCTGCCGTTGAAGTCAAAGGGCCACCGCCACCGCCATCTAAGAAGTCGAAAGCCTGCGACGCGACCGTTTCTTCGACAATGATGGAAGTACGGCGCTTGTCACCCTCTTTGGCGGTCTTCTTGCGGTAGCTTCTCGTAATCACGTTCTTTCCGTTTATGGCCTTTGAGTCCTTTAAGTCCTCTCCTTTTTTGTATTCTACTTTCATTGAGGAAGCAAAGTTATAGATATGTTAACAGTTGCCAAAGTCGCCATGTCCTTCTCTACACTGCTACGTGTTAAAGAAACAAAAAACAAATAAAGTAGAGATTATGGCAACTCCGAGTAAGAATAATATACATCTAAATTCACATTGACAAAGCTACGGGCCCTTGCATGTCCGATATTGGGCATTAAACTTTGACACTCGTTCTGTTGCCCCTATTCTTTCCTTAATACACACCGCCTTTTCACTGCGTTGTTCAATGTTCACAATCGAAATTCAAACGTTGTTTCTGTCACACAGATACAAAACATCCGACACAAACTACAGGCAATCTGACAGAGCAGAAGCGTTCTACGACGCATTATACGCACTCTTGGGACTCCCTTCAGTCTATGGAGTTGCCCAGCTCTAACTTCTTAACCATTTTTTAGAGCTCTTGAGAACTAGCTGGAAAATTTCGTGAGCTTTTTTTCATTGACATCACCAACGTCATCCACAGCAGGAGAAAGTCTCTCCCAGTCACCTCAAATTCAGGTCATTTTACACCTGAAACACAGTGCAAAGTATATATCTTACACCGTGGCCTGCAACTTCGGTTAATTTCATTGCCTTTCCTAACCCTCATCCGCTTTCAGCAACACTTCCCATCTCTTGGTATCTATTCATTTGCCCTGACTGACCACCAGTTTTCCGATCATTTTATATGAGCATCCCGGGTCCACTTATAGATGCGAAGCATCTCTTGCTTGGGCCTATGTACCGCGGCGTCGGCGGCGTCCACAATAACACTACGCATGCACAACTATCCTCCTTCCTTCTCTCCAACAGCTGCGCGTTACTCTCGGTACTTATCTCCTATCATCCGCTTGCGCTCACTCCCCCCTCTCTCTCTCCTCTAGGCATCCCTCCCAGCGGCGTTAACACCGCCGTTGCGCTTGCGCGTCCCCTCTCTGTCCTCTCTTACGCTCCCCCTTCTCACACCTCGCAACGCCGACGCAGGGAGCTTCTGCTAACCTACGGTCACTTCCCCTCTCCTTTAGGCATTCCTTCTCGTGGCGTTTACACCGTCATTGCGCATGCGCGTCCCCTCACCCTCTCACCTGCGCTATACCTCTCGCTTCGTATCGCCGACGCAGCGCCGCGATGAGCGCCAGTGTCACCGCCTGAGTAAGCTTTAGCACCCGCGGCTTTGAATCTACACATGGTTCCCTTTAGCCGGAGATGGCGTAATTTTTTGTTGGTTAATGTCAACTAGGATATGCGTTACCCGTGTTTATTATCTTATTCACACACCTATCTTCCTATCATTTTGCGATCCTTGTAACGGGCCCACATATATTCCACTTACCCGTCAACTTAGAACTTGTCGCTCCGACGACACCTTGGCCATCACCTGGCGTCGCAGGCGTCTTAATAGCATTTTCAACAGTGAAATAGTTGACCTTATAGTCACCGTATGCAGCGCAGGGAGCGAAGCCAAAGTTGCCTTCGTTGATATTCTGCTCGCATAGACTGCACACCGGCGGCGTGTAGATATGCACGGGCTGCGGGGTCGGGGGCTCCACTGTTTCGAGGGACTTGTCTTCGACTGTGGGGCGGTTCTTGTCTCGCTGTCGTCCTTTCTCTTCCTTCGCGTACTTCGTCTTCGTCTTACCAGACCTTGAGACGTTGCCTACCCCTTTGTCTCCGCCCTTGTCGCTGCTCTTTTTGCCTGAGCGCTTCTTGGTGGCGCTTTTGCTCAACTTTGGCGTCGGAAATGAAGAGGTGCTTCGTCCACTGCCGCGGCTTTTGGAGCCGACGGAGTCCCGACGACTTTGCTGCGCAGTAGACAGCGCGGATGGCGACATCGAGGTACCCAAGAAGCTGGCGTAGCTTTTGCTAAGTCTGCGCAGGCGCCGCCTGAATGCAGAGCCACTAGCTTCAAGGAAAGGCCGCTTACGCCCCACTCTTTTCATGATACGGTCCGCGTCTCTGCTGACGGCCTCTACGTCGAAAGGCGAGAGCGCGGTCAGCGACTCCGGCTGGAACAATTTCTCGCCCTTGATCAAGCGCTCGATCATATCGTGGTCGCTCTTGTTGTCCAGATTCACGTCGCTAAAGCGCCTATCGGTGACCGGGTCATCAACGACCGGCGGTGATCCAATCGAGTCATCGGCAGTAACTTCCTCCTCGTCCCAGCAAATGCCCTCAATTGCGCCTGAGCACGGGCTGCAACTCCATCCGGTACCATGACTCAACAATAATGACGCACTGCGACTGCTTCGATTACTGCCCATCGTATGTTCTTCCTGGAAGCGTTTCGTCGATGTGAGCTGAATAGTTTACTCTCGGCGCTTCTGGACTGTTTGGCGCAGTGTTCAGGAGCGTAAGAACGCCTGGCAGCCCGTCCAGAGAGAAATCGAACGAGTCTTCGATGATGCTCGAGCTCGCTCGCGATGCGCTGATGCGCTGCTATGACTGCGCGTGATGGTGTAGTGAAGATGATGATGATGATTGTGATGACAATGATGATGATGACCTACATTGCTCGCTCACATCCACCCCGGACGATTAGCCATGAAACGAATAAATTGTTTTTTAATGTACGCGTATGAATCGAATGGACATTGAGAAATTTGATGATAAAAATGTACGGTCTGGTACCACCTTCCCTTTCTTTTCCATATGTGCGGCGGCTACATTCTCGGCGCTGACAGCAAAAATGCATAATGCACTTTTTATTTCGTCTTCAACAACTAAGTTGTTTGAGATCACCGTAATTGGTTGGTTGGTTGACCTTTTTAACCTGGCGCAACCCACTATGGGAGAGACAAGAAGCATATCTGAGCTCTGAACAGCAACGCCAACTTATACATCTTCCTGTAGCTAAGCAGACTAAACTGTATTCCCGGAGCCCGAACTTTCACCCCTATTTGTGGAGTAATTGGTCTGCTGGAAAAAGGAATAATCACCACCACGAACTAATACGCGATCTCTTCACCATCTTTTTCGTCGTCGTCTACTTCATTTCGTACATCGCTCCGAGAGCATTAATGGCGATTTCTCTGAGGGTGAGGGTAGGGGGGATAGAATAACTTTATGGGCGACAGACCGAGTGCACTTCTTGGCTTATCCCAGTTACTTGAGTATCACGCTAGCAGAGCCGCCACTGAAACCATTACGGTAATCATAAAAAGGGCTAGTGTAACTTTTATTTACTTTTTTTATCCACAGTGTATCAATCATTTTTGAATGCTATATAGTTGCGAGTAAAATCTCCTAACTTCATTTGACTCTAAACTTGACGTTAAGAGCCAGTATGCGCCATGAGTGGTAGGAAACAAAATCAAAAGAATAATGCACAAAACGTCGTACTTCACCATCAAAGGCTCTGTAGCCTGTGACAATAACACCACTGTTACGCTCAATGCAGGTGGGCACAGTCTTAAATTACAATAGCCAAAACGTCCAAGAAAGACACAAGCAGCATCTTTAGGCTCTTAACAGCAACGCCAACTTAAACATCTTTCTGAAATACCAAGCAGACGAAACCTCATTCTCGAAGCACGAACTTACATCTTGATCCTCTCCTAATAACACAAAAATAGACTGTAGTCGAATTCTGCTTAGACACACATGGCATACGTCACAGGTGCACGCATAAACAGTGCTTCAAGTGCGAACTATCAATGACGACTATAACTCATTAGTCATATAGAACTTTTATGCGATCACATTTTCTTATATATTCTTCGTTTCTTGGGCAATCCCTCCGAATGGGTGTGAGCCCTATATAGAGGTAATCATCGTCATCATTACCACAGCACACGTACGGGCCTGCAGGAAACGCCCAAGTGTTTTGCCCCGTTCTACCTGACGCGGATGATGTTGTCAAGATGCGAATCTATACCGATCACAACGTAAGATAAATCTTGTCTGTGCTTCGAATTGAACTGGAAGTACTGCCTGTTTCAACCGTCACCAGGTACATACTTTCCCCAAGCACCTGCTTCGTCACAAAACATTTCAAGAATAAAAAGAAGCGGCAGCAGCAGCAACCAAGCAGCTTCACTGCAAAGCCTGCACATTATTTCATAAAACCACTCAATTCTTGGCCAATCTCCCACAGTGGGTATGCCCCATGGTCAATAGGTTAGAGATGTTCATGGAGCGTACTTAAAAGTTATAGAAACTTTTGCAAACATCTACCTCACTCATTTTCCTTTAGAACATTTAAACCGTTAAAGAAAATGAGAAAACCTTGGGTCACACTTGCTATTAGGCAATCCCCCAGCGTGGGTATGCGCCACATCGTCAGGGGTCTTGACTTGACTTGACTTGCTATTAGGCGTTTGAAAACCCGAAAAAAAAATAAGCTTTTCCATGCATTCTTGAAATCGCGAGAGGAAGAATTACTACAGCAGTGTGAAGCTTTCAGAAATAAACTAAACGGCGCTCTCCGAAAGGCGGAGATTGCGTATTATGAACGGTTGTTTTCTGGTACCTGAACAAGGCACCCCGATGCAGCTTTGGAAGCAATAAACAGTGTTTTAGGGCGCTACAAGGAAGACTTGACGCCACATGGAATCACGTTAAACAATCGTGTATTAAGTGGTGCAATGCTTGCTGATTCTTTCAATAAGTATTTCCCTTCTGGTATACCATTAATTAACAACATCCTGCAAATCGATAGCTCAATTATTAGAAATACTGAAAGCCTTTTTCTCCACCCGGCAGACGAACCACAAGTTTTCAGAACACTTATGAGTCTTAAAAATATTAGTGCATTAGATATTGTCAATTTTCAGATCGGTCCCACAAAATTAGTTTAAGAGCATTTAGTCCCGGTACTTGTGTATCTATTTAAGTTAGCGGTAGAGTCCAGCGAATTTCCCCGTAATATGAAGCGCTCTCGAGTCTCTGCTGTGTTTAAAGGTGGCAACTTGCTGGGAAACTATCGCCCAATATTGATTATTATGGTGTTTGCTAAAGGTATCGAAAGAATGCTGCACTCCCGATTATCCTACCTTTTAACTAAAGATGACGTTATAAGCGACGCTCAGTTTGGGTTTCGTAAAGGAAGTTCTACAGAGTTAGCTGTGTTAAGGCTAAAAGAAATTATTTTAGAGAACATGGAAAACAGGCTATATGCATTAGGTTTGTTCATTGATTTCACCAAGGCATTGACCATAGCAGGCTACTTCATAAGTTAGTAATCTATGGCGTATGAGGTACTCCCCTGGCTTTATTGAAGTTATATTTAGCAGAGCGATCACAATCTATGTGCTTAGGTAACCATCACTCATCTTCATTGGCTGCCAGTAGAGGTGTCCCGCAAGGAAGTGTATTAGGACCCCTAGTTTTCAATGATATTGTGAATATCAACAAGTCGGTAAAATTTATAATATATGCTGATGATGCCACGGTCTTGTTTTCTCGTGCAGATACAGATACGTTGGTACAAAGTTGTAATCGTTTCTTTTGTAATATTACATCATGGTCACTATAAAATAAACTTAAAATAAACCCGAAGAAAACGAAGGTAATAATATTTAGAGCTAAGAATAAGATTCTGAACATTAAACAAGATATTATTTGTGCAGACCAAAAAAATAGATATTGTAGAAGAACATAAAATTATCGGTGTAACATTTTCATCTCATTTAGGTGTGGACTCTCATGTAAGTCATTTATGCAAGAAACTTTCTTTTACAGTGGGAGCTCTGTGACGATGTCGTGAAACCCTCTCTCCAGAAATAAAATTCAGCATATATTCAGCACCCTTTCAATCCCACATGCATACTGCAGTCTGGTTTGGCTTACTACAACTCAACGCAACATCTACAGAATATTGCTTTTGCAGAAGAAACCTGTCGGTCACATTGCCAACACTGGTTATCACCGACGTCGACATATTTTCGCAAGTACAGTATAATTAAAATTTAATATATGTACGAGTTCAGCATCCTGCGATCATTTTACATATGTTTTTCTTCATGTAAACAATTTATCGAGTTCACGGCTGCACTTCAACCTAACAGTCACGCTATCGATACTCGGAAGGTTGGAGGCTGGCTTATACCGCGCTTTCGCACCGACTATAAACTTCAGTCGTTGAAATATAACCTCCCATGTATTCTTAACAAGCATAAACATTTACATAAAACGGCGCCAAAGACATTACGTGAAATATTTCGAATTACTAATGTATTCATACATTTCAATTATTTCTTCATGCTGTACTACATTTCATTGTATACATTTATGTATGGTTAGCCACCATGCTTTTTTGTTTTATTATATTGTGTGGATATTATTGTTTCATGTAGCGTACTGCCAAAATAACAGGTGTACTATCGCTGTTTTTTCTTGTACTTTTAGAATTACAAATTTTTTCTGTAAATAAACTTAAGTATTATGTTATTGTTTGTTATTGGATACACGTTCATTCAAAATAATTCCTTCTTACGTTTGTACAGGTATTGTCTTATTATTTGTTTTTGTAAATATTTTTTCTACCATGTGTAATCATGACTTGTACATATTTGGTGCAAAAATTTTTAACTCTTACTTGTTGCCATGTAACTGGTCTTCTGGGCCTTAGTCGAGCTGTTTGATACAGCTTTCAGCCCAAGAGGAAGTGTTCATGTTTATAAGAGGGAAAAGAAGAGAAAAGTGAGCCCCGTAACTGTCTGCATCAGGGAGCGGCACCTCAACGGTAGCTCACAGGGCATGGGGGTGAGAAGGGATTAAAAGTATAAAAATAAAGGTGTAGAAAGAGAGAAACAGAAATCAGGACACCATCCAAAATGTAATGTTTCGTTTTATTCTGGGAAATAAAAAGAAAGAAAGAAAGAAAGCAAGAAAGCAAGAAAGCAAGAAAGAAAGAAAGAAAGAAAGAAAGCAAGAAAGAAAGCAAGAAAGAAAGCAAGAAAGCAAGAAAGAAAGCAAGAAAGAAAGCAAGAAAGAAAGCAAGAAAGCAAGCAAGCAAGCAAGCAAGCAAGAAAGCAAGAAAGAAAGCAAGCAAGAAAGCAAGAAAGCAAGAAAGCAAGAAAGAAAGCAAGCAAGCAAGAAAGCAAGAAAGCAAGAAAGAAAGCAAGCAAGAAAGAAAGCAAGCAAGCAAGAAAGCAAGCAAGAAAGAAAGCAAGCAAGAAAGAAAGCAAGAAAGAAAGAAAGAAAGAAAGAAAGAAAGAAAGAAAGAAAGAAAGAAAGAAAGAAAGAAAGAAAGAAAGAAAGAAAGAAAGAAAGAAAGAAAGAAAGAAAGAACCGAGCAGCCCTAGCTGCATCTTGCTCCTAGGTGTGGTGTCATTTGCCCAACAAGAAGTCCTTCGAAATAAACACCATTGCAGCTGACAAGTAGCATTACATTTTCCGATCCACAGCTGCTGACTTCCTAACTATTCATTCATCATTAGCTCACTTGACGCAACTTTTCAGGGGCGATGCACCTCAAGGACGAGACTTGTGCAATGTCCGTTGTCACGGCTATACATTGTATGGGGCAACGCTCAGGTAACGCATGGTATAGTCGAAACATATGTCATTTTTATATGTCATATGTCAAAACATATGTCATATGTCAGGTTTAATAATAGACTATAATATTAATCGTAATTGTGACAGAACTTTATAAAAACACTTACAAGTACGGACCCCTTACTAGTCAGCGACTTCCACATACAAAATATGGACTTTACGAGCTTCACCCACTCGTCATGATTCACTTTGTGAAGAAGCGTGAAAATTTTTCTCGCTTGACCATGAACATATAAAAGGTGTAGACGGGCGCACAGAGGGCGGGGGAGCAAGAGGGCGCTTTTCCCCCTTGCTCATCTGGACGCCAAGCCTACCCAGTACCTTTACACAGACGGACCAATCTCCTCCGTCATTCCTTGAAGTGCAGAGCTCCGGTCACGCAGGATTTCGACGACAATGACAGCCAAGGAGTCCTGATGCTACATGTCAAGAGCTGCTCATTTTCCGCCTTTACTCTCGGAAAGCCGGGGACCCAAGGAAGCCTTTTGCGAGAAGGATGTTATCGCTTCATTTTCGTTGTGTGATCGATTGCGAAGCTTTTATTGATTGATATATAGGGTTTAACGTCTTAAATCCACCATATGGTTATGAGAGACGCCGTAGTGGAGGACTCCGGAAATTTCGACCGCCTGGGGTCCTTTAACGTGCACCCAAATCTGAGCACACGGGCCTACAGCGTTTCCGCTTCCATCAGAAATGCAGCCGCCACAACCGGGATTCGATCCCGCGACCTGAGGGTCAGCAGCCGAGTACCTTAGCCACTAGACGGATTGCGAAGCTTGTTAAGACGAAAGAGTTAAATGTCTCATATCAAACGAAAAATTTGAACGTCGGGGTATCACACAGAAGGCTTCAGCGTCCTGCGGCGTCGGGGACGAGAGATGTAAAACATAATCATCCTGTGATGACATCCCAGCGACGCCACAGATTGCCATATTTCATGACGTCATAGTGATGTCACGTGACGGGATCACACAGGATGACGTCATCACATCGTAGCTTGGTCCAAGGACCTCCGATCCCGGAGGCAGTGTTCATAAGGCTTTCGAACGGTGGCAGACCAGAATCAGTAAATACGCATCTCAATCATTATCATCAGCAGCAGCAGCAGCAGTAGCAGCCTGACTACGTACACAGCAGGGCAAAGGCCTCTCCCATGTTCTGGCAGTCACCTCGGTCCTGTGCTTGCTGCTGCCACTTTTCGCAAACTTCCTAATCTCATCTGCCTACCTAACTTTCTGTCTCCCCTCACCCGCTTGCCTTCTCTGGGAATCCAGTCAGTTACCCTTAATGGCCAGCGGTTATCCTACCTACGCACTGCGTGCCCGGCCCATGTGCATTTCTTGTTCTTGATTTCAACTATTGTTGTATTTAGGACATACAGAACGACGCATCCAATGCCTTAACATCATTCTCTTTATTCTCTGATCCCACGCGCTCATCTTTATCTTCTTTCCTATATACATGAACTATGATATCCTTAACTCCGGTTTTTTCCCTGACCCACTCTGCTCTCTTCTTGTCTTTTAAGGTCACCCCTATCATTTTCCTTCCATCGCTCGCTGCGTCGTCCTCAATTTTAGCTGAACCTTCTTTGTAAGCCTCCATGTTTCTGCTACGATGGTAAGTACCGACAAGATGCAGCTGTTATATACGTGTTTCTCTAAAGATACTGGCAATCTATTATTCATGATTTCAGAATGCTTGCCGAATATGCTTCGCCCCATTCTTAGTCTTCTACTTCAGTCTCGTGGTACGGCTCCGCTGTTACTACCTGTCTTAAGTATGTATGTTCCTTTGCGACTTCAAGTTCACTGCTACCTATCTCAAAGCGCTGTTGTCTTCCGAAGTTGTTGCACATTACTTTCGTTTCCTGAATCTTATTCCTTTAACTGATAAAAAAAAATGAAGATCGTCTTCACCTTCGAGTCAACCCGAGTGCATGCATAAAGGACATGGTGAGTTTTAAATACTTTCTTTTCGATTACACAGTTAGGAAGAGGACAGCGGATGGTTTCTCCCTAATGAAGAACCCTTTGCGCGCCTATGACAAAAGATGTGCTTTAATTATCGCATTCGCTCTTTGCAGGTGGCATCTAATGTGGCACGAGCGTCCTCATGGTCGATAATGAGGTCGCTTTCTGTGGCTCGCGCCCCGTACCCGAGACACACCCGTTCGAGCACATCAGCGTCCTGCTGTGGAGCTAGATTCTGCACGTCACCAAAATGCAAGAACCTGTTCACCGTGCTGCCTGACTCTGCCTGTCGGAAGCTGCAAGAAATCTACCTGCACAGCTACGGCAGAGCCGTCTGCCTCATCGCTTTATATATAGCCTCAAGAGTGCTTGGTGGAATCCTCATTGCGGGCACAAAGATCAGCGCAAAAAGAAAAAAATCCCAATTTCTATTCGATTTTACTCTGCGAAAACGTAACAGCTTCCCGTCTCCTTTTCCCAGCTGCGAATAGCAGACTTAATTCGCAGATAAACGAAAATCCATGTGACGGACGTTTCGCGGGGTTCAAAATTACGTAAGGGGTTAAATTGCTGTATAACAAATGTTGTAACTTTTAGAGGCTAAGGATTTGAACGCCTATCATTTTCACGTAAGAACGCTCTTTTCACAAACATTCCGACCACACCGTTGGCGTAATTCCTCAGGCAATTTCGCAATATTGGCGTAGTTCTTAGCTACTCTCGAAAGTGTTTGACACGAAAGTGTTTGATGCTGGGTCCACCAAGACCTCAGTGATGTATTTCCGTCACGGAACTGATGTCGAAAATGCACGCGATCAAATGGCAAAAGAACAAAATTTCATCAGCGGGTGTCGAACCCGTGACCTCTCAGTCCACTACAACAGACGCTGGACACACTATCCAGTGATCCGCAGTTGCACACCCGTGGCGTTTTACAAAGACTTCCTTTTTTATATATCCCTCACTTTCCTATCGCCATGCTTGCCGTCGGCGGGGTGGTGTCGCCCTCTGGTAGCATTAACGTGTCGCATTATACCCATAGCCTGCTTGGAACGCTTCATTGGTACTTTATGTCTAGAATATACTCTAGGCACTATAGTTGGTACGCGTTCGTCCCATTTGGCGTGTTTCCGATATGAAAAGTTTAGTTTTGTCGCAAGGTGGCGAGATTACCTCTAGCATCGGCCTGGCTTAAAGCATTCATCCATACAGAAAATTGCTCTACGACGCGAGCCTATCTCGTCTGGCTGAAACCCCGCGGTCTCTGCTTACGCTTCCTTCAAAATCAATCACAGTCGGGCTAAGGAACGACACGGAAGCGCGTCTATGACGACAGTTTATAGTGTCTAGAATATTTTGTTTATTAAGTGCTTCTTGGTGGCCTCCTTGCGGGGGAATGAGCATATGTTGAGCCAACGTGCATCTTAACTACTTCATCTACCACAAGGGCTATATCGGGATTTTAGGCGTTAGTCATCGGGATGGAGATCTGCGAGTCCGCGTCAATGTAGGTGCATCCATGTCAAACGGTACTATAGCTGCCAAACACCGTACGACATTGTTCAGGTGTCACAGGTCCCATTAATTCGGGAGGCTATCACCGGGCTAATTCCAAGGGCCGAGGTATCGGCCCCCCGAACCGCACCGCGAAAGCGTGGACAATTTAAAAGTGGTCCTTTTTGGCGCGCCAGCGGGCGCCGGCTGTGGCCCAAAGAACAAGTCAGAGCCGAGAGTTGATAAACAAAACGAAATTATATTCCCAATAATGGCAGATCAAAAACAATACACAAGTATGCACACTCCACAATAGTTGCATACAATATGTCACCAATCAAACAACGTACTACACAGTACAATCAGCCACACTCGAAACAACGGATACAGACAACAATACGCACTACAATGCAGTCGCATGCATAGAACAACCAAGACACTTGAAGACTAAAGAAATAGAAAACCTATTCATTCCAAAGTTCTTGGAACAAAAGTCTAGATGATACTCTTCCGAGAATCACTCACTCAAAGTCCAGCATTGTTGTCGTTCCGCTGCCCCCGAAGTTTCTCTTCCAGGAAACCTAGCGTTCCGCTGCCCCCGAATTTTCTCTTCCAGGAAACCTCGCGTCTTCAATTGGCCACTCTCCAAGCTTCAAACTTCTTCGCTGGAAACACGTCGGCTTCACACACGCAGCTGTTGCCATGCGTCTTCGCTCGATAGCGGTAGACACACGCTCTTGCCTGTAGCTCAAGCCTTCACCCCTCAGGTGGAAATCCTCTTTTTCTCCTGCCTTGTCACTACGGGCAAAACCTTCGCCAACTACACGGCGGAATCCCTACGCGCTCTGGCACTAACTTCCGTCTTCTCCTGATCTCTCATCTCGGCTGCTCGATTAAATACCTTCCGCGCGAGATTCAAGAAATTTCTCATCATTTCGTCGGCGCGATGCGCAGCGAACGCTGGGGGAAAGGGCGAGACGATACGGGGGCCGTCCGTGACGGATGACTCAACCCGGCATCACCACGCCCCTTTCCATCAAGAAATTTCGAGGGCTTGCTCGGCCGACGATGTGGGGTGAGGAGGTTCGTCGGCGAACCTACGCTTCCGAGGGGAGAGAGACGCGCGCCCGGGGAGTCTTTGGATGTTTGTTTTCTTTTTTTATCGTTGACCTCGCGGCGTCACTCCGGCGTTTCGTCGCGAGAATTTGGCGGCGCGCCCTTTTTGAGCGCTCGTTTTGTGACACTGCCCCCCACTTTAAGAATATTATCTCATAATATTCAAAACCACACAAACGAGCGCGAACAGTCCCCACTCTCTCAGAGACTCTAACATAGTCCGTCGCTCATGACACGTCACATTCACAATAGATCACTCAATACAATTGTACATTACAATTCAATCTCACAACACATAGAATATAGACACAGGTACATGAATACAATACTCCAACACATACTTCAAGCAATACAAATGTACAAAGGTCTGTCTTTACAACAATTGTACCATACTATACACCACATCACCGTATAAAAAATTTTGATTCAATTGACTTACAGTTGTGACACGGGACAACAACCACTATAACTAAACATATAGCACTGTCAAACACATTCCGAACCGACCTCAACACCTATCCCGTGAACTCCGAGCTGCGCTTGTGTCCTTTCTTGCGGTGCTCGCTCGATTTCTTCTTGTTCTTCCTCGTTCTTTTTCGGCGAGCCCTTTCGAACGACGGTATCTGAGGCGGCGTCTCAGCGATCGTTGTCACTTCCGACACTGCTAACCGGTCATGACGCTCAACCGACCCTGTCCGGTTATTCACCCGCTTGTTCATGTCACTACATTCGGCCTGGCTAGCCGACTCCGTCACCTTTACACTGTCGGATAGTTGAGGTCGTGCCGACGTAAGTCCAGCTGCCCAGCACGTGAACTCATTCAACACGATCATATTCTCATTCGCTGTCTTTTGCGCCCAGGCTTCACCTTGGGCTCGAGTGAGATCCTTCACGGGATTTTTTTCCGCTGTATCTAGCGGTCCCTGTGTTGGCGGGGGCTCCATCTTCGGGTCTTCCCCCAAACGTTCTGGTTCGTTCGGCCCTCGCGCCCCGTCGATGTTTCCGATGACGAGGTCGTACAGGGGGGTCGTCATGCATAGAGCGGTAACCTTCCCGCTGAAGTACGGGGTTTCAACCTCAATCTCTGCTTCGGGAAGCATCTGAACCGTACTGTCAATTAGGCAAACTAGTTTCGTTTTGCCTGTTAACTAACTTTCCCGTACCAAATTTCTCCGCACGATAACAGTGGAGCTGCCGGTATCTCTTAACTCCGTAACCTTCTTGCCCGCAACTTTTCCAGGCAGCGTGGGCATTCCCTTCGTAACACCGGTTGGCTGTTTCGTCATTACAGCACCCACAATAGGAAGTTTCTCCCCAATTTTCAACTCTACGAATCCGTCGGTGACGGCATTATCACCGGATATCGGTGTGCCACTTGCACACAGGATACCTGGTGAGTTTGACTCGCTCCGTTTCGACATGCGTCTGCTTTGTGCCCAGTCTGACCACACTTGAAACATTTTACGACTGTGGGGCTCGTAAAGTTAGTACGACAGTTGTTCGCGCGATGACCCACTCGGTTACACAGAAAACATCGCGGAACGCTCTCCGGTGCACGCTTCTTTTCTTCGGGAGCCGATTTCTTCGAATCTTCAGGACACTCCTTCTTGACCCTGGCCAAATTAGTTCCACCTTGCGCTTCCAAGAATTGATCAGCCAATTCAAGCATGCCTTCAAGTGACTCAACTTCCCTCTCTTTCAAGTACAGCAACAGGCTTGGGTGGCAACTAGTAAGAAATTGCTCTCTAATGAGGAGCTCTCTAAGCTCATCGTACTCCTGTGCTGTCCCTGAAAGTTCAATCCATCAGTCGAAATAATGGCAAAGTCGGGCGGCATACTGCGTAGCCGTCTCACCATCAGCTGGCTTTCCTGTCCGAAATCTGTCCCGGAATCCTTGCACAGTAAATCTAAATCGCTTCAGCAAAGCAGCTTTCACCTTTGCATAGTTGGCTGCACCGGTCGGCGTCAGCCTACCGTACACACTGAGCGCTTCACCACTCAAGCAAGTACTCAAAGCAGTTGCCCATTGATGTTCCGGCCAATTCTGGCTCCTTGCAATCGTCTCAAATCTGTGAAGGTACGCGCCAAGGTCGTGCTTCCTTTCATCAAACGCTACGAGCAGCTTGCTTGAGTTCAAGCGGAAGCCATGATCTTCCCGTTCGCTGCTTTCGACTGTAGCTTGGACCGGAGTTTCACTTCGCTGTTGCAAACTGAGCCGCTCGAGTTCCATCTCATGCTGCCGCTGCCGTTCCCTTTCAGCCATCTCCGCTTCTCTTTCTTCTTTCAGCTGTCGCTCCTTTGCCTCTCTTTCTTCTTTCAGCTGTCGCTCCTTTGCTTCTCTTTCTTCTTTCAGCAGTCGCCCCTTTGCTTCTCTTTCTTCTCTCGCCCATTCAGCTGCCAACTTTTCTCTCTCCAGCTCCAACTTCAATTGCTGCTCTCTTTTTTCTTTCGCTCTCTCAGCTGCCAACCTCTCTCTCTCTTCAACTCAGCTGCTTTTTCTTCCTTGGCTCTCTCAGCTGCCAACCTCTCTCTCTTTAACTCAGCTTCTTTTTTCGCTTTGGCTCTTTCGACCGCCAACCTTTCTTTTTCTAGCTCAGCTGCCTTTTCTTCTTTGGCCCTCTCTTTCTCTTCTTTTTCCTTCTGGGTGACCCACTTCCGTAGTTCGGCGCCAGAAAGACCCATCTTCTCACCAAGAGCGACTAACTTTTCGAGATCCATTGTGTCTCGCAAATAAAACATTGCCACAGGCAAAAATATCTGCCTAGATCAGTACATCAGAACACTCTCGTGCACTCGTTAACGAGAACACTGAGCAACACACAAAATCGTTCCGATAGCACTATCAACAACTCGAGGCTCTTTCTCTCTACTTATTTGGATACACTGTGCACCAAAAGTTCCTGTCGCGGACGCCAGATTAATTGTCACAGGTCCCGTTAACTCGGGAGGCGATCGCCGGGCTAATTCCAAGGGCCGAAGTATCGGCCCCCCGAACCGCACCACGAAAGCGTGGACAATTTAGAAGTGGTCCTTTTCGGCGCGCCAGCGGACGCCGGCTGTGGCCCAAAAAACAAGTCAGAGCCGAGAGTTGATAAACAAAACAAAATTATATTCTCAATAATGGCAGATCAAAAACAATACACAAGTATGCACACTCCACAATAGTTCCATACAACATGTCACCAATCAAACAACGTACTACACAGTACAATCAGCCACACTCGAACAACGGACACAGACAACAATATGCACCACAATGCAGTCGCATGCATTGAACAACCAAGACACTTAAAGAATAAAGAAATAGAAAACCTATTCAGTCCAAAGTTCTTGGAACAAAAGTCTGGATGATACCCTTCCGAGAATCACTCACGAAAGTCCAGCGTTGTTGTCGTTCCGCTGCCCCCGAAGTTTCCCTTCGAGGAAACCTCGCCGAAGTTTCCTTTCCAGGAAACCTCGCGTCTTCAATTGGCCACTCTCCAAGCTTCAAACTTTTTCGCCGGAAACACGTCGGCTTCACACACGCAGCTGTTGCCACGCGTCTTTGCTCGATAGTAGTAGACTCACGCTCTTGCCTGTAGCTCGAGCCTTCACCCTTCAGGTGGAAATCCTCTTCTTCTCCTGCCTTGTCACTACAGACAAAACCTTCGCCGACTACACGGCGGAATCCCTACGCGTTCTGGCGCTAACTTCCGTCTTCTCCTGATCTCTCATCTCGGCTGCTCGATTAAATACCTTCCGCGCGAGATTCCAGAAAGTTCTCATCATTTCGTCGGCGCGATGAGCAGTGAAGGCTGGGGGAAAGGCGAGACGATACGGGGGCCGTCCGCGATGGATGACTCAACCCGGCATCACCACGCCCTTTTCCATAGAGAAATTTCGAGGGCTTGCTCGGCTGCCGATGTGGGGTGAGGAGGTTCATCGGCGAACCTACGCTTCCGAGGGGAGAGAGTCGCGCGCCCGGGGAGTCTTCGGATGTTTGTTTTCTTTTTTATCGTTGACCTCGCGGCGTCACTCCGGCGTTTCGTCGCGAGAATTTGGCGGCGCGCCCTTTTAGAGCGCTCGTTTTGTAACATCAGACTCTCGTACATCAATGCACCATAAAAGATCCACAATAGTGCTGTGAATAGATGGGCTCACTGTCATGTTCTACGACGATTCTTGTGATGCAGGGATGAATCATATGTTTTTTTCACAAACCAGCATTATTTTGGCCACAAACAATTAAGGGACCCCACTTACAAACGGCCCCACCGCGGTGGTCTTTTGGCTAAGGTACTCGGCTGCTGATCTACAGGTCACGGGATCGAACCCCGCCTGCGGCGGCTGCATTTTCTATGGAGGCGAAAATGCTGTAGGCCCGTGTGCTCAGATTTGGGTGCACGTTAAAGAACCCCAGGTGGTCAAAACTACCGGAGCCCTACACCACGGCATACTTCATAGTCGTATGCTGATTTCGGGACGTTAGATAGACTCCACATATAATCATCGTCACTTACAAACGACTATGCCATATTCCTCATCATGATCAGCAGCAGCAGCAGCAGCACAAATGTCAACATAGTCCCAGTACTACGTGTAGGCTGACATGCGCGGCTATGTAAAGGTGGAATTGTTGCGCAGCCTCTGACTCACCAGATGTCACGTCACGCGAACTACGAAAAGTGGGGGCGCCTTAAAGTTACCCTGCTATTACATAGCGCTCATCCCCGATTGATCACAAGGATCAGCATTGACTTGACAACGATCCCTGATCGCACGAGGGGTCCCGCGCGCAGCTGCCTCGCGAACGTTTCAAATGCGTAGTTTTGGATAAGGTGGTGACGTTACGCAAAACAGGTAAAGTGTGGGCACATTAACGTTACCCACAAAGCGCTAAGCGACAACTAATCTTCATTTTGGTAAGAAGTGCAGCAACTATTACTATTCTAATCTTCATGATCATCAGCAGCAGCACCACTAATCGACTTATTTGCGTGAGGACTCACGTGTGCAGCAAAGAAGGTGAAAGCAACGCATTTACGTAGTTCCGCACTGTAGATCTGCATCTACTGTCGATCTCTGCGTTCAATAAGGCTATCCATATTTTACAAAGAGCTGAACTGGTCCAGGTGCGCTCTGGTAAGCAGCCTCATAGCGCAAGTTGTTCTCACCGAGTTCAGTGACATTATACGCAGGTGCTATAGGAGGGCACGTGAAAGCTTCATTCTGCCTAAATGCTGCGAAGAATGAAAAGCAAGAAAGTACATTTTTCGCTCTGTAACCCTCGAGCATAAAGCAGTACATATCCCAGACCATCACGTTCCTAAGTTAGAAGACTGACGTTCGGTTGTATATTAGACTTTAACAAAGTGGATTTTCTTAATTTTTTGTTAATATACACTGCTAGGGGTTTTCTTTTACACGAATCACATGGACATGATTTCACAATGTGTCCATGCGATTGCCCAGGGCAATTATCTATTAGAAGAACAAAAGTTATTCATAAGCTTCCCGCATTGTTTTCGGCCGGCAAATTTCTGGTCACAAACAAGGCCAAGCGGCGAATCGCTAATGGAAATAAATCTTGGACTGTTTCATTAACTATTTACAAAATACGCAGCTGTTGACGTGATGTATTTTACTTACACGCCCCAGCCCCACTAGAGTTAGTTCCCTTTCCTTTGGGATGGTAACTACCTAAAGGGTGCAAAGCTCACACCCACCGGTAGTAAATGCATTTTTAAAACCACTATTTTAAAAACGTGAATACATTTTTAAATCCACCGCCACCTACACCCGTATACCTGTCCGCTCAAACAATGCTATGTGTCGACTAATAGCGCTCAAGTCACACCTTACTCGCAAACTACAAGATCAACATACAATAACGACCAGGACAACGATGGTCCATATTTCTCAATTACGTTTAACTTACATCGACGAGTCTGAAATTTCAAGAAGAAAATTTTAAATTCATGCGATTCATCTGCGCCCTTTGTTCCAGGAATTTTCTCATTGTTTTAGGGCAATACCCCAAAGTGGGTGCGAGCCAAGGAAAGGGTAATTCAACTTCAACTTCTCTTCCGCCTCGCGGTTCGAGAAGCCCGAGCAGTGTGTCCTAGTCTCGCCGAGTGGCTGGGCC
Organism: Rhipicephalus microplus; assembly: GCF_043290135.1. Classification (NCBI taxonomy): domain Eukaryota; kingdom Metazoa; phylum Arthropoda; class Arachnida; order Ixodida; family Ixodidae; genus Rhipicephalus; species Rhipicephalus microplus. Next base: position 172,007,202 of record NC_134700.1, on the reverse strand, counting down.
ATCACGGCGAGCCAGCGGCGAAGAGAAGATCATGAGGCGTTCGGGGTCTCGCACGCGGGTCACAAATTCCGGCGACGAGCTTTCCACTCGCCGGTCCCACCTGGCCACAACTCCGAGCTCGCCGAGGCCTTCCGCTTCATCCGGGCTGGTCAGTGGAAGCCACACGCTCATCCAGTTCAGCAACAGCGTCAGCACCTACAGCGGACCCGGTGAAAACGTCAATGCCAACACGCACGTCTCTTTCCGTTCGGGCCATAACCCAAGGTCTTCGGGGTCCACGTCGTCCGCGCATCGCAGCGCATCCGGTGAGCGACAAATCTTCAACTTCACAAGCGACACAGAGCGATAGGTACAGCTGCATTGTACTTTAAGCAGTGACTACGGTTAGCGTCGTGGTAAAAGGTGGAGTCCCTTCACCATAATACTGTCATTTCAAACTCTATAACGTCACGAGCTTTGGTGGCGTAGTGGGTTGGCGCGCGGTCGAAGAAGCGGTTGCGCAGCAGGTCGTCGATTCGAGTTCACGTTTTGTGAACATTGCTTTGTTTCTTCAAGGTATCGCGTCAAAATTGACGTTACTAATCCGAACAAGTCGCAATTTTACTTTTGTTTTGCAAAAAAAGTATGTTGCTCTCTGCGGCGGCTCTTAGACAGCCATACATTGTGGATTTTGTGGCGCAGTGGATAATGCATGATGCGTTCGTTTAGTGTACGACTCATGTTCGAATTGCACTGACGAAGTACTTTATTGCGATAGCAATTATATGGACACTCTCGGCTCAATTTTGCCGCCGGCGTCGGCGTCGCCGTCACTCACCATATATGCATACATATCTATATTAAAACGCAAGAAAGAAAAAAATACAGAAAAAGACTCCGGTACGTGGAATCGAACATGGGAACTCTGAAACGTGAGTGCGAGAGGTGAAACACTGGGCCACGAAGAGGCACTTTTTTCTTTGTTATCCATAGAGAGGCACGTCCTTTCAGCGTTCAAACGGCAAGCTATTTTTATCCACCACTTACAGCTGTTGACGGGCATCTCGGGGGAACGGTCGTGTTTTCAGCATGACCAGCAAGATGGCGCAATGAGCGCACGTCACCACAACATCGCGACGTGGTTACGTGCGCTCTCATTTCCTACGCGTACTTTGATTGATTTGTGTGGTTTAACGTCCCAAAACAACCATATAATTATGAGAAACGCCGTAGTGGAGGGCTCCAGAAATTTTGACCACCTGGGATTCTTTAACGTGCACCCAAATCTGACTACATGGGCCTACAACATTTCCGCCTCCATCAGAAATGCAGCCGCCACAGCCGGGATTTGATCCCGCGACCTGCGGGTCAGCAGCCGAGTACCTTAGCCACTAGACCACCGTGGCAGGGCTCCTACGCGTACTTTGCCCCGCGGAGAGGACGGGGGTGGACGCTCGTTCGCGCACCTTTATCTAGTGGTGGGGAGGATCGTACATCTAGGCTGGCCTGGGGATTTCACTAGAATGATTTTCTTGTTGTTACCGGGCGCGCAAAGGTCACTGCAATAGTTGCACAGTCTTCATTTGCGAAAAGGGTGCACTGTTCATACACTGCCAACTAACAACTAAAACGCTCGTTCGCGTTCGTTTGCGCCTGTGAGTACGTTTCGTGCGTATACGTGCATGAGAAATGCGTGGCATGTTTCGATCTGCTTGCCATTCTGCGCGTGACCTTGCAATTTGTTGCTATCACGTTCATTGCTTCTCCTTTGCGGCAAAGTTGTGATTTTTTTGTGCTCCTAATATTGCTTCAGGTATTATTTGACTTAAAATATCATTTGGGTGGCGGGAGCAAGAGCACGCGTTATGGGTTTTTTCTTGGTGAAAAAAAATTCATGCAAGTTTTTACGTTCATTACTGACGATTTGTTACAACGACATTTAAGAGGAATGAAACGAATTTTTAATCTAACGAGTGCCGTAAATTGCTGGTGCACCGAAACCGATGTTCATGACACATAGGCTCGGTCCTGAGTTCGTGCTATAAAATTAATCACGTTCACGCTTTGCGTGAAGAAACATTCCGTCATTTCAGACTTATTTGGCATAGCTGTTTGATGTCCCTGCAGCGTATTATGTACTGCAAGTTGCCACATTGTAACATGTGATCATTTGGGGCCCATTTCAAAGAGCTCTCAATGTAAGAAAGCGAATCGAGGAATATAAATTGCAGACACCACTTTTTCGCAGCCGCAACAGTTCAACGTGTTGCTACTTCGCGCTTTCATGCTACTTACAATATTTTTTTTTTTTTACTAGAGCGTCAATGTTTCAGCTTTTAGATATGAACTTCCAAACAGAGAAGACCATTGCTTATTCTAGACCAGCGGTTCTTAAACTATCTGGCCTTGCGGGAACCCCTATGAATTTTTCAGATTGCCGCGGATCATTTAAATTTTTCTTATACGTCTCGGCTTACAGCTGAGAAGTGATCAAGGGAAAGGGTAAAGGGTTTTGACGTCGTTCCAAGACCCCGCTGGCGGGCCGCTGGTCTACAGTATTGCGCTTATTCCGATTTGCTCTTTGCCGTCACTTTTCCGTTCCGCAGGCCACGGGGGAGCTCCGAGCGCTGCTGATCCGGCTCATCTGGGAATGCTGTCATCCCGAAGCGACTCGGTCATTCACGGGACGGCGCACATGTCCGAGAGCAGAATCAATGAACACAGGCAATCCGGGCATTCCCTGGACGCTCACACGTCCATACAGATCACGCCCGTGAGCAGCACAATGGAGTCCATGCTTGAGTCTCGTGTCTCTCGTGATCGGAGAGCCCTGGGCAGGGCTCGAAGCGGAGAGGACAGCGACTTGTGCCTCGAGCGGCAGCTTGACGACAGCTCCTTGAGGCGTGTGCGTCGCCGAAGCGGTTCGCAAGTACGTCTCAACCACAAGTCTCGTTCTCGGTCACCCAGCGACCGAGAGGACAGTACACCCCAGCACAAGTTTGTGGACGTCGACGCCCATGGTATGCCGTCCCGAGAGAGGAGAATCAACTCACCCGTGAGGTCGGTGATCTTGCACGGCCCGAGCGAACGGAAGGGCGAATCACATCAGTCTTCCTCGGTGATAGCCGCTCATTCACCATTCCAAAGGAGCATGCTCAGAAGGGTGCATAGCTCAGGACAGTCGCCCGATGCACGCTCAGCAGCTTCTGCCGAGAGAACATCGAGCTCCTTCGAAAACACCGGTATCAAGGCAGCAATGACGTCAGCGTTCAAAGCCGAGTTCGAATCGTGGAAACGGAGCAGATCTCTGCTCGACAAAAGTAGGACGTCGCCCATTGGGTTGGGCGTGACGTCAGCTGCTGACAGCGTCGTACATAGACGAGAGCACGAAACGGTCGCAACGTCTCGCGAGGACTTGTCAGGACTGTCGAGCCTGCCCTCATCGGACTCTTCTTCGATGACTACCACAGAAAACACGAAGGTTCGAAGCCAGCTGCTCAGTAACAACACCACTGCCATCCAAGAAATTTCACCCCCGGGTGCAGCTGTACTTGAGGTTGGGACCGTGGAGCAGCCTGCCAGAGAACAGCAAAAAGGGCAACATACTCTCACGACAGAGTATACAAATCGAGCATCAGTGTATCCCCAAAAAACGGAGTCCGCGAGCCCAAAATTTGAGGATGAAGGCAAGAAAACCGCGTCTTCGGAAATGACAACTGAGCCTTCAGTGACAACAACCACCAAAAGTGTCATTGGCACTTTCCCTATCAAGAGTTATTGTGACAACAGAAAGTTTTCTAGTGGTTCATGTGAACAGAATAGTCTCATGTATCCGAGACTCCTACCAAAGGAAACTTCCAAGTCAGTTCTACAGCCGTTGGCTCATCAAAGCAGTTCATTTTCGGACAAAGCATCCGATACTTCGACAAACACTTCTGCAGTTCCCGTGCGCATTCCTGCATTCCTTGAAAAAGAAGACTTTCTGCATCCCGTGAACCAGCAGCCGTTATTTCGAACAACCCTCAGCCCGGACAAGAATTTCGATATGCCAGCACTGAGTCGTGCCTTGAACGAAGACCCTTCTCAGCCAAGCCTTCTAGACCAGCCATCATTAACTCTGTTAGGTTCGAGCGAAGGGTCCATGTTATGCACCAACTCTGCTCCAAGGAAAACGTCTTCAAGAACCTTTACGGTAGAGTCCCCACGCCAGGCTTCTTCAGACGAATTAGTTAGTGCCACAGCAACAACGAGCTTTAGTGGCGCTAAATCTGCTCCCACCAACAAGTCTGAACTTCATCATGACGTTTTCGACAAATCAGCAGCACCAGCTAGGCATGACCTACGCGACAGCTCTTCTCACTTGTCTGCTATGTTAGAAAAGAAAATACACTCGAAGACAAATGTTACTGAACTAACGCATCTTCTGGCGTCAGCTCCAGAAAAAACATCCTCAAAATCAAATATTCATGAATCAGCGAATCAAACTATTCTTTTAGCTAAACCACCTGAAGCAATGATTTCTGCTGACGCAAAGCACGACACGTTTAAGTCTCCTCCTGCTCTCGTTGACCACAAGCCTGTGGAAACAGATTCCAACAGTTATTCGCTGTCCGCGGGAACGCATCTGACCATGACTAAGAAAGTGAACACGCGCTGGAAAACCAATGAACCTGTTCATCAACTGCTGCTAGAGCGAGTCGAAGGATCTAATTATCAGAAAATTATTGCCAACACGCAGCACAGCCCTCTCACATCGCGCGGCGTTAAATCAGATAGCCAGAAATTTCAAGTGACAATCAGCGAATCCACACCGGCTGCTGCTGAATTTCCTTCAGTAACTGAACTGCCACCTCTAACCCATGAAGTCTTCAGTACGGAACGTACCAGCACACATAAAGAAAATGAAGTTGAAGAAAAACCCGAAAGTCAGACAGCCGGAGTGCTAACGCCACTTCCGGAGCTTCCACTGATTAGATCAACATCTAAATCCTCATCGGAAGGCATTCGTTCAAGCGAGAATGACCAATATTCTTTAAAAGCTACCAATCAATATGGCGTGTTCAATTGGCCCAGCTTTGACGTTATGGGGAACCACAGCACTAGACTGGGAGAAGCTGCTGCCCTTTTCGAAGAGCCTTCCGAATTCATTCAAACAAGCCACAGGGGAATCCAGCTAGAGTTGTCCGATAACAGAGATACCACTGATTCGGCGAGTCACGCTGAAGACCAAGACAGCGGGCACGAAGAGGCGTCAGGTAGGAGAATTTACGAGTTGTCTATGCAAGAAGGCACCGCTCCGGCTCGAGCGAGCGAGTCGCTTACAGAGTCCCGAATATGCCCCATTAAGTACGTCGCCGAACAAGAGCAGGAGGTCACCATGGCAAAAAAGGGGCCACCCCACAGCAGCCTCCAAAACGACTCGTCTGATGAGTACATCCTGGAGCAGATAGTTCGTGAAGTGGAAAAGAAGATCAAAGCTAGCTCTCTCTACGACTACGCACCACTGCCAGACGACGTACTCGCGGTACGATCATCCAAAGGAATTGAGTCTCTCGGCCAGCTAAAGTACGAGACATATGATGAAGATCTCCTTATGCGACACAGTGATGACGAGCTCACTCAAGAGCAAAAGAGGTCGACAACGAAAGTATCTGCGACAGCAATTAAACAACACCCTGCGCGCATAGATCAATGTGGGCACGCGGGAGCCCTTGAAGTGTATTATGCAAGTATTGAGAAAGAAACACTTCAGCCAAAGGTGACTGAACTGCCTGCTATGAAACGAACACTACTTCCAGAATATACGGACCTGCATACTGCGAAAGTAACACGGGAGTCAAAGGTAACCGAGCTACCTGCTTTGAAACAAACACCAGAGTCCGAAATCACTGAGCTGCTTCCTGAGGAACAAATACTGGAGATAAAAGTGATGGAGCTGTCTGCTGAGAAACCAACACAGCAGCGAGAAGTCACTGAGCTGTCTGTTGAGAAACAAACACTACAACCAAAGAAAACTCGGATGTATGCTGAGAAACGAACACGAGAGCCAAAGGTGACGGAGCTTCCTGCTGAGATAGTAAAGGTGCGTACGGAGGCTGCTGAGAAACAAGCTTCGGAGCTAAAAGCGTCTGAGCTACCTGCCTATAAAGAAACGTCGGTTCTAAAGGTGACTGAGCTGGCAGCTGATAAACGAACACCACAGCTAAAGGTGACTGAGCTGGCTGCTGGGAAACAATCACCGGAGCCAAGGGTCAGTGAGCTGCATTCTGAGGAACAGATACCGAAACTAAATGTGACGGAGCTGCCTGCTGAAAAACAAACACAGAAGCTAAATGTCACTGAGCTGTCAGTTGAGAAACAAGCACTACAGCCAAAGGTTACTCGGATGTATGCTGAGAAACGAACACCAGAGCCAAAGGTGACGGATCTGGCTGCTGAAAAACCATCACCGCAGCTTCAAGTGCGTATGCAGGCTGCTGAGAAACAAACGTCAGAACTAAACGTGTCTGAGCTACCTGCCTGTAAAGAAACGCCTGTGCTAAATGTGACTGAGCTGGCAGCTGATAAACAAACACGGCAGCACCAGGTGACTGAGCTGGCTGCTGGTAAACAAACACCGGAGCCAAAGGTCAGTATGCTGCCTCCTGAAGAACAGATGAAGGAACTAAATGTGACGGAGCTGCCTGCTGAGAAGGGAACCTCAGTGCCTATGGTGGCTAATGTTCTTCAAGAGCAACAACTACTAGAGTTAAAGGTGACTGAGCTGCCGGCTGAAAAACATGCACGGGAACTAATGGTGTCTGAGCTGCCTCATGAGAAACAAACAGCACTCCCTAAGGTAAATGAGCTGCCTGCCGAGAAACAAATACCACTGTTGAAAGTGACTAAAGTGTCTCCGGAGAAACGACCAGAGGAGCTAAAGGTGACTGAGGTACCGGCTAAAAAAGAAACGCCGGGCCCAAAGGTAACTGAGCTGCCTTCTGAGAAACAAATACCCTTGTTAAAGGTGACTAAGATAGCCCCAGAGAAACATCCACTGGATCTAAAGGTGACTGAGCTACCGGCTGAAAAACGTACACGGGAGCTAACACTGTCTGAGCTGCATCTTAAAACACAAAGAGGACTCTTCATAGTTAATCAGCTGCCTGCTGAGAAAGAAATACCACTGCCAAAAGTGAATAAGGTGGCTTTGGAGAAAGAAACGCTGGAGCTCGAGGTGACAGAGCTCCCGGCTGAAAAACGTACATGGCAGTTAAAGATGACTGAGCTTCCTGATGAGAAACAGACCGCAATCCCCACGGTAACTGGGCTGCTTGCAGAGAAACGAATACCATTGCTAAATGTGACTGAGGTGGCTCCAGAGAAAAAACCAGTGGATCTAAATGTGACTGAACTGCCGGCTGAAAAAGGTACAAGGAAGCTAAAGTCGACTGAGTTGCCTGCTGAAAAAGAAAAACCTGCGCCAAAGGTAACCTATCTGCCTGCTCAGAAAAAGACAACGGCGCATAACGTGACTTGGATGCCAGGTGAGAAACTGGCACCGGAGCTAAAGGTAACTGAGCTACCTAATGAAAAACAAACAACACTGCCAAAGCTAACAGAGTTGCTTGCTGAGAAAGACAAGTTACTGGCAACGGTGGCTGAACTGTCTGCTGGGAAACATATACCACGGCCAAAGTTGGCTGGGCCACTTGTAGAGAAACCGGCATCACAGTCCAAGGTGACTGCAGTACGTGCTGATAAGGAAACATTACAGCCAAAGGTAACCGAGTGGCCTGCTGAGAAATTGACGTCCCAGCCAAAAATGATTTATCTGCCTGCTAAGCGCTCGATATCACAGCCAAAGGTTACTGAGCTGCCTGCTGAGAAAACCGCTTCACGGCCAAATGTAGCAGAGTTGCCTGAAAAGAAAGAAACACAGCAGCCAGAGATCAATGATATGAGTGCTCCCGTCCTTGACCAGGAGGTTTATGCGGGTGTTCTTGAAGAATATTATGAAAGCGCTGGGAAACGAACGCCGGAGCGAAAGCCAAAAGAGGCACGCGCAACGCCTTCTGTCGATGTTGATAAAGAGGCGACACCGGTGGTTCGAGACCAATCCCACGCTGTTACAACAAAGACGCAAGAAAAGCGACAAGTGATTGATGAACACGAGCAACGGAAAAGTGAATACGCTGAAAAGAAGGAGGCCGAAGACAAAGAGCTTTATCCCGAAAAATCATTTGATGTTATTCGCGAGGAAAGACGTAGACAGTTCGAGCAGCGCTGGAGGGAAGCGCTTGCTGCAAAAGGTACAAAATGGAGTCCAACTTCTCTGAAAAATAGAGAAGCGCTCCAGATGCCCGAAAAGGCTACTTTGCCGGTGTCGCAAGTCGGAAGTGCGGAAACCCGGGATAAAGCTTTCCCGAGAAAGCAGTCGTCCGAAAATGCTGTGAGGCGTCTTATAGAGGCCGCAATTGAAGAAGCCGCGAAGCGCGAAGAAGCCGCTGAATCAGATAAACGGTTCATGGCGTTGCCCTGCTCGGCTTCGACAGAGGACGCTCCGACGAAGCTTCGTTCGAGTTCATCCGACACTTCTGCAAATGAGCGCGCACCACACAGAGAAAAGGAACGCTGTCTTGCCGACGTGAAGGTACATCAAGAAAAAGAGAAAGCCACGCCTGAGCTTTTACGTTGCAAGTCTTTCACAAAGTTGATAGAAGGAATGATCCAGCAACACGTCCGTGGATGCGACATTCACAGACATCGTCTCGGGCATGAGAAAGTGGAACGCGCACAAGACTGCGCAAGCGCTCAAGCTCCAGGTTTCCTGCCCAACACTGGACAACATCAAATACCTGCGTATTACCAGACGGCGACCACTGCACGACGGCTAGGTGACCCGTACATCGAACATTATCACCCGTCCTTGTTAGATGCTCCACGTAAGAGCGACACTCTGGTGGTAAGCAGCTCCCATACGGAGCGGCAGTTCTCGTTCTCAACATCGAGCAGTCGTGGTGCCAGATGTGTTTTTAGGAAACTTGAGCCCGGAGCTGTAACTTACCTCGTCGAAGTGTCACCGCCAGATAAAAACCGGGTGAATCAAACCGACATGGTAATGGCGGAAGAGCAAATGCTGGTCAATGAAATTTTCGATCACATGACCTCAGGCACGAGGCTTAACGAGCTGACACCGATCATTGTGTCACCCGCTGCGAGCTTAACTGCCATAAGAAACGCCTACGCAGAGGCAGTTGCGAGGCGCGTGTTGGGCAATCAATTACATAGGAGCAACGAGAGCATACTTAGCGCTTCACAGAAGGCGAAATTTTACGAGAGCGGGCCGGGTGTGAATCTTCAGAAGACTCCCTCGTCGACTTCGGTGCATAGCGTGCCTTCCGTGGAAAGCTATATCGTGCAAACCATGCTCGACGGAGGCGTAATAAGAAATTTCAAAGAGCTCTGGGGAAAAGTGCCTTATACATTGAACAACGCCATCGTTTCACGTTCAAGGTCGCTGGATGCACTGGCGAATACAAAAACGTCGACTAGAACAACTGCTGCGTCTCTGCCGAAGTCACGTAACGCGGGACATGAAGCACCTATCGAAATGAGAGCGGGGAACAAAGAAAACTTCACAGGTCCTAGAGAAGAGACACCACCATATGTAGAGTCTGTTGGAATCTCAGAGCGGAATGCAGAAGACTTGATGGCAGAAGCCCTTACAGAAGATATTCCGAGTTGCGCTACATTAGGAGTTGTTGTAGATGAAACTGACGCAGCGCCGAATTTCGTAGAAACAAAGCAAAGTACCGGGGCAGCAACTTTGGTTCAATTCCACAAACAAACGTGTTCACCGTCCTTCCCTTCCAGCGAAGGAACCGCTAGAGAATCTGAAAGGACAACCACCGCTGCTAAAGCAGTTGCAACGACCCCGAAGCAACGGCCTTGGGTGAAGCAGAACTCCTCGGAGAGCTTGAATAACGCCGTCGACGTCGATTGGAGTGACTGCGTGTGCTGCAAGAAGTACACTTCTCCGGATAAATCGTTCGAGTCGTTCATCTGCTTCGGTCTGCATGAAACGCCCAAGTATTTCGCCCCCGTTCCTGTTGACGTCAGTGGCGTCGTCAAGCTGAGAATCGCCACGGATGCCGACGTCAGGGAAATCATGTCTCTACCTTGGAAGGAACCTGAATTCAAGTACGTCCTGCCTGCTGCGATAGCCACGAGGCACGTACTTTGCCCAAGCACCTTCTTCGTCGCTGTCGACACCTTGCTAGGTACGCATGCACTGTTTATCGATATCCGGGTCTAAAATGGGGGCTTGACGATACCAGGAGTTTTGGGAGGCATGTGTCTGGCGACTGCGACCGCTTGGAATTTTTGTTTGCGTAACCACACGATATTATTATGAGAGACGCCGTAGTGGAGAGCTCCAGAAAGTTTTACCGTCTGGTGTTCTTTAACGTGCACTGACATTGCGCAGTATACACGGACCCCTACCGGCCGGGTTCGAACCCGCGACCTTCGGATTAGCATCGAAGTGCCTTGGGCGCTGATCCATCATGGCAGACTTTCATCGTGAGGTGGCTGTAATGCTTTTGTTGCAGTTTCCTATGCCATGCTCACGCGACCAAACTTGTTAGAAGCTTGCATATTTGAAGAGCAAGCAAAAAGCAGGTTGAATGTGGCTGCGGACCGCACAACTTATTGACACGCTGCTGAGATCGAATTGGTGTGGCACCTAAGTTTAGCCTTTTTTTTTTTGCCAGGGACAAGTAAAATGCACGCATTTCACACTGCATGTGTTATGAGCCGATACATCTCCCCCTTTCTCTCAATACAAGCGGTTCCTCATAGCTTCCACCGGTGAACAATTGGTGTCCCCGGGACATTCATGGCTGAGAACCAGTGATATATATTTTAAAGCACTGAATATTGGTCAACCACAAATTCCAATGTTTTCTGGCCGCGGGGCTAAGAAATGGCCGTCCGTAAACATGTACAAGTCTTTAGAAGAAAAAAATCAATTTCTTTGAAACGCCCACTCGCTGGCTGAAATTCTCAAACGCTCTGAACATCTCGTTCAATGTTTACTATGCAGGCCACCAAAAAAATTTAAAAAATAAAAGCCTCATCGCACGCCACATTTTACTAGACACCCTTAAGGTTACTGGTGTGCGTATATTACTGCACAATAATTCCAGGTCGAACACGGCAAACTTCGCATTCTGCTCTTTCCAATCCGTACACCTCGTGCGTTTGCTCGTTCCTCTACCTTCAGCGGCAAGCACCGATCTATTGGTGCGCGCTTTAACTAACTAATCAACAGTGTATTTGAGCTCAATGCTCATCATTTCACGGCGATTACCGAAATAGAATAATTATATTACTAGCAGTGACGGTACTGCTATAGTAGCGGTATACGAGCCACTTCACCGGAAAGGACCTGCTGTAACGTGCTCCGGGGCACGTGACCTTATAAACCTGCAAGTAAAAAAAAACCCGAAAATATTAGAACTTCCTATCTCACGCCCAACAGCTGTGGTCGTGCTTTCTTATAAACGCACTGTGCACATTTTTTTTTATTTTGTTCATTTGATCAGCGAGCAGGAGAGAGGGAGCGGCAGCCCTTCCTAGTCATCTAACAGGGGCTCCAGTATACCCAACGACTTTACTCAAACTTGCAGACCTCTAACATTATTACTTGAAATGCAAGGTTCTGGTGATGCAGTACCTTGACTTCAATGACAACCGAGGGCTCCTGATGTTGCATGCCCAATCATGTCCCACCTTTAGCCTCGGGTCCCATTAATTGTCCCATTAATTGCGAAGCTTATTTCTTTGCTTTCGGCCTACAGCCATGGGAGGAGAGGGGTGAAACTAAGTTACCCCTAACGAAGAGCCATGTACACACCTACGACCCCATGATAGAAGGCGTGCTTTAATTATCACGCCCGCTCGTTACAGGTCACATCTGCGGTGCTGCGAGCGTCCTCGTGTTCGACGATGAGGTCGCCTTCTGCGGCTTCTGCCACGTACGCGAGACGTACGCCTTCGAGCACATCGGCGTCCTGCTGTGGAACCAGATGCTGCATGTCACGAGCGGCAAGAACCTGTTCACGGTGCTGCCCGAGCCCGCGTTCCGGGAGCTGCACGAGATCTACCCGTTCTCGTCAGATCCCTCGACGGACATCATGTTAGGGCAGGCTCGATTTTCGCGGTCCGCCTTCAAGCGGACCGTGCTCGTAGTCGAGTACAAAGAAAAGTACTTCGACGCTCTCGCTTCGTACGATAAACGCGTGTTCGGCTTCAGCCGCAAACGCTACCTGACCTCGACCGTGCGCGAAGTCGGACTCAACGTTCGCTTGGCAACGCGCAACGAGCGCAACGTTTGCGGCTACGGTAGCGTGCAGCGAGGCGATGATGGTCGCGTGGTGCTACGCTGGCTGTTCGCGGACGACGTCGAAACGGCCCAGTCACTACTTTCCAGCCTGCTCGCATCGTGCAGCCACGACGACGAAGTGGACGTGGTGGCCGCGTTTTACCTGCGCTCCTTGTCCACGCGGCCCATCCTCGACAAGGTCAGCAGCCACGAACTCAAGCCATGGCGCCTGGTGTTCACGAAGAGAGAGCCCCTGCACAGCTACGGCAGAGTCGTCTGCCTCACCACAGTGTAGCTCGCTGCTCGAGGCAGCTTCGTCGAACAATCGTGGATGAACGACTATCCATGCGACAAACATTTTGCGGAGTTATAAACGACATTAGCGTTAAATTGTAGTATAGCGTATATATTGCGACTTATATAGAACGCCTAAGGATTCGAACGCCAATCATTTGTGCATAAGAACTCGCTTCTCTCGAACATTTCGACCAGGCCGTTGAGCCAATTAATCCGGCAATATTGGATTTGTTGTAATATTGGGATAGTTACTATCAAGTTCTGAAAAAAAATTGTCATTTTACGGCCAGGACAGTGGTCCTATCACATTTTTGTGATAAGTCCTATCACATTTCATATTAAGTCATGTCATTTGATATGTCCTATCAAAAATAAGTCATATCACATTTTTGTGGTGTCTGTTCGGTGTTAGTAAAAATCTATCTTTTAATTTCAGGAACGAGCACGGTTATTATTGGTTTCTATCGAAGACTAACTCTAATACCGTGTTTCTAATATTCGAGTGAGTGGATTGGCCATGCGGACGAAATAAGACTCGCTTGCGCTGTTAATGTAATTCGCTAAGATAGCTCTTTTCACCGCGCACAGCGAAAGCATTCGTTTGGGTTTTGTATCGAAAATTTTAAATTTGACTGTGGAGTTTTATGCCATTGTTTCGAAATAAATTTGTGCTAGTCATTATATTATAAATTGCTACATTGCTTCAGTAATTCTTGATTGAAAATTACGAGCGTGATTTTCTTCCCTACTCCACATTTATTTTGGCCTCGTACGGTACAGGAACCCCCCGTATGGCTATGCCACATTTTTCTTTACCAGCAGCACGATCAACAACACACGTGTCAACATAATTACACCATACTGCGAGAAAAGTCGCACGCGCGGCTACAAAGGTCCAAATGTTGCAGAGCCTCTGTGTTCGCCAGTTGTCATGTCACACGAACTGCGGAACACGTGGGCGCAATAAGGTTGTCCTGCTATTACGTAGAGCTCGGCCACGACTCGTCAGAATGTGCTGCACTAACACAGTCCTATATCGCACGAGGGGCCCCGTGTGCAGCCGCGTTTGTGCAAACGGTTCATGCGCGAACGTTTCAATGGCGTAGTTGCAGGTCAGTTGGTGATGTTCACAAATAATTGCAACCATCATCAGCAGCATTATTGACACATTGCGCGAGGACTCGCGTGTACAGCAAAGAATGTGTAAGCGACGGATTTACGCAGTTGTGCAGCTATCGAGAGAGGTTTTTGCCCTGCAGTGAACATAGTCAGGCTGATGATGATGATGATGATGATGATGATGAATATGACGACGACGACGATGATTATGATGATGATGATGATGATGATGATGATGATGATGATGATGAAGGTGATGATGATGATGAACCAGTTGATCATGCAGCGCTAATCGCGCCACGTATGCTTGCAGCAATGCTGCCCACGTTTTGGCTAAGCTAGTCCAGGTGCACTCAGGAGCACAGACTCTTAGCGCAAGTTTCCCTGCCCGAGGTCAGAGACAGAATAGAATGGTGCTAAATTTGATAGCGCGTGAAAGATTCGTTATGACTATAGCACGCAGAATGAATGATCAACAAGGATGGAAACCCTCGACCGTAAAGGAGTATACGTACCCGATACTGTCACTTTTCTCTGTTACAACACTGAGCCTTGTAACCAACTATTAGTTTTATCTTTGACTTGCATTGCCAGAGCACCATGTGCCAACTTGCCACTTCCGCTTATAATAAACGAATTTCGCCTTCTTTTTCGCCGAGTAGTTCGCAAAATTTTCCCATCGCTTGTCTTGTTTTGGGGGCTTATTCGCATTTTCCCAGCAAATATAGTTGATTTAAAAATCATTACGTTTCCCAATATTGCGTTTGTCGCTGACTAATAGCGAAACAATCGATCACTTTGAGTAGTTGAGTGTTGAAGTCAAAGATACGTTGGGGCAATCGACAAGACTTTGCGAACTATGTTTAAAGTAAATGCGTGTTTTCTTCATAGTTGCGAATAGTTTCTCTGCACAAAATTACTGAAGTGATTTCTTGAGCTCCGCTTCTTACGTTAGTTACATATTTGTATTATATTTTAAAATATTTTGTAGAGTAGAAAAAATCATTTGCTTTACCCTTCTTTTGCGCTTCCTTGCGAAAGTAACGCGGTTTTTTTTTTTGGGGGGGGGGGAGGGGGGGCTTGTTTAGTGGTGAATATTTGCTTGTTAGCTCGATAGCATCTGGCAACTCTTACGAGCTTACTGTAACATTTAAAACTGTGTCAATGCGATTGTCCAGGGTTGCCGCGGTATTGGCGTAATAAATTACACAGAAGCTTCCCACACCGTTTACGGCCGGCAAACTTCCAGCAATCAACAAGGCCAAGCGATGAACCAGCGCGTAAAAAACTAATCTTGTACTCTTTCATGAAGAGGCTCTGGTTTTTTCACAAGAGGCGAAGCTGTTGAGTAATATATTTAGTTACATTTCCCACCCACTCTATAACTTGTTCTCCATCCTCCAAGATGGTAACTACCAAGAGGAGGGTGCAATGGATCACACCCATCTATATTAAAGTGACACCCTCAACACCCCCCCCCCCGCCACCATCAGTACAAGCCCCGACCATGTTTCTTGCTCTAACAAGACCATGTCCTGACTAATAGCACTCAAGGCACACTACACATGTGAACTACAAATCAATATTAAAGGACGGCAAGGACTACGACGGTCACAATTTTTAAATTACGTTTCACTTACATCAACGAGTCTAAAACTTTTTTGGGAGTCACACAATGCAGCTGCGCCCATTGTTTCTTGGGCAAATCCCCAAATTGAGTGCAACTCGGAGACATGAACAAGACAGCTGGCTCTAACACCTTCTCAAGTTTTTTTCGCATGTAAATTAAAAAAAGAAATGACGACTTCTTCCTTGCCTTAACTTCTTCCTTACGTTTTGTGTGCACACCTACCGTCTCGCATAATGTATCCCCACCAACTAGCCCAACTGCTCGTTATTCAAATGTCTCCTCTTACCACAGGCTGCGCCACATTCTGTTCCACAGGTTGCGTAAAACGAGACAGTTGCGACGTCTCTTCTTTCTTTTTCTTAAACTTTCAAGGAACGACATCACGGCCATGTTTATGTTCCCCATACATGGTATCAAAAATAAAGTGCTTCTTTTGTTTTTTTTAATGGTATCGAACGAAATTTCGGGGGAAAAAACATTCACTATTTGCACCTTTTTGTCTCGTTTCTCCCTGCCTTGCCCGACCCTTGTTCTTCAGAAAAATTCATAATATGTTACCCGAGTGTTCGCAATGCCAGTATTTTTTGCCAAAGCTAAATGCGCGAAAGAAAGGAGAAGGAACAGTTTCTACTTCCCTTCTTTTATTTCTTGCTCATATCGATGCATGTTCTGCCGCTCTGTGGTCGTCATTGCCGTCGTTAGTGTTGTTGTTTGTACTCGTTGTTGATGCTGTTTATTGATTGATCGATATGTGGGGTTTAACGTGCCAAAACCACCGTATGATTATGAGAGGCGCCGTAGTTGAGGGCTCCGGAAATATTGACCACCTGGGCTTCTTTAACGTGCACCGAAATCCGAACACACGAGCCTACAGCGTTTTCGCCTCTACCGAAAATGGAGCCGCCGCAGCCGGGATTCGATCCCGTGACCTGCGGTCCAGCAGCCGAATATCTCAGCCACTAGACCACCACGGCGGGGCTGTTGCTATATGTGTCGTTGTTGTTGTTTCTTTTTTCATTGTGCCCAATGCGGGCATCACCAAAAGTCAATCCAACATGGCGTTTTCGCGACAGACGAGAATATGCCACGAGCTGTTCTAGTAACTCTAAAGCGTTTGTGCAATAGCACCATAATTTGTAGGTCCCAAGAAAAGCACGAGCATGCGTCTAGTTTCTCACGCTATGAAAGCTAGCTTCCATTTGCACATAACTTCATTAATTCACATAGGCACCGAATTTCAATTGAAATGATTCCATCAGCTCTGTCTCAAACTTACAATGGTCTTGTGCACCCCATTTTCTAATACTGCTTCTTCCCAGAATCCCATTCCTTCTCGCCCCCTTTTCGTCGAGTTGTTCGTTAGCACGATAAATATATATATATATATATATATATATATATATATATATATATATATATATATATATATATATATATATATATATATATATATATATATATATATATATATATATATATATATATAGTTGCCCTGCTACGAAACAATGGTTAGCGTTAGCATGCGCGCCACTTTGACCCAAGGAGGTTTTTAAAAAAATCGCTGGAGTGGAAATCATCGCCCAAGAGTGAAGCCGTACCCACCGTAAGAACCCGGCGGCGAGAGCCATTTTACTAGGGGCATGATGAGCTCTTGGCGTTTGGCGATTGAGAAAGAGCGTTTTCCTCGCACACCCAACGAGTTCAACATGACAACCTTTTCGGGTCAGATAGTGCTTAAAGTGCGTCCATGTGTTACTAGTTTTCTTTAGTGAGTATCGAATTTAAGGCAAGTTTTATTGAAGAATAATTCACCGATACTTGTTTGTTTGGGTTGTTTCATCAGAAACAACTATCTTTTAAATTATAATTAACGTAGCCTTCAAACTAACAGGAAAAAGCCACTTGGTGTCTAAATTGGCAACACCAAAAATTAGCATATTTCTGTTATCTTTGGGGGGCGAAAGCTGGCTTCACTATTGCTGGCAGAGCATTGCGGGAGCTTCCACTCCCGCAACTTTTTAAAACCTCCTTGCTTTGACCAGTCACAAAAGGAAAGATGATGTGAAGCTGGCAGATTACCCCTGAGTAGTAAACCTCCTTGGTGGGTATGAACCATGGTGGACGCATCATCATCATCATCACCAGATTCAGCACTACATCTACATCTGCATGTAGCCTTGGCATCGAGCCCGATCGGCGAAAAATTTAGCGCACCACCAGAAATTGATATGTCTAAGTAACGTGAATTCACTGCCCGAACGCGACGAGCAAACCAGCCGGAAGCCATGGCGGGCTGGTCCTCCTCGTCCACGAGGCGTCGAAGCTTCTCGTCAGCCGTCCGAATCGCGTCTCCATCGCCTGCGTCGAGTTGCAGCAACGGTTCGTTCGGTCTGGCGTCGCCAAGCCCTATCAGGATTAGCGGTATCGCTAGCGGACGTGCACACACCAAGAGCCCTTCGTCTACGAGCGCTCCCGTCGGGTCCGCCAGCTCCAAGACAGCGCGCCTGACGGTCCGCAGTGCTGGGGCACCGTCGCCGAAGCCGGACGATCGGCCCTCGGCTACCAGGAGACCCTCTTGCGCGGCGTCGTCCAGCGACCGCGTCGTGCGGAGGGCGTCGCCGGCGACACGAAGACGCCAGTCGTCCGCGGCGGGGCCTGTGAGCCAACCTCCCAGTCTGGGCTCCGTACCCGAACTGAGCGAAGCGGCAGGGGTGCAGCAGTTCGAAGAGCTCGCCCCCCAAGCGACAACGGCGAAGAGCACGGCGAAGAGCGTCAACAAAGCGTTCCCGGAAACCAGGAAGGCTCGCCTGTTGGCGCCGCGTATGTCGGTGCCCAGCTCGACCGATCCTGAGACCGCGGCCCCGCTTTCAACGACTGGCGCGGCCAGGGTGTCGCCGATGAAGACTCTCAGATTCGAGAAAAACGTGATGCCTTCCTCGGGCGCATCCTGAATAGTGTGCGCCCACGTAAGCGACTACTCTTTTCGGTGATGTGGCGTCTCCTGTATGCAGTTCCTGCTGTCCAAATTTTACTAGTATGTGGTGCGCATCGGCAAACAATTTAGTGCGACTAGCTCAACACTGCTTGATTACGACAGCGTGAACACGTTTCATTTCTAGCGAATCAGCAAACCGGCACCGCAGTTGGCGTTAAAAAAAAATAAATCTATTAGGCATGCCGCATTTATATGAGCACATTTTCCGACTGTCCACGCATCGGGTACAAGCGTCGGTCACTACAATCGTCACTTGCTCGCTTAAAAATCGTTGTGCCATGGGAATGGCCACTGTACACGCGTAAGCACATTCTGAATAAAACGCACATCATTTTCCAACACCTGTGATAAAATTTTGGGAGCGAAGTCCGTCCTTGATCGCCTACCACTCAGCACTGTGCGCGAAACAAAACGAGGAGATAGGCTTTTTACAAATACAATCGGGTAACACTACGGAGGTGCTGTAGCCCCACTAAATCATAGAAGTCACGTTGACTTTGCAAAAAAGCTTGCCCGTTTTTCGTTCTAATTGTGCACTGATAGGCACGAAAAGGGGGCGAGAAAAGGGGCATAATTCTGTTCAGCCGAATTTTAGGATCCGTGCGTGAAGCTACCCCTGCGTCAGTACAGCAACGTAAATATTTATTTTGTTGCTTTAGACCACGAGCTACATAACACCAAACGTTTAGTTCATTTCGTGTCTGAGGACAAAGTTGAATTTGTTTTTATAATCTGGCATGAGAGAGGCGCCAAACCCGACAAAAAACGCACCGAATTTGCTTAGAGAGTGCCTTATTAATTGAACAATTAAGTTAAACTCATGAAACGTAATATTTCTTTGTTTAGGAGGGTTCTTGCATACAAGAGAATGTCATATAGAGCTTCCTGGCAGGAAAACAGCATGGAAAATCACTGATTGCCGTTCATTACATGACTCCCTCCATTCGCACTACATCAAGGTTTTTCCATGTTTCCAATGATGCTCTCAAGAGACGTATAAAAAATGGTGGAATCTTCGAGTTAAGTAGTTCGCAAACATGTCTTGGTATTAAGTTTTAACGACGTTTTTCCAATACCCTCATTGAAAAAATTACAAATGCTAGAAAATCTGAGTCTAGCACAGTATTAAATTCATTGCCTCACAAAGCCTGGTGGACGAAATTTAAAGCCACGAAACACCTGTGCAGTTCTGCATCAAAACGGCAAGAAGAGGTAACGAAGATACGTCAAAATATATTTGGCGTTCGATATTGAATAATCCGAGGACCTGCAAGCATTCAACATGAAACAACATTAGCGCAAAGAAAGACTGGCGATGTTTGATCTGCAAGGAGTTGGATCTGCAAGGAGCAGCACAACATCACATTCTTTCTATATTCAATGCGTGGAGTCCAAGGACTGGACTCCTTAAGACTGCGTAAGGCCCCTAGAGTGAACTTAAAGTTTTTCTACTGCAAAAGCTGGAGGAATGCATTCTTTTCACGCTGTCTCGTTTCGCCCTACGCCGCCTCTCATTTTGTCCCGCTGGTTGGGGCAAAATGAGACATCTGGATCATTTTTATTTATCTTTAAAATGACGTTTTGCACGGTGACAACATGACAATATTCATGTAGCGCATACCTTGTACCCAATTGAAAGTTTCTGCACTGATGTTTAGCTGTAAGGAGTGAAATAAAAATAAATATTCACTGTTTTAAGATGTTTCTCTCATTTTACCTCACCCTACCCCTCAAGGGAACATCGGTGTTCACCGTAGTAACTTATTACCACTCGAATGGCTCTCTCTAGAATCTAAGAAAACTGTGCTGTCGCCTATAGGCACTTAATCTGAAGGGACAAGCTGCTCAAGCTGCAATAAAAATGAAGCAGGTAACAGACCCTTCAGATCATGGACTTTCGTACAATAATACCTAGAGCGAAGAATCTGGCATTGCGATCGTGTATCCGCATGGGAAATGTGGGAAGTACAGGCTTCAGATTGGATTGCGTTAGCTAGAGAACTGTTTACGAATCTTTTCCTGCAATTTTAGTTTCGTTTTTCACGCAGCGCGGGCACGGTGCACGCAGCGGGGGTGCGGTGCAAAGAACTGAAGCACTGCCTTTGTAGCTCAAAGAGGCTGAAGACCACGAGGTCTGAGATTTGCTGCGACGTTGGAGCTTGGCAAGCTGTATTTGACCGGTTAAGCGAAGCGTCGTCCACTCACCACCACGCATAGCTGTAGCGTCCCGTGCCAGTGCAAGATATTTCATGTACTTCACGTTCTTTCTTAAGCGCGTCTTTGTAAAACTCGTTTGAATCGACTGCAAGACGACAGCGAAGCTGAGTAGACGCTCCATTACGCTCCTCTGACTCGAATGTGATCACAAAAAAACGAAAAATGCCTGTGGAGCAAACCACCTGCAGACTCACCTGACATCGGAGCAGACGAAACTAAGTGTTTCTCACTTAGTACTGTACCGTTATTTCCATAAATAGATAATACATACTTTTGTGGGCAAAACGAGCATGTTTCTTTTCAATGGCTGTAAAAAATAATTTATTATATCATGATGATGCAAATCTGGAAAGCAATGACAAAGCGATGCGTACCCTGGTGGTGAAATCGGTCCAAGTTTAACTTTTACCTCATGGTCACGAAAACTTTTTGCAATAAAGTTTGCGTACAAAAGAAGGAAGCAAGTTTCAAATAAATATGACTTTATATCACTTTATTTTACACTCGGCAAACAAGAGTCGCGAATCTCAAGAGCATAAACCATCCGATCGCAGATTTAAAGCCTGTACTTCCCATAAGTACCATGGGGGTACAAGCCTCGCTCCATTCTCGCGTAGACATTAGCGCCATATTCCCATCTTGGTATCATTGAATGTAACTCTATACTTCAGGTATACTGTTCAAGTAATGGATGGATGGATAAACTTTACTGTGGTCTTCAGGAATGCGCTTCAGCACGTCGCGGGTCGCCCTTACACCGGAACAGAAGGACTAAGCTCTGCCGCGTCGCGGACCCATTCGACTACCCACAAGTATTGTTCGAGGACGCAGCTGGTAATAGCAGCCTCCCATGCCGACAGCGTGATGACTTCACCACCGCGTAATATGGGGCACTACCCAGCATACAATATTGGTTAGCTATACTATTAAACATGTTTTGTATCATTATTATAAACCGTTTCATTCAAGTCATCAATAAAGCTGTCTGGTCTGACTTTGCAATCGCTTGATACTTGCAGTTTATCCTTTATGCATTTCTGTTTCATATTGTATCCTGTTTACTTCAATGTATTAGCTGAACGTACTCGACCGACACCATGGTAGTGAGCCGAACCCCCAGATTGTGTATGAGCCACATCGAAAGCACTCATCGTCATTGTCATGATCATCACACCCTCACTACAAAATAAATTTTAAAGTTACGCATGATGATGATGCTGATGACCTATATGTATGGTTCATACCCACTCTGGAAATAGGCCAAGAAACGAATAATTTGTACCTAAGTGGCCACATACAAATTGCAAGACTAAAGAATTATAAAATTATTTTTAAAAAATAATTATGCTAATTAAGGAATTTGCGATCAAAACCACCCCGTTTCAATTAGAAATCTTTCTACGGCGAAACAAAGATCTCAGTGGCAATGACCTAATCATGAGGCTCCCAAGTAAAGAATATAGTAAATAACAAAATCCAATATAATTCGACTAAGACCCATTTGAGAATGTTTCTCTTCAGTAAATTGAAGTGGTTGCATGATAGAAAATAATGCTCGACTGTGCCTTTCTTGTTACACGACGAGCAAATAGTGGAAGGAGCTAAGCCAGCTCTATGCGTACAACAATTTATTTTTGAACGTGTTATTTTGTAGAAATAACTTTATTTTTTGTGTAGCACAGGAATCCCTACGCTAAAAAAACAAGTGGTGTAGACATTCGTTTAAATGTTAACTTATATGAATATGGCTTCGTTTTCTTTTTTGTTTTAGTTGTACAATACTGGAGTTGTTTCGCCATAACACGTTAATACACAAATTTTAGTGGGCCATTGCAGACGCACAACGAGAACTGTCTAGTATTTCCCATCACAACGTCATAGAAAAATTTCAAATCTACTTAATTTCAAGACTGACTTTACAGCCTACATATATGCACAAATTTTAAGACTGCCTTGACATCCCATATAAGTACTTCCCTTCAGCTCGTCATTTTAATTTCTAATTATTTGTACTACGTTATCATCGTTTACTTACATTTATTTTCTAATGAAGGCTGACTATATTTATTATTACAAGCGTCGCATAGATTAGCAAAGCTCTTTGATTTGTTCATCTTCACATCTTATTCTTCATGCTCTACTGATATCCATTATTGAACATACCACCTATCCCTTATAGAGGGTGCACACCAGCATGACTAGGTAAAGTGACCTTATAGCACTAGGCCAGCATCATCATCAACATCAGCACTCTTGCCAGCACGCGGGCATTTAAGCCAAGCTTGAAACGAGGAAGAAGCTTGCGGGCCGAGGCAGCGCAGCTTTCCGGGCCGGCGGGCTCACCAAAATCGGACCCGTTTTCCTCGAAATTGCCGAGAACAGCCGCGATAAAGCTGCAACCTCGGCGAGCAGTCTACCACCATGAAGTCCCGGTCGCGCACGGCGTCTTCGCAGTGGCCAGCCGGTTTGAACCGACCAACATCGCCATCGGTCAGGTCCCCAAAAGCACCCTCAAACGTGGTAGTGACTACGCCGCTGGTACCGGCCCAAGTCGTCATTCAGGGCGGCTGGACGCCTGCCGGCCTCGCTGTCAACGTGGGCAGACATCACAGCAGGTCGATCGCATCGTCACACGATTCCGAGGTAAACATTCTGCCGAATGACACCCGCCTCCCTGCCACCGGCTCGAAGAGCGTCGACAACCGCTTCGCTGTACTGCCGTCGCTGCCGGAGCGCAGCAAATCCAGGGAATTCGACGGCAGCTTACACGCAGTTCTGAGGAAGAGCGTCTCGGTGGTCAGCGCTAAGTCAACAGGCAAGTCCGCCGGCTCATCAATCTGGTCGAAATCTGCGTACACCGAGATGCTGCCTGTGGCGCACTGTTCGAAGAGCGTCGCCGTCAAACGCTCCGGCGTCATCGTAGCGTTCTCGGCTTCGCCACATAACGCTTCGGTCTTCGAAAGACATGGTAAGCTTGCCGCTCTCCTAGCCGACTCTCCAACACAGCAACGGACGGCCTTTCGCAGGAGTGACTCAGTGGCCGGTTCGGGCAACCAACGTGACATGAAAAAGGGTACGGCGCAAGGGCTTTTAGGTCACCCAGTTTCCAAAATTCTGATGTCCGCGGAACACCTGAAATTGCCCAAAAAGCGCTCCGCGTCCTCGCAAAGGTCCCGTTCCGGAATCCTGAAAACCACACGGACATCCCAAGGAGGTTCATTCGTGCCTTCGCCGCATGCGGAAGAGGTGACGATCAGATCAGTGGAAATATGTCCCATCGTACAAACTAGAGTAGCTTTCAATCGCGCTGACAGACTTGCCATTGCGCGTGGCACCAGAAGCGCTCCCAATAATGACGAAAGTGCACTCGCTCAGTCTAGTCGAGAGCAAGTGGCGGGGCTTAAGAAGACATCGAAAACTGAAATTTCGAAATCTGGAGAGAGCGGACGGATACAAATCATTGGATCACCCAAGTCTTGTCGGGAGGCATTTACAAAGCCTACATTGTTACAGCCTCCCTCGCATGGTGTGTCTCTGATTGACGATCATCATGGATTTAAAGACTTTGCGAGTGATAACACTACTGCCGGGACATTCCTTTCTTTGCATTCGCAGCCAGTATTTGCAAGCGCAACGTTACCACACAAGATAGCAGAAATGCGGTCCGGGGCGCCATCCGAAAGCATCCATGAGCCAATCGAGAAAACCGGTCCACTGGTCTCGCCTCAAGCCTCAAAAAGCCTATCCGCCAGTGATTCTACAAAACTATCTCTCATAAAAGCCGCACCCACCGTAGACAAGGCAGAACAAGCCGTGGTCGGAGTGAAGAGTGCAGCCACTTCACCTTTCTCAGGCGGGAAAGTGATGAAGAGTGCGACAACTTCTCCTTTCTCGCAATGGGGAATAGCACCTACGTCGGCAGGCACCTTTCCACGCGCGGAGGCGAATGCGTTGTTGCCACACACTGGTCAGGGTCTCTCAGAGCCCGCAAAGACTTCCACTGCAAGTCACCATGAATCCGCTCAGCTATCTACAAGCGTCGTACCACCGAGACGGGCCATAATTCGTCCAAATTCTTCGGAATTCGCCTCGTGTGAGTGTCTTGATGCAACTATGCCGAACCTGTTTCCAGCACCGGGGTCACCTCGACCAACAGCTGGACTGTTGGATCCTCACAAAAGTCCAAGATCCGGCGCTCACTCAACCTCAGAGCTTACGAAAAGTATAATCGGCAACGAAGCGTCCACTCGAAAAAACCTTATCCAACCAGCACCTACTATCACTGAGACGAATTCAAAAAAAGGCCTGATACGCCCAGACATCAAGCCAGCATCAATGCGAGAAAAGTCGCCCAGACTCAGCGTCACACTATCTCCGCATGAAACAAATGCCTCATCACTGCGCACTACAGGGAATATCTCTGTGACGACAGGAACTACAGCAGCCAACTTTTCCGACTCCTCTCCAGTTAATAGAAGTCACCCGGGATCTCCAGTATACATGACGTCTGTTCTACTTGGGAGTACTTCGACTGAATCATGGTCACCTCTGGTAGCATCCAGCGTTCCAGACTCAAACAAAAGCCCGCGAGAAACTACTGGAACAGCTCCACAAGCTCCACAAGACACCATATTTTCGGAACTGTGGACGCCACGAGCGGCGTCCGGTGTTTTAGATCCAACCAAAAGTCACCGAAGCAGTCCTGGAACAACTGTGGTGTTGCGGACAACACAGGCAGTCTCTGGCATTTTAGATTCAACCAAGAGCCCAATACGAAGTCCCGGAATAATTCCTGAAGCTTCAGTAACTGGCCTTTTTCCAGAACAATGGACGCCACAGACTGCCTCCGGCTTTTTAGATCCTACCAAAAGTCCGAGAATAAGTAGTGGAACATCTGATGAGGCGTCACGATGTCGCCTTTATCTTGAACCCTGGACGCCGCTGGCAGCATCCGGCTTCTTAGATACAACCAAGAGCCTCCGAGGCAGTGCTGGGACATCTCTTGGACCGAAGACACCGCAAGCAGCGTCTGGTCTTTTAGATACAAGTAATAACCCCTTCGGTAGTCCTAAAATAATCCTTGAAGCTTCACAAGGCGGCCTTTCTCCGGAACTATGGACGCCGCTGGCAGCTTCCAGCTGTTTAGATCCTACGAAAAGCCCGAGAATAAGTAATATAACATCTGATGAGGCGCCACAAGGTCACCTTTCTCTCACAACATGGACACCAGTGGCAGCATCCGGCCTCTTAGATTCAACTAAAAGCCCCCGAGGCAGTCCTGAAACAGCTTCTTGGCCACGAACACCACAGGCAGCATCAAGCTTTCTAGATCCAACCAAAAGCCCCCGCGGCAGTCCTGGAACAACAAAAACGTCAAGAAGTGACCTTACCTATGAACCGAAGACACCACAAGCAGGCTCTGGTCCTTTAGATCCACCCAAAAGTACTCGGGGCAGTCCTGTAACAACACTTGAACTGCGGACACCACAGGCAGTATCTGGCTTTTTAGACTCAACTAAAAACCCCCGAGGAAGTCCAGGCAGCATTGAAGTGTCACGAGAAGCCCGAACCCATGAACCACGGACACCACAGGCAGGTTCTGGTCTTTTACATCCAGCCAAGAATCCTCAGAGCAGTCCTGTAACAACTCTGGAACTTCGGACATCACAGGCAGTGTCAGGCTTTTTAGACCCAAATAAAAGCCCCCGCGGCAGTCCTGCAACAACTGAAGCGTCACGAGGCGCCCTTACTCATGAACCACGGACACCACAGCCAGGCTCTGGTCTTATAGATCAAACCAAGAATCCTCAAGGCAATCATTTGATTGTGGAACTTCGGACACCACAGGCAGTATCTGGGCTAATATATCCAACTAAAAGCCCTCGAGGCAGTCCTGAAACAACCAAAGTGTCACGAAGTGCTCTTACTCCAGAACCAAGCACACCGGATGCACCTCTGGGTCTACTAGACCCAATCAAAAACCCCCGAGACAGACCTGGTACAACTCTTGAACTGCGGGCTCCGCCGGCAGCGTCGGGCCTTTTAGATCCAACCAAGAGCCCTCGAGGTACTCCTGCAACGACTTCTCACCTGTCAGACGGGCCCCTGCCTTCGCTTGAGAATAATTCTTCCCATCACAAACTACTTGATCATTGCTCATCGCTGGCGAGTGCAGGAACTCTAGATCATTGCTCATCGCTGGCGAGTGCAGGAACTCTAGATCCCACAAAAAGCCCTCGTTTATGTCTACAAGAATCATCCCCAGCCTCAAAAACCATTCTTACGGAAACGTTACCACGGCAAACCCTGTCGCCGCAACCTCCGGGCGGCTCTTTGTCGAGCATTATGAGTCCCCTGACACCATCTTCCCAAGTCGAAGCAAGCATTGCCAGGTTATCATCTATGCAGCACCTCGCTAATCCTCCGTCAACAATGATGGAATTTACTGCGACAGAAAAGTTACCGGTTTCCTCTACCGAATCTGGACCTAGCATAGCACTCGACAGTACTGTAATTAGTACTTCGCACGGCGCAATTAGCACTCTCGGTCAGGCAGGGCACCCAGTTACTGTATTTGATCCGTCACAATCCGAGACATCCATGGTACCCGCCACCGTAATGAGTCCTGGCGAGAGTTCCTTCAGGTCCCCTGGACGCGCTCGTAACGCTCTGAGTACCGGTTCTCCTTCAAAGAACTCTAGCGACTTGGCATCACCAGGTGAGATAAGAAAGCTTCTGGAAGCCAAGGGCGACCCAGCACACCTTTCTCCCCAGCACCGTAGCAGCCCTACTGACATGCCGTCATCAACACAGCCACTTGCCAGACCAATCTCACCTCCAGAAGAACGACACAAGCAAGCGGAAACCAAAGAAAGAACAGTTCGAAGCGAAGGATCAAGGCCATCATTGACAGAGAAAAGTTTAGAGCTGAAGCTTCCATCAAGTCCTTTCGCATCTTCACAAACCGCTGCCTCGGAGAAGAAGCCGCACAGGGGATCCTCGCTACATGTGCTCACGTCAACGGGTGACAAGCCCACTCGCATGTCATCCGGTAGAGGACCCACAGAACTGGTGAGAACAAATTACGCTCCACTGAAACCTGCGCTACGATCCTCAACAAGAACGGTTCCCTTTGCAAAAACTGCATTTGATGAAGCCACAAAGGCAGCTTCACGCAACAAGTTGCAAGATGGCACTGTAGCGCACGCTAATGAAGTTGCACCGCATGCCGAACGCAACTTAGTGAGTGGAGCTACTGCTACACGTATCGTTACGGGAAATGAGCGCAGCATAGTGAAAGCATTCAAGCGAAGTGCAAGTCAGAGTTCAAGTACAGCCTCGCCATTCACGCATAATCTCGTCTCGTCAAACGAAAATTCCGACGGACAGACGCTAATGTACGCATCACGAGACGTTCAGTCAGCACGATCTGAGAACACGGTGATTGACAAATCAGGTGCTCTGGTTACTAAAGCAACCGCCGAAAGATACGAATCGGAATCTAAAGCCCGTTCAAAGGCGTGGCAGACCAAAGACGCCCTGAAGGGTGCATCATCTCACGTGTCGTCTGAGACTACCGCTAATACTACGCTTGAAATGTCCTCAAAGACGAGCAGTACAACCACGGGTGGAAAGCCGGGTAAACAATAAATACCTCGAACAAATCACGTTCACAAA
Organism: Rhipicephalus microplus; assembly: GCF_043290135.1. Taxonomy (NCBI): domain Eukaryota; kingdom Metazoa; phylum Arthropoda; class Arachnida; order Ixodida; family Ixodidae; genus Rhipicephalus; species Rhipicephalus microplus. The sequence continues at coordinate 171,978,921 of NC_134700.1, read as the reverse complement.
ATTTTGGAGAAATATACAAAGTTGTACCTCTTACTCAGATTCTCTGTGCTTATTCCAATATTCGGTACACTATACGCTATTCAACTATGATAATGTAGCACAGCCAAGAGCGTAGCTAGGAGGTTGCACACCGGGTTCGTGCCCCCTACCCCACCCCAATTTTTTTAGCCATGGCATAGAGAAAGCAAAAAATTATCATTTCAAGTGGGTGCCGTCTCCAAAATCGTAGAGGTGCCCCCCTCCCCGAGTACAACTTATGGCTACGCGCCTGGCCACAACAGTAATAACGATACGCACAACGTTGTATGCATAAAATAAATTGCGACACCTTGTTTGCGTGGGTGACTGCTTATGTTGGTTAGTTTAGTTACGCGAAGGAGCTAAAGGTGTCAATTTTCCATCTCAGGACAAGACGGAATCGGCGACCTTCATTGTACATGGAACCCAGGCGAAAACCGGCATCGAGAGACAAGAGCTCAGCGTGCATTCAAGCCCGGAACTTGTACCAGCAGGCTCAACAACCGGACAGTTCGAGACCTCGAGTGGGCTTTTTCCAGACGTAGCCGAAAAGTCTCGAATAACCACCCCGGAAATTTACACCAAAGGATCGCCACAGAGAAATAAAGGTCAGAGTAGCCACAAGGGGCACAATGCACTCAAGGGTTCCAAGTTCTCGATCGAAGACCTATCTTTTTCGGAACACATCGCGCACGCGATCTCCGAGTCTTCAGCCGACTTCGCAGACATACCACTGCAGGTGAATATGACTATCGACTTGGTTCCGCCCAAGAGTCCCATGTCTCCACCCCGGGCAATCATGTCGCCGGTACACATTGAAAAAAAGATGATCGTCGAAAGCTACAAGGACGGTCACGTGGAAGTCAAGGTTCCCCCCGTGTACATCGACGTGCCAGACGGAAAACGCGCCGTCGACGAAGCTCTGAACGTTTCTGTGAGCGTAGACGTGGGCAAGAAGGTCCCGCAGGATCATAAGAGTCCCGAGGAAGGCAGCCACCATACCACCGAAAGCCACCGTCCCGAACAAAGCCAGCATCCCGAAGAAAGCCACCATGACGAGAAGTAGTGACGCTGAGCCTCGGCACGCCCGGACGCAAATGACAGAATATTAGCGACCGGCGCACGACGTCGACCGAGACAATTCGCACACAAAATAAAAAACAAATCGATACGTTTATTCATGCGATTACTGGAACTACTTCTATGGCCTCTCGAAGTGCCTGCTCGGTTGTTCAAAAAGCGAAACCAGGGGGCGGGAACTCCCTATACCTTCCATGTAATCGCTCTCGAATGCTGAGCAGCGGCAGCGCCGCTTTTACCCATGGCGCTTGCCGGGCATCCTGCTAGAAGTAAATCACGAACAGAAAACTTTTTTCATGAAGTCACTGGTGAGGTCACCAAATAGAGGGAAAGAACAAAAATCTAAAGGAGGAGGGTTCCTGTGGAAGCCTTCCTTTCCCACTTAGCATGCAAGTGGAATGCGCTCGTGCCTTCTTTCAGGTCCGCTGGTATAGGCACTGCGCCGTGCTCCCGACCGGCCTGCAGAATCACGTGCCTTTTCTCATTTTCTAACCACTATCACCACCACCAGGTCCGCTAGCCGCTTCGGTGATGCGGCCATTCGCGAAATTTTGTTATTGATTTTTTTTATTTTTGTCCGTGTGTCCTGAAGTGCCGAAAAATAAGCTGACTGATTTCTCAGTAAGATGAAACTGGATCGGCCCAAATAAAATGAACCTATTTATTACACGTTTGGTATTAAAAAATGACACACACGTAGTGTGAAAGTGTCAATCTATAAAATCCGCTTTAACTTAGAACTGACATACGGACATATATTGACCAAACATTAAACCCAGAATAAACGTAGCAATCCGAAAATTGTCAACAATGGCCACTAGGACACGTCGTATTACAGAACTTGAGTACCAAACGAGGCCGAAGACTGAAGCGATCAGAAGTTTTTTTTTTTTTAGAACGTCTCTGTAAACAATGTTTCGGTAATTTGACTTGTCCTCATCAAGGCAACAGTGTTGCCTTGACGAAAAAAAAAAGTTCACTTGTCAATCCGTTGGCTACAGCGACATTCGCTGATTCAATTTCCAAAAGCACTTAGTTCCCCTACCCCTTTATGCCGGATCGCTAATAAAGTTGTTTCACTCACTCATAGCACGTGTATTTGAGTGACAGTATTAGAAGTAAAGACTCATAAGTTTTCAAACCACGGATACAAGAATTTCATGAGCAAGAAGCAGCCTATAAATACTTTACATCATTTGAACTACACGCCAAACGTAAGAGAAGCTAAAACTATGTGGTCGAGCCAACTCGAAATCAGGCCTTTCAATAAACGCATTTTCCCGATAGCAGCTTGGTTGCCGTCTTCGACGATTAGTCAAGCGACACTGCACTTCTGTCAGTTCAATCAGGCTTACAGAAAACTGGGATTACTCATGTACTCATGCAATATCAATACCTGCTAAAATAATGGGTCCAAATTCTTGTGCTCAGCCATTGCCTTTAGGAAACACTGAAAATCATTCGCGGAACTAGAAATCCTCGGCTTAGCACATCACCTGAGAGCCACCGAAAACATGTGTTGTCCTATTCAGCCATCTTCGACGAATGCATGGTTGACTTGTTCGGCGTAGCTCCCTGCTGCTTCCGTTCTCTGCCCGCCACAAACCGCCGTCTTTATCTGTCCCGTAGTGGGCACGCCAACCGGGCGAGATAACTGAGCGTGATCCAACTTCTAATATCGCTGAGCGAGTGGCGAGAAGGAATGGAGGAAAGCGCTATTAACTCAAATCAATCACTTTTTGCGCTTCGTCTGATTCGAAATTTACAAAATAAGGAATAAGAAAAGACATATAAACAAGAAAGGTTCTTTACAGGGGCATCGATTCTTTCTTTATTTGTAAAAACTTGTGGAGACCAATATATGCGAAGATTCACATCAACCTCACTCCGTTCAATCGGATATTAGCATGCCCGGAAACCGCTACGAACAAGCATGTTCCTTGAAACCGAAACTAACACTGAGTTTCCGGGGCCTGACCAGCGTGTCATATTCGTCAAACCATCATACTTTCCCATACTAATTTTGGCTCGCTCCAAGTTATGGTGATAATCACGACAGCATCTAGACATAAGCGGATGTGATTGATTGATATGTGGGGTCTAACGTCCCCAAACCACCATATTGTCACGGGGCCGTGACGTGGACGAACACAGGAGGCTTCGTGTTGGGATTTAACTGTTTATTTGGGCGAACCTGTGCCCGGTAAACGGAAAGTCCAATTACAGCAGCAGTCTCGCACAGATAGCAGTCTCGGACTGATAGCGGCGAACGGAGCGTCGGCCTTCGATCAACAACTGACAAGCGGCGAAGCGCGTCGGCATTTATACTCTTGCCGTCGAATGTTCTAGCGTTATCGCTGGCGGTGGCGTAGGTTCCAGAACAATCTGTACCGTTCGCACAGTGGGCGTGATCTTATCGAAATGATCTACTACAGTCCGGAACCTTCTCGAAAACTGCAGGCGCGGTTTGCGCTGAGAATCGTGTGGTGTTTTGGGACGATAACAAAAACTTGGGAAATGGAACGTGGCATTGCCCCCCTCTGAAAAAAAGGCATCGTCCCGATGCTTTAACTAAAGATGAAGGTATAATAATAATGCAAGAAAGTACAATGAATAAATTACGATACAACAATAATACAAAAAAACACTGGTTCAGTTTGTCAACGCGCATGAAACGGCTTGAGGCGCGCGACATGGACGACTTCAGGTCGCGATCGGCGTCGTTGAGAGTTCGTGATGCCGTCGGGGACAACCTCGTAATCAAGTGGGCCGAGACGTCGAACCATTCTGTACGGTCCGAAGTACCGTCGCAGAAGCTTTTCACTTAGTCCACGTCGGCGTATCGGCGTCCACAACCAAACACGTTCATTGGGCTGGTATTCCACGTAGCGTCGTCGAAGGTTGTAACGGTGGCTGTCGGTCGTCTGTTTATTCTTGATACGGAGACGCGCAAGTTGTCGGGCTTCTTCGGCGCGTTGAAGGTACTCGCTCACATCGAGGTTTTCTTCGTCGGTGACGTTGGGTAACATGGCATCGAGCGTCGTTGCCGGGCTCCTTCCGTAGACCAATTTGTATGGAGATATCTGCGTCGTCTCCTGCACCGCCGTGTTGTATGCGAAGGTCACATACGGAAGAATGGCGTCCCACGTCTTGTGTTCGACATCGACGTACATTGACAGCATGTCGGCGATCGTCTTGTTAAGCCACTCGGTGAGGCCGTTGATCTGTGGGTGGTACGCTGTCGTCCGGCAGTGGTTTGTTTGGCTGTATGCCAAGATCGCTTGAGTTAAGTCGGAAGTGAATGCCGTTCCTCTGTCGGTGATAAGGACCTCCGGGGCGCCGTGACGTAGGACGATATTTTCGACGAAGAACTTAGCTACCTCGGATGCACTGCCTTTTGGCAGGGCTTTTGTCTCGGCGTAGCGGGTGAGGTAGTCGGTAGCTACCACGATCCACTTGTTTCCGAAAGCCGACGTCGGGAACGGCCCCAGTAGGTCCATACCAATCTGCTGGAAAGGTCGGCAAGGTGGATCAATTGGCTGCAGAAGTCCCGCTGGCCTTGTCGGCGGTGTCTCGCGTCGCTGACAGTCCCGGCATGTTCTCACATAACGAGTGACGTCGGTGGTAAGACGTGGCCAGTAGTACCTTTCTTGTATCCTCGCGAGCGTGCGAGAAACACCGAGGTGCCCTGCCGTCGGATCGTCGTGCAGGGCCTGCAGGAGTTCTGGTCGCAGAGCTGAAGGCACCACAAGGAGGTACTTAGCTCGAAGCGGTGAAAAGTTTTTCTTTTGTAGAAGACCGGTTCGTAGAAAGAACGACGCAAGTGCGCGCTTGAGTATCTTCGGGACTTCGGCGGTCCTGCCTTCGAGGTATTCTATTAAGGCCTTAAGTTCCGGGTCGGTCCTCTGTCGTTCAGCGAAGTCGTCGGTAGTTATCGTTCCTAAGAAGTAGTCGTCATCCGGGTCGTCTGGTAGCGGTTGGTCGACAGGCGCACGAGAGAGACAGTCGGCGTCGGAGTGTTTTTTGCCGGACTTGTAAATGACAGTAATGTCATATTCTTGAAGTCTCAGGCTCCATCGTGCGAGGCGACCTGAAGGGTCCTTCAAGGTGGCTAGCCAACACAATGCATGGTGGTCGCTCACAACTTTGAAGGGTCTGCCGTAGAGGTAGGGGCGAAATTTTGACGTAGCCCAGATGATGGCGAGGCACTCCTTTTCTGTTGTGGAATAATTTGCTTCTGCTTTCGATAGCGATCAGCTGGCGTAACTAATAACCCTTTCAAGTCCGTCAGCCCTCTGCATAATAACGGCGCCAAGACCTACGCTGCTTGCGTCAGTATGTATTTCTGTCTCGGCGAATTCGTCGAAATGGGCAAGTAACGGAGGCGTCTGGAGGCGATGTTTAAGCTCCTGGAAAGCGTGTTCCTGCGGCGTTTCCCACTTAAACTCCGCGTCGGCCTTGGTAAGGTTAGTGAGCGGATCGGCGATGCGGGCGAAGTTTTTCACGAACCGCCTATAATAGGCACACAAGCCCAGAAATCGGCGCACGGCTTTCTTGTCAGTGGGCGGCGGGAAGTCGGCGATGGCGGCTGTTTTCCGTGGATCGGGACGAACTCCAGACTTGCTGATAACGTGCCCCAGAAACAAGAGCTCCTCATACGCAAATCTGCACTTTTCTGGCTTCAGTGTGAGTCCGGAAGTCTTGATGGCTTGAAGTACAGCTTCAAGGCGCCGAAGATGCTCGTCGAAACTCGAGGAAAACACGACGACGTCGTCCAAGTACACAAAGCAAGTCTGCCAGTTCAGTCCTGACAGTACAGCCCCACCGCGGTGGTCTAGTGGCTAAGGTACTCGGCTGCTGACCCGCAGGTCGCGGGTTCAAATCCCGGCTGCGGCGGCTGCATTTCCGATGGAGGCGGAAATGTTGTAGGCCCGTGTGCTCAGATTTGGGTGCACGTTAAAGAACCCCAGCTGGTCGAAATTTCCGGAGCCCTCCACTACGGCGTCTCTCATAATCATATGGTGGTTTTGGGACGTTAAACCCCACATATCAATCAATCAGTCCTGCCAGTACTGTATCCATAACGCGTTGAAAAGTTGCAGGCGCTGAGCAAAGGCCGAAGGGCATCACCTTAAACTCGAAGAGGCCGTCCGGTGTTATAAACCCCGTCTTCTCTCGGTCTCTTTCGTCGACTTCGATTTGCCAATAGCCAGTCTTGAGGTCCATTGACGAAAAGTACTTGACGTTATGGAGCCGATCAAGTGCGTCGTCTATTCGTGGGAGAGGATACACGTCCTTTCTTGTGATTTTGTTCAGGCGGCGATAATCGACGCAGAAACGTAGGGTCCCATCCTTTTTCTTCACTAACACCACGGGGGATGCCCATGGACGCTTGGACGGCTGGATAATGTCATCCCGCAGCATTTCATCAACTTGTCTCTTCATGGCCTCACGTTCTCGCGTCGAAACCCTGTGCGGACTCTGACGGAGTGGTCTGGCATTTTCTTCGGTTATGATGCGATGTTTCGTGATTGAGGTCTGCCGAATTTTCGATGACGACGAAAAGCAATCTTCGTATTGCAGGAGCAGGGCCTTGAGTTGTTCTTGCTTATCTTTCGGAAGTCTGGGATTGACGTCAAAAGCTATGGGAGGGGCTTGGTTCCTCTGAGCAGGTTCCGCAGAATCGGCGAGGGCGAAAGCACTGGTGGCTTCGACAATTTCTTCGATGTATGCGACCATTGTTCCTTTGTTCACATGTTTGTACTCATTGTTGAAATTCGTGAGCATAACCGTTGCTTTGCCTCCCCGCAGCTCTGCAATTCCTCTTGCGACGCAAATATTTCGGGCGACCAACAGATGCTGACTGCCTTCAACGACGCCTTCCAAGTCAGGTGATTTAGGAGCGCCGAATGAAATAAAGACGCTTGAGCGAGGCGGAATGGTGACTTGTTCTTCCAGCACATTCAAGGCATGGTGTCCTGACGGCGTGCGCGGCGGTAGTGCTTCTTCTGTGGATAACGTTATCGACTTTGTTTTTAGGTTGATGACAGCACCATGGAGGCATAAGAAGTCCATGCCAGGGATGACGTCTCTCGAGCAACGCTGTAGGACTACGAAGTCTGTAGGATAAATACGGCTGTTAATGGTGACTCTCGCTGTGCAGATTCCTGCAGGTGTTACGAGATGACCTCCGGCTGTGCGGATTTCAGGGCCTTTCCAAGCTGTCCTAACTTTCTTTAACTTCGCGGCGAACGACTCACTGATGACAGAAAAGTCGGCTCCAGTATCGACGAGAGCGGTCACAATGTGGCCGTCGATAAGAACGTCGAGGTCGCTAGTTCGCCGTCTCGCATTACAGTTAGGGCGTGGCGTCGGGTCACGGCTGCGTCGGCTTGTTCCGTTGCTTTCATGTTGCGTCGTCCGGTCACCTTCGGTAAGTGAGCTTTCGCGGTCAGGGCTTTGCCTGTTTGGCGTTGTGTTCGGAAAGCTCCGTTGCGGCGTCGTCGTCGTCGGAGGATCTTCGGTAGTTCGTCGCACAGCAACCGCACCTCCACCGGTTGCTGCCCTTAGTTTCCCGGATACGGGCTAGGAGACCGGCCCCGCGTTGGGCCAGAGTACTGCCGGTGGTGCGGTGACGTGCGGTGGCTGGGCGACGGCGAACGCGAAGGGCTTCGTGGTGTCCACCGAGTTCCTGTCAGGTAGTCGGCGATGTCACGTGGTCGTTCTACTGGCTGTGGACGCGATGCATTGACGACGAAGCCGCGCAGTCCCATCTGTCGGTACTGGCAACGGCGGTATGTGTGTCCGGCCTCGCCGCAGTAGTAGCAGAGCGGGCGATGGTCAGGGGTGCGCCAGACGTCAGTCTTCCTCGGTGCACTGCGCTGGGCCGCTGGCGAACGGTATGACGTCAGTGGGGGTGGCGGCGGCAGTGGCGTCTGTCGACGGAAGTGCGATGGGGCGGCGTTTTGGCGTGGACGGGGAGGAGCGTTGTGGCGCGGTGCAGCGGCGTATCTCATAGCTTCCGGCTCGGGCAGTGGTGCGTGGGGAATTTGAAGCGATTGCCGAGATTCTTCTCGCACAGTGTCGGCGATTGAATCCACTTGAGGCTGTGCCGAAGGCAACAGCTTGCGCAGCTCTTCCCGCACGATCGCTCGGATCGTTTCACGCAGGTCTCCGGAGTTACTGGCTTGAGCAGCAGCGCAGTCTGCAGTCAGGCGACGATTATACTGTCTGGTGCGCATGTCCAGGGTCTTTTCGATAGTGGTCGCTTCGGCTAGAAATTCTTGGACGGTTTTCGGTGGGTTTCTCATCAGTACCGCGAAGAGCTCCTGTTTGACCCCTCGCATGAGGAAACGAACTTTTTTCTCCTCAGGCATGTCTGGGTCAGCGTGACGGAATGTTCGGGTCATTTCTTCTGTGAAAATGGCGACATTTTCATTTGGTAGCTGAACCCGGGTCTCTAATAAAGCAGCGGCCCTCTCTTTGCGAGCGACGCTCGCGAACGTTTGCAGGAATGCGCCGCAGAAAACATCCCACGTTCGGAGCGTGGACTCTCGATTTTCGAGCCAGGTCCTTGCGGTGTCTTCCCAATAGAAGAACACACGACGCAGCTTTTCATCATGGTCCCAGTGGTTGAAGGCGGCCACACGGTCGTATGTTTCTAACCAGGACTCCGGGTCTTCGAACGATGACCCATGGAAAATTGGTGGTTCCCTGGGTTGATGCATGACCATCGTGTGCTGGGACGCTGCGGTTGTCATTGTCGCTGCAGTCGCGGTCATGGTCTGGGTCTTCCGCGCCTTGTCTTGTAGAAGCCCGTATTCCGGTGGTAGCCCTTGCTGTCGGCGGCTTGTTCGCTGCTCCTGGTTGGCGTCGGTGTCTTCTCCACGACGTGGGCTGGGTTCACGGCTTGACGGGGGCGTCCGGTACATGAACGAAGCAGCACCTCCACCAGATGTCACGGGGTCGTGACGTGGCCGAAGACAGGAGGCTTCGTGTTGGGATTTAACTGTTTATTTGGGCGAACCTGTGCCCGGTAAACGTAAAGTCCAATTACAGCAGCAGTCTCGCACAAATAGCAGTCTCGGACTGATAGCGGCGAACGGAGCGTCGGCCTTCGATCAACAACTGACAAGCGGCGAAGCGCGTCGGCATTTATACTCTTGCCGTCGAATGTTCTAGCGTTATCGCTGGCGGTGGCGTAGGTTCCAGAACAATCTGTACCGTTCGCACAGTGGGCGTGATCTTATCGAAATGATCTACTACAGTCCGGAACCTTCTCGAAAACTGCAGACGCGGTTTGCGCTGAGAATCGTGTGGTGTTTTGGGACGATAACAAAAACTTGGGAAATGGAACGTGGCAATATGATTATGAGAGACGCCGTAGTGGAGGGCTCCGGAAATTTCGACCACCTGTGTTTCTTAAAAGGGGCCCTGCAAAATTTTTGAGCATGGTCAGATAACCCTGTAGATCGGTAGTAGAGGCCCCCAACACGCGAGCCAAATATTATAGCACAGCACGCGGCCTGGAATTCACAATAAATTATCAGAATCCGCTGAAGATTGCTTTCTCTTTACTCAAGAAATCACGGAAGACGCTCAAAGATCACTCGTAAAAAGCCCATCTATCAGGCATAGGCTGATTTGATCGTGGCGCGCTCGGTCGTTATAGAGATCGCCGCAAAAGGCCGTGACTTGACCGCGCCTGCGCGCGCGATGACACTGGAAAAACGCAGCAGGACGATGCTTCTAGACGCCTGAAGATGCCCTGTACATACCTACCAATGGATGAACCTGTGTGCGCGAAAGAGCAGGGCACGTTTTTTTTTTTAACTCTTTGTCTTACCCTTTGCCATCTGCTCGTCTTTTCTCTTAGTTTCCTCGTCTCGGTGTTCCTTTTTCCTCTTTCTTTTTTCTCTCACTTTTAAAGACGATATTAAAGACGATAATCTTTCTTGGGGACCTTCGACGCAAAATTTTGGTCTGTCTGTCTCTCTGTCTGTCTGTCTGTCTGTCTGTCTGTCTGTCTGTCTGTCCACTGTTAACAGCATCGGGTATTTGAAATGGCCCACCGCATCCACAGCGCCCACCAATGTTGCTCAAAATTCAGCGTTCATACTTGTGCAATTGTCGATTAAAAATCGATTATTGCGCATGTCTGGGGCACCACAACAACACGTGTATATTCTGTATGTGCGCCTTTTACTAGAAAAGGCATACATATGTAATTTTAAGGACCGTAGCGCTTATCACGCTGCGCTGACCATGCAACGCATGCACCAACAGGCGAGTGTTTCCAACTCTTTGCTAAAACGAGACGGTGGTGGCACCTACCCGTCGCCTTGCGTTCTACACCTTATCACCTCTGAGACGGGCGCGCACACCTGTCTCAGAGCCACGCGCTCCGTTTTCCAAGAAAACTGCCAGATGACGCTCACGTCTCATGTGTGACGTGCCGTGATGCGCTCGTTAGCCTCCGCTGCACGCTCGAAGCACTCTAATGCAGCGCCTTTCTTGCGCAGAACATTTTCTTGGGCAGAACATCAAATAAACGTTTTGTTCACTCTCTCCACACACAAGACTATCGTCTTTCGACGACATTTGCAGAATACACGCAGATATGGGGCCATTTTTTTATTTCTCATATCTTGATACCTTATCATTTCTTGTTGGGCCTGACTCGGCTAAGTCCCACGGGTCCATTACTAAACGCTCCGCGAGGTATATGTATTCGTTGACCCCTAGAGACATCCCGTTCACACCTAGGGAGACCAGTGCGCTACCTTTGCCCACATTTTTAGGGGCGAAGCTCCTTATGCCATGGGTCATGCGTCCGCGTTGTGTGTAGTAGTAGTAGTAGTAGTAGTAGTAGTAGTAGTAGTAGTAGTAGTAGTAGTAGTAGTAGTAGTAGTAGTAGTGTAGCCACCTCCACGGCCCCCTGGATCAACACCACCGCGCGTACCGATCCAGGCTGCCGTGCCACCTCTCGTTTAAACCTTGAAATGCCCGCTGGATGGCGGTACTTGTATATAATGAATATATGATGAAAATGTGCGAGATAACGGTACTTGGCGTGTTCACTAGATGGACGGACGGGAGGATGGACACAAACATACAGAAAGATGTATGGACGGAAGCACGAGCACACAGACTGACTTACGGACGCATGGACGCACGGACTAACACTTGCACAGACGGACAGGCGCACGCACGAAAGCACGTACGGACAGATTTGCAGACAGACGAACGGACGCACGGACGGATACACATATGTACGCACGAGTTGACGAACGCATAGACAGACGCATGGACGGACGGAAGCAACGAACGGAATCAACGGAAGCACGGACGTACGCTTCGCCTCACTCATCATCATCGACTCTGCAGATATGCTGTGATTTTTTTCTAATTGGTTTTCTTATGTAAATTAGCACTTTGGGTGTTAACGAAACCACCCTATTTATTCATTTTACATTGGCTTTAAGCCTGGTATGCTTATGCACGGACAAGTTTTTCCCACATCTTCATTTTGCATTTATTTTATCAAAGGTGGAAATGAAGTTTGGAATAGGGTTAGTATTGACGTCATCTGCTGTAGTAGCACGTGTCCCTGCTGGTAATCACCGTCTGTAAAAAAGATCTACAAGGCAGGAAAATGTAGATAAAAAAATGACTCTGCGGATTACAAATTTTGCAGTCAATGCAACCTTGCTTGAAACCCCGCCGCAGTGGTCTAGTGGCTAAGGTATTCGGCTGCTGACGCGCAGGTCGCGGGATCGAATCCCGGCTGCGGTGGCTGCATTTTCTATCGAGGCGGAAATGCTCTAGGGCCGTGTGCTCAGATTTGGGTGCACGTTCAAAAACACCAGGTGGTCGAAATTTCCAGAGCCTACGGCGTCTCTCATAATCATATGGTGGTTGTGGGACGTTACAACCCCACCTATATCAATCAACCTTACTCGAAAAGGGCCAAGGGCTACACTATTTTGCTTTATGGTGTTTTTTTTCCTTTTCAGACAGCGATTAGCAGCAGGGACACGCGCCACTACAGGAGACGACGTCACTACCAACCCATTTAAAACTAACACGCCACGGACGACGACGTGCCTTTGACAAAGATAAGTCCTCCTATCGAAACGTCGACCAACCTATCTGAGGCACTTCCTCACTTCATTCTGCATATCCATCTACGTGTCACGATCTGTCGGCTCCCATTTTGATTTTGAAGGCAAGCGATAAGTGAGTCGAGGAGGAGATGAACAGAACAGGAAGAGATGGTGATTAGAAAAAGAGGGTTAAAGAAAGTAAAGCAATCTATGACTTCGTCGCTGAAGCCTTCCCTCAGCTCCGCTGTCCCTTCGTGTTTGCAACAGGAACGTCACACCTATAGAATTGTATAAGCTAACCACTGCGCTCAGAGTCTCTGAAGTATTTTTGGTTCGGTTTTCAAGTCTAGAGCTATTCATCTTCTGCAAACAAATCAAAGGATATGCTGACAACAATCACATTCGCTACATTCCGTGACTGAGCCTCTTCTACATAACACCCACCCTCATACGAAACTTGGGAAAAATCTTTGATTATTACGTCGATTAGAGCATGTGTTGTACACATATAATTTTATTCACACATGGTGTCACTGTTTCATTAAACACGTGCTAAATGTATTCGCAGGTTAACCTTCTGAGGTTGTTTTTGTTCTATTCTGTCCACAATAGTCTCCATGACATCGCATTTTCAGAGTCAGGGTGGGCGGCTAATGTCTACGTTATGGTACGCCTGGTTCATCCACGTATCCCTGACAGGAAACGCATCTACTTAAAATCAAATTCATAATGGCGCCAATGTTTCCCGCTTGATCTTCTTCCCTGTTTACGGCAAAGCACACTAACTACATTCCTTCATCATTTTTTTGCGGACTAGTGACGACAAGGGAAATTCACCCGACTTATGTGGTCCATGAATTTTTGTCCGCGGACGACTTCTTCATCTGGCAGCGGACCGGTGGCAAGTAGTAGGGCTCTCCCAATTACTGTGTCACATAAGCGCTGAAAGCTTTTGCGCACATAGGACAGATGAATTTTGGTTTCGCCTATAGCCATATACGGCTTCGCTTAAAAGGAAACAAGGAAACCTCAGGTCGATTACAGACAAATTGATTTCAATTATTTGTTTTCTGCAAGCACGCGACAAGGCACCCTCCCGCAATAGCTACGAGAGCCTCACGAAGCACTCTCTCTCCTCTTCGAAATGTTTGACGAACAAGACAATAGTACCGGCCTCAAAATATCACACAAAGCATGACCTTTTTAAAAGAGAAAACTACCGTGGTAGTGAATTTGGGTGAATGAATACTTCCCGCGATACTCGGAGCGCGTGTTTTTGCACTGTGCAAAGATTGTGAATCAAAGAGGAAGATAAAGACGACGATTCGGCCTGCAAAGGCGTAGGCAAGTACAAAATTGCAATGAGCCGCCGTCTCTCAAGCAAGGAGGCCTCGGAGGCGGTGGGCGCCTACCTCCAGCGTACGCGTGATTCCCGAAGCTCGCTGGAGAGTCCAAATTCGTCCCTGTCGCCATGGTACATCAGCGACCGGTATGGGGTAAGCCTCAGCACCATGACAATAAGGAGTCCCTCTCAACCACACTCCGTCTCAGGAAGCATGAGCGGCATAAATTACATGACGTCCGTGTCATCCAGCATCATTCCCCGCACGCGGACGCGGCTCATCACAGCCAGCACGAGCGGTGGTGGCCAGGTCATTCACGGTGGCGGCGCCGACAGCGTGCCGTACGCTTGCAGACCGCTTCGTGTCGGGACCGACACTGCGATCACCGGCAGCAATGAGCCTTTTCCGTCATACGTACGCGTCATACCATCTCACGGTCACCTCGTCCAAAGCCACTCGTCTTCGTGCAGTTGTGGACACGCGTTCATCCGCCACACCACTCGCGTCAGCGTTCGGGTGGGGTCCATGACGAGCAGCCCGGTGATTGCCGACCGCATGAGACAGGCGAGCTTCGGAAGGCGTACTACGAGGCGCGCTTCCTTTGTCACCGCGAAGCTATCGGTCTCTACTGGACAAGCTGCGCAGACAACCTCGACCTCCTGTGCTACGCTTGCGGACTTCAAGCAGCTCGACGTCACGCCGGGAGCCCTCACGAGTGCCCAAACGGACGCGGCCGGACAATCGGGGGTGACACCGACAGCATCAACTAGCTCGCACGACGACGTCGGCAGAGCTTTGTTCAGTGACTGGGCACACCGGAAGCAGGAAATGTTCGCGGACATATTTAAGGACAGGAATGACTTCTTCGCGGACCTGTTGAGAAAGCGCATTGACGAAGAACACCAACCCATTGCACCCGCGCAGATGACGCTGTCTGCTGATTCTTCACACAGTGGACCATTTATGACAACCATATCCGAAGCGGGAGAAAAAGACGGCCCCGATACGTCTGCCGAAAACTACACTGTACACAGCGCTACCACCCCGTCGTCGACAACTGAAAAGACCGCCGTTGAAGAAAAGACACCACTGCAAGCTTTGACGGCTTCGACACGTTTGACGTCGTCTGAGTTTTACTCGTATGAATTTTCGAAAACTCAAGTTACCGAAACTCCAAGCGACGGAGTTTCAAAAGAAATACCTCAGGATAAAGCAGCAAGCCTGGACGGAAAGCTTCAGTACAAGTCATTTGACTTTCAGCCCAAAGAAGTTGTAATGGCTCCAGACGCCCCAGATGTTGAGACAGTGAAAGGAACAAGTGTGGATTTGTCAACCACAGAAACAAAGAGTGAAGAAAAAAAGAGGCGACTAGGGGAAACACTTCCTTTGGAGCAGTTTCATAGCACTAAAGCTATGCCAGTTTCCTCTGCAGAAAACCTCGAAGCTGCTTCCACGCGCACTCAAGTGCCGACTGAGGCGAGGGGCCACAGCTATGTTCCTGCCCTTGCCGAATCCTCGTTCGAAACACCTGGAGCCACGAGTGAAGAACACCAGCTGTTACCGACGTCGTTGGAAGGTCCGTTTATGTCGATGGCGTCTGACATGACAGATTTTCCCGCACTCGACTTGAGCAAAACGCAGGAACCTGATGTGTCGACACAGCCTTCCTCTCTGCAAAAACCAGATCACGGTGAAGTTCAGACGCAGTTAGCCGAACGACCGCAAACGGATCAAAGGGCGCAAATACAAGCGACAGGTAGTCTCCTCAAACTTGGAGCTTCGGGAGTTAGTTGCCCTACTCTTGAAGACCAAACGCCTCGGCCACAACATACCACTGAGGCAATAAGTCAAAAAGAAATAGGAGAGCACACGAAAGAATGTGAGTCAAGACAAGTGATATCGATGCCACCATATCGACGATCCGAGCTTGCTCTATCGGAACAGACCACCACCTTTGATAAGGGTGCCCTTGAAAAGCAGAGTGACCATAATCTCAAAGACGTTGCTCAAGAGCACCCGTCTCAAGGACGGCCTCGTGAAGAAAGTGACGCAAGAGATTTCGTGCCAAAAGAGGTTGATCTAAGTAATGAAATGGCTGCCTCAGTAGGTTCGGTCACAGTTTCTGATGCTGCCACAGCAGAAAAGAACAAGAACCTTCCACTCGCCAGTCATACTCAGGAGCCCACCAATCAAGAATATCCAGCAAAAGAGGAACACGACAAACGGGCCTCGAACATATTGGCCGTGCTCCCAGAGCTAGACAGTGAACTAATTTCTTCGGAACACGCACCCCTTTCCGACGCCAGTATGACACTGCATACCGATGATATTCTGACGTCAACACAAATCGGTGAGTCTAGTACTGATGATAATGTGGCGATGAGACAAACTCCAAAAGAAAGCGGAGAAATCATACCAAGACGGGAAGAACAAAGCAGTGAACAGGGTCTGCCAGAAGATTCCGCAGTAGATGACGAGAAGTCCACAGAAAAACGCGGTAGCATTCCATTTACTGAACCTGCAGTGGGGCCCAGGCCCATGAAGGAACGCTATGTGGATAAGCAGGAACACGACAAGCAGACTTCAGACGTTTTGATAGGGCATCCAGAGCAAGACAGTGAACAATTTTTTTCAAAACAAGCACCGCTTCCCGACGTCAGCATGGCACAGCATACCCCTGATATCCTGCCTTCAACACAAACTGGCGAGTCTGGTGCTGATGAACAGGTTCCCAAGAGAGACAGAGCAAAAGAAAGCGGGATAGAAGAAATCGTAGCGGGACACGAAGAACGAAGCAGTCAACCGGAATTACCGGACAGTTCAGCTGTATTTGAAGCACTGCCAACGGAAAAGCACGGTGGCATTCCATTTACTGAAGCTGCCGTGGAGACCGGGAAGGAACACTACGTAGGAAAGCAGGAACACGACAAGCAGACCTCGGACATTTTGGTCGGGCACCCAGAGCAAGACAGCGAACTCATTTCATCAAAACAAGCACCGCTTCCCGACGTCAGCATGGCACAGCATACCACTGACATTCTGCCGTCAGCACAAACTTGCGAGTCTGGTGCTGATGAGGATGTTTCCAAGAGAGAAATTGCAAAAGAAAGCAGGATTGGAGAGATCATACCAAGACATGAAGAACAAAGCAGTCAACCCGAATTACCAAAAAGTTCAGCCGTAGTTGAAACGCAACCACCAGAAAAGCACGATGGCATTCCATTTACTAAACCTGCCGTGGAGCTCATGAACGAACATTATGTAGCAGAGCCGGTACTCGACAAAAAGACCTCTGATATTTTCGTCGGGCCCCAACAGCAAGACAGTGAACAAATTTCTTCAGAACATGCAGCCGTTCCCGGTGTCAGCATAACGCGGGACACCACTGGTATCATGGCGTCAACGCAAGTTGGTGCGTCTGCTGCTGATGAAAATGTTTCAACTAGACAAGCTGCGGAGGCTAGCAAGTCGAAAGATATCGTGCCAGGACAGGAATATGAAGGCAGCCAGCCAGCGTCGACTAAAGGTCATGCTATACTCGAGACGAAGGCAACAGCAAGAGAGACAGGCATTTCATTTACTGAACCTTCCACGGAGCCCACAGACGATGTTATTATTAGAAAACAGAAGCCTGACAAAAAGATTCAGCGCAAGATGAGTAGCAATCTACAAGTAGGCGAACTATTTTCCACAGAACCAACACTGTTGTCTGACGTTGACCTCAGTGCAACGCAGCAGCCTTACGATTCTCTGATTCGACAAAGCGCTTCCACTGCGTCCTATGAAAACACAAGTCAGCACGAGACTGCGAAGATAAACAACTTAAGAGACTTCATGCCAAGACAAGATCAAGAAGGCGAACCAGCATCATCAGAAAGTTCTGCTGCATTAGAGTTAAAGGCAACCGCAAAACACGAAGGCATTTCATTTGCTGACCTTCCAACGGAGCCTACAGACGATGCTTTCATAAGAAGGCAGAGGCCTGAGAAAGGAATTCAGCGTGATGTGAGTAGCTCCAGTTACCTGCAAAAGGGAGGCGAGCTAGTTTCTACAGAACCAACACCGTTGTCTGAAGCTGACCTCAGCACAACACAGCCAACTGACGACTGGCTGCTTCATCAGAGCTCGGCCGCTGCGCCTGATGAAAGCACATTGCTGCACGAAACTGCGAAAGTAAGGCACTTACAAGACATTGTGCCGAGACAAAGGGATCAAAGCAGCGAACCCGCATCATTAGAAAGTTCTGCCAAATTTGAAATGACGGCAACAGCAGAACAAAACGTCCCACTTGCTGAACTTAGCACAGAGCCAACGGACGATGGTTTTATGAAAAAACAGAAGCCTGAAAAAGAGAGTCAGCGCAAGGTGTCTAGTGAACCGCGACAAGGAGGCGAATTAGTTTCTACGGCGCCAACACTGTTTTCTGACAGTGAATTCGGCACAGCAGTGAAATCCGATGAATCCTTGCTTTCACAGCACGCTGCCTCTGCGCCTGATGAAAGCACAATGCTACACGCAACTAAGAAAATAAGCAACTTAAGAGACGTTGTTCCAAGACAAGAAGATAAAGGCAACGAGCCAACATCATCCGAAAGTTCTGCTGCGCTTGAGTTGAAGGCCGTCGCAAAACACGAACGCATTCCATTTGTTGAACTTTCGACCAAACCCACGGACGATGACTTCATGAAAAACCAGAAGCCTGAAAAAGAGAGTCACCCTGCGGTGACCAGTTATCCGCAAGGAGGAGTTTCACTAGTTTCCACAAAAGCAACACCGCCGTCGGCCACTGACGTCCGCACAACACAGCCGCCTGACGATTCTCTGCTTCCGCACAGCAGTGCTTCTGCGTCAGACGAAAGCATAACGATGCTAGTAGTTGTAAATTTAAGTGACTTAAAAGACGCTAGACCAGGGAAAGAGGATCAAGAGAGCGAACCAACACCGTCAGAAATTTCTCGTGTAGTTGAAAGAAGTGCAACAGAAAAGCACGAAGCGTTACACAAGCATGCACTGTCCACTTCACTGGAATATGCGCAGCATCCAGACCACAAGGAAGAAAATGTTGAAGATCGGGCAGAGAACGTCAAGACTGGCGTGTCTCCCGCAGGTCAGTCTACAGCGTTAGGCCTGCAAGTTGGCCCACTGGGGGTGAAACGTACCAGTAAAGAAAAGACAAGTACAGGGAGAGAAGTCATCCCATGCGCGACTGTGGCGAATGAGCTTACGTGGTCAGCGTCTTTGGAACGTCCCACGGAGCATCCAGAAGGGGAACCAGAGCCAACAGAAGACGCAACACTGGCTACCAAGCCAGACATCCAGCAACCGAAGAAAGACGAAATCGAACGAACAGTGAGCGACCTGGTGGTTGGCACGTTTGACAAGGAACGCGGACCACTTCTTTCAGTCACGAAGACTGAGAAGCATTCGTGCGAAATAACGAGCGAACGTACCCTCAAGCGGTACGGTGACACGAAGCCCATGGAGAGTGTGACTGGAGCACGTGAAAGTTTTGTGGTTAAGGGGACCGAATCGCAGTTCTTCGATGCGTCAATGAGAAAGTCGATCATGAGAAACGCACCAGAGATAGCTCGAACAGAAGTTGAGTACAACCACTGGAAGTTCGAGCCAGACGTGTTTTTGAACGATTTAATGGGCAAAAGCGCTATCGAACCAACAGAGCCGAGTCAGCCTTGTGATTTCATCGCAAGGCCTTTCGACATTTTCGACGACGTTGTTGCAGTTGCAGCCATAAGCGCCACCGAAGCAGTTTCTTGGAAGCACTCACTGTCCGAAGACGCCGTCATACCGGTGGAATCCAAATTGACGAAGGAAAGTGTTCCGTACTGTCACGAAATAGAAATTGAAGATAATGGCAACGCTTTCGACAACACTAACGGGGTGGACGAAACGCCCGATAAAGCATCCTCAAAATCTGATAGTGACCCAATTTGCTCTCCAAATGCCTCACTAGTGGCAACGTTTAGTCCATTAACAGAAGCCAAGTTTGGATCGCTAACCAATCAGAACCAGTGTATGTGTCGGCCAACATCAGAGACAGAAAACACCGGCGCCAAACTACTAGCACGCACTAAAGAAAGCGACTTCACCATCAAAACAATAGGCACGTCTCAACGCCCGTCCATAAGCGCGCAAAGCAACTCTTCCGTAGATGAAATACTGCGAACGCTTTATAAACCTCCGTTTCACTTGAATGGCAGTCTGTTCCAAAAGCAATTAGTGAATGCAAACACATCGTCCACGTCAATGGGAAAATATGTTTTTCCAAACGTCATGTTATCTGACAATGTTTGTAAGAGCCCGTTTTATTCAACGAATTCGGCATCTGAACAAAATTCAACAAAAGATAAAGACCTCTGCCAGGAACAAGTTCCAGAAGACAGCCCCTTCGACGCTTCTTCTGAAGCGCCAGTCAGTAAAGTGCAGGATGATGCGACATCTCTCAGAGTAACAGTAAGGAAGGTCTCTGTCGCATGTGTAGGAAAGGAGGACGAACAACTGTCTAAACCTGAAGACAAAACAAGAAAAAATGACTCGTGCCTAGTGGACGCTGCTACATATAAAGAACTTCCAAAAGACGAAGGCGTTGCCCTAAATGATGCTGATGATTTTCAGGGGAAGGCACTGTCTAGAGCACAGCGCAATGACTTGGAGCCACTTTCGCGGCCTTGTGACGGACAGTTGGCACAAGAACAAAGTCCTTGCCGAGCTCTCGCAGCAGGCTACACGACCCCGTTTCACACTGAAGACGTGCAAGCACTGTCTGATAAGCAGGCCAAGCTGCACTGTGCTAACATCTCCCTCGAGAAAAATTGCGCACCGTTCGAAACTGCAACTCCGCCTGTTCGAAAATCACCTCTCGAAACACCAGCAACAGAACCGCCGACCACTGGTGCGTCTATTAACGAATCAGCAGCGACCAGCCACGGGCCGTACGCTTGCCAAGTGCTAGGAGTTAACGCGCTCTATTACGAGTACACAGCTCCATTAAAAGCCCAGCCGTCACGTAAAAGCGATGCGGAACCAGTCTCTGCCATATTACGTGGCGCTCAAGCAAGTTCCATGAGTCGCCAGCGTTGTTCTACAGACACGCCGATCCCAAACACCCCTGCACCGTACGGGACTGAAAAAGCCAAACATGAAGATAGCCAGCGCTTCGAGCAGGTATATAACCAGCAACCAACTTATTCCTCTGCTGAAGGCAAACAGCCGTGTAGCGCACCAAGAGAGGATCTAAATGGGCGCGCATTCGCCGCCGACTTGCATAGCTGGTTCAGTTGTGAAGACGCCGCGATGACTGAGTACACTATCGGCGTGCAAGCTGACCCATCCGACAAAGATTCACCCCGCTTTGAAGTTCCTCCCCGGTCGAGTTACTCAGATACAGAACCAGAAGAGAAAAGAGAATTGCACGCAATTTACGTGCCAGTTGCTGCTCCGAATAAGGGCAGCGCAAGAGGGAACGACGTCGCAGCTGCATCCTCGTTGCAGGAAATGAAAGAACCCCATGTAGTTGGCTCGATTGAGAAACACGACAGTATCAAAAACACAGCGGAATGTGCCGAAACGGTCATTGCCAGCGGAGCACACCAAATTGCAGCGAGGACTTCTCTAAGCAGTACCATGCCTTTCGCGCAACCGCAGAAAAGCAGTTTAGCAGTCGCCGCAGGGAGAGATGGAGCGGGCAAGCCAAGGACACAAAAACGAAGACTCTCGTTCAGCGACGAAGTTCCTGCCACCAGCGACGCAAACATTTATGAAAAACAGATGCCACTGGTTGGTTACTCTAACGTCGCTTTAAAAGCAGATCTATCACCCTCGGACACCAACCTTCGCCCGTCAGGAAAGCAAGTAACATATACGATTCCGGAAGAAGAATATTCCGCGGAGAGACGCGAACGGTCCACTGCGGTGAAAAGCGACGCTTGGACTAAAGCGGGTGAAGGTGGATTCAGAAGGTCCCACAGTGCCAGACAAAGCATGACGTATGATGAATTGGACTATGACGAGCAAAGCTCAGGCAGCGTGGCCCAATGCGGTGAACTTTTTTCAAGCACATTTACGCAGTCGGCTCCCAACGATATCACCACGGCGACAAACGCTACCTGGAGCGCGGAAAACAAAGACGATGGACTGCAGCGTCCTCTGTACATTGAGGCTGCTTTTGAGGACGCCAAGCGCCAAGTGCACAAGCCGTTGCTTTCTCTCGGCACTGGACGCACCGACTATAGTGACGAACACATAACGGGCACTTGCGATGACGAAACGGCATCTGTCGAGCGTCAAGAGCACGCAAAGGGAGCAGGAAAGAGCACCTTGGAAAGCTCAATTAGAGAGTTTGAGACCAGTGTGCTAGCAGGCGCTGCCTCCAGCGGTTCCTTGAGAAAAGGAGGTGTCCCCTCAACAGAACAAAAGACATGGCTAAGCAGCGTCAGTGTCGGCTACACACAAGAACCGCGAGCTAGCGATAACACGTCTTCTAGCGATGGAGATGGCTCGGATGACTTCGAATGCCTAAAGGTTCGCCTCTTTGAAAGAACTCTCTCCGAAGGTCCGGGAGATATCGCCGATGAGGATCTCCGGAAAAGCGAGCTCACGTCACCGCTCAGCCCTTCACACGTTGTTTGTACGGACACTCCGTTTACGCGGGAGCACGCATGGAGCTTAGATTCGGAGGTTGGATACGCCCCAGCGACTGTGCTGAGAGACGACGTTTACCGAATGAGCTTGCCGAGCTCGGCTGCAGCTGAAGTCCCCGCAAACGAAGGCAGCAAAATCGGGGTTCCCGCCTCAGACAAGGAGACCGCGAAATCGATAAACACATTGTCGCCCGCATACGAAATTACGTTAATCGCTAAAGAGTATGCTAAGCGACACAGTGAAGAACCGCATAATGAGAATTATGATGCGCAAGCAACATCGGTGCTACTAGAACGTTCCCGAAGCGAGCGCACCGAGTCACCTGCTAAGCACAACGGTGAAAAGCGCATGGAACCTCTCTCGAAGCTGGCAGGCGCAGACAGTGAGGACGACGCCCGCGACATCAGTGGCCAATCACCTGACACTGACGATGAGAACCACGAGGTTGTTTCCCGATACAAGGAGCTGCGATTCGAAAACTTTAGAAGGATCGTGAAATGCATGGCAGACCTGTCGTCGCGTAGCGAGGTAAACGTCGTGTACGAATCGTTTGTTACCCCCGTTGGCAAAGTCTGCGACATGCTCGGCAGCGTTCATTACGATACTGCGTTCAAGGTTTGCGTTGTGGACGACTGCGATTTAGCATCCATCATGCACGACCGCTGGAATGAAGACGCTGCCAGCGTGGCTCCTACGATCAAGACGTTTTGGTCTTACAGCCCACACAGCTTTCTGATGTCCATAGACGAGAACGGTACGTAATATAGACTTCCTTTACATCCTACAGTAAACGGGACTCTGTAAAGAGCGAATCATTACATAAAATTCAGCGCTCGTTATAAACATTATTGTAATTTAGTATGGGGAACAATATCAAAGAAGAATTGCAGGACATTATTTATGCTACAAAAAAGGCATTGCGGCGTGTTGCGTATGTTCCTTATGACAGCCATACAAGCCTATTTGCTCAGTTTAATGTTCTCCCATTTCGTTACCATTACGAGTTCAACCTTGCCATGAAGTATAAAGCGTTAAACGAGGCCACAGTACATTTATTCATCTTTGTAACTTAAACAAACAACATCAACTTAATTATGACATTAGAGAGCGTGAAATTCGGGCTGTCCCCTTTTCGCGAACCAATCATGGAAGAGACTAGCTACTGTACCGTATATCATGACTGCTTAACGATCTTGAAGGGGAAAACATTATTTTAAATACTACTTCACGTCGAATGTTAAAGCAGTATTTTCTTAGCCTTGCGGTTTTATGTGACAAATTTTCTGCCACATATGTGCTTGATTTTTCTTTGTCTCTTAGGTCTGGTATATCTTTTATTTTTGTGGTGCGTGTGAAAGTCTTCCTACATGCCTTTATGTACTTGAAAATTTGTATGGTTTCACCATGATACATATTTTCTACGACTGTATTCGTAAATGTTGTGAACTGTTCACTAAAAAAAAGTGCCTTCTGTGTAAGGAAAAATAGGAAACTTTTTGTTGTGCTGTAAATTTGCAGCACACATTTCAGTGTTTTGTTCGTTTTTTTTTCTTTAAAGATAATCTGTATATCGATGCATTGCAGTTCTTGTGTGCGTATATTGTCTCCTGCCAAATTCTGAAGGGGCAGGGGCCTTCGTCAAGCCGTTATGATAGCCCCGCCACGGTGGTCTAGTGGCTAAGGTACTCGGCTGCTGACCCGCAGGTCGCGGGTTCGAATCCTGGCTGTGGCGGCTGCATTTCCGATGGAGGCGGAAATGTTGTAGGCCCGTGTACTCAGATTTGGGTGCACGTTAAAGAACCCCAGGTGGTCAAAATTTCCGGAGCCCTCCACTACGGCGTCTCTCATAATCATATGGTGGTTTTGGGACGTTAAACCCCACAAATCAATCAATCAATCAAGCCGTTATGATAGCGGCTTTTTGTTCCTGTCCTTGCATTTGTTTCAATATGAATGCTGAAGTAAAGAATCTGAATCTGAATTCATAAAAGTGCAGAGAAGAACTAAACGAAACACCGAAGCACTATTAGTTGAAACGCATATTGCGATATTTTAATTACAGTGCGTCACGTCAGTGTTCTACTACGCTAAGCGTGCATGCGCATGGCTCCCCTTCAGAGGCGGGGGCGAAGATTTGTCGCAGCGCACCCCTCCCTATGAAGTCAATGTATGCCGCAGTCTTTGCGTCGTACCCTCCCCCCCCCCCCCAAACCCTCTCAGATAACTAGGCGGGGCGAGGGAGGGAAGGCGAGGCTAGTCACCTTACACGGTCTGACGCAAAGCTGGTCGTACACGAAAATGCGACGATCGCAGGTTATGTCCCTGCCAGCAGCGAGTTGTTTTTTCGTCGTATTTACTTTCTTCGAATCTATATCCCAATTATTACAATACACTGAAAACAGTACAATTAACGTCCCCCTATACCTTCCTTGGCTTCTTTACCAACTGCTTTTCATTAAGGTAGTGCTCAAACACCCAAGTGACACGTCGATCGTTCGGTTAATCGTGCGTTTGGCTTCAACTCGTCCGTTTTTCTCTCCACATGCGCGCAAAGTGTACAGTAGGGAAATTTAAGAGGGAAAATCGACATTTCGTTCAATCAAAGATTATATATTTTGTGCCTACAGCCGTGCGCACAGAAAGGGGGGGGGGAGTGAGTGGGCGGCCACCTCTTCTAGTAACCTGATAGGGAGAGCGCAAAGTCCGTTCCATTCATTGATTCAATAGAGAGGGGGGAGGGCCACTGCGACGAAAGTTTCCTTTCCCTGAAGGGAAACCCTGAGCACGCCTATGGATAAACCTATGTGAATCTAAGGTATAGAATAGCATGAGGTAATTTTACACTTAAGCATTTAGTGTAATGAACACTTCTGTGCTTGCAGACTGCGTTCGGTCGATATATTATGTGAAACGCAATTTCAGTGCTTGCTTTCCCATTGATTGTGACTGTACGTCCGAATAACGTGTTCGATGCTCTAACCACTGAGCTACCACAGCGGCCTATGTGACTGTACGTTGCACGACACTCCCAAACCACGCGGGCAGGTACGCAGTGCGGCATCATCAGCGCCATCGCGTTCGAGGATGAGCAGGCCTTCTGCGCGGCAAACAGCGTCAAGCGCGAGTTCCTGGCCGAAGGCGCCAAGCGGCAACTGTGGGATGCACTGCTGAGCGTGCAGCACGGCAAGAACTTGTTCACCGTGGTGCCGGCAAACGAGGTAGGAGCCTATTACCGCCACCTGGGCTTCTACACGTCGGCCAGGGGCCTCATCCTGCACGGAAGGCTGGCGTCAGACACGGAACTCGCGCCGCTCGGCCAAGTCCCGCTGCCGGATGGCGTCGAAGTGAGTTGATGCGTTTTCCTGGAGTCCTCCGTCATTCATTCTTTAATGCAGGGGTTCTCAAGCATGTTGGTTCCAGGGAACCCTGCTAAGCTCCATTAGGTGCCATGGAGCCTCCCTCCCCCCTTGCTCTTATGCAAGAATTTTTCTCGGTTAACGCTACCTACATTCGCGTGCAATAAATTCAAAGGCAAATATACAGAATGTGCCAGGTAACTTGAGCCAGAGTTTAAAAATATGCAGCCACACGCAATTACGACGCGATCATGTTGCTCACCGTTGCCTGGAGCTAGTCAGACTTTTTTGTTTTTCTGTTCTCAAATAGTGTTTATTTAGATCTCTTTTTTTTTTCCACGTGACAAAACCACTCACGCGTCAGTGCGCACTATGATTCTAGTTCTCCCTAACGTTCCGCGTACGAACGACACGCTTCCATCGCACCGGTTCATGACAGCGATAAGCAGTCACAGCAGTTATCGTTTTTGTGGCGGATGGCAAAACGTGTTCATCGCAAAGCCACCACCATCGTTTCGGCCCTGTCGAGACAGCCCAATGGGGCATATGCTATGGTCGTTAGTACGCGGAACGTTGGGGACGAGCACTGGCGCACGAGCGGGTTTGTCACGTAGTATTCTTGTATTTCACGGGCATTTGTAATTAGCAAAAAACACTAATACTTAACAGTTATAAAGTTCAAAACTGTCTAATCAGACGTTTTGCAAAACCAATCTACAACTTTCTGATTGAAAATTTTTATCCGTCTTCGTTTCTTGAAAAGTTAGTACAAGAAATGCACTTAAACAATCTTTGAGAACTCAAAAAATAGTCTGACTCCAGGCAATGATGAGCGACATGCATATGGTGGCGTCGTAATTGCGTGTGCCGGCATATTTTTAAACACTGGCTTAAGTTACCTGGGACACCCAGTATACATAATAAAAATTCTCTTCTAAGACATAAAACTAAACTCACTTTTCTTGCACCAACAAATCAGTGCGATACTCAGTAATATACCATAGTCCCAACTCTACAGTAGTGCCCGGGACCAGCCACATTTCGGCACCTATTGATTCAGCCGATTCCTGGGCCTATTTTTCAGATAGGCTAGTGCCGAGAATGCCTACTCACAAGCATATATTCATGCAAATGGCTGCAGCATGCCCACTGCCTTACCTTCGGCACCTGTCCTTCAAACAGGAGAAATGCGCAACACAGCAATAAAAGATCGACATCCGGGCCAGTTTTCGAAGTCCAAATGGCTAAAAGCTGCTAGTGGAAGTCATTGTGCAGCTCACATGTTTCTGTTATACACTGGAATGTGCTTATTGACACACGGGTGTGAGTAATTAAGGAAATCAATCTGGGATCGGTTTTCACCGTCTAAGTGTCTTGGTGAGTGCAGAACCAGACAAAAATTATGATTAGCTCGCGGAACGCCGAGGTGGGACTTGCAGAACCCATTTTGAAGATCCAAAGTTTAAAGCAGACGGGATTTCAAGCACACCCACGGACACCTTGTTTCCGCCCCACCGCGCACGTGACGGTCTTCATCCTATATGCTTGTCTCAGTAAACTTTCATGAGCTACATAGACTTGATTCGTCTCATTCTTTGCTTGAGCTACCTCATGCGGTCACAGCGCTGTAAATCATAACTGTGGAACGAAAATTCTTTTAAAACCAGCGTGCAGATTTCAGTCGTTGTAAAAATGATTATCCATATGTTTCTCGGAACCTTGCATCAACTCCCCTTCCTTATATGACATATAGAAAATGCTTGCTTTCAAATAGCAACATCAGCTGACATTTTGTTCCAAGTTCCGCCTACGCCTCCTCCCCTCGGACTTTCACTGTCGTCCTCGCGGAACTAAACTTCGTGTCTATGGCCCGCTAGGTCAGGTGAGTTTGAGAACCCTGCATTGATGGAAAAAACACCGAGTGACACTCCTGTTTCGCTCCCAAGGACTTCTGCTCGAGTACGTAATTTCGGTTTTCCAAATATCCAGAAAAAAACTTCCGAAATTTAAAACTGGTGCGAAACCGATGGTTCTGGTTCAAGTGAAGAGTTATATTGTATACATATGATGTCGGAGCGTAAGTTTACTTAGATAAGGGCCAACTAACTGCCAGGATAATTTGGAAAAAATATTGTTGATGATAGTTCATGGAAAGAAAAGGTTGTTTTCTTGTGAGCAGCTGGGAATGTTGCGGCACCTGGCGATGCAGTTTTCAACCACGCCTTTCTGTCTACGTGACCTCCGAGATCGGCCTCGGCAGCTTGACGATACGCGGTTAATTCTAGGAATACACCACGACAGACAAACGCCGACGTGCGATTGCTACTACCACACACATAGGCGTGTGCAGGGTTTCCCTTCGGAGATGGGCGAAAATTCGTCGCAGCTCCCCTTTATTCCTATTAAGTGAATGTACGGAGAAGACCTTGCGCCCCCTCCCCCTCTTCGGTGAGTTAAGGGGCGCCACCTGCGGCCCTCGCGCTCCCGCCCATAACCACACACTTAAGTCAATAATTAGGGCCCCGCCGCGGTGGTCTCGTGGCTAAGGTACTCGGCTGCTGACCAGCGGGTCACGTGATCAAATCCCGGCTGCGGCGGCTGCATTTTCGGCGGAGGCGGAAATGCTGTACGCCCGTGTGCTCAGACTTGGGCGCACGTTAAAGAACCCCAGGTGGTCGAAATTTCCGGAGCCCTCCACTACGGCGTCTCTCATAATCATGTGGTGGTTTTGGGACGTTAAATTCCACATATCAATCAATCAGTCAACAATTAGTCCACTCCGATTTTTATATTTGCGGATAAGCCCCACAGAGGACACATAAGATCTTTCGCTCGTCAAAAAAGGTTAGGGGGGGGGGGGTAGTAAATATAGTGAGGACAAGGCGCTACTTCTGCAGCCTTCAAGTACGGCTCAGCATCTGCGGAAAGGGGAATTGTGAAGATAACGGTGAGTGGTACATAGATGGATGGAGGGGAGAGCATGGTCTCTGGTTGTCTGGGGACGTTGTGACGGGCTGCAGGTCGCTCGTACCATAGGTGGTCCGGGGGAGCGGACCACCTATGGGGAGCGGACCACCCTGATCACCTGAGAGGAGGAAGCAAGGTCAGCCCCACATATTGACATTATAATGAGCGACGGCGCTGTGACTCAGGGGGGAGCGTAAATTCAGCCCCATGCATTGGCTTATTAAGGGGTAGTGCGCTGTGACCAGCCTTCGCCCCCCCCCCCCAATGAAGGGGGACCCTGAGCACGACTACGGCTCGTACAGCCGGCTATCCTGCCCAGTGTCACCGTAGGACTTGGTGCTGCTGCTGGGCAGGGCAGACCATACCAAAAAGGGCGAATGCAAGCGAATGCTTGAATTCACTCCACTGCAGCCGTGACAAGCGGTCTCGTCCTTTTAGCGCTCGTGTTGTCTACGTTTCTTTCTTTTGTCTCCGTTTTGTGGCGCTAAGATTTCTTAGTCATGCATCGTTACCAACCCGCCCAACTCGCCGCACTCGTCCCTTGTTCAATAATTATAAATGGTTCAGATCTCCTAACCTGTTTCTACTCATTTATTCGACCACTTTATTGCCAACGGCACATGGCAGCGCCATGTTTCATTGCTTAACAATGCCCCAGCTAACTCCAGCAAAGAAAAACAAAAAAACAAAGCCAATTTCCCGACGTCGCGACTAAGCGCACGCCGCTGACTGATGCAGCTTTCAAATTCGAATTTTTCGCCCACTTAGTCGCTTTAGGTTAGCGTTACATTGCCGAATTGAGCATTTAAGCACGACATACAACACGGTGTGACTTACTCCGTGCAATTGTCTGCAACACGCACTTCATCACGGCTTCATAAAGTGTGCTGGCATATTTAAATTCTGCCCAGAGTTAGCTGGGCACCCTGTAGATTCTTTTATTTCCCCTTCTTTGCGGATGTCGAAAACTAAAAAAAGCGGGATTGAAAGATCAAGTAATGCATACACAATCCGTGTACTTCAGTTCATGCAATCTATTGGCAAATTCGATGTCGGAACTTGATATCTGATCAAGGCATTCTATCATTTTGTGAGCGTCACATCCATAACGGCAGTTCAGCGGTCACAGAGTGATCACGCCGTTGATCATCAGGTTGCTGGTTCGTTACCTACTCTATATAGCGTCCTCGCTAATTCATAATGGCTGACTTCAATAACCTTATGCAATGTATAACCGTGTCCTTTTGTGCACACCAAAACACTATGTGGTCAAGGTTTAGTCCCAAGTCCCATGCATGCCCATTATACCGTGCTACTGACCGGGTAAAACTGCACATTTTTCAAAGCGTGTCACGAGAAAAAATGTTACCAGTCAACCTCAGTTGACTGATAACATTAGTCCTCATGTTATCAGCCCTCATGACAACGTGGCATACGCGGAGTGAACTCCTTGTTTATAAAGTGACTAAAGCGACAACAAAGAGAAATGATACTTTTATACTATTAGCAAATTACAACTAAAAAACTCCGAAAGCACCGCTTTTACCGCACTCGCAAAACGCTTGGCCAGAAAGTGAACGCGCAAGAAAATACAGGTGGCGACGCCGCCTTGACGTTCCCGTACCAGCTCTCCATGAGGTCCCAATTCACTCTCCTACTCTGGAACTTCCTCCTGTATACTCAATTGCAATAACCAGATTTTTTGAAAATAATAAAATTCCAGATTCTGATGACGTCATAGGTTTTGACGGAGTCTGCAAGGACCTATGTAATCGTCTGTCGCTAAAAAATTACTCGCATTGCGTTGCTATAGGGACGCGAAGTCTTAACAAGTTTCAGAAAAACTTTACAGAAACAACACAGCCAAAATGCACAAAAATATTTTGAAATTTATGACGTAGCAGTGGCATTCAAGTGCTGTAGTTTCGGTGCGAAATTCGAACATTCATGTATATTGATTGTTGGTGTTTTACGTCCGTAAAGCACGATACGATTATGAGAGCCCGCATAGTGGATGGCTAGAGAAATTTTGACCATGAAGTGTTCTTTAACGTGTACCTCTAAGTACACGGGCATCAAGCACTCTGCCTCCATCAATCGAAATGCGGTCGCCATGGCAGGGGTGCGATCTAGCGACTTCAGGTCAGTAGTCGCAAGCACCATCACAATAAGACCTCCGTGACGGGCATAGGCGTACAAGGGGGGGGGGGGGAGGGGGGTGCGAAATCTGCTTTATACATTGACTTAAAGAGGAGTGGGGGCTCTGAGATTAACTGCCCCTCTGCCCCCTGATTAAAACCCTGCTCACGCCTAAAGTGCCATGTAAACATGAAACTATGACCATCATCTTTTGTTCTATTAGATAACCGATACCATGGCAAAATTAATTATAAACGTGCTCTGAAGAAAACATGTTCACATCACTGTCGAAATTTGGGCTTGTTGGTGCATTGTGACGACACAATGTTGGTGCATTGTGACGACACAAACATGTCTGAACTGATCTGCAGTTTCACTGATGTCCCTTTTGAAGCGCGTTCCGTGTGGAAAATGGTACGATCTCGGCGTGCCTCCTCTTTCCCCAGATCGTCAAGTTCAAAAAGCAAATGTACTCGTCCCTGCTGAGCTTCGACAAGGGCACGCTGGGGTTCGGCCGCAAGCGCTTCTGGAGGATGACGCTGCGCGAGGGTCCCATCTCGTTCCGCGTGGCTCTACAAGGAGCCAGCGTGTGCGGCTACGCAGGCCTCCAGAACGACGTCAACGGCGTGCCCGTCGTACGCTGGGTGGTGGCCGCCAATGGGCAGGTGGCGATACGGCTCCTGCACAACCTGCTCGCCGGGTCCTTCACGTTTCGTCAGCGTGGCGCGTGGATGGCGCTGTACGCGCGCAGCCACGCGTCGGCCGCCCTCCTGCGGCACCTGGACACCAGCGGCTTCGAGCCGTGGATGCTCCTCTTCAATCGCCGGGAACCCTTCCTTCAATACAAGAACATAGCGGTGCTCACCTACATATGAACAACGACCCCTGATCTTTGTTCCGCCGATGTGACACATGCGCGGGGAGACTTTCGCTTGATTTGTTATTCGTTATTGGCAATGAAACCGTGAAACTGCCACATGCAAGAACGTTCTGGTGGCGCTGCTTCCCTCGACAGCAAGTTATAAATGCAAACCTTTATTTATTTTTTTTGTTCGTGCGTGCAAAAGCGGTATTGAGCACGGCGCTTATTTATCGACGCAGCTAAACGTTATGGTGGCATACCAAAATTCGCTAAGCATATATTAACAAAACCTTAGCCAAGGTAAAGACTTCCTTAGTAACGTTGGCTTAGCAATACGGCGACATTGCCACGCCTGGTAAGCGAATGTCAACAGGTGAGGCCTTTCTGTAATCGCTAGCAACTAGCGCCACTTAATATCAGTAAGCAACACCTTGATAAGCCTGCATAAGCTCGGCAATAGGTTTAGGCACGCCTAAATGCTCAGTTTATGAATAACCCTGACTGCTAAAGCTTTCACTGAAATATATTCACCAGCAGTAAACGAAGCTTCCAAAACAATGCGATCGATAATAATAATGCAAAGACGCACAATTTTGTCGCGTGGACTACGTGAAAACGTTGAGTAGCAATAGCAAACTATGTATAATTCGCTCTATGTTATAATGCGTATCACTTGCTTTTTTTTTTCGTATTTTCAGTAATGGAGATGATAAAAGCCTAAAACAAAAAAGCAATGAAATTAAGAGATGTAGCAAACTGTAGAAAAGAGTTGATTACTAAAAGCAGTAATTGAAATCATTTTACGGGGTGACCGAAATTTCAATCATTGCAGCAGTATTGAAACTTTTCAGCAGTTGATTAATGACAGTTGAACATTGGGTTGACTTGTTTGTATTGATTGATGAATAGAAAGGCGAACAGTTTGAATTCCAAATTGTAGTAAAATAAACCCCAATGCAAAACAGCATTGCATCATTCACACAAGCGTACGCACCCCACTGCAATCAACTACATAACCAGTGTGCACCAATGACGTAGATTGGATGTTCCAGGAAGGTTCAACCGCCCCCACCTACCCCGAATTATCCAATTTCACATTTGTACACACAAACACATGCTGGTGAGGATCAGGTAACATCAGATCTGCTGAAAGATGGAGGACAGATTGTGTTAGAAAAACTAGCCACCCTGTTTACGAGGTGTCTCCTGACGGGAAGGGTACCAGAGTCTTGGAAGAACGCTAACATCATCTTAATACATAAGAAAGGAGATGACAAGGACTTGAATAATTACAGGCCGATCAGCTTGCTCTCTGTAGTATACAAGCTATTTACAAAGGTAATTGCTAACAGAGTAAAGAAAACATTAGAATTCAATCAACCAAAGGAACAAGCAGGATTTCGAACAGGCTACTCAACAATTGACCACATTCATACTATCAATCAGGTAATAGAGAAATGCTCAGAGTATAAGCAACCACTATACATAGCCTTCATAGATTACGAGAAGGCGTTTGATTCAGTAGAAATATCAGCCGTCATGCAGACACTGCGGAATCAGGGCATAGATGAAGTATATATAAACATTCTGGAAGAAATCTACAGGGGATCAACTGCTACCATAGTGCTTCATAAAGAAAGCAACAGAATACCAATCAAGAAGGGTGTAAGGCAGAGGGACACAATCTCCCCAATGCTATTTACCGCGTGCTTACAGGAGGTTTTCAGAAGCCTAGAATGGGAACAGTTAGGGATAAGAGTTAATGGAGAATACCTTAGTAACCTGCGCTTCGCCGATGACATTGCATTGCTGAGTAACTCAGGGGACGAATTGCAACTCATGATTACGGAGTTAAACAAGGAGAGCAGAAAGGTGGGTCTTAAAATTAATCTGCAGAAAACGAAAGTAATGTACAACAACCTCGGAAAGGAGCAGCGCTTCGAGATAGGTAATAGTGCACTTGAAGTTGTAAAAGACTATGTCTACTTAGGGCAGGTAATAATTGCAGAGCCTAACCACGAGATTGAAGTAACTAGAAGAATAAGAATGGGGTGGAGCACATTCAGCAAGCAGTCTCAAATTATGACAGGTAGATTGCCACTATCCCTCAAGAGGAAGGTATATAACAGCTGTATCTTGCCAGTACTTAGCTACGGAGCAGAAACCTGGAGACTTACAAAGAGGGTTCAGCTTAAATTGAGGACGACGCAGCGAGCAATGGAAAAAAAAATGGTAGGTGTAACCTTAAGAGACAAGAAGAGAGCAGAGTGGATTAGGGGACAAACGGGGGTTAAGGATATCATAGTTGAAATAAAGAAGAGGAAATGGACATGGGCCGGGCATGTAGCGCGTAGACAGGATAACCGCTGGTCATTAAGGGTAACTAACTGGATTCCCAGAGAAGGGAAGCGGGTTAGGGGGAGACAGAAGGTTAGGTGGGCAGACGAGATTAAGAAGTTTGCGGGTATAAATTGGCAGCAGCAAGCACAGGACCAGGTTAACTGGCGGAACATGGGAGAGGCCTTTGTCCTGCAGTGGACGTAGTCAGGCTTATGATGATGATGATGACAAACACATGAATTCGGTAAGGGTGTTCTAGTAGTCGAAATTTCGATGACGAATAGAATATTTTTCTTATTTACGTGCATTCAATAAAAAAAAGCCTATTCAGAACATTCGGCACCGGCTGAATATGCAGTCCAACAGGTGAATATTTGACAACTTGCAAATGCTGCACGTTCCGAATTTTGATGAGCCCCAAGACCACTTTACCGAACGGTTATTGAATGCCGTCAGTATGCAAGTTCACTGCAGCAAAAGCCTTACAAGTCCCATGAAAAGTGAAAATTATCCGTCAGTGTAAATGCGAGTGATGCTAAAAATCATCACACAGTGACGTTACCAAATGACATTAGTACCACGTTGCATAATGTGACAACACATGACATTATCGCATGACATGGTAGCCAAGTAAAGGCTGGGCCTATTCTGGGGACAGGGCAAAACTAAGCGTGGTGCAGAAAGTTTGCAATCCCTACAATCTTCGAGTCAGTGCATAACCAAGAGAAGTACAGAAAGCTTTTGGAGAGGCGTGTAAGGGCAGGACAATTACATCCGCTTAAGTGTGCAAATTGCGATGCAGTGTCTGCAAATGCATCAAACTCATGGGACATGATTCCAAGACATTCGAAATTACATTCCAAGAAAAAAGAAAAAGGAATGCATTACATTGTGAGTTTCAGTACTTAGTCTTACTTAGTGTGTGATTAATATCTAATTATTCTGAAACCAGTCAGCTTCAATTCTTGCATAGAAAGAGTAGATTATTATATCCGAAATGCCTGCAACATTTTTTGTGTGTGTGTGTGGTATTCAATTCAAGCAACAACAAAAAATAGTCTTGGCGTTGGACCTGGCACGTGTCACGTCAAACATGGTAGAGTCTCCCGTGCAATGTGATCCTCCGTAGCATTACGTAGCACAATGAAGTTAAATAGCCGCTAGTTGCCCACTCAGGAAGCGTGCACAAATGTGTGCATCGAGTTTTAAGCTATTTGAAGAAGCACATGGTATGTGACCCACCTCCAATGTTGATGTGTATTATCAACAGCAAAACTTCGCAGGATGTTGGATCCAGAACAAATGCCAAATTCTGCTATATTAGTGCCTAATGCTTGCAACCAAGCAGGTGACTGCATAGTTCAAGATGACAAGTGCAGTATGGTTCATTTATTTAAAGATTACATTCCCAGACGAAGCAGGAATTCAGCTTTATCCAACATTTCACATCCCGCAAAGCTTGACTGTAGATAGTACATGATGCCGTTGAAGGGGATGCTTTAGTACATCTACTGGGAAAAAAAACAAAAACATGGAGAACGCTTGCACTTCGCGTTCAAGAGCAGTACGGGAGAACGTAATTGGGCCCCATTCGCATCACCTTCTCAATCGTTAGCCTGGCTTAGCTTCTCATTGCACACGTGAACTGTGCCACAACGAAAGGACAACTGTGCATAAAACATTGGCCGTTTCAACCTATCTTAGGATACCTACTGCAAGTACAGCCTGAATCGCACTTGTCTAGAGTGGCTTAGCGCATGGCTGTGGACGCTGTCGCCGTCCGCAGCTGCTGCCTCGCATAGGCTACGAGCTTCCGTTCACGCTTGAACTAAAGCACAAAGACTTACACGCGGTACCTCTATGGCTGTCATCATTACTGCATCAGTCCATGCATGTTTTGCAAACAAATTATGCTAGTTTCACACTAATGGTACCAAGCCTGAAGAAAAAACATAACTGAGTGGCCTTTCTTGTTTCTCTGTTTTTGTAGCATAAGCTACACTGGCTGAGGTTGAGCAGTTTCGCGTGGCTTATAGAGAGCCAGGCTGTGAATGCCCAAGAAGCAGCAATAACTCACGAGAAAACTACTCAGGATGAAGTTCACATGATCCGATGCCTGGTGCAATTCTAGGCCTCTTCCGCGCAATATTTCATGCGTTGAGACCCTTCCCACAACATGACATTTGTAATGGCCACAAGGTCCTCCACTGCAGAGGCCGCCGCTGCGATCGTTTTGATATAGCAGATAGGATGCTCCTACTCGCCTTGCTGGGTAGTAGTTGTGGAACGCAACATTCGGGTGTAATCGCGATGCGCAGCATTAAGTTCTCAGCGTGTGAAGTTTAATTTGGCGAGCTGGATATATCATCACCTTATAAGCAGTGCAATGTTGTGTGCAAGCAGCTTCTAGCAATAACAATGTAATATGTGGGGTTCTACATTGCAAAACCACGATATGATTGAGGGACGCCGTGGTGGAGGGCTCTGGATATGTAGATCATCCGATGGCATCTCACAGTGCGCGGAACTCCAACATTTTGCCTTTATCCGAGATAGAAACAGTGATTGTAGGGTCAGCAGCCACATACTGTAACCGCTACTCTGCTGAAGCAGACTGCAAGCAGCCTCAGTGCCAGATGTATGCAACAGATTCCGCTGCAAGTTGTCATGATTATACAAATGCAAATAAATGCACGACACTTGGCTGGTAAAGCCGAAAGTGGGAAAAGACTGCAAAGCTAACTAGAGGGTCCACAGAAAGCACTTTACTGATGATTTTGTGTACGCCACCGCGGCTAATATGTTCGATAACAGCTGATGTATCCTCACAAGTGCTTATAGTAGCTCATAACAGCTGATGTATCCTCACAAGTGCTTATAGCAGCTCATCCCGCATATTTGTTCATGAATTTATTGACAACTGAGAATGACAGGTTAACTCTAAACACACAAAATGAGTAATAAGGACGCCCGCATCAAAAATATCTCTCATGGCAAGGTCCTTACGAAACAAATATTTTGCTATGTTTACGATTCCATTGAAGGTGCTGAAAACTAACGATACACTGCCAACAAGTGTAACCCAAGGGGAAAAGTACATGTTATCAGATGCATGGGAGACCCGTGCTTTAATGTGACAGTAGACCACTAAATGGCGAATCTACACTTATATTGGATGGATGCACTCGCTCCAATGCCTGCTCGTGTGATAGGCCACTGCTAGGAACCACAGCTGTGAAATGTGTTCGCTCTAGGCACACTTCCTCTTTGGCTCGGCAGTCAGCGTGCTTCGAGTATGAGTGACGCAGACAAGGCAGCAGAGCGGGGGCCTCTGAAAGCTGCTGCAGTGTGCGCTCGCACATGGCATCTCGATATGCTCTCAGATGCATATCGTATTGATCACATGCAACCAACCACTATCCGAGGAACCTGTATAGATCTTGTCTTTGCAAACTTTCCACTATGGCCTATTCAAGAGCCACTCACCCTTCACTTTGCAGACCATACAGCAGGTATAATGAAGTTAGGTTGTGTATATATACAGTGTTTCTCACTTCTTTAATGGATCAAGTGGGTCGAATTAACGGAGGATTCATGGTTTACCGATGTAACTCCGGAGCTTCGCCCACTTATCATTCACTCCGTCGATATGCTGCCATATTTTTTTTGTCAGATTTCACCAGCACATTTATTCATTTGCGGTGATTCGTTCCACTCGCTATTCCCACTGTTCATTGAGTTGTTTTTGCACTACATGCATAGGGGTATTACTGCTCAGCGGCACGCTTTCCTCGTTGATGCAAGTTCGCTTGCTATTTTTAAAGAAAGTGAGAACTCACGCAGGGAAAGCATTTAATAGCGTACTAGCAGCTCAGCTTTCCTGACAAGGGAGATGTACGCGCAGAGCACAAAACAAAACAAAAAATTACTGCATCTCCACTGAGTAGATGACGGTGAGGTGAACGAAGCTCCGGAGGTTTCTCGGTGATACCCTGAATCCTCCGACGAACAGCATCTGGGTTTACCCTGCGCCGCGCGCTTCGCCACTGCTTTTTGCTCTCGCATTCCAGGGGAGGGGGGTCCACTTCTCCTTGAGCCCATTTCGCAGCAACTTCCTAGGCATGCACCGTATCGGGATCCACTTATCGTTGCACATGTTTCGTAGCGGCGTCCTTGGCGTGCACCGTCTCGGAATTCGCTCAGCGCCGCGCTTGCTTGGCAGCAGCCGCCCAAGCCATCAAGCGTAATCCGACACGTACGGCGACGATCCAAACTAATGAGACGTAACGGATGCGTCAGCGCAGCAGCCAATCAGAGAGCAGCGACACTTCCAACGCATTCTAGTGTCCATTCACCCAAACGCCATATTAAACACATCTCTATGGTACAGCGCTATGTAGCAAACTAGACGAGAAATGGCGATGACAATAAATGCCTACAGCACCATCTAGCATATCGTCAACCTACTGGAGTTAGCATGCATCTTTATGAGACAGTGCCTGTAGGGACGAGGAATTTTCCTAGACCATAAGAAGCTTCACCCCTAAAAACTTGTGGTGGCTAAAAGACCCCCCCCCCCCCCCCTACGAGTGTCGTAATGACGTGTGGCACCACGCTATGCCCTCGAGGCCAATAGATTTGTTCCAAAACAGTGTCAAATGCTGGCATGGCTCTGAGATAGAACACTGGTTCGCCTCGCGAAAGGCCTAGTTTCCGTTTGCCTTAAAGCCAATGGTTTTTAAGAATTATTTGCATCTAAGGCCAAGTTCCGATTCACACTCGCATTGAAAGTTTTCAAGATTCGTTTGCATCTATCTCGAAGTTTTGTTCACAGACAACATCGATCTTTCGCCCAAGTCCGAGGAATTCTGGCGCAAGAAGCTCTCTAACACTATCGCTTTATTTCAAAGAGCAAAATACTGCTTAGCCTTCAAGTCGTCTTAGGCAAATGCAAGTAACCCAGATATTTTTTATTTCCCGAAACGACTGCTATAAACGTTTCTTGAATCCGTCAAAAACAATTGAACTTGCAGGGATTCGTCCCATTTGAACGAAAATGCCTTATAATGGGATGCAGCAAAGTGGGTAGTTTTTTGTTTTTTTCAGAGTGGTTTGCAATACTGCTGTATCACTTTTTGAAGTGTGACACCTCTTCTTCTTAAAAATAATCTGTGTATTACACTGTCGGACAAAACCAAGTCTCATAAGTGAAGGAATACTGAAGAACAGCCTCCACATGACACACTACCTGTACAGTTCACAAGCACTAAGCACACATTTCATTTCGCATTCAGAGAACTGAGTTCATGCCATCACTTTTGGAATACACAGGCTGGTTGGACAGTATTCTTCCGAGGCAAGCAGGTATTTACTAAATGAGATGAATAATTTATTATCTTTGTAACAAAAACACATTGATGTTGATGAGGGTCTTCAGGTGTTAAATTTTTAAACGTCCAGCAGCTTCTGGAGGATAGTCACGTGCACTTGTAGCTGTGCAGTCTCTTTGAAAACAGTGAAAATAGTCGAGTCTAGGTGGTGATTGTCTTTGCCTTTTTTGATGCCTGAAGAAGAGAAGGGTCGTAATATCCTCTATAAGCATCATCAGATATCAGGACACCAGATGTGTGAATAAGACACGTAAAACAGATGCTATGCGAGTACAATTAGAGACCATAATATTATCCTGTCAGTAGTAATATGAGAACTAAGACTGCCAGAGGCTGTTTCTAATGGCGATTTTTAAAAACCAACGGCTTCTTTTGCGTAAAAACTAAGCCGAAGTTTTCTCTCACAGTACTTCTTGATGTCAACGAAACATTGTTTCTAAACTGCAATCTTTTAAAATTTCCAAGAAGTAATGATAAGTTTCCAATAGATTCAAAAAATTTATTACTGAGTTCATTTACCGCAAGGATGATAATAGTTTTATCTACGATTCAATTTATATGGAAGGTTTATGAAGTTTGTTGACCTGCGTTAATATACATCTAGAGCTGAAATTTCATGCAATTGCTTCCCTAATATATTCAAAGGCCCCATTCTACTGGCATTTGAACTGCACTGTACTGCTGTGCACACTGAACACATTGCTGTGCACTCTTCATGTCAAAACAAAAGAAATACAGCTCTGGTAAAGTAAAATCCACTTACATCTGGCGCTGGCGTGGAGGTGAACCTCTGCTTTCGCTTAAGAAGCCTCTCCTTATCCTCCAACTGTTAAAGCGAAAGAGAACAGAAAAGCATACAGTTAAGTCTCACTATGATAATCATGAATTCGGTAAACCAGGGGTGCAACAGCCAAAATTGAACTTGGAGCAATTTTTAGAGCAGCAAAATGTTATGTTTAGAGCCCTAAAATCAAAATATGGAGTAGGTTCCGGGAAGGAAGACAAATTTTTATCATGAAAGATCGAAATTCTGGCATTATAAAAAAAAGAAGGCTTAAAAAACAATGTATGCACAAAACATTCAAAAAACCTAAATCGTGCAGAGTGAACAAGCACTGCTATATCAATAAATGTATTCTGAATTACACCACTCAGCGAACAATGATGAAGTCCACATTAGCATTTGCTGTGCCTGTTGAATCTTTTGACAGACTCAGCAAATTCAAATGAGGGTCTGCCAAGCTAGCGACTTTGGAATTCGGGAGATTCGTAAAACCGAGAAGTAGGGACGGGGAAAAAACAACTGACACATTACTTTTTCTAGGGCGACAGAAATATCATGCACTGCTCCAAATGATTGCTAGTAACTTTTTTAGACCTCAGTGATCAAAGCAGTACTCAATTATGCTGCGCTACACGCATCGGTAATTGAACAATATGTGCTATGTCCAGTGACTAGCACTGACAGCCCCTCACAAATCATATTACACTTTTCCGCGGGGCACCGATGTATTGCGCCGAAGGTGGCTTAAGCACCGTTCTGCACGGGTTTGAACAGGGCCAAGCAATTTGCAAAAAATTTTGCGGCGGGCAGGACATTTCAGCACTCGTGGCACAACTTTGACGAATTTCATGGTTTTGGTGCAGCTCGGCGCAACTATGGAGAATCTTATCAAATGGGCGCAATCAGCACAACTGTTGCAACCCTCGTAAACTTTAACATAGAAAGTTGTTTAAGATGATGTTCGACCTTTTAGGCAAACTACAGTCTACGAAAAATTCAGTTTCACACATGCTGCAAAACAGTTGAACAAAACAGCAGTAAAAAAACAAATTTTGGTGGACTCGAAATCTGATGACAGTTTGATGCCGCACTGCCAAAATTCTCTTCATAGAACCGGTGCGACACATGTAAAACCAAAAGAATTACAGGTATGTATAATGCACGGTGGTAACAGAGATTGAAGAACGCTAAAGCAAAGTTATTCAGCGGTAGCGGCTTGTCGAAATGACTAGTGTTGTCTTGAGTAATGCTGCGCTGGTGCTATCATGTTCACTAAAGCGAACCACACATCTTCCATTTAGTCTGATTAACACTTGACACTAAGAACCGTTGAACACTACAAAAACAAAAAAGCTGTCGTCTAAAATTGCATGAAAACAAGGTGACAACCTGAATAAAGCCACCTCCACTTATGGTGGCCACTCTATTGTGACATTGCACTACAAATTGATTGAGCTAACACAACCAGCACTAGTGTCTCGATTTTTGGTCACTGCTATGCACTTGCAAATTACACAGAAGTCTTGTAAATTGGCCCCCCTCACCACATGCTCTCACAGAGCTGGTGGCAGTGCAGCTGGCAACATCTAACTGCTTTAAAAAATACTGGTTGACTGTTTAAAACTTGATGCCCTTGCCAAACAAAATTTTATATTGGGTAAACGTGGGTCAGTTTTGATTGCCTTTGCTGGGAACCCTTCTACTCATAGCAGGGTCTGGAACACACCATAAGATTTTAAGCAAGCACCTGATTACCCTTTCCGGGAGACTTGAAATATGTGCCAATGAACGAGCAGTGCCTTCTCACCCCTTTTCCCAGCGGCCACAGTCTATATTTTTTTAAATTTTATGCTGCGTGGCATTCACGAAAATTATGCACAAGTCGACCACGTCAACACTGACACCAGCAGAAGATTCATTATATTGCCTTGCTCTTCCACTGTGGTAGCGGTGAAATTTTGTTCGTAGCATCAGCATTGCAGAAGAGCCCGCTTCGTTTCAAGGAGGCTCAAAATACATGGCTGTACAGCGATGATGTTTTAACATTGAAATACATTACATTGAGGATCTCGTTCACTATATAGTGGTTCAATTGTAGTGGTCAATTAGCGCACCTCCATCTGAGCCGACAACAGCAATTCGGCCCCCTCCCCCTTTCCGTAACCAGAATACAAAGTGATAGAGGGACAAAAGGATCCCACATTCATTCACCAGAGCACAAAGGGATAAATGTATAGAAATGCATCGAATAGGC
The DNA here is from genome assembly GCF_043290135.1 of Rhipicephalus microplus. Lineage (NCBI taxonomy): Eukaryota > Metazoa > Arthropoda > Arachnida > Ixodida > Ixodidae > Rhipicephalus > Rhipicephalus microplus. The sequence goes on along the minus strand of NC_134700.1, from coordinate 171,936,625 downwards.
AAGGTTAGCTTCAGTCCTAAAGTTCAGACACCGTAATACAGTGATGCTACTGGCTTAGGCTGCTTTGGAGCAGCTTTTAAAGCAGAAAAAAAAATGGTTCGAAATATCAAAACTGGCTTTCGGAGCAGATATTGCTAGAGTCAATTTTAAGACCCCTATTGTGTTTCCGAAGAAATCTGTAAACAGGGGTTGTGTCGAACCGACGTTACGACAAGCGGTCTTGTGTTCCTCAGAACAAAACTGTTCTGTTCTAGCCTTGAGGGAGGCAAGTCCACTTGCCGAAACGTCCACCCGTCCCAACCTCTGTTTATGAACTTTGTCATCCACCTCTTCCTTACGTTTTTTTTTTTTAATACTGCGTTCATAACACAGGAATGATAAAATTACAATGTGCTGCACGCTATTCGAGCATAATAGAGTAAAAAAGAAAAGGAAATGATATCCCCAAGAGATAACCAGGCTATATTTAATAGACAAAGGCAATTATAAAATTTAAAACCATAGCACTTCGTTACAACATGATTGAACATTAGTCGACTTCCTATTTTTGAGAAGCAAGATTTTAAAGACATGCTAGAAAATTCAGACGATGTCACGACAACATCACAAGCCCTATCAACGTCTATGGATAAGAACATCTAAAATTTTCAGCAATAAAACTTTTCGGCATCCAATTTTTTGGCTTTTCAGCCGAGATTCCTGGTATGAAACAGTGTTACAGTACCTAACTTTCCTACGTCTATCACCTCGTAGGCTTAAACGAGCGCTTTCAAGAATCGTTTGGCCTCACAGTAATCTCCGAAAGTCGGCTTTACTGCAATGCAAAAATGATATGACGTGAAGGAGATAAAAAATTTCGAAGAGGCTGGTATCACCGTGAAGTGAGGTGAAGTCTAACGGGTAAGCACCGGAAATGCTTGGAGGCGTGATGACGGATATGCGGCAAATACGCCAGCAAAAGTTAATCACTTTATTATAAGCATTTTCAGCTAACTGCTTGTTACTGCATGTGGCGCAGTTGTCGGCATACTGCACGCTTAAAAAGTAGGCATACTGCACGCTTAAAAGTGTCGGCATACTGCACGCTTAAAAAAGAAAAGTAGCCTCACGCAGGCTACTTTTCTGTGCGAGTCAGCCAAGCTTTCACGAATGAAAGCAGCTCACCATTGCCATGCGCGTGTGCCATCAGGAACATGATGGGCATCAAGAACGCTTTTTTTATGACAAACACGTGCGTACGAAAGCGCCTTAATAGGAACGGCGTCAGCCGTGTAGGCTATGTGCTGCACACAACTAGAAACGATCGGTCTCGAGTGGCAGCAAGAGCTACGTGTCACTCGCCAGAGATGTTCGTACAATGGCGCATCTTCAAGTGCACACATGCATGGCAGAAGTCCGGACAAGTATTCCCATTTTCTTCCACATCCTTTATGTTCTGTGTCATTGTTTCCACATGTTCTATGCAATAAATCCACAACTTATTTCGCGCTTCGATGGTGTTGGCAGCGCCCATCACGCAATGCATATTTGCAAATGAATGTTGGCAGGCCCTCAATGTATTTAAGACAGCCTGAGCGTGCACCGAAATGCCTGATAATGATGATGTGTGGTATTTTATGGTGCAAGGGCCAATTGATGGCCAAAGAGCACCATTTCAGTAGACTATAGATGTGCACAATGACATGGTGCGTGGCTACATAGGGGCCTCAAAGTTCCTCACGCTAACACGGGTAAAAACATAGAAGCATTAAAATCATGACAGTGGCACGAAATATGTGCAGTGAAAGTGTAAGGCGAAAGGTCATGATCATAAAACCATAGTGGGACGTAGTCACCACAGCCGCGACCTCGGTACAGAGGTCGTGCTAGGGATCAGCTCGAAATATTCAGTGAAAACTGTGTACATCATTTAAAAACCTAAACAGTGATTGAAGTTTAAAAATCGGATCCCTACCGCTGAGCATCCCAGGGTGTAGTGGGAGCTGCTGTCGGTAGGGTAGTAAAAAGTGCTTTTTTCTCAGAGCATCTAACTCATTGCACTGTACGAGGATGTGGAGAACCATAAGTGGCTCTCTACTTCTCTCACACAATGGCAGATCGCCACCAGACAAAAGGTATGTGTTGAGTGTGTGTGTCCTATTTGTAGCCTTGCAAGTGTGACGTGTGTAGCGGAAGCTAGATACTGTTGGCCAATTTTCAAGTATTGGTTTATTAACATGTAGTTTGTTGTCTGTTTGCCTATCCCACATGCACTGTCATCACGCCCTGAGCTCCCGTCATAAGAAAGGTTTCATGTCTAGTGCAGGGACGGCCAGAGATGTATTGGCGGGTGCGTGGTCGTGTGCAGACCTAGCCAGCTGGCCGCCACTACGTTTCTAGCGATCTCGCGGTGCCCTGGCACCCAGCACACCACCTGTCGTTTGAGGGCGTAGATTGAGCATAAAAGAAAGTAAAGTGATATAAGGACAAAATTTTTGTTTTTTCAGAGTTTTCAACGCTGTTGCGACGCTCGGCGAATCTGTGTATACAACCGCTCGCTGCAGTTGCAATTTCTCAATGTGCTTGACGGCCACAGATATCGCATGAGCTTCTGCAGTAAATATGCTTGTTTCGGGTGCAGAATACCGGGTGCAGAATACCGAATTTTGAAAAGGATGGCCCAACAGCTGCATAGGACACACCAGTACGAGACTTAGACGCATCTGTAAAGGATTCCGGGCAAGTGTTTTTGTGCTGAAGTTCGAAGAAGTGCGTGCGGATGTGTGCAGTAGGTGTGTGTTTAGTAACCTTCACGAAGGATACATCGCAGTCAATAATCTGTCACTGTCACGGCGGTGGATATGCTGCGAGAGCCATCAGCCGATGCTCTAGAAATGACCCCCCTGTGTCATAGGCCTTCTCCATATCCAGGAACACAGAAAGAAAAAATTGTGAATGAAAGCATCACGAATTTAAGCCTCTATTCGGACAAGGTGGTCATTAGTGGATTTAGCCTCCTGAAACCCGCACTGGTATGGATCAAGTAGGCTGTTTGTTTTAAGGAAGTGCACCAGTCGCCTGTTTATAATTTTCTAAAAGGCCTTGCACAGGGAACTAACTCGTCAATGCTATGGGCCTGTAACTTGATGCTAAAGATGGGTGCTTACCCTGTTTAAGGATTGGAATAATGACAGCTTGTTTCCAGGTGGAAGGGATCTCTCCGGAAAACCAAACAGCATTATACAAGGAAAGAAGGGTTTTTTGGGTATCAGTGGACCTACGTTTCAGCATTTTGTAAGTCGGAGCCTGGGGCGGTCTTGTTACAGAATATTAGTGATGATGCTTCTAGCTCTGCTCAAATGAAAGGTTCATTGTATGTGTCATTATTTGTGGATTTCCATTCTATTTTTTGTTTTTCTTTTCTTGCTTAGTAACGTTAGAACACTGGACTATAATGGGTTGAGCTGGGGACCTCTTCGAAGTGTGCACCGAGGGAGTTCGCTTGGTCTTCCAAATCGTTGCCTTGTGTGTTTACTAGAGGAAGAGTATGTGCTTCTCGTCCTACTACGCTGCTGACCATGCTCCAGACTTTTGCCTCATGTGTATACGAGTTGATGCATGATAGAAACTTCTGCCGGCTCTCCCTTCTGGCCTGTCGACGCGTTCTCCTGCCTTGTGACTTGATTCTTTTTTTTTAATTGACAAGGTTTTCGATGGTCGGGGAGTCTTGAAGACACCTCCATGCTTTGCTGTTTGCGCGCATTGAGACACTCGCTGTTCCACCAGAGGCGGCGTTTTCTGGGTAGTGCAGATTTTTGCGGAATGCACTTAGCCGCAGCTTCAATAAGAAAAACAGCAAAGTACTCTACAGATGCATCTATGCTAGAACCGCATATGTCAGTCCAACTTAAGCTAGCAATCTTATAAAACTGGTCCTAATCAGCTTTTTCTATAAGCCATTTGGGAACATGAGCAGGACATTGAAATGATGTTAGTGTAATCAAAATTATGGGAACATGGTCACATTCGTAAGGATTATTTACGACTTTCCATGTGAGTATCCGTAGGAGCGATGGAGAGACAATGCTGAGGTATATTGATCAGTAGGTACTATTAGCCAGGCTATAGCACCCTTCCGACAGCTTCAAGCGTTGGCAAATAAATTAGTGCACTATACTATCACACACAACAGTCACATCTACGAAAAAAATATCATGAAGAACTGAAGGCATTACAGTTGAACGGTGCTTCAACGAAATTTCCGCTACAACGAAAAATTCTCAATTTCCCGTCGGCAATCCGTAGAAGTCAATGCAGAAAAATTCCCACCACAACGAACATTTTAGGGGCGAAGCTCCTTATGGCGTGGCTTGGGCATCCCTCGTACGTAATCACCAGTGGCACATACCCGAAATAGGTATAACACTTGACCTCCAAGGTGGTGCCAGTGAGAGATTTCTTCTGTGCGTTGTTTAACAATAAAAAATAGTGCTCAATGTACATGCCAATGGCTGCTAATGGGGAATGAGAGACATGAGCATTCGGCTTTTAGTCAACGCGCACGCTGCGATCCCCATTAGCAGCCATTGGCATGTACATTGAGCACTATCGGACAAGGAAGGGATGCTACATTATACTCGCTGGGTGTAACCTCCTTAGCTTTAGAAAGGTTTAGCGAGCATTGAGCCGCAGTGCCATGAATACAATGAACTTGTATATACCATGAATGAACTCAAGGTGGTTAAAAATGAGAAGTAGATACGAAGCGCAAGCCGTAAGAAAGTAAAAGCCGAATTTTCCTGTCTCTCATTTCTCATTAGCAGCCATTGGCATGTAAATTGAGCCCTATCTGACAGGGAAAGGTTGCTACGTTATACTCGCTGGGCGTAACCTCCTTGGTTTTCGAAAGGTTTAGCGAGCGTTTGGTCGCAGTGCCATGAATACAGTGAACTAGAATATACCATGAACTCGAGGTGGTTAAAGGTGGGAAGTGGACCCAAAGCGCAGGCCGTAAGAAAGTGTGCGTGTGCCACCTCTCGTTTAGTCCTTGGAATGTCCGCTGGATGGCGGTGCTTCTATATGGGGAATATATGATAAAAAGATGCGAGATGGTGGGAGGAGTGTTGAATAGATGAACGAACGGACACACAAACAGATGCATGAATGGACGCATGAACGGACGCAGGGGCGGATGCATGAAAGAACGCAGGGACGGGCGCACAAACAGACGCATGGACGGTCACACAGACGGACGCATGGACGGACGAATGCTTCGCCCCACTCTCCATCATTCACTCCGTGGATATGCTGCCATTTTTCTTTTTTTTTTCTTCTGCCGTTCTGCTTCAACGAAATATCACGTCGCAATTCCATGCTCAGATCTTTAAAGCCATGCAGTAAACACAAGCTTGAACATTTTGATGCATTTTCAGAGCATAAAAAAAATGTCTACAAAGGACAGTTGGCATCACCAGAAACCGCGGCTATTTACTAAGCATGAGGGCAGCCACTGCTCAATAGTAATGGCAATGAGACTGCCCTACTCTTGCCACTGGCTTGCTTCCGAGCCGCAGACAGTCCAAAGGTGAAGCTCAGTCCCTCAGTTCATCAAGTTTCGAACATGCTGCAGCTGGGTGCAATCGCGGAACAATGCCTTTTCCGATACCAGTGCTATTGGTTCTTTTTGCACTTGGCCAGCGTAATCACTGGTCATAGCCGCTATTCACCAATGTTATCAACAATATCAGTCAGCTGGGACAAATGGATGATAATAATAGCATAGAATAAGGCATAGGTCACCGCTTCACGATACAACGCCTCCATCTCGGCGTTGTTGGATTTTGATGGCGGACAGCTGCTGGAGCTACCGTTTTAGTGCAACAGTTACGCTTGTTCTCGAAAGCCATTGTTTCAGCGTGCTTTTCAACGTGGCATCGCTATGCATGTGTGAGAATCACGTCGTGATGCTGCTGGTAAAAAAAAAGGAAGCAGCAAACACTCAGACTTTTGGGAATAAAGTTCCTTTGTTTAGCTAGCTCAGGTCAGTTGTATCTTTTTATATATCACAACAATGAAATTCTCGCTTCAAAAAAGTTTTCTCCGCATCTAATCAGTTTCGTTGTAGTGGGGTTCGATAGATAGATATGTGGGGTTTAACGTCCCAAAACCACCATATGATTATGAGAGGCGCCGTAGTGGAGGGCTCCGGAAATTTCGACCACCTGGGGTTCTTTAACGTGCACTCAAATCTGAGCACACAGGCCTACAACATTTCCGCCTCCATCGAAAATGCAGCCGCCGCAGCCGGGATTTGAACCCGCGACCTGCGGGTCAGCAGCCGAGTACTTTAGCCACTAGACCACCGCGGCGGGGCTGTAGTGGGGTTCGACTGATCCACACAATAGAAAAATCATGTTAACTATCTCTTACTCTTCTTCAGTGCAGCAAATCAAACGTTATTACAAGCTAAATGCAACAAGCTAAAGCAAGATGTCTCAATCTGAGCAATCCAACCCTTATGTTCATACAGTGAAATCTCGGTAAAACAAACCCCACATTAACGAACTTTTCAGATTAACGAACTTTTAAAAATCCCACGCCGACTGTTAATAGTTTCAATGTAAAATTATTTCACTACTACGTATTTCAGAATACCGAACTTTTCAGAATAACAAGTGTTAATTTAGTTCCACGTTATATTAAAAATGCCTCAGTACTACGAACTTATGTTCTGAAACCCGTCGCAACCACCGGGGTACCGTACACAAGCACACAACAAAGCGGACGGACGCCTTACTTCTCGGAAGGCACGCAATGGTGTGGAGGAAAAAAAACGAAAGGGCCACTTTTTTTTCTTTTTTTGTTGAAACGCTGATGCTGCAGCTATACAAGCGGGCGCAAGGGCGAGGGCAACATGGGAGGGCAAGGTCAGCGAGGCAGAGTGGGAGTTGCGGAGCAGGTAGCACGGGCACAGAAAGCCTGAGACAGCGAGAGCAGAAAACGAAACGAGAAACATTTTCTAGCACTTTTTTTTCTTCGAAAAAGGCGATGACAGCCGTGACGCTTCGGGTTTTTCTTTGGAGGCCTTGTTTTTTCAGTCGTGTTCATCTCTTTTCGGTGATTACTTGTCTTGTCTGCAAAGCAAGTCGGTGTTCATGCTGCGGTGATACTACAAATGAGTTCATCTCTGCTTGCGATGAAGAAGCGGAAACAGTTTTCGCAAAGCGAGACAATGGATATTCTTTGGCAACTGGAAGGCAAAAAGCAGGCTGTTGTGACCAAAAAACCGAATCACACCGCAGGAATGTGGATGAGCTGGAGGCCTTCGCGCTGCAAAGTTTGCACTGCTCGCGTAAAAAAAAAAGTCACAGACTTTTTTAAAAAAGACTTGCATTTTTTGGTGTTTACTAGTGCATTTGTTTTTTTCTCATGAAAAACGAGTTCAAGGACCCACCGTTGTAAAGGTAAGTCGATTTGGTCGGTTAAAAGTAAGTATTTATGGTTAATTTCCGAGCTTTCACGAAAACGACCTTTCAAAATAACGAACAAACTTCCACGGTCCCCTGAAGTTCGTTATCCTGAGATTTCACAGTACAGTGCTGGGCTATACAGCTGAACCCACTTATAAAAATACCACTTTTAACAATATATCAGTAACAACAACAAAAAGCTGCTGCACCATTGACTTCTGTATATTTTCTACAGTGAAATAAAGCGCTTACAGCAATGCCCGCATGCTGCATTATCAGTTATAAACATTACTTCTGGCTGTCGGTGGCTGTGCTGAAAGGTAATGGAATGCAAAAGCCTTGAAAAGAACGGAGAAATTCAAGATTCTGAACCCCTGCCAACAACACCAGCACCTCCTTGCATATTCCCTAATTGTAATTGCACCAAAGCTGACTTCCAAGTCCACTACAGCGCGGGAACGGCGGTGGCTTTGGTTAATGGCCTTTTAGACATGTCGTTTGAATAAAAAGTTGAGACTTGGAAGAGTTTTGGCATCTGAAACTTCAGACATTGTAATACAGTGGATGTATGAGGAGTGTGGCGATGCTGTGAAAGCATCCGAATTTTCAAGCGTTTCTGAAAAATCGGTAGCCTTGTAATCTGTACAAGTTATCACTAATGGCGGTTTGTACCATCTGATAGTATTACAGCTCTGTCACAACAGCCTGCCACGACAGCTTGCCTGTCACAACTGCCCACTTTGCTCTTTTATTTTTTTTATTTTTTTTGCCAGTTTATACTAATTACCAGTTATAAAAATGAAATTTTTGTGGTGCTTAGTGCTTGAGTAGTGCTATAAGTAGGTCTGACGGAGTACATCGCAGACAAAATGGGCAAGCCCTTCTTTCCCCAATACATGCATATGTCAGACACGCCTGTTCCTAGGTACCAGGACTTGCAGGTATTACTAAACCGCACACAGTAGGTAAATAGATGTACATATGCATCCTATGTCATTTACACGAAGATGCAAAGAAGCATCATGTAATATACAATGCAAATGCTTCGTCTTCAAATCACTTGACCACTCAAAATATGAGAAGAAACTCCAGAAATGCAAAAATGAAGAGACACCAGAAAAGCACTCACATCTTTTGCCACGGTGGACACACTCTGCCCAAACCGCTCCGCTCGCTTTTTCAACTTTGCCAAGTCAACAGGCTGAAACATGAAAGTAATCAAGAGTTACAAAAAAAATATATGCACAATGACTACGTTGCTGCCTTAACATCTATTCCCACAGTGCTGAAGTCACAGGTTTAATAGCAATACAGCTGAGCAGGAAATATCAAAGAACTAAACGTTTTGACAAGTGGATTTTTCTCTGCCAAAACTTGTCTGCGCCCTGACAAAGCCAAGTACATTAGTTGAAAGTGCCGACACCTCAACACCTCAAGCTTCCATCTTGCGCTCAACTTCTTTCCTGTCTGGAGGTACAATTAGCATCTCCCTCCTTCTACAGTAAAGCAAGCCTTGCAGGTCTTTGAGAAGCACCCAAATTGTCTGCTTTGAGAAGCACCCGAATTGTTTGCTTTGAGAAGCACCCAAATCGTCTGCTTACTTGCCAATGTACCAAGACTCTACAAAATTAATTCATGCGCATCAGTGACCAGGAACACTTTGATGTCACCATGACATGGAATTTAACGTGCAATTTCGCAAGTTCCTCGTGCGACAGCACTGTGGAGGAGGAACAGGAGTCCACGCCTTGTGGAGAGTTTAATGGTAGAGGAGGTGTGCACGCATATATTATACTATATGTAGTTGGAAGAAACAGCTTGCAACTGCTGCACTAGCACATCACGGCTATTAGTCAGGCGAGGATCTCCTAGTCTATTATGGTCACCTTCATGGCAAATTTTGTTAGGGATCAATTAAATCCCGATTTACTGTACTTGCACGACTGCAGGTGGACCTGTCTTATTTAGACTTAAAATCCAAAGCTGGATGCCAACCTATAAATGAAACCAAAACTAGTACCATCGGTAATGATGGAATAAGTTAGAAATTAGGAACACGGTGCTGTGGTAGCATCATGTTTCCTTCTTGGTTCTACCACACCATTCAATGTGCTCATCTTGAATAAAAAGGGGAAAGAAGACCTTTTCAACAGTTATCAAGATGCTGTTAAAAGCTAGGCATGCTGTTGCTAATTGGAAGAGCAGTACTTGCATCGTCATAAAACAGCAGAGCACATTTTGTTGAGAGTTTACACAGGATATTTTCCCAATGAGGCATAATTGGAGGTGTGCCACTTTTATTGCTAACTCTCACATCAAGGAGAGCTACCTCGCACTCTGAAGACAGCTCTGTCGCATCCTTTTTGCATGCTGATGCTCTATTATCGTGGGTAGTGTAAACAAGGAGGCGATTTTTAGCTGCACGTTGAACAGAAAAACTTTCCATGGGCCAAAACTGGAAAACAACTGGACTTCGAAGACAAGCTTGCTGCCTAGCTCACCTATTCCATTTAAAATGAACTAGCCCGAGTAAAAGTCCTGGAATACACATGCCATCAAGATGGATCAAGATGCGGTCTTACAGGGCCAGTAAACAGGCTCCCACTTTTACATCTAAAAAAAGCTCACCGATTGGTGCAGAAACAAGCAGCAACCATACTTTGCAAATATTACAGTGTTGCACACTGCACATATTTTCTATTTCAAAAGAAGACTTTCTCATCGTTCTTCAGTGCCTGTACAATATGAGAAGTCACATAATTTAAAGGGCAACGTAACGTTGCACCAAGTTCGTCAATCGGTCCTCTGCACTAAGAAACTGCACCTTGGCACTGCCGTGATGCGGCTTTGGCTGCGCATTTACCGCACCACCAGGTTGATCCTAGCACTACTCTTTCAAACTCAAGTTCAAAGGGTTATCCCTTCATGCATCAGCAGGACACTAACATCCCATTTCTCCTTCAAAAAATATTTCTCTACCGTAATGTGTCGCAATTAGCCCAACGCAGTGTTGCCGATAACTTACAAGTCCTTTGTGAGCCCGAGAAAAATCGTTTTACCTTGCCACTAAAAGACTGGAGTGCAGAGTTGCCATATACTGCCGAGCTTACAAGCAAATAATCACGAAATAAGCCCAAAAGAAGCGAAAATTTATATTTCCCTGCTCTGTAACTATCTTTACTTAGAATAAAAGAGTAACTCATATGCGAAATGGAGTTGAAGAAATCACTAATTATTTTGTAGTGCAAAAATATTTGCAAATATAAACGACAGCCCACATTTAACTTTATCTACAAAGTAGTCACCATTCAACTGAATGCACAGCTGCCACAGCTTGGTTAACGTTACTTGTAGATTAACCTTACTAGTACACTTGACTTCAACAATCAACTGCTTGATGTCATTGACAAATGCATTATTGGTGATTGTGATGATGATCACTGAAACAAATATATATGCTGGAAAAAATGCACATATACATAAAAACACGACAAGCAACTGAAAAATCCTAACAGCAACTCGGCGACAAAAGAAGCCAAAATTGATTGATATGTGCGATTTAACGTTTCAAAACTACCGCATGATTATGAGAGATGCAAAAGAAGCCAGAATTCCCTTATTATAAGTGGAAAATGCCAGCTCTATGGCAGTGCCAGAATTCCATTCAAAGTAATTTAATTTTTTTTAAGAAAGCTCCTGAATTCTCCATTGGTTCAAGTAGAAAAATCTGCTATTCGAAGTGGCAAGTAAATTTTTCCTCTGGTTATCTGAAGAGGCGATCTTAGCTCCCAGTCACCAGCTTTTATAAACTTGTGCAGTAACTAGACAGATAAATGCATCAGCACTATCTCTTGCAAACTGACAGGTTCTTTGCTAAGCCTAACTGGGCACAATGGTCCACGAAATGATGTGATATACCTCTTAAAAGGCGGGCAGACACTCAGGAACATCAGTACTCGACCATTTCAAACGCAAAAGTAAGGACAACAAAATTAGCAAAAAATGCAGGTGCATGCATAGAAGTAAGCTTCGCAGGAACAGAACCCTCCAGCCCTGTGAAAGCTTAATACAGTGAACCCACAATAATACGTACCTACTGGGTACAGCGGCATAACTACACACTAAACGTACAGTAAAAGCTCGTTAATTCAAATTCCACGGGAACGCTGAGCAATTTCGAATTAAACAAAATTCAAAATAATGAAAGTGAGCAAAAATGGGTGGATTTCGGGGGTGGGGGCACGAAAAATATTTATTGGCCAAAAAAGTCGGTGATGACCATCTGCTCCTTTTCTCTGAACGCCACAGCTGCGGCTCTCTGTTCCAGCGCGCGGACGCGGCGCAGGGAATCCTCTTCACCCTCTTCAAAGCTGAAGAAAAGACGTGCCACATTAAGTGCCTCCATCACCGCAGAAGCTGACGGGCGCACAGGCGCTTCGTCATTTTCGTCTTCCTCACCTTATGGCTCTTCAGCATCAGGCTGCGCACCGGCTACTTGAGCGATAATGTCCTCATCAGTCAGGGCACCACACACCGATGAACCGGTGTGAACTCTAACATAATCGGCAAAACGTACGCCCCGAAGAGTGTCGCGCAATGCCACTGGCATGAGCTCCTCAGCCCCATCCACGTCGACGTCACAACTATCCTGCACACTTCCAGTTGCAAATCCACTGTGGCGGAAACAGTTTGCGATTTTGGTCGCGGTCACCTGTTCCCATTTGCGCACCAACATGTGCATGGCAGTGAGCAGCGTAATGCCGAAGTCCTTCCTGTCGCCCGCGCACAAAATCATTCTCTCCAGCACGTGACGCCTATAAAAGCACTTAATGTTCCTTATCACACCCTGGTCCATTGGCTGTAGGGCCGCAGTCGTATTTGCCGGAAGGAACACCAACTTAGTTGCTCTCAGCTCAACGTCGACTTTGTGCGCCGAACAGTTGTTGACGACAAGAAGAACGCGTCTGCCGCCCAGTTCCATTCGCCTGTCGAATTTCAGTACCCACTTCCTGAATAAATCACCTGTCATCCAGGCTTTCTTGTTTGCAGCGTACTCCGACGGCAGTGAGCGAATGTTTTTGAAGCACCGTGGCTTGAGTGCTTTGCCAATCACAAAAAGGGGGACCTTTTCCGTACCGGTCATATTTGCGGCGACCAGAACAGCGACACGCTCTTTGCTGCACTGGCCGCCGGCACAGCTGTCTCCCTTGTAGGTGATCGTCTTGTCTGGCTGCAACTTGAAAAATAACGCTGTCTCGTCAGCGTTAAACACATCCTGTGGTGAGTAGCTCTCCAAGTACTGCTGCAGGGTGTCGCTTCTCCAAGTAGCGCATGTTTCGGCGTCCACTTCCTTTGCCTCGCCGGATAACGTGCGGAATACGGGATTGTGCCGCTCCCTGAAACGATCAAACTATCCCTCGGAGGCGACAAAGTCTTCAATGTCCAAGCCCAGGGTGAAATCGGCTGCCTTGGCCACGATGATAGGGCCGCTCAATGCGATACTCTGGGCTCTCATTTCTTTAACCCAGATAATCAAAGCTGACTCCAGTTCCGGGAACTTCGCTGTCCTTAGCCTTTTTCGACTGGCGCCAAAATCCTCGGCTTCATAGGCGTTTTCAATGGCCGTCCTGTTGCAAATGTACGTTGACAACGTGCTCGGAGGTATGCTGTGCTACCTCGCAATTTCGTATTTGCTCGAGTTCCCTTGGTCAACCTTTCGCAAAATCTCCACCTTCTCCTTGACAGTCTTCGCGCAGTAGTTTCCCCGCGGCATCTTGCAACTTCGATGCGGAATAAGATGGCTTGACAGCGTGAACGAACAACGTGCGCCTAGGACTGCTAGGACTACTCTGCCGACTCCTCAGCGTCCCGTGGGTCCCGCGTACAAGTGGCGCCAGGCGCTGAGATAGCGGGAGGGCTACGGAAAAAAAAAATTGCTCCCTGGATTTTGGAGGCCATACTTTGCTCCCCCTTTGCTCGGAGGCCACTTGAAGCTCAAAAAAACTGGTCGTGCCACCTATCGTTCGACCGTAAAAGCTTGTGTTTAACGATGATGACGCTCGGCGCCGCGCGCTTCGAATTATCCGTAGAGGCAGCAATTTCTGTTCGAATTAACAAATCGTTTTACACATCGTCTCCTATGCACTGCGGACCGGACTGCGGCGACCATTTCGAATTATCCAAAATTTCGAATTAATGAGGTGTAAATTAACGAGCTTTCACTGTACTATACTACGCATTAACCACCAGCTACAAACGTGCATCTCCTGACGTGCGCCGTTGCCTCCAACGAACAAATACAATGCAACAGCAAGTATCGGCTAATGTACTCACCCCAAAGCCATTTCTTTTTTTTTTTTTGCCCAAGTGGGAAAAGATTTCGTCACTCTCGCACAACCGTCCAAAGAGCTTTTCAAACTACTGCAAGGTCCAGAATATGCAGCATGCTATAGCTATAGAACAGACATAATCAGTGGTCCATGATACATGCATTTTGCGGTCTGCTTCTAACCAAACATTGATGCAGATTTTTTTTTTGTTGTTGTTTAATGTGGTACAGCCGCAGAGAGTCAAATCGTTTAGTGGCTAGTTGCGTGCAGCACTTCGCCTACTCGGCGCACACCGCAACTACTGATCCACTTGCAGTAAACTACGCCCACTCTGCTTCAGACCGTGCACACATTCAGCGAATAGCCTGTAAGGCCAATGCGGCGACGACTAGCTGTCTGCAAGCGATGTGAACTCTGCGATGCTCTAGCAGTCCTGGCAAAGGGCGGAAGGCACTGTTGGGCCGTAGCCTAGTAGAAGTGTGCAGTATGGCTACAACTGCACTATGCTTGCTGCACTGTGCGCATGTTACAGGAAGGTATCTTGGTGCATGCGACGTGTGACGCTAAACACCGCAACAGCGAGCTGCTTGCGTTTCTGCAACGCAGTGCGCACTTGAACGCGGTCTCGCACAATGCGGAGGCAATCGGCAGTCTAGCACGTATAGGTTAAAAAGCGAGCAGTAGGTTTAAAGTGGCGCTATGCCCCAAGCGTACCCGAGATGACAGCTGGAGATGCTTACTCTGGTAAGGCTTTCCATCGGCGATAAGTCATGCAGGCGCATTTGTCCGTGCTCACCTCCTCACCTTAGTTTTTTCCACCCCGATTACCCGCAAAGGTACTGCCGCAATCGTGCGATAGTCTGAACAGTTGATACGCTGATATCCGCACGGAGGGGGGACGCAGCACTTAGACATAGAAAATCGGCCCAAAAATCGGATTTTCTCTCTCATCATTTTCGCGTTCCCGATGCTCTTTCACAACCATCAGCAAAGTTTGGCTTCGAAATTCCACTTACCTATTTCTCAAGTTATAACCCATAAAGAGAGCAACTTTGCGCAAGCGGATTTTTAAATTGAAGTGTCAACTAGCCGTACTTCAACCACCGACGGCACATGAACTACGCGCTCCACCAGCACCACTTTGGTCTTGTTAGAAAGGTTGCGTTTATGCCTCTTTCTTTCTTTTCCAGTAGACAACTATGTGCCTCTCGCAAGAGCAAAAGAAGCAAAGTCAAAATCACGCGCAGCGCGCGATTCCATTGGTTGCTCGACGCACGTGACCAAAATGGCACTTCCCGATTGGCCAGAAAAACTCCCTGGCAATGTCAGCCGCTATGTTGAAAGGGTATCGCTCTTGCGCATAGAATTTTTAAAAATAATTAGGAAACTCTATGCCCTTGCGAAGATGTCGTGACTCGTATCCCTAATGTGCTTGTGCGTCTCGCTATGCCCGGCGGTGTGAAAAAGTTCCGATCGCAGCATCATTTTCACCGTTCACGGAAGAAAGGCAGAACTGCTACTACTGGGTCGCGGGAGCAAGTACCGATGTTGTTTGACAGCGCCATCGTAACCAAACACAGTTTTTCAGGCGTGCGCGGCATGGACGCTGGCCGCCTGTGTACTGAAGATGTTATCAATGGAGAAGTGTGCGAGACGGCTTCCCCGGATAGCGGATGCTCTGTGAATTATGACTGTGCCGATGCTATTGGCATCGGTGAAGTGCGCGTAGAAACGGGCCTCCCTGACAGCGCCTGCAATATCAACTCCGGCAGTGTGTGGGCAGACGCTGATGTGAATAATACCAATGAAGTTTGCGATGAGCGCGCCCGCGAGACAACCACGACGCTTGAGGGTTTTTCCTCGGTGTCGGCAACAGCGCGAAAAATTGGGTGCTTTTTGGAGTCAAGTGGTGTGGCAGTGAGGCAAGATGCCAGCAAGGCAAGACTCAGAATTCACATGAAAGCCTCCAATCCATGATTTGGAGTTTGGTATCAAAGGAGCAGCACAGTTTTCTTTTTGCTGTGCAAGCTGCTGCAGCAGAAGCTGTGCTTCAACACGGGCAATGCCAATACAGTATTTACTCGCATAATCCTCGCACATTTTTTGCCAGAAAACTGATGCAAAGTTGGGGGGTGCGAGAATTACGCGGGAAAAACTTTCCATGAAAACACAGAGAGCGAAAAAGAAAACGAAGTGGCCGCAAATCGGGATTCTCACGGCAGAAACTTACAACAAGCTTTAAGAAGTACTAATTAGGGCTTACCTCAACAATAAAAGCAGAGGTTTAACACAAGGCAAGATTTATTTGAGACACAAAAAGAGGAAGAAAATAGTCGAGAATTAGAATACCATACGCGAAGCTTCTGCGCGTTGCGGGCGTAGCGGTAGCGGTCGGCCCTCAACAGGATCCCTCAAAAGGTAAGCGTAGGACGTCAGTATTGGGCTGATGGCTATTTAACAGAATCGTCCGCAGTTTGCTTTTGAAGAAATAAAGTTTACCATCAATCCCAGTTTTAGGCGCACAGCAGGCGCAACGCGTTTCGGTGGCTTTCAGCTGCCGTCACCAGTAGCGAACACAAAACTCGTAGGCTCTGAAGGGCCTACCGGCGGCCCTGTTGCCGTTGTTTAGCGCATAATCTATCACTTGCAACTTGAAGCAGCCGTGTGGCTTCAGTATCGCCCCATAACGTGCCAAGATTACCGACACAACATACAAAACACGCTGCAACGCGCACTGGCCACTTCGGCTTGGCTTGGATTAGATTAAATCTCCGTGCTATAGTAGACTTGATGCTTAAGAAATGGTGCCAGATAGCGTGCGCTATCATCATCAGTGGCTGGAACGAGCAGAGAGCAGACGAGATTATTGCGGGAGTTTTCGGGGGTGCGATACTTACTCGAGGAAAAAAAAATCGTATTTTTCTTGGGCGATGTGGGGGGTGCGATAGTTATGAGAGTGCGAGAATTATGCAAGTAAATACGGCACATTTGCTCCTATTCTTAAGCAGCTGGACGTCATGATGTTCAGCAGCACATCCCTGAGGGCTGGCGGAGAAGGACTATCACCAGAGTACAACCTCAAATAAATAGAGAGAAGCGTCCCAAAGTCTGAGAAAGCTGGTCAAGAAGCAGCATATTCATGGGATCCATTCAGATTATGCCCTTGGTGCATTTTCATAAGATTTTATTAGTATTTTTTCAAGAAAGGCATTTTGAATCGTTTTTCCTCGTTTTCTCGAAACATCAATTTTAGCACATTTGCCAAGTTGGAGGGGAAAATACCTTCTGTTCCATTTGAGACACCAGCATAATTCCTTTTTTGCCAGAAATATAAGTGCGTGCAGTATGCAATATGCCTATTTTGAAGGAAATATACACATAAAAAATTTTTAAATTGGGTCACATGCGTGACAGGTGAAGGTGGCTTTTTTTTTCCTCTTTGAACATTGATGTCCTCTAACTCTTGTTGAAATTGGTGCAGCGAATTGATTTATAGCACATTGCACTCCTTAAACATCCTACATTGTTTTTACACTGTTGCCAATGTTTTGAAGCTTCCTGCTTAGATGCTAATTAGGCTGCAAACAAAAGACCCAGGTTTTACATTGATTTTGGAGTATCTTGGAAACTACTTGACCTATCAGAAAAGTAATTGCATTTTTAGAATCTGCACATATAAATACAAACTGTGAAAATTTCATTCAGATCTATACATAAATAGAAAAGTTGCCCATCAAGTGTAGCCTCCCCCCTTAAAACGATGGAAAACCGCTTGCGACACGTCATGGCGTCCGCATGTTCATCGGCCCTCTGAACTTTTATGGAAGCAAATACTACTGTCACTGTATGCAGTTGGTACTCGTGTACCGGCAGGCATAAGGTGAACCACTAAAGCTTATGCTGTCCACGAATGAATTAGCGTCTATGAGACTGTCGGGGATTAGTCGCAACCATGTTTTACCTGTTAGTACGTTTAGAGCACGTGCATACCAACGAGGTTTGACTGAATTACCAGACACTGCATATGGCACTGTACAGCTATAATGAGGTGTACAAAATGTTCCTTGCTCGTGCAGTCATCTTCTCTTCTTGCGTTTCGTCCTTTCGAGTTCAAATATATTCGGAAATGTGCCTTGGCCCAATTTGATAATTGCTCTCTTGTACCCTCTTGTTTTAACATTTCATCCCAAATAATCGACCGGTGATGTGATTTCAAGGTAGCACCTTCACAGTGAGACAGCGTTTTCTCCCTTTTGTAAGCACCGTCATTTATTGTAGCGAGACATATGTGTCCCAACTGAAAAAAGTTGGGACACATATGCCATTTTGATTTTGATGAGATTAGTCCTATATTATTTTCATGTGGTATATACGTTTAAACCACAGCCTCACATGAAAAATACAGACAAACCTGCAAAGTGTCAAGATTTTTGAGCCATTTAGCTTTAAAACTGTGTATCCCCACTAGCACACTCGCGTGTTTGCTCTTATGAGCCGATAACTTCGCACTGGCTACTTACGGGTGGGTTTGCGGAAATGGAGGTTCGCGACAGTTTCACCGAGCTTGGCGTGGTCTTTGCAGTCGCCTTTGATGCCGCTGGGCTGTTCAAAGCAGTAGCACCAAACCTGCGAAACAAAATGAGCATACTGAACATTCTGTTTCTAATCAGAGCTTCGTTAATAGTCAAACCTATATACGGCAAAGTTGGAAACGTTAGAACGAACATCAGCACATCACACACTGCATCGTAAAAATGTTGAGGTACATTAAACGACGTCGTCAAATACACAACCACAATTCAGCAGCAGTGACTGCATCAAGCACGTGAAGAGCAGTGACCCTTTTTGTGGGCCGACGGGACAAATGTGCATGGAAACACACCACGACATTAAGCTACTGCCTACCACTGACATTACTGTCAAAGCATCGTGATAAAGGGGTGTGTTATCTTGCCACTTACCCTTCGTATAAAATTACCTTTTAAAAAAGCAAATGGTGGGGCAGGGGGAGGGCCACTTATATCATAAATCCATTACTACCTTGCGCAAGGAAACTTGCAGGGCCTCTCGTGCATTCCCTTAAGACGACTCAAAGTTGAAAGCCATCCTTTTTTTTTTTTTCTCAGTCTACGTATGATGGGAGCAGGGAACACGCACCATGGAATCACATGCCACAGCAAAGTACCGTCTTTATTTCCTTCTCACGAGGTTGCACGCTCCCCGGTTCTGTTCCCCACCCAAAGGAGGGCACTACAGTGGCGTCCTGTGCCATTACGTCACACGATGTCAGACCAGAATTTGCAACGTCGCGATGCCATCATGTGACAATTTGTTTGCATCACTAGTGCTCAACGACGACAGGCGGTTAGATTTCCTGTTTCGCGAGGCATCTGAGGCTTTCGCCCTAATAAAGAAGATGCACCATGATGCTCGAATGCTTGTAAGGTGCTCTGAAAGGGTATCCTTTAGAGGTTTCCTGCCTACAAGGAGCCACCTGTATAGATATTGTGACACGGTTGCGACAAAAAAAGCCGCAGTCGGCATGCTCAAGACAAGACTATGTCAGCAAACGTGTGCCCGAAAAAACTGAAAGGTCGAAGCACACTAAAATCTCATTGATTCAAAGTTACTGGGACCGTGAAAATCTTCAAATTAGGCGGGTTTTCAAATTCACTCTACATACAAGAAGCGGGACGAAAGTAACTTCGAATTAATGAAAGTAATATCACAGGTGGTCGTTTGCTGTGCCGGCGAGCTTGCAACTTTAAGGACTGTGTTTTAGAGCAATAGGTGGTCCAGATTTTGCCGCAAACATGGGCACCATCAGGCCTCGCTGACGCCAGCGCAAGAAAAAAAGACGGTCTAGTGATCAGCTAAAATGTGCGCCAGCGCAAAAAAAAAAAACATGCTTCACTGCAACACAGTGTCGACATGCGTGCAGCACGTCACCTGTTTCTCGCAGCGTCGGTGTGTCATGACGCCATCATTCATCCATTCTTTCTGGCAAAATAACTTAATAACTGTCAATTTGGCGGTACTCGTGATGTTTTTCTGACTGAAAAACATGGTAAATCAAGTTGCTGAACCAAATTTTTAAAGAACTACCCATTGTAGGCACGAACTCTGCCAGCAGTGCAAGTGCGAAAATTGCTGGAGAGATCATTGATTGGAGGTTCACATACATCACAAGTTCTGTCAGACTGTTCTTTGTTAATTTCTTTATATATTTCCATAAAGAATGGGTAAGTCTTGATAGGCTGCCTTTGAGAGAAGCAAGCGGCATGCTGCCCACGTGTCACCACTGTGTTGCAGCAAAGCTTGTGTTCTTTTCCACAGGGGTGCGTTACAGGCAACTCACAAGTTTTTTTTTTTTTTTAATCTATCAGTGAGACGAGCGAGACCGGGGTGCTTCACCTGTAACTCATTAGCATCAGCATGGAGTGTTGTCTTCTGGCTTCTAAGGGGCGAAGTTTCCACATATTTGCGACAAAATCGGCAACAGGAATCGGCACATAGAACCGAAAGTTTTGAAACTAGTTGGGATGGTGCTGACCACCGCTTCAAATTATCCACTCAAACTTGCATTATGTAATTTGTATTCTGTTTTTTTTAAACCTTGGTGCGTAACAGTTGGTGCCAAAAAAACTACGCATCATTACCTAACCCCACAACATTCTTTAATAATAGTGAGCCTGACATTTTCTTTATTTTACAGAAATCGGCACATGGCACCCAAAGTTTCCAAACTAGTTGGGATGGTGCTGACCACCACTTCAAATTATCCACTCACACTTGCCTTGTAGAATACAGGACCGCAGAAACCAATCGAATTAGGTGGTGTTTTGAAGTGACAGAGTTCAAGCTGTACACTGATAGCTGCAAGAACGGCACCAGTTGTCAAGTGATTGATCAGTAGTTAAGTGTGTTGACATTTTAACGTCGAAAAGTCGAGCATTACAACACGTGGCTGGGTTGGTTCCATTCGCATTGCACACTCAAGCTTATCAGATGATTCTCAAATAATCTGGAATGTTTACAGACATTCAAAGTGGTTTGAAAAAGAGTCGTTATACGTGTAACGGACTAGTTACATATAAATACAAGAAGTGAGTGAGGCAATATGTAGCACACTCAAGCCTCAATATAACTAACATGGATAGGATAAAATATCGGTTATAATTAAGCCAGTGAAAAATAGCCTTGCGATAGATGCAGTATTGGAAATATACCTTTATAACGAATTTTTGATATAACGAACTTATTTTCATGCAAGATGCAACTTTGTTATAATGAGGTTCGAGCATAGTTGCAAAGTGTCCCATATTTTCCCTTCCCGTTATCCCACCCCAGTCAATTTATCGATATTTCATGGGGTAACCCGACCACAAGAAATAAGTACAGGCAAGCCTGCTGTGCTCCCTGCAACGCACAACTATCTGCGCCCACCTTTCCATCCGTACTTTGAGTCGTGCAGTGTCCGAAAGTGGCATGTTGAACTTCTTGGAGCGAAGGGATATTCTCTGGAAAAGGTAAAGAACAGAAAAGGTGTCCCAAACTCTGCTAAACATGTGACTACAATAATAGTAATGGAGCAACATTAATGAAGCATCTAAACCACTCTTCGTAGATTGCATTTACTTTTGTGCAGCTCTGAATACAGTGGAACCTCTATTATACGACTTTCAGGGGACCGCGCAAAACCATTGTATAATCCAGGTGTCATATCATCGAAAAACTAAGATTGCAGGCATTGACACTCAACCTCGCCCAAAAAACGGGTACAGACTGCTTGAATAAGCCCACGGCACGACCTTGTGACTCTGCAAGGAAAGTTGATTAACTTATTCTTAGCAGTGGCAGCTAATGGCAGCATTACTCATATGAAGGAGGTGCGAGCGAGTCTTCATTCTCAAACTAAAAAAAATATTGAATCCAGTGTGCATCTTTCTACCAATGAATAGAGTCCAAAAATTGCCTCCACGTGAAATTGAAACAAAAACTGCATTGCTAACAGCTTTCCATCAGAAGAGTCGCACACAGTGTCATCGCTATCACATAATGGCGACAGACCACGAGTTTGCGTAGAATGGCTTTGTGTGCAACTGAGCTGCGCGCATTGTAATTTTTCGCCTTGTGAAGTGCAACTTGTGGTGTCCCGCTGTTATAATGATCGTCTACGTCAAGTAAAAGTAATTTTTCACAGTAAAAACAGCTGCATCATGCCCTTATGCGTGCACAAGCCTGTGACTGCGAGTGGGACAAAGGCAGGAGATCAGCTGTATGTAGACCACAAGTTTCCACAGGTCGAAAACGTGAAAATATCAGCTTTGCGGCTGGATGAAGCTAATCCGTGTGGATAGAGTCCAAGTAGGCAACGATCCAGTATACCTATGCGCATTAACTGCCAGGAGAATAAATATTCCGCATTAACTGCCAGGAGAAGCGCATTAACTGTCAGGAGAATAAATTTTCCAAATTAACTGCCAGGAGAAGCGCATTAACTGCCAGGAGAAAAAATTTTCCATTCTAAAAAGACAACCCGTCACACTTTCAACTTCTCCAATTCTCAACTTAGGGGAATGCAAGTTCATATTTTTACTTGTGAATATTTGGTCGAATTTGATTATGTTTTTTTTTTTTTTTTTCGGACGGAATCCGAAAGTAGTTGCGAGATGTGGGGTTGGCGTAATAGCAGAGTCGTAATACCAAGGTTTTAAATACATTTCTATGGGGATTTTGCTGGAATCAAACTGATTTGTCGTTAAATGAGGGTCGTCGTGAAACCAGGGGACATATAATTGAAGTTCCACTGTACATATCAATCCACCTTTGAGATATAAGCAAGACAAGTTGAACAAATCTGTTTTCATAACTCATTTGTTTGTTTTCTTGGCAGGAAATGAGTATCATACACAAATCTCATGCACTTTGTAATCTAATGAGCAGCCCATTCTCATGACTTCAAAATAATGTGCATCTGCACGTACAGTTGAATTATTAAAAACTGTAATGAACTGATGTGTTAACCATGAAAAGAAAGAGGGTCAGTTGCAATTTTCCTTAACGGAATGGGAAATATCTTTTATTGCCAGTTCCTTTTCTTCTGCCATTCCATTTTAGTGATTAAAAATCACTTTTGGTCTTGGATATACATCAATTGCATGCCAACAGAGCCGTCATCTCGACAACCTTTGTCTACATGTAATTGCTTAAATGGTCTTTAAGGTAAATAAATATTAAGTTGATGTGGATAATTGACATAGCGCTTTAGAAACCTCGTAGTGCTTGTTTTGTTCTAAGTAAATGCTTAGTTAGAAAGAAAGTCAAGACTTCGTGGTCCACATACTCTGGAGGTGGGCATTTCAAAATTCCCACCTCCATAGAACAACTCTTCTTCAATAGACAAGGTCATAGTCGAACCAAACTTTGCCTTTGCGAGCAACAAGCACAAGAAAACAGACTGCCGCCACTGACCCCTTAGAGCAGTAGGCCTACCTTGACAGTCAGGACGGCAGCCGTCATTCTACAAGCTGGTCATACAGAGCCAATTTTGGCTCTGTATGACCTCTGTATGGCACTGTTAAGGTGTATTCTCTCATGTAACGAGTCAACATGATGCGCAACTAGTTTTATTTACCACTCCATGTGAAAGGCAAAGACAGCCAGTACAGCAAAACAGCCAGTGGAGCTGCTCAGTGCAAGTAAGCTCACACTAAGCATCACCTTATTGAATTGAGAATTATTTCCCACAAGCAAGAAATTGTAACCAGTGATTTACATAATGCTGTTAGCAGCAATGCCTTTTCGAGAACGTAGGGGCGCACTAACATACTATACTAAGTAAATAAATGCCCTGTAGTACATTGGGTAGATAAGTATGCGCAAAATTGTAAATCGCACGTACGCTCTTCACATTACTGGCTGCGCGCAATCGCGTGCAAAGCCTGGTGTCATGTTGGAAAAGTATTATATTGGGAGCCTCAATACAAATCTCTCAGTAATATTAGAAACATCTCGAGAGACGCACTTTATTTTACAGTTTTGCTTACATTGCATTCTGTGCAAAGCTTGTTCAGCTCACCTAAAAACAAGAAGTAGAATAAGCAGATGGAAAAAATTGTTTTTCAATACCAAACCGCAAGCACCAACTGAGACATGTCATATTACCAGAAATATGACTTTATGGTGCTTTCTTGATTAAAAAACAACAACGAAATGTCAAAAGAATTCTAGCCTAATAAACTTAAATAAATTACAATACATATTCTAAAAGAGCCAATGGCTGAGCTCAATGCATGTAATGAATGTCTACTGCCCTGAAATTGCCAAGAAGCAGGAAAACAAAAAAGAGATGACATATCACAATGATGCGCTGATGGTAGAGCTACGGCACAAAATGTAAGTAATTCACATAGGCAGCCATAACAGGAGAGGCCTGAAAGGCTGCAGCAGGGCTCTTTTACATCTCTCTCCAGAACAGTATGGAATGAAATAGCATTTGGCTTGCAGGTCCATGGTGCCACTGTTTAGATATAACGGTAATAGAGCCAGCATGCAAGCCACGACAACCAACTACTGTGCGGAGATCATCAGTTCTGAAGGGCACAGCCTAGGATTAAGAAGTGAAGCGTGGCAGCATGAACAAGTAACTAATGGCTCTGTTCTTGCGTACCTCTTCCACAGAAAGCCCCTTAGTGGGCACCTTGGCAGCATCAGCCGTCGCTGCGGCACCATCTTTTCCTCCTTCTGGTAGGGTGGTCACTTTCAGCCGAACTTTCTTGGCCTCATTTTCGGTCACGGCTGGTTCCTTGGCTGCAGGAGTGACAACAGTCTTTTGTGGCATGGCACCAGGAGCGGTAACAGCTGTGGACTGTGCACCAAGGCTTCCAGTTTCCAGGCTTAACTTTGAAGCAGCCGGCGGCTCCTTCATGACAGGCGTGGCTAGCAGCTCCTCTTCACCGGCGAGAACATCTCCGTTGTTGGCCTTGCCCTCTGGGGGAAGCAGCAGGCCCTCTTCTAGGAGAGCGTCTTCATTCACGTCCACACCTTGATCCAGACTCTCTGAAAACAAGTGAAGAAATGTAATAACACACACACTGAGCATGCGAAAGTGAAAGCAAACGCGTAACAACATTTCAAACAACGATTAGCACGGCACTGTTTGTCGAGACCGCGTCCCATTATACAGTAGACTCTCAGTAAACAGAAATCTCTGAAACAGAGCTCGTGCTTTGAAGGAACAACTTTCTCTAGCATGATTGGTTTCTTGCTTGAATTCTTAAGTCCCGTTCGTCTCTCGGTAAACGGAACTCCTGTTAAACGTAACGCATTTTCCGGGTCGTTCCAGGTTCCGTTTAACGAGAGTCTAATCTAGTTTCACTGCTAAATAAGCTCTCCCATTGAGTAATCTTCC
This sequence comes from Rhipicephalus microplus, assembly GCF_043290135.1. Lineage (NCBI taxonomy): Eukaryota > Metazoa > Arthropoda > Arachnida > Ixodida > Ixodidae > Rhipicephalus > Rhipicephalus microplus. The sequence goes on along the minus strand of NC_134700.1, from coordinate 171,911,435 downwards.
CATCCAAACCTTCCCCCCATTCCAAAGCAAGAACAAAGACGTCCGTGCCAATGCCTAACAAACATTTTAAATGACGATTAGCGCAGAATTATTCTCTCAAATTGCATTAGTTCATATTGCTACTCTCCAGCCAAGGAGTCCTCCCCTCTGAACACCCTTAATATTTAGAGCAAGAATAGAGAATTTAGAAGCATCACTGCACAAGAGGAGGTCCACTCGAAAGCAGTCATCGTCACCAACACAGAGTCAAGGCTAAATGATGTCGGAAGAAATACTTTGTGGGCAGTGCTTGAGAGAACTGCACGTGAAAAGTATCTTTATTGTGTGCTGTGCAATGCAATCGATCTATTCAAAGGCTGTGAGCTAGCAGGTCAAAGGTCAGAGTTTCATACAATAATACCTAGAGAGGAATCTGGCGCTGTGATCGTGTACCTCCATGAAAATTATGGGAAGTACAGGCTTCGTGGATAGGGTTAGCTAGCGAACTGTCTACAGACTTTTTTCTATAGTTTCATTCTTCGTGAAGAGCGGGTAGTGCAGTGTGGTGAAAAAGGCTGAAGCAGTGCCTTTGTTGTTCGAAGAGGCTGACGACCACTAGATCTCCAGATTTTCTGCGGCATGTGAGCTTTACGAGTCATATTCGACAGTTTAAACAAAACGTCGTCTACTCACCGCTGCGCACAGATGTAGCGTCTCACGCCAGTGCAGGATATTGACTTGCGTTTTTCACAAGCGCATCTTGCTTAAACCCATTTTATATAGACTTCTAAGCGATGATGAAGCTAACTAGAAACACCGTTGCGCTCCGCTGACTTGACTTCACACAAAACCAGAGGTGCGTTGAAGGCAGACCACTGGGACCACTGAAACAGACGCACCTAGCGTCGCAGAAAACAAACAACCATAAGTGTTTCTCACCTAATGCTGTACTGTTATTTCCATAAATATATAATACATACTTTCGAGGGAAAAACAAGCATGTTTGTTTTCATGTGTAGTACAAAATAATTCATTTAATCTTGATGCCAAATCTTGAGCGCAATAGCAGAAAGATGCATACCCTGATGGCTGAATTTTCCCAGGTTTCACTTTTGCCTCCTGGTCACATAAACTTTTCGCAATAAAGTATGCGTACAAATAATTGAAGCAAGTTTCAGTTAAATCTAAGTTCACATCACTATGTTTTACACTTGGAAAAGAAGTGTCGCAAATCTCAAGAACGCAATCCATTCGAAGCGGATCTGAAGCCTGTACTTCTAATAATTCCCATGGGGGTAAGAGCACCGCTGAAGGAGCCCGCGTAGACATTAGAGCCAGATTACCCTCCAGGTATTATTGTATGAAACTATGTCACGGGTGAATTGAGAGAGAGGTGCCGGTTGCTGTAGACAGGTAGACATCAACAAATGACCCTACTTATTTCTGAATTGTCCAGCTGGGTACATGAGAGTGCTCAGCTTATCTATGCCATGAATTTTAATAATTCAAGCATCACAAACTCAAGCAGACATTTCCAGCTAGAAAAACCAAAACAACCACGCACAAATGTGCAGGCTCACACCAGCCAACCTATGGACATTAATATTCGCTAAATCCTAACAAACAAGATTTTTATACAGGTCTGCAAATTAGATGAAGCCACTAATGTGTGATATCTAAAAGCAACGTTAGGTAGATTTTATTGGAAGAAAGCACAAACCCATTTTACGCTCTTCAGGAAGTACCAATAACAAAAATTTTCTACGGCAAGTAGCTCGTCAACCAAGATAACACGCTGCCGCGATGGCTCAGCAGTTGCGATGCTCCACGAAACGCTAGAGGCCCAAGTACTGAGCAACGCCAGTGTATATTAAAGAACCCAAGGTGGTTATCCAGACCCTTCCACTACAGCAGCTCCCATAGAGTCAATTTGGGACGCGAGAACTCCACAAGCCAACTAACTAACTAGAAAAATGCTGCTTGGTCAGTTTCAGGATATAAGAAACAAGCTCTCCCGAGTTCTTCATACATAGAAGTATGGCCATCACTAATGAAAGCAGCACCTCCACTTACAAAGTGTCCAAATTGGCTGCAGGCAGCCCAAAATCTCTACAATAGCATGCATTTTCTAACGAAATTGCTTGTGCCATGAAAATTCACAGCATAACTGTTGATAGTGCACAGGCTATCACCAAAGCTACAAGTTCGGTACGAACTAGCCAGGCATCGATGCCTGTTAAATTGCAGCACATTCACCTGCATTACCAAATACTATCATACAACTTAGTTTTCAGGACACTTAAACAAAGCTTATATACACAAGAATTAAAAGGAAGTCCCCGTTCTGCTTATTTCCTGCCTTTGTTCTTTTAAATCTCAACACGAAACGCTTGAAAATGATTCACAATTTCCTAAACCTACCTCTAGACCTGACCTCGGGTGAAACTAGAGCACAAGACGTCGATGCTCCAGGGCTTGCACAATCGCTTAACTGTGATAGCCCCCTAGACACAAACAATGAACTTTTTAATCCCACTGTTTTCCATGCAACAGAGATATGATGCAATCATCTCAACTGTGCCAAAGCTACTATACGCAACACTTTCCCACGAAGAACTATATTAAATCAGATAAGTCAAGCATTGAACAACAAGCACTATGCTGGCAAAAAACTTAACAGTGCCCGTCGCATTGCTTCAAACTATTCCAAGTGCAAGCGTGGAAAACCTTAGACATTTACTCGCCGGTATGATATGAAAGGTCCACTAGCATACATGATCTTTTTGACTTCGCACACTTCCACGATTATCTTGAACATGTGGATGTAAAAAGTTCCTACTGTAGCTGAAGCCAGTGACTCATTTTACTACACAAGTGCTACTAACCTGCCACGAAAAAGACGTACGCCACAAAATAAAGCACACGCTAATCGTGTAAAGCATAACGGGTATAAGTAAAATCGCATAGCTAAGGTATTTATTGAACTTTCTCGCACAAGAACACAACCACACTGTCAGAAGCCCCTTACAAACTTGTTAAAGCGACACCGACTCCACCGACCCTCAATTTGTCACCAAGTTTACGACATACCGCTCCCTTACAAACGTCTTCGGCTACCTGCCAGTTCAAAATGACGTGCGATTTATAATATAATGGCCACAGTAGAACACTCCGCAAAGTTTCAAGTTCCGCAATAAGCACGTTTACCGCGAATGCGCTATAGTTTGGTTCGTTTACTCGTTCCGTTACAGACAGCTGAGTCGGTCGCGAATCCTCAATCCGCACCGCTGCCTCTCAAAGAACCCAGTTTTGTGTGCACGATTGCGCTACGTGGTCAAAGACAGCAGGGGCAGGCTGGGCAGCTGTTGGTACCACTGAGAAAGCAGTAGCCGTTCGTGCAGGCGCGTGCAGACATGCGGAAAGCGACCACACAACGAAAAATTGCAGCCTACCGAGTCGCAGAAAAACGCGGCAACTCGATATATCACGAAGAGCAAGCTGACAAATCGCGTCGTGAACTTACCGTCAAGCTGCACGTCGCTCATGTCTACTGGAAAGCAAGCAGAAGTGCGGCAGTTAGCCATGTGGCCAGAAATTGGGACAATATCCGCGCAGTGCTTGTGCGGGTAGAAATACCTTTAGGCAATCCGAGAGCGGCTTCGAGGCGCTCGGTAAGCTCGCTTTTGTTCCCCGCAGTGGAAAGGCCCCGGGCCTTGAGTTCTTTCTTTAGGTCAGCGACCTGCGATAACAACACGGAAAAACGCGTTGGTTTACCAACTAATGAGTACTAGCTTTCAAATAAAAAGAAACGGTTATCCCAGCAAAAACGAAGCCACGGTATGTCTTCGGTTTTCGCGGGGCGCGCCATTCATGGGAGTTCTAGGCTACGCAGAGGAAGCCATAAGCTTACATTTAGCTAATGTTATAAGCGTAGAGGGAAACGCGAAGTTCTTACAAACTTACCTTCATGTTACGAACTGACTCCGCATCTACTACGTCCACGCTGTCCGCCATGGTAAACAATTTTCTTTTATTTATCTCTCTACCTTTGTTGCCCGCAGAAATCGTCAGATGCCCCCACGCGGGGAAATAATCAACAAGACCTTGAGTCCTACTTACAGATTTCTAAGGCCATGCTTTTGTACGGTACCAGCACTTGAAAAAACGACAAATTTACGTAATGAACGCTATGTCTGATACGACTCCCTAAACTACACCAATTACGACTTACTAAAAACAATTGTGTGTAAATGGTGTAATATGTTACTGGTACATTCAAATTTAAAAACTTTTGTGTGTTGTAAATTATATTGGTGCTAGGCTTGTGACGTGCACGCCGTCTGGAAACATTGAAAGTTACACACGCGCGCGCGCGCTTTTAATACCTTCAAGAAGCGTCGCATTGTATGGCGTTCTTTCGGCTATTTCAGCAAACTGGCGTTTCGATGGCGGTATATGTTCGGTGAATTGGACGTTTTATAGATTTTCAGATAGATAGCCGACAACGCTGCGATCGCGAAACTCTTCTTTCGCGTGAAAGAAAACAGAAATGGCTTCCGGCAAAGACGTCTCGGGCGACTGCGCGCAACCGACACTAGACCCCTTCAAGATCGACTGGCTCGACCTTTCGTCGTTCGGCTACCCAGACTCGCTCGGTCTAAGCGCGCTTCCCGGCTGCAGGTTCAAAGAGACGTGGAGGGACGTTGCGCGAGACGTCGAGTACCTCAAGCTGGAGGACATCAGCGACGTGTTCGTACTGTGCACTCGCGGCGAACTGTCCCTCTACCGGGTCCCGACTCTGCTCGCAGAGTACGAGAACCACGGAATGACCGTGCACCACTACCCCGTGCTGGACGGAATGCCTCCCGCCATCGGCCAAACGCTGGACATGCTGCGCGAAATCGGCGATATCATCCAACGTGGGAAACGAGCACTGGTCCACTGCTTCGGAGGTCTTGGACGCACGGGTGTAGTCGCCGCCTGTCTCCTCCTCAACTTGGACGACAACATGGCGCCCGAGTGCGCTGTTCGCAAAGTGCAAGAGCTGCGGGGCAAACGTGCCATACAGACAGTGAAGCAGTACAATTTTATTCACGACTTCAGGCAGGCTCGGGACAAGTATCTGAAAACGCCTGGCGACAACGCAAGCGCATAGACTCTGCTGTTCTGGCAAGATGGGACTCAGCCAGGGGTCGCAGTTACAGGCCTTCACTAAAATTGAACGCGGGAGCGTTATGCCCTTGTCACCACTTGTGCGTCATGTGTTACCGTGCATAGAATACGTAACGCAAATGACGGGACAGGCAGTGCTGTGCGCAACATGCAATTAGCTGATAACATGCAAACACTGTTGGGGAATGCATTCGAGCACGAACTGCCGTGTTCTCTAGGTTATGACTCGAGGCACTTGACCTGTGGAGAACCTCATGTTCTGAATTATAAGTGCATGAGACGTGTATTCTAAGACCGGTGAAAGTATTCAAAAATGAATTGTTTGTTCTGTGTTTGTAACTAAATAAATTTGCCAACAAACTGATGTTTTGTAGTTTGTAAAAGTAGACAACGTAACCTTTGGGTTATAATCCCAGGTCTATGCTGGCACGGTGATTGAAGTGTTGCACAACTGTCCGGACAGCTGTGAATAATATAGTGGCTCGATCACAGGGAAGACTTTATTTTTATACATCAAACAAGGCGGGACCCACAGCCTAAAAGAGAATTCGTTATTTTACAAAGAATGCCCTACTTCTTTGCTGCAGAGTAGACACCAACTGTGACAAGCTCCTTCTGTTGTATCATGATGTCCCTGCACACAACAAAGCACAGATTAATTTTTGAAAGCTCTCAACTGCACATACCAAGCCCTTTTTTGGCACTATCAACACAGTGTGTGTATCATAGTTACATAACATAAGACCGAGAAGAGAATAAGACGCTAGTGTCCTTCCAGGTCTTCCGAAGCGGCGCTTTAACCAACATGGGAAGTACAGATTTGTGATATGCTTAGGATAAATTGCATGCTTGAGATTAGCAGCACTTGTTTACCAAGTGAAAAAACGAAGTGATACAAAGTTATTTCTGATTAAAAATTGCTTTTACAGCGAAAGCTGTAATGAGATTACAACTCTGGTCACGCGCGGTTGTCCAATGCCGGTGTCCGTAACCACATCACGCGCAAATAGAAAAAAAAAACCTAGCACCAATGACACAGTGGGGCTTGAACACAGGTCAGCTGGGTGCCAGCCCAGTATTCTGCCAGTAAGCCACACCGGTGCTTGGGGCTTGTTGGCAAACTTGCCTTAGGCAGGCTTGATGTGGGGAAAGCAATCGGGTTAATACGACTTATAAAGCATTTTAAAAGAGCGAAAGAACCAGTCGTCGCACAATGCGAATAGTGTAATGACGAAGTCAACCAATGCTCCAACCCATTACAAAAGCCGTTCTTGTTCCCCTATTAACTGTGGCACATACCCACTTCAGCCATAAATCCTCATCATCATCAGCCACTGCATGAACAATTTGCACAAAATTCCTTGCAAGTGTTAAGCGTATACCACACTTCTCAGAAGAATGACGAAAAATAGTATAGCGAATGTAGGCTTACTACCCAAAAAATTTTATTATTAAAGCCCTAGTGGGTATCAAGCACGTGTGCTTGCAGTAGCTACCCAATGAGAGTTTCGAAAAAGGCTTTGAAAGGCTGCTCTTCTAGCTTTCCCTGTGACTGTGCTGTGCCTTTCGCACAGGCCTGGCGTTTTTTCATTATTATTATTGTTACAAAAGGTGCGCGTGACCGTGAGATAGAAACGAAACAAATACAAATTCAACCAGCAGGGTATCATGCATTTCTCCACAATAGTATTCCATATTTCCACAAACAATGCTGGTTTTTCACTTACTATGCTCGGCGACAGCTTTTATTAACAGCATTGTGGAAACTACTGAACCAAAGCACATGCCGGCTATCGTGCCAGAAGAAGAACATAAACTTTATTTGTCGAATCCAGACGATTCGAGTCCGGCGTTTTTTAGTAGGCCTGGGCACCCACCGCGGATGCGGTTCCGAGACCTTGTCTCGAAGCGGCTTCCTCGGCACGCTGGACGGCCCAGAGTTGTGCTGTCAGGTTCGAGCTGAGCAGTGCGGCCTTCCAACGCGAGCGGAGACTGGCGGTGGAAGAGTGAGATGAATCGGCACTGTTTGAAGTGTTTATTAGGCCCTGACACTCCCACAGCATGTGACTAAGGGTGACAACCTCGCCACATGACGTGCATCTGTTTGTAGTGTATATGTCTGGATACATAGCGTGCATGAGTCTAGGGTTTCTGTATGAATCTGTTTGGAATTGTCTGAAGTGTACCGCTTGCGCTCTGTTTAGCCTTTCGTGAGGAGATGGGTATATGCGTCTTTGTAACTGGTAATGTGTGGTGATGTCGTGAGACCTGGTCATACGATCCTCCCATGCCCAGATGTCTGCAGTTCCCCGCGGGGGCTCGTCGTCCTCCGGCGATGCTCGGTGAGTGAGGCCTCGAGCAACGCGGTGAGCCGCTTCGTTGGGGGTGCTCAGTCCGGTATGTGCCGGGATCCATAACAGGTGCCTTCGGTTATCGAAGTCGACCTCTCCTGGATGTATGGGATGTCGTTGGAGTATGTGAAACGCCTCTTGCAAGATGCATCCGTTGGCAAAATTGCGAATTGCTGTTTGCGAATCACTAATCACGTATGTGGCATTGGTCTGTGTGAGGGCCAGTGCTATAGCCGCTTCCTCTGCCACTTCAGCGTGTGCCGTGTTCACAGTGAGGCTTGTGATGTACTTGCCACGATGGCCGGTAACTACCGCCACGAAACTCTTTTTATTGGTATAACGCGCAGCATCAGTGAAAACCGCTTCAGTGTCGTTGGAGTAGCTTTGAGTAATGCGTTGTGCCCTGGCTTTACGCCGTCCCGTATGGTGTTGGGGGTGCATGTTGCGAGGCAATGGGGGTACGTATACTTGCTCGCGTACCGATCTTGGAATTTCGACTTTGATGCCGTGCTGCGTATGGTACGTGATGCCAAGTTCTTCGAGTAGGTGTCGGCCTGGGCGGGTCTTGGATAGGCGCTCGAGCTGGGAAACTTGTTGCGCCTCCACGAGTTCCTCGAGGGTGTTATGCAACCCTAGCTCTAGGAGTTTGCTGGTGCTAACTCCGGGCGCCAGTCCCAACGCGAACTTGTACGTCTTGCATATCAGGGCGTTAAGCTTGTCTTGTTCCGCAACTGTCCATTTGTGAAACGGTGCCGCGTACATTAGTTGTGAAATAACAAAGGCTTGTATGAGTCGTATGACGCTGCCTTCACGCATGCCCGCATGTTTGTTCGTGATGCGTCGGATGAGTTGCATCGTGCTGGTGGCCTTTGCCATTATCTTGCGCAGTGCTTCACCATTGCCGCCGTTCTGCTCAATCATCATCCCCAGTACCCGGATCTTCTTTACCATTGGGATTGGCGAGCCGTTTGATGATGTTAGTTTGATTTCTTGTATTTCTGAAAGTACGTAGTTTTTGGGCGGGCGTCCCTTTTTCACCGGTCTATATAGCAGTAATTCGGATTTTTCGGCCGAGCAGGTGAGTCCCGTGCCTACGAGGTAATGTTCCACGCATTCTATGGCCGCCTGTAAGCGATCCTCGATCTCTCCGTCACTGCCAGTTGTCGTCCAGATCGTAATATCATCCGCGTATAGCGTGTGGTGCAGTCCATCAATTTGATGTAATCTCTCGGGTAACCCCAGCAGGACGAGGTTGAAGAGCATCGGCGAGATCACCGAGCCCTGCGGTGTACCCGAGCTTCCAATGTTAATTTGATTTGAATCTAGCTGTCCCACTCGCATGCGTGCGGTTCTTCCCGTGAGGAAGTCTCTGACGTAGTTGTACACTCGCATTCAGAGGTTCAATCTGTCTATTTGTCGCAATATGGCGTCGTGACGAACGTTATCGAAGGCCTTCTTCAGGTCCAGGCCAAGGATGGCTCTCGTTGAGCACCCAGGATTTTCTATGATTTGATGTTTTAGTTGCAGAAGAGCATCCTGTGTGGAGAGATGCCTTCTGAACCCAATCATTGTGTGTGGTAATAGGTTGTTGTCCTCGAGGTAATCTGTTAGTCTATTGAGGAACGCATGTTCCATCAGTTTACCTACACATGATGTTAGGGAGATAGGGCGCAGGTTCTGCAGCTGCTATTTCTTGCCGGGTTTCGGTACAAGTATGATCTGCGCTTCTTTCCATTGCTGGGGTAACTTTCCACGCACCCAACACTCGTTGATATAATCTTTGAGTTTCTCTAGCGATCTGTAATCGAGGTTGCGCAGTGCCCTGTTCGATATTCGATCTAGGCCTGGGGCTGACTTGGTATTGAGTTCGACGAGGGCCGGCTCGATTTCGGAAATTGAGAATTCTTCGTCTAGGATGGCGTTGCCTTCTCCCCTGTAGTCCGGATGTACTTGCGGGGGCGTTTGGGATATGTAATGGAGTTCCGCTTCCCGTAGGAAATCTTGCTCCGTTCCTCTGTAAGCGTGTATGATTTTGCATATGTTTTGCCTCTGTGAGGTCTTGGTGTTCGCGGGATCTATGAAGTACCGCAGTATCTGCCATGTGCGACTCGTAGTAAGCTGACCATCCATCTGCGCGCATTTCTCTTCCCATTGCTGTTGTTGCAGGTTAAGTGCGTGCTTTTCTATTTCTTTGTTGAGCTGTGCTATTCGTTTTCGCAGTCTCCTATTATGTCGTTGTCGTTTCCAACGGCGATGCAGTTGGGTCTTGGCTTGCCACATGTGCAGTAACCGGGTGTCTATTCTATCAAGCCCAGCTGTTGACGGTATCATTTGCGTCGCCCTCTTGATGTCGCGCCGAAGTTGCTCGGCCCATTGCTCAATGTTTTTGATGTCTTCAATCTGTTGCTTGTCTCGATTTTTTCGTAGTAGTTCCCAATCTTCATTTGGCAACCGGCATTGTGTTCCTGTGGGCCGCCTTCTGCTTGTATAGAGATAATGTAATGGTCACTGCCCAAGTCTTGCATGGTGTTTCTCCAAGTCACCTTTCGTGTATTGCACATAAAGGTAAGGTCAGGCGTGGTGTCTGTGCTGACGCTGTTGCCCTGTCTAGTTGGTGCCGCTGGGTCAGTGACCAGCTCGAGGCCGGCGAGTTGCGCCGTTTCCCACAAATGCCTGCCTTTCGGCTGATCGTGTTTGTAACCCCACGCCGTATGCACCGCGTTGAAGTCGCCTCCAATGAAGAGTTGTTGACCCTGGGCGATATCGAGTGCTCGTTTGAAGAGGACGTGAAAGCGGTGTTTGCGGCATCTCGGACTGCTATAGACGTTGAGTACGAAGATGCTGTCGGGTTTCTTACGCGGTGGAATTAGCTCTACGAGGACGTTTCAATATCCTTGACATGGGTGTCGTGTTCGATGACCGTGAGCTCTCGCTTGACCAGTGTGGTTACGTTTGGATTTTCCTTCTTGCCTGTTATAGACTGGTACCCTGAAAGTTTGGCGGGGCCGTTTGTTTCTTGCAGTATGATGACGTCTGGGCGTTCGGGGATCGTTTTCAGGTATTGTTGTAGGTGCGCTCGTTTGTTTTTGTAACTTCTGCAGTTCCACTGCCATATTGTATGTTTTTGTTTCGAAGGGTGTCTTGCCATGGTTATGTGGTACTACATGTGTGGCGCCGCTTCGCTATGCGACGTCACCAGCGCGCTGTTGGCAGCCTCTAATCTGGACAATCTGAGATAAATGCTCTCCAAGCTCTGTTGAACCGTACGCATGATAGTCGCGGTGATAGTTTCCTCGAGACTGCTCACGCGCGCCTCGAGTGCCTTCACTCGGGTGTCGCCTGTTGCTGCGCGCATACGCTTGGAACGTACTGACTTTTTAAGGGAGATAGCCGGCCCGCATTTAGCATCAGGGCCTTCAGCCTCACCGTCCTCTACGAGTTCTTCATGTGTTTCCTGCATTACCTGTTGATCAGTCTTGCTGTGAGCGGCAGACTGGAGCTTTTGTATGAGTTCGTCCTTTGAGTGAATCTGTGCCTGCATGCATTCAATTTGTTTTTGCATAGTTTGTATCGTCTGTGTTAACTGAGCTATCTCCGCCTCTATCTTAGTGTGTGTTTTGCCGCCAGCCTCCGCGTTTGTTGCGCGTTTTCCTTTGACCGCATCTGCAAAGCTCACCGAATCAGTTGCCTTCGCGTCCCTCGTTGGGTTCCGTCCAGGTGTTCGGCTGCGAGCTCGGCGTTGCTGCTGCATTCGGGGTCCCGGTGTGCGGCTACAAGATCGGGAGTGGCTTCGACTGGGTGTCCTGGATCTTGAGCGGGGCTTGCTGGTGGAATAGTTGGTGGCAGTGGCCTCTGCCTCCTCGTTGGCCCTGCGTCGTTCCCACTGTCTCTTCGTCACGATGTAGGGCGTTTTGTACCTTGCACGGCAGTTGCGGTCCGCCGTCATGTGTGCGCCCCCGCACAGCTTGCAATGGGGGGAACACCGGTGGTTGGGGCCTGGGTTAGGGGCATCACAACCACGACACACTTTGTCCTTGGGCTTTGGGCACACGTCCATGCGGTGACCAAGTCTCCCGCAGCAGTGACACATGATGATGATGATATATGGTGTTTTTTGGCGCAAGGGCCATTTGATGGCCAAAGAGCGCCAGTTCATGGGACATGGAATGTGGACGATAATTGTGATTAGCGGCTGTATAAGGGCCATAAAATTCCTCGCGGTAAGGCGGGTAAAAACATACAAGTAATAAAATCATGACCATGCCGTGAAAGGTGTGTGTGGTGCGAATAGATGAACAAAGTTGGTGATAATAAAAGACGATGGTGGATATGTATGGCATTAGCACAAGTGCCTCACTCGTTCATACCCTTGCGTCCAAGGGCCGTGAGGCAAGTGCTTTCTTATGTAGCCACCGCAGCGAAAACCTCTCAGGAGAGGTCGTGCTACGGAATGCCCGGGTATATGATATGAAAACTATGAATTTCTTTTAAAAACGCTAGCAATGATTTATAACTAAAAAGCGGTTCCCTACCAACGAACATTGCAGGGTGTAAAGGTATATGTTGTCGGTAGGGTAATGGAAAATGTTGTTTTCTTATTGTGTCCAATTGTTTACATTGAATTAAAACGTGAAGAACTGTTAATGCCTCACCACATTTATCACACAATGGTGGATCACCACCGGACAAAAGATGTGTGTGTGTCGTGTATGTGTGTCCTATCCTGAGTCTTGTTAGTGTTACCTCTGTTAGACGTGATTTTGATACTGGTGGCCAATGGCCAAGGTGTGGCTTGATAACGTGTAGTTTGTTTTGTGTGTGTGTATCCCACTTGCTCTGCCAGTAGTCCCTGAGGTTTCGTTTGAGAGACGGCTTAAGATCAAGGGCCGGGATTGATATGGATGTAATGGCGGTGCTCTCATGAACGGATGCAGCGAGCTGATCCGCCCTCACGTTGCCTTGGATCTCACGGTGCCCTGGCACACAGCACACTACAACATGTTGTTTGAGTGTGTAGAGTGTGCACAAAATGGAGTAAAGTGAGACAAGGACTGGGTTTTTTTGTTTTTTAAGACTGTGCAGAGCCGTTACCACACTGAGGGAGTCTGTATAAATTACTGCTTTTTGTATTTGTAATTGTTTGATGTGTTTAGCTGCCACAAGTATCGCGTAAGCTTCCGCTGTGAAGATACTTGTGCGTGGATGTAGAGGGCCAGCATCCGAAAAGGATGGGCCGACAGCAGCGTAGGACACAGACGAGTTAGTCTTGGAGGCATCTGTCAGGACGTGTGTATTTGTGTTGAAGTTCCAGAAAGTATGTTCGGATATGGGCAATAGGTGCATGTTTTGTAACTTCTAGGAAAGACACATCGCAGTCTATAGTCTGCCACTGCCACGGTGGCGGGTATGCTACAGGAGCAATTAAACTGTGTTCAAGTGACACTTCAGTTTCTTCAGCTAGACACTTCAGGCGAACTGAGAAGGGCTGCCTCATCGAAGGCCTGTTTTGAAACAGAGTTGAGCTCGACAAATCATTAATTGTAGAGTATGAGGGGTGCTTCTTGTCTGCTTTCACCTTAAGGAAATAAACAAAGGACATGTAAGTTCTCTGCAGATGAAGCGACCACTCATTTGACTCAACATAAAGGCTTTCTACGGGGCTGGTGCGAAAAGCACCCGTAGAAAGGCGGATGCCCAAATGGTGCACGGGGTCCAGCATCTTCAAGGCACTTTGAGTAGCAGACTGATGGACAACGGCCCCATAATATAGGCGGGTGCGAATGAGGCTTCTATAGAGGTTCATGAGGCATTGCCTATCACTACCCCACGTAGTACGTGACAACACTTTTATAACATTCATGGCTTTTAAACATTTTGTTTTTAAATATTTGATGTGCGGTACGAAGGTCAACTTGTTGTCCAAGATTAAGCCTAAGAATTTATGCTCGGCTTTGACGGACAGACGTTGCCCGTTCAGTCGAATGTCAGGTTCCGAGTGCATGCCTCTCTTTCGAGAGAACAAGACACACGTGCTTTTTTGTGGGTTAAGTCGAAATCCGTTTTCATCTGCCCATTTGGAGACCTTATTTAAACCCAGCTGAACCTGCCGCTCACACATGGCCAAGTTGCATGACTTGAAGCCAAGCTGAACGTCGTCGACATATGTACAATAGAACATATTGCAGGGAATGGACAAGTGCAAAGAATTCATTTTGATAATAAAAAGTGTGCAACTAAGCACACCACCTTGTGGCACGCCTGTTTCCTGGACAAATGTTTGGAAGAGCACACTGCCCAGACAGACACGGAATGTCCGGTTTGACAGGTAACTTTCGATTATATGAAACATTCTTCCGCGCACACCAAGGTGGGACAGGTCTCTTAGAATTCCGAAACGCCATGTTGTATCATACGCCTTTTCGATATCGAGGAACACAGAGAGAAAATATTGTTTATGAACGAAGGCGTCTCTGATCTCTGCCTCGATACGAACAAGGTGGTCTGTGGTGGATCTACTTTCTCGAAACCCGCACTGAAATGGGTCGAGCAAATTGTTTGTTTCAAGGATATGTACAAGTCGGCAGTTTATCATTTTTTCGAATACTTTGCACAAGCAACTTGTAAGTGCAATAGGCCTATAACTTGAAGCTAAAGAAGGGTCCTTGCCCTCTTTCAAAATGGGAATAATAATAGCCTCTTTCCAGGAGGTAGGGATAGTGCCAGAAAACCAGATAGCATTGTACAAACAAAGTAAGGTTTCTTGTGTTTCGGCTGGTAGGTTTTTTAACATTTCATACACCACACGGTCAGAACCTGGGGCAGAAGTACTGCAAGAGTTTAGAGATGTTCGGAGCTCCGCTAGACTGAAAGCTTGGTTATATGCCTCGTATCTAGCGGATTTGTGTTCGAGTTTCTGTTTTTCTATTCTTGTTCTGTATTTTTGGAAAGTGTCAGTATAGTGGGACGAGCTGGATACCCATTCAAAATGTGCCCCGAGGAAGTTTGCCTGATCTTCCAAGGTATCACCTTGAGTGTTTACGAGTGGGAGTGAGTGTACTTTTCTTCCTGCTACCCTTCGAACCATGTTCCAGACTTTGGCCTCTTGTGTATATGAATTTATCTCTGATAAAAACTTGTGCCAACTTTCTCTTCTGGCCTGCCGACGCGTTCTCCTTCCTTGCGAGTTTATTTTCTTGAAGGTGTGAAGATTTTCGGCTGTTGGTGAGTTACGAAGCAATCTCCATGCCCTGTTCTGTTCCTTTCGCGCATTACGACACTCTGTGTTGCACCATGGGACGTGTTGTTTGCCGGGCATTCCAGATGTTTGCGGTATGCACCTGGCTGCTGCGTCAGTTAGAAAAGCTGTGAAGTACTGCACAGCTTCATCTATGTTTAACCTACATATGTCTGTCCAACTCAAACGTGTAGTGTTGTGGAACTGTTCCCAGTCTGCTTTGTTTATCAGCCATTTGGGAACATGTAGAGGACATTCATATGTTGTTTGTGAACTCAACACTACAGGAAAATGGTCACTTCCATATGGATTATTTATGATTTTCCATTTCAGTAGGGGTAGAAGTGAAGGTGATACGATGCTGAGGTCTATAGACGAGTAAGTTTTGTTGGCAACGTTATAGTAGGTTGGCTCTTTCCTATTCAACAAACAGGCACTGGAAGAGAAGAGAAATTGTTCAACGAGACGACCTCGTGCATCACAGCGAGAATCACCCCACAGTTCACTATGTGCATTTAGGTCCCCAAAAAGCAAATAGGGTTCAGGCAGTTCGTCTATTAAAGACTGAAATTCACGTCTTTCAAGACGGTGGTGGGGAGGTACATACAAAGAGCAGATGGTGACGAGTTTGTTTAAAAGTACCGCTCGAACAGCCACCGCCTCAAGGGATGTCTGGAGTGGTAAATGTGTACACGCTACTCCTTGGTTAATAATAATGGCTACGCCACCGGATGACGCAACAGCATCATCTCGGTCCTTTCGGTATATGACGTAAGCACGTAAAAAATTTGTATTGGCGGATTTTAGGTGTGTTTCCTGTACACACAGCACTTGAGGTGACTGTTTGTATAAAAGCTCTTGGATGTCGTCGAGGTTCTTAAGCAGTGCTCTGACGTTCCAATGTATAATTTGTGTTTCCATATTGGAAGTAAATTAGTGCTGTGTGCACGTTAAGAGAGTGACTTGTTTAAGCTGAAAGGTCGAGCTCAAATAACAGGGCTATTATCAGGCCCTGTTATGAGCTTTTTAGTTCTCTTGGCGCGCTCCAGAGAGCTGCGCCGTTCTTTTGGCACAAGGGGTGCCGCCGTATCCATTGCCTCCACGGAGGCACTGGATGCCCGCTCATGCGAGCTGGTTTTTCGAAGCTTGGGCCTCGCCTGGCGAGGTGAGGCCTTGAGACGAAAGGACCCTGGAGTCTCTGGTCCCTCTTCAATAGAAGGCGGAGTAGACTCAGCTACGCCTTGGGGGCAGGCACCACAGCCAACGGCTCGCTCTGCGCAGGCCGAAGGAGTGGCGAGGGCTGGTGCGACACTGCCCCCTGGCGCGCCGCATCAGCATATGTGGGGCCATAAAATGGCGAGACTCTTTTTCTTGCTTCTTTAAATGTAATGTTTTCTTTTATCTTTAAAGTGATGATCTCTTTTTCTTTTTTCCAGAAAGAACAGGAACGCGAGTACGCGGCATGATTACCACCACAGTTCACACAGTGTGCAGGTGCTTCGCAGTTGTCGGAGGCATGGCCCACGACTCCACACAGAGCACAAGTTTTCCGGCCACGACAGCTTTGCGAGCCGTGGCCATATCTCTGACATTGGAAGCATCGGCGGGGGTTGGGAATATATGGCCTCACGAATGTCTTCGTATACCCAGTCTGAATGGTTTCCGGCAAATCGCTCGAAGCAAAGGTCAGTACTAAGTGTTTGGTTGGTATTTCTTTTTGATCTCTTCTTATCTTAATACGCTGTACGTTTGTCACGTTCTGGCTCTTCCATCCTTCCAGAAGTTCAGCTTCAGTCAGGTCAAGCAAATCTGCGTCCGATACGACCCCGCGAGATGAGTTCATGGACCTGTGTGGCGTAATACTGATGGGTGTGTCTCCAAACGTTGTGAGGGTGTTCAGTTTATCGAATTGGTCTTTGTCACGTAACTCAAGGAGTAGATCTCCGCTGGCCATTTTGGTAACCTTGTACCCAGCACCGAGAGTTTCGGTTAAGCATCTAGCCACTACGAAGGGGGATACAGTTCTGGCTTGCTTGTTAGTTTTTTCGCAGTGTATAACGTGGAAATGAGGAAACATTTGTCTTGGCCGAATGAAAAAATTGATATCTTCGGTGCGTACCCGCTTTGAGGAGGCACGATCACTAAGTAAAGGGAATGCTTTCTGCATGCTAATTGTATGTTGTTCAGCAGCGTTGGCGGCCACCCACCACGGAGCCCAACGAGGGGACGCTGCAAGTTTGCGGATGCTGAAAGCTTGCAGATGTCAGCCGTACAACCCTGCTATAACCCAATGCGCCTAGGCCAAGGTAGGCTATTTGCACAGGGTTAACCCTTGCCGCCGAGAAAATTGGAAGTAAGCAGAAGAGAGAAGTAGACAGGAAAGCTAAAAAAGTAAGAAAGACGAAGATGTAGGGAAAGAGAGATAGGAAAAGGCGACTGCCGATTTCCCCTGGGTGGGTCAGCCCAGGGTTGCCGTCTGCGTGAAGCCGGGGCCAAAGGGGTGTGTTGCCTCTGCCGGGGGGCCTTAACGGTCCAATCACCCAGCGTCGGCTCAACCCCCAGGATCCCCTTTTCCCCGGACACGGCAAAGCCACGCACGGCTAGGCGTGGGAGGGAGTAGAAACTCCCCCGTTAGCTCGGGTCCGTGGTGTCGCTACACACCAAACGCCTACTTGAGCAGGCGCCCCTGCGGGGAGCAGTGACACATGTCGATTTGCTTACAATACAAGGTGCAGCGAAGGAGAGCGCCGCCATAATTGACGTAAGTGGGCACTCACGGTCCTTCAAACGCCACTATGACGGTCGTGGTGTTACTGAGCCGTTTGGCTGCCAGGGCGTAAGGGTTGCGTGCGTGAACGATGCTGGTATGATTGGACTTGGCGTCTTCTTCTAACGGGATGCCCTTGATTATTCCCTTCACCGTGTTATCGGGGGCCGTCTCGTACGCACTAACCTCGTGGTGGCAGTCGCCGATGGTGATGGCTTGAAGCTGTCTGTACTTATCGGCGTGAGAGGCATGGGGTGTGCTCACGACGATGATGTTTTGATGGTTGTTGGAACACACCGTGTTCTCCCCTGCTTCATGAGCCGGTACGTTGGCCGCGCGGTAAATCGCCGATGCGAGGCGCACGGTTCCAGGGGTGGCCACGTCGAGGCCTCCTCGTGGTCGTATCACGAACTTGAAATCGCTCCGTGGGAGTAGTGGCATTTTGCTCTTTCTAATGACTTGCTGCTTGATGTTACGCGGTTGTCGACGCGAACGCTGTCGGTTGAAGTCCGCTCCCTCGCCGGTGCAGGAGGGGGCTCCGTTCTGGGTGTTGCTCTGCGCGTTTGCGCGGTTAACTTGGGTCTTAGATTCGATGGTGCACCAATCCGTGCCCTCCAGAAACTCTTCGGGGGAGATATCCTCCCCGTTCACTTGGACTTCCATCGTTGTTGGGCGAAGAAAGCGCCCGCGGCAGAGGAGACGCTCAGCGCGTCTCGTCGGACGGACGGCTTTCGTGAGCATCGGGCCAAAGGGGCGCGGGTTGAAAACCTCTCAAATCCGGCAAAAAGTCCTTTCCTACCTTGAATTTTGGTGTCAGTGGAATCCTGGTCACTTTCCGCACGCGTTGTTGTAAAATTCATGGGCTGAATGACCGAAAATCACTGGCAAATTGTTCTTGGAAGACGGAGCCGACGTGATGCGCGTCCGCTCTCTTTGGCGACCAGCGCGCCCTCTCCTATCGTGCCAAAAAATAGCACTTCAAGTTCACTGATAATTTTCTCACTGGCCTCCTTGAAATAAATGCTACTTTATTTATTATGAGAGCCAAAGATTTGCGAGAAGTCGCGGTAAAATAGTTGTCATTCTCTTTGCAAGAGGGCCTTTCTTTTCTTTCCGATTCTTAGCACCACCTCTTCAACAACATCTGTTTTCCCATGTAAACATGGCGTCCATGACGCAGTAGGTAAATGTGTTTTGGTAATCAAGGTGGTGACTACACAAAATTGCTGCCGCCATCTAATTTCTGCGGCCGGGAAGTCAGTCATGCGCCCACGCTTCAGTTCACTACACACTCACGCTGCCCCATTGTATCGTTCGCCATGTTTCTTTACGAGTAGCTCTTGGCTTGAGTTCATTTGTGTCATGCAGCTGTGGCAAGTTGGTAAAATGACTGCGCTTACATTTTAGGAGCACCTTTTTAGTGATAACAATTTAGTTTTGAGGATTTGCATGTTACATGGAAGTTTTAATACATATTTATTTCTCCCAAAGCCACAGCTCAGGAGGGATAAGGACATGGTCATCGTTTTATAATAACATTTGTTTTCTTCATGTGACAGCATGCAGGCAAAATGGCCTTCTGTCCACATAATGTCATTCGCTGTAAATGACATTACATTTGTCGTGTGACAGGGGTATGAGTCAATGCCAGAGATGGGGTAGTTCACATGATGTTATTGGGGCGGGCCTCTGTGTTCAGAAGGGAAGATGTGTATGCCAAACACATCTGTGTTATTTAGCATTTAATTACTTGTTTCACAATACCTTCCCTTCACAAGGTCTAGGTACAGGTGCAGTGAATCAGCAGATTTCTTTTTTTCTTTATTCCTCAAACATTAGGTGTTTGTTTGGCCAATAAGCCAAGTACAGAAAAGGACACCAAATAAACTTTTTGCAGCTTTTGGGCTTTGTATTCGACATGCATAATATTGACATCTTGCTGGTTTAGATGCAAGGTCCAATCAGCAAAAATGTTTTCACACTGCAGTCTTGTTTCTCGCTGCAAGTGTGTTAAAAAGAGCACTGATTTAATCAACTTGTCTCTTTATGTTAAGTCAAGGTTCAAACCCTGTAAGTAGTTTGAAAATGTTCTCGCAAGCACAGGAGCACGTCAACTAGTATGTCTAAATACCAAGTATTCCATAAATGACAGTTGTTTAAGGTGTTCCCATTTGTGCACTAACATATATTACTTCACGTCTAAAAAAGTGCAACTCGTGTAAGATGAGAGCCCACTAATATACATCTACAGTCTATTTTTTCCCAAGTGAAAGGAACCAAAGTCAACACAGAAGTATGAATGAGAAATAACACATGCAAAATTGAGAGAAAAAAACAGGGCCTCCTCAAAATTTGTTTTAAATGCGAAGCATTTCTTAGCAAACTTCGGGGACTTTGAGCGTATCTATCTATCTAAGCGCTTACTTTTGAGTGCTCTTGTGGTCACCCCCTTAACTTGGTGTGAACCAAAATTAGCATGGGAGGGTTAGGTGGTTTGACGAATATGACACGCTGGTTAAGACATGAATAATGCCACAATCCCATCTGGTACGGCGTCAAAACACTTCACACGTCAGACAGTGGCACATACCCAAGGGTGGGTATGTGCCGCTAGTATGCAGGTATGTGCCACAGGTGACTGACACAAAGTATCTACCCAGGAACGACGAGAACACACATGAGCAATTTTAAGGTGCGATCGTTAATACCCGACATTGGTAGCATTGACCCGACAAATGCAAAGAATAAATGTCAGGGTCCCAGCTGGAATCGAACCCAAGCATTTTGCGTGGCAATCACGCATTTTACCACAGAGCTACGCCAGGTCTCGGAACTACGTCTTAAATAGACGCTAATCTTCGTGAAACCTCAACAGTGGTTGCAGTGCTGCCTACCCAATTTTACAAACATTACTTATGTACTCATTTGATACAGTTGTCACGTCGGGTTAACGTCAACTTTGGTTAGTTGCCATGCGCTGAAGTTGATTTATGTAGCAGTGTCCACGGCCAGCATCCTCGCCAGCGTCAGCGCTTCATATGAGCTTCTGATGTTGCTAAGACGCGTGTTCTAGTTGGCATCGTTCCGCAAGTGCAAACAACTGGTCATATGAACATCTGCGACTCTTCAACATATGTCTGTGCGTGCAACATTTGTACATATATTTAGTGTCATTTCGTTACGTGTCGCTCAATTAAAAAATTTCAACACGGTCACCTTTCCTCCGCTTGCTTTGCATAGCGTTGATTCTCAGGTACATGGGATCTGCCGAATTTTTTCTAATGAAGGTACCACCTAACTGTTACATTACCTAGAGTAACGTACAGCCTCTCATTGGTGGTGCTTGCATCACAGCAGTGCCGTGCAACTAAAGCAAATTACAATTAGAACACACAGATGTGCAAGCTATTAAACCAATGCTGGCGAAGAGGCTGCAGCGCGGGGCACCTACATGTGATACAACATTGTGCACCCACACACTGTTCATTCCTGTGTGCATTGTGTGTGTGCATCCCTGGTCCTGTAATCAAGAAACACTCCACTGAAATGTTACAAACACGAGCTATGCATTCCCTATGTTTGTCACGTTGGCAGACCCTAATAGTGTTTAGAAGCGTTGCACTTCTACGAAATCATGACAGCAAACAAAGCTTCGCAAGATGCACCACTTACAGTGAGTCAGATTCGAGGTGTATGGTGGGAGTCGTGTCGCACGATGGGTCGATTTCCTTGGCCAAACTGGCTAACGTTGCGATCACACCGGCGGATTTGAGCTGCACTGGACCCGAACCTGAGGGCGACGCATGATCGGAGAAGTTAAACAAAGCGGTAAAAAGTGCTTTTGGCGGTGACAGTACGAACACAGACTGAAAAGGAGCGGTTTCATATATAACACTCACTGTGCAGTGCCAAGCCATGTCTGTCGGCGCAAATTATTCCAACCGCTCCAGACTCCACGCTAGAAAGAACAAAACCAATGTCGCACTTTGCTGGTATCCAAGTGAACACAATGCCCGAAACGTAAACTACGAGAGTCCCAGCATTAGAGGAGAGTTACTCGATGTGGTCCACTGAAGCCTTGTATAGAATATGCAGGCTAAGGCATCGTTCAGAATAACTGAGCATGTTATCTCGTTAAGTGTGAGTGAAAATAGCAATAACGACGTGCCACTTACACCTCTTCTAAGCACTTGGCGAGCGGAGCTTCCATGTTGGCAAGAAATGTTGCTTCGCAGGAATGTGTCCGTACGCAAGTTTACTTGCAGGCAATGTCCGTATTCCGACCTTACGTAATGTAAACGTCCACAAAAATATTCTTTACACCACGCTTCACACGCCCACAACTTCACATATATTTGGCTATCAGGCAGTTCCGGCAGCGCAAGCAGCGCCAGTCTGTTTTGTCACGTGACATACAACTTGAGAAATATGTGGGCAAATAAACGCACTTCCACGATAAATAGGTGGATGGATGAATTAATATCGCTCTACCACAGAACACCTATCCCTACCCAAGGAAGTTATACTAAGCCTCCTGGAGTGGTTATCCCACATACTCACCCATGTATCTAACCACGGTATCTAACAATGAGGATTTAAAAAACTGCTGGAGTGGAAATTGTAGCCTAGGAGTGAAGCCGTGCCTCTGGCAAGATGGTGGTTGCGGCGGCCACCTTACTAGAGGCATAATAAAGTATCGCCGTTCAGCGATTCACTCGAACGCTCAACTATGTACGCCCACTCGAACGCTCAACTATGTACACCGACTCTGCTATGGCCCCATGTTGGGGCTAGCAGTATTGCTAAATAAATAAATAAATAAATAAACGAGTGTAACGTGGAAACTTTTTTGGGTCACATAGTGCTCCAAGTGCGTCTTAGAGTTACTAGTTTTTCTTAGTGAGCCTACGATCGCAGGCAAAGCCCTTTGAATATTCAGACACCCATACTCGTTTTTGTGTGTTGTCTCGTCGGTAACAACTGTCTTTTAATATAGAACTAACGTAGAATTAACACTAACATATCAAAACCACTTGATTTCTAAGTGGTCACTATCAGAAAAGACATGAGAAAAAAGCATGTTTCCGCCATCTTGGCAGTGGCAAAAGATAGCTTCACTTCTGCTGGCAAGGCAATGCGGGAGCTTTCACTCCAGCATTTTTTTTTTTTTTTTATCCTCCTTGGTATCTAAGTGAAGCCGCCGCGACCATATTGCTCAGGGCAGAAGGAGGCGTCGACTTCGCCGTAATGCACTGGGCGCTTCCGGCCGTGCGTTTTGATATAGCTACTAAAGCATGTATTTATTATTTTTAGGGGGCGAGGAAACGTAGGAATGACTTTAATGCACATCTGCTTTAATTTTTATTTCACACTTGGTGTTTAAGCGTGTTAAAGAGCACGCCAGGCCTGCGCTCAACGCGTAGCACAGTCACAGTGAAAGCTAGAAGAGCGGCCTTTCAGAACCTTTTCTAAACATTCTTTAGAATGCTACAGGCACACTTTTGGGTACCCACAGAGCCATGAATAGCTATAAATTTTGTGAATTTTTATGCAGTCGCTGACGACGATGAAGAACTATGCGTGAAGTGGGTATGCGACACAGTTAATAGGTGATCGAAGTTTTCGAAAGGGTTGGGGCATTGGACGACCCAGTCGTTACTCAATTCGCATTGTGTGACGCCTGGCTGTTCCTTTGATTATCTAAAACGCTTTATTACTCATATTACCACGATTCCTTTCCCGACACCAAGCCTGCCTATAAGGCCAGTTTAGAAACGAGTTCATAGCACTAGCTTGGCTCAGAGGTAGAATACGTACCGGCAGGCATGCAGCGGACCCGCGTTAGAATCCCATTGTGTCATTAAAGGGACACTACAGCCAACTATTAAGTCAACGTTGATTGTTGAAATGATGGTCCAGAAACCTCGTAGTGTTACTTTCGTGTTAAGGAAGGGCATATTTTGAAATAAAATCACGTTTTAGTGCTCCGCATCGGGTTGGCGCACTTCAAATTACCCGCCTCAAAAAGCGGACTGACCGGACCGTATCACGTCATTGTTGCCATGCACAATGTTGCCCGGCTTTACCGCGCTAATAGTAGCAGACCGAAAGCAGCGGAAGCCATAGCGCCAACAAAGGCCATTGATCGATTTCCCGCCATTGGCTTCGAGATTGCAGACGCCTTTGTTTCAACTGCGCCCCGCTAGATTACACCACCTGCCCTGGGTAACCACGCGAAAATTGAATTTTTGAACCCCTCGCGCCATTCCCCGTAGTAACGTCCAGCGGTTCTTTTTTTTCGTGAATCAAACAGAAACGAACAAGCAGCATTTTGTTGCGTTTCTTGATGCACGGAAGGTTCTTTATTTAGTGAAGTTAGATCAATAACTAGTGAATAATTGTATGCAGTCCGTCTAGTGTCATGGGGATAATATTGAAAATGTCCTACTGTGGCGCTTGTGTTCTTGTGCATTTACCTTAATTTCTCGGTAAGTATGGCACTGTTGTTGATAATATTGTCGTTTTATATGTTGTCATACACTGAACTTTCACTCTGACGTAAATTGTTATTTGACTTTAGTGTCCCTTTATTGTTTTTTTTTTTTTAATTTGCCGAGCTTATTTTCCTTCGATACTGGTTACAAGCGGCGGTGGACATCTACGGCACCGTGCATGATTCATGTTCTGATCTGAAGCTTTCGCTCTAAAAAAAGCACTCAAGGATATTAATTCGCATTATATGCTTACAGTTGCCTCGCAGCAGAAGTAACCAGTGAGGAGATGCAGCGAAAATATAAGTCACTCGCACACAATATAAGCCCTTGGCGAATAACAATTGCGTGTGTGCAAACTCTTTTGTTATGGAGGGGGGGGGGGGGGGCTTTTCACGTACTCATTTGAGAAGCTCCTGTATATTCAGAGAAAACAATGCTGGAAAAACTTCCAATCCTTCATCTGATAATATATCTTGCTCCATTACATCATGTCAATGAAATTCCGAGAAGCCTCAATACATTTTAAAAGGTCCCGTTGGTACGTACAGCTACGATTATCCTTCTTTTTCAGCTGTTAATTGTACCTCAGTTTTTATTTTTTGCCTATACCACTCCTTTGCGGGTGAAGTTTGGGGGTGGTGGAATTTCGACAGCTCCGTCAATGAGAGGTGCTTTAGGCGAAACTGTTTATTTCCCCGACTTTTCAGAGGAGCTCATTTTCTTTTTCTCCTAGATAAGGAGAGGCATAAGCATCAGAAATTTCGGCATTGGGAGTGTAGTGCTCATGCAAATATAAGAAACCCAAGTCCCAGAAATGCAGAGCCGGTGCGACGTTATCCACCTTTCAAAAACGAAGCGTTCACTTGTATTAGGTACACCCACGTACTAGCTTTTGTAAGTGCGCATGAAAACGATGCAACACGGTAGTGATGTTACAAGCTCGTCATATGGTTATTTAGGCAGTCTCATCGAATCAGCCTTCTTCAACATGTCTACTGAGCATGACTACTGAGTCGTCATTCTTTTTTGGCGCTTGACCTTCTCGCCTCAGAGCGCACTCTCATCTGCCGTGCAATATGACGTCATTGGAAGCCTGAAACGTACAAAAATTATTTTCAAAGTATCTCTGTGCACCCGCATGCAAAAAGGTAATCTATTTACTTGCGAATGCAGTCGCAGTCGCGAAAATATGTTAGGAAAAACGAGCGAACGAAGTGAACCTACTTGCACATCAAAAGTTGTTCCCGGTGTCTGCTTCACACGATTCGCGCAGCCCAGTGCTACCCAAGAGCCCGCACTCGTCGTCTCGAAAAGTGATCACAGACGTGTTCAGAACCGTCTTGTTAGTGACCACACGCAACAATACTAGCACAAGAACAACGCGAAAGCCACGTACGCTACAAAGCGCCCATCCGCTTTCTGCCCTGAGCAATATGGCCGCGCGTCGGCTTCAGACACGAAGCCCCTCTGTCACTCCAGAAGATTTAGTATAACCTACTTGGCTGTACTAGGGCATTCTAGCCACCCTAGCTGTACTCTTGAGATCGGGCGGCGGCTAATGCTACCTAGCCGTAATAAGGTCCGTTCGATTCGCCTGCACCACATGAACCAGCTCACGAGGTGCTGCACCTTACCATTCGTTTCAGCGGTGCAGCATTGACGACCGCTGAACCCTGCCATTCGTTTCGAAAGGTGCAGAAGAGGTGCAGCACCGGTTCACAATTTTCCTGCACCTCCTTCGCTGACGGTGCCGGCTTGGTGCAGGCGCGCGTGCAGCTGAGCAGACGACGCAGCACTTAGACGTAGGTGGCTTAGGCGCCGTACCCGCCTCTACAAATGCGGTGTGTTTTGCCAAGATGTTTGCGCCTCATAAACTGTCCGCATGTGCGTTTCGCCATAGGTCGGTGTTTGCTGAATGGTGTAAATTAACCGAAAAGAAATAAGGCCAACACCTTGTCGGCACATCGTCATTTGTTTCGGGTGTCGTGCTGTGCCTGCACCGCTGAACTCACGCTGCACAATTTCTGAACTTCGCGTGCACAGCCGTGAACCGGTTCCGACCGGTGCAGGTGAATCGAACGGACCTATACTTAGTGCACAAGAACTAGATTTAGCTTTTTCTTCTTTCCTTTAAATAGTGAAGTAAGGACTGGCACTCCGCAGTGAAGGATTTAATTTTTCACTCGTGCCTTGATTGTAACCACCAATTGACGCGGAAAACTAAATGACGCAGTTCTCGAGGCAAGAACTGCGTCCTCGTCGCAAAGCACAAGCCCTCTTCGTTCGCCGCCGAATGTAATTAATGCCGTTCTTGAAGGTGTACCTGCACTTGCCCTTATTGATACTGGTGCCGCCATTTCTGTAATTGCCGAAAAAGTTTGCCGTTCAATTCGTAAAGTTACAACTCCTTACTTGGGTTCGTGTCTACGTACTGCCACTGCACAGCCTGTGCAGCCTGAGGGCGCGTGTACCGCCAGACTTGCAATTCAAGGAGTGCCCTACACAGTGCAGTTCATAGTACTCCCGCACTGTTCTCACTACATCATTTTAGGCTGGGATTTTCTCTTCCATCACCAAGCCGTCATTGATTGCGCTCGTGCCGAAGTCGTTTTTTCTCCCCTTGGTGATGCCCTACCTGCAGACTATCACCCTTCCTACGTGAAGTTGGTCATTAGTGACGACACCCAGACCCCTCCGCGCGCTACTGTCTTCACACCTGTGTCGTGTTCCGCCGTCGTCGACGCTACCGCATTCTTCACACCTTCCGCTGCTTTCGTTCATCGCCTCCTATCACCGCTCCCAACCACTCTCGTTACTCTTCAAGGTGGTGGGACCGACGTGCCTGTGGGGAATCCGTTCCCATTCAGGATTACGCTGCTTCGGGGTGAATGTATCGGCTCAATCGAATCATTCGAAATCATCGCTACACTTGACGTTCCTGATGGATCATTGGAAGTCAGCGCCCTCTCCTGTAGTTCCGGGAATGGCCCTTCAACTGCCGACATTTTCAACAGTGTGATCGACGAAGGCCTAAACCCACAACAGAGGTGTGAGCTTTTGAACCTTCTTGACAAGTTTCCGCCATCCTTTGACAGTAACAGCGCTACCTTAGGTCGAACATCTACTGTATGCCACCAGACCGACACAGGTAATTACCCACCACTACGGCAGCGACCGTACCGTGTTTCACCGACTAAACGCCGTGTCATCGATGAACAAGTAGGTGACATGCTAAAGCGCGGCGTCGTTCAACTATCAAACAGTCCTTGGGCGTCGCCGGTTGTTTTAGTTTAAAAGAAGGATGGCACAATACGCTTTTGTAGATTATCGTCGCCTGAACAAAATAACACGAAAGGATGTTCATCCTTTGCCTCCGATCGATGACGCCTTCGACTCTTTACAAGGCGCAGAGTTCTTTTCCTCCCTTGATCTACGCTCTGGGTATTGGCAAGTGCCCATGATTCCGGATGATAGACCAACAACTGCCTTTGTTACACCAGACGGCTTACACGAATTTAACGTGATGCCATTCGGCCTATGCAATGCGCCGGCAACATTTGAGCACATGATGGACACTATCCTACGAGGCCTCAAATGGAACACGTGTTTGTGCTACTTAGATGATGTGGTGGTGTTCTCGCCCGATTTTTCCACGCACCTTCGTCGCTTGGAACAGGTTATACGCTGCCTTTCTGCAGCAGGCCTCCAACTAAACTTGAAGAAGTGTCACTTTGGAGCACGCAAGCTGACCATTCTCGGATACGTCGTGTCGAAGGATGGCGTTCTCCCTGACCCCGCTAAGCTACGTGCTGTTAGCGAGTTCCCGAGGCCCACGTCTCTCAAGGAGCTGCGTAGTTTCATTGGGCTTTGCTCATACTTCTGCCGCTTCGTCCGGGATTTCGCCTCGATCATGGCACCTCTGACAGACCTACTTCAGGGAGACCGCAATCTATCTGCGTGGTCTCAAGCCTGCGACAGTGCCTTTGCGAAGCTCCGTGAACTGCTTACATCACCACCCATACTGCGACATTTTGATTCAAGCGTTCCCACAGAAACCCACACGGATTCTAGTGGTGTCGGTCTTGGCGCTGTACCCGTCCAACGAAAGCCTGGTTACCAAGAATATGTTGTTGCGTACGCGAGCCGCACTCTTACAAGAACAGAACCAAATTATTCGGTAACTGAGAAAGAATGCCTAGCGATCATCTGGGCCATTACGAAATTTCGGCCTTATCTGTACAGCCACCCTTTCGACGTCGTTACCGATCACCACGCGCTCTGCTAGTTATCCTCCCTCGAGGATCCCTCCAGACGCTTGGCACCATGGGCTTTACGGCTCCAAGAGTACGACATCCGTGTCATTTATTGCTCAGGCCAAAAGCAGCCGATGCCGATTCTCTTTCACGTTCGCCCGTTTCCACTGATATTGCGAGTCTCTCCATCCAAGACAACTTACTTCCACTAGCCGGACCCATTGACATGGCTGCGGAGCAGCGCAAGGATTCGTGGATTGCGTCTTTGATGGATTACCTATCTGAAACACTCGCCCACCCGCCATCTCGAACGCTACACCGAAAAGCCTCCCACTTCGCCATCCCTGATGGAACACTTTATCGCCGCAACTACCACCTTGACGGCTGCAAATGGTTACTTGCCATACCCAGGCATCTCCGTGCCAGCATATGTGCTGCTTTTCATGCCGATCCGCAGTGTGCACACGCCGGTTTGTTTAAAACCTACGCCAGGCTACGTTTTCGGTTTTATTGGCGCGGCATGTACACATTCGTTCAAAAGTACATTCGATCTTGCACAGAGTGCCAACGCCGCAAGCACGATCCTAGCCGTCCTACTGCACCAATGCAGCTGTTACCATGCCCAGTGCGACCATTCGACCGGGTTGGAATAGACCTTTATGCTCCTCTGCCATATACATCAGCTGGGAATCGCTGGATTACTGTAGCGATCGACCATCTCACGAGATATGCAGAAACGGCCGCTCTACCAACCGCGACAGCACGTGACGTTGCGTCTTTCCTGCTCCAACGTGTTGTTCTGCGTCACGGCGCTCCGCGTGAACTTTTGAGTGATCGAGGCCGCGTCTTTCTCGCGGATGTAATTCAAGAACTTCTTGCTGAATGCCATGTGGTTCACCGCTGTACTACCGCATATCGTCCACAAACGAACGGCTTGACCGAACGTTTCAACCGTACTCTTGGCGACATGCTTTCTATGTATGTCGCCTCCGACCACACCAACTGGTATCTTATCCTTCCCTACGTAACGTACGCTTAAACACGGCGCCTCAAGCGACGACCGGCTTTGCTCCCTTCTTTTTACCTTATGGTCGAGAGCCATCATCTCCAATCGACACCATTCTCCCCTACCGACCCGACTCATCCGAAGGCACACCAGTTTCCGAAGCCGCTCAGTATGCGGAAGAATGTCGGCAATTAGCTCGCACCCTTACAACACAAGAACAAGGGCTACAGAAATTTCGTCACGACGATGGGCGGTCCCACTACCAGTTTTCACCCAACTCTCTTGTTTGGCTGTGGGTGCCTCCCATTGCTGCTCCTGGTACCTCTACAAAGTTCGTCAGCAGGTACCACGGGCCTTATCGCGTCATACAGTGAACTTCCGCTGTCAACTACCTCATCGAACCCCTGTCGCCCACTCCGGACCTGCGTCGCCGAGGCCGCGAAATCGTACACGTGGATCGTCTCAAACCGTATCACGACCCACTTGTCCTTACGACACCTTAGAACACCTACTTGGCTCCGTCTTCAGCGAGGGGGAAATATGTAATGAAGAAGTAGTGGGTCATGCATAGCTCGGAAAACACATTTTCAGTGCTAAGCACGAGACGCTCGCCCGGACATTGTCGCTGCTTTCGCTGGCTAGGCCTACGCTCCTACCTCGTCTGAAATAACAGTTCTGAATGTCTCAATTCTTTATTATAAAACCAATAGGTGTATTAATACGCGTTTACGCGAACATAATTATAGCCGTCAGCCCTGGTAACTTAGCTAACCATTGCAGCAGGTCTCATTGTCCGCGAAATCTCGAAAGCACCACAATTTTGTCGCGATCTACAAATGCGAAATAAAGAGAGGTTATTCCGCTGTATTTCATTCTTCTCTCGTTTCCATCAAATAAATAGTTTTTACTACGCACGCGTGTTGTGTACACGTGTGTTTTGTGCGTCTTTCTTCGTGCCCAAGCAGCTTGTCACAAGTGTAAACTATGCCCAACCAGCTAGCATCTACTCTCCCCATTCTGCCTGTGAGCTCTTGAATAGGAATGGTTTCGTACCGAACTTCAAGCATCACTGTTCACATGGTATGGTATTGTAGACAGTAAGTGACTCAAGCTGGCCTCTCCTTTAGCCTCGCCCTGGCGTGGTGTTCTAGTGGCTAAGGCACTCGACTGCTGACCCGCTGGCCGCGGGATCAAATCCCGGCAGCGGCGGCTGCATTTACGATGGAGGCGGAAATGCTCTCGGACAGCGTGCTCCGATGTGGGCGCACGTTGAAGAACCACAGGTGGTCGAAATTTTCGGAGCCCTCCCTTACGTGGTCGCTCATAATCACATGGTGTTATTGGGACGTTAAACTCCACATATCAATCAATCAAATCTTGTTTAGCCCTTCGCGTGGGATATTGCGGGAAACACCAGGCTGCATTTATGAAGGCAGATTGTCACTTTCATCACATTTTTGTTGATGTTATAATTTCATATACAAGCTTTGAAATAACACCACTGAGGACCTTGTTCGTGTCTCTTATTAGCCTTCACTATCTCCTCCAGCGTATCAACGGTACCATAAAGGCGAATTACAATCGTCATGTTCAATATCTGAGACGTATCAGATTAACTTCAGTTCACATTGTAATTGATTGATTGATATGTGGGGTTTAACGTTCCAAAACCACCATATGATTATAAGACGCCGTAGTGGAGGGCTCCGGAAGATTTGACGACCTGGGGATCTTTAACGTGCTCCTAAATCTGAGCACACGGGCCTACAGTATTTTCGCCTCCTTTAAAAATGCAGCCACCACAGCCGGGATTCCGCGACCACCACAGTGGGGCTCAGTCCGCATGGTATAATGTCTTGCTTCCAGGTGCAAGATTGTAGGATTCCAGAGCAACGTCGAATACTGTTGTTATTGCAACTTCACGACGTTTCTGTCGATACATCACAACCATTGGTTGTTTATTACGATACAGACATTGGTAGTTTTAATTACGTGAATGCTATTGAGTTTTGAACTGTGGTGTTTTTGTGACACGCAGAAATTGCCATCAGTAAATATGACGTGTGTATGCGCAAACACCACTACGAAAGAACAAAATTATCATGAGTCATAACATGAAGAGAGCGGCTCAGGTGCTCCCCCCCCCCCCCCGCTGTCTTTAACGGAATACAGGACACATGTGTGGGGCGTGCATGGGTGTTCCCGGCTGGCACGAGAAAGTCTGCACAAACACTTCGCTGTTCCTAAGTGGCACATTGCACCGCATTGGTCCAGCTGGGTCCCCGCACGTGCTGTGGCACAAAAGCAAGAAAAAGAGCTGCCGCTCCGAAAGCTTCGGCAACTGTGAATCCAGTTCAGTCGCTGGAGACGAGACATTTGACGCTGTAGGCGAAGCGGCAGACAGGAACGCGTTCCACAAGGTGCTAGTGGCCGCCGTCACCACAACAACGTCGTCCCTCGTGGCTCGGTCCAAAACGGTCGCCTCGTCGGCCGTGTAGACGCAACCCATTCGTTCGTGCAGTTTTTCCAGCGTCGTGCTTTTCCATCTTTGCTGGGCGGCAAAGAGGTGCTTGAAGAGGAGCCGCGCCAGTGCAGAGCCGACTCCAGCGTAGATGGCGGATACGGGTGCGTCCATCATAAGGAAAGGAAACGAAAAATGGTATGGCGCCAGTGTCAGCGGCGGATTGGCAACTTCTTCTGGGACGACAGAACCATTCTCGGGCTGGTATTTTTCAGAGGATGAAGAAGGTGATTTCTCTGTCGTGCCCGAGGCAAGCGATAGTGACGACAATGTTGCCAAGTTTCTTATCGCATCATCGGTCATGTCAGGCAGCCATTTCTTTTCCTCGGACTTGCTTAGCATGCCGAGTAATATTCCGGCGCGGTCCATCTCCGGCAAAGTGACGAGGCTTTCCTGGAACCAATTGTTTCTCCTGAGCGTCTCATGGAAGGCGTCCTTGAGTCTTGCTCCAGCTTGTGTCGCCTGTTCCAGGACCTTTTTGTCCGTGGTGCTCTTCAAGTAGTTAGCGTCGAGGGCGTAACCCGTGACTCCCGTGAAACCGAGGCAGAATTTCATCTGCTCGTCCGTAGCTCTTTCGTCGCTTCCGTGGAATTCGCGAAGAATGTGAGCATTTGTGTAGGGCATAAAGGCTTCCGCTACAAACCAACCGAAGTACTCCTTCATTGCGCGTTCACCAAGCGTGCTGTGCAGCTCAAAAAAGGCTTTGAAGAAGCGAATTCCATAGATGGTCACATTGGCGATAGACGTGTTGAAACGACGTTTCAGCTCCCGTTGCCACGATTCCAGTGGAATGGAGGGTGCCGTCTTGTTCAATTCGCTTGTGTGGGTTCGAAGGATTTTAGGTGTTCTAATGAGCGACCTTACAAGTGCCGGAATCACGCTCTTCTCTAGAGACACGGTTTCATTATAGGTAATGCTCCTTCTATACTTCTCATTTTTAAAGTATTCTTTAAATACATGGAAATACTCTTCCCGTTGCTTCTCGTCCTTCTCTCTCCAAATGTGCTCTGCGAAAACGCCGAGCGTGATTGACCTGATGATCAGGTGGCCGCCTCCTCGAACCAAATTTGTGAACGCAATCCGAAAAAGAAGTGGAATGGGCCAGGTTGACATTGCAAATATGGAATGCAATATGTCTGTACGGGAATCGACGTGAGGCCACGGCAGTCCCGCCTCAGACATCACTTTGCGGATTGACTCCACGTAGCTAACCTTCTTGTCGACGACATTGTAACAAGCCGTGAACATTTTCGTCGCCTTTTGCTCGGGCGTTTGACCCGATGCGGGCACCGACTGGAGCAAAGCTTGTCGACTTAGTCTTGTCTGGTAAGTTTTGAGTGCCGTGTCTGACACGCCAAGCTTGCCGGGATCAGATCTCCAAGATCCACACACATGGGTGTAAAAGTCATCGCACGGTGCTACGCTTACGTTCAGAAAGCTAGCAACTCGGGCCTTGTATTGCAAGCAAGCTTGACTCGTACATTCCGTCAGCAGACGTACTGGTACGCGCTTGAAAACGTAGAATGCGACGCATGCGCTAACGATGATAGCTGATGCCACTACGGCAAGACAAAAAGCAATCATTAGGTTTCTGAAACGATGATCGTGCCTTTCCACAATGAGCCGCCTGATTGGGCCACTAATTTGCGATTGTGTCGTCTGAAAGGGAAGCAGAAAGGGAGATATAATTGGAAACAAGTTCAGCGAATTATGAATTCGGCGTTATCTGTTACACGGAAAGAACTAAACCCATCGGGTATTCCTAGAATAATTCACACGAACGAATTTACTCTGAACAGAATCATGCCGTAGTCCCGCGTATACATTAATTAACAGAAAATAGTGGTTTAAAAGGTGGCGTTGCACTTGCGACGAAATTTCATTATTGCACAACACACAATCTTTGGGAGGACAATGCACAATATACCCAAAACAAAAATAAAACAGAACAGCATCAGCATAGTTGATTTGTCTCCTATGAGGGTCACCAGCAAAAGCAACCATCATTACGTCAAAAACTATGAAGCGGGCACCTGCACCTCTGCTCTCGCACGTGTCATATTTGTTCTTTCTCTCGGACACTTCAGTTACATTTTTCTTTATCTTTGGTTTGCACTGTTTACTCCTTCTTCGATGTCAAAGTGCCCAATCAAATTAAAATTTGGCATATGAAAAATAGTTGTTGAAATTTATAACTCCAGTTATCCTGCTTCAAGCATCCGAGTAGGAGTTGAGAGAAAGCTAACTTTTTCACGTTGCAATAAACATTTTTCTAGTTGTGTACACATTGCTGGAGTGCTCCTAATCTCTGCTGCTCGGGCTTGTTCTATTATCATTTTTTCTCATGCAAATTCTCGATCTTTTTCTCTGTATGGTAGACGAAGAAAGTGCTTTAACAGCGGAAACGACAGAAGGGGATAGAAGAGACGAGAACAGAGCGCTCTGTCCTCGTCTCTTCTATCCCCTCCTGTCGTTTGCGCTCTGTT
Organism: Rhipicephalus microplus; assembly: GCF_043290135.1. Classification (NCBI taxonomy): domain Eukaryota; kingdom Metazoa; phylum Arthropoda; class Arachnida; order Ixodida; family Ixodidae; genus Rhipicephalus; species Rhipicephalus microplus. Next base: position 171,877,172 of record NC_134700.1, on the reverse strand, counting down.
CTCGTCTCTTCTATCCCCTTCTGTCGTTTCCGCTGTTAAAGCACTTTCTTCATCTACCATGCAGCACCCACCAGCCCAATCAAGCACCTTGTTAAAGTTCTTTTTCTTTGTCTCATCGAACTGACAAAAATATCTGTCACTATCGTACGCCGTACATCACAATCGTAGACGACTGCGACGTAATTGGTCACGTGAGGGCACAAGTAAAAAGAGTCGCCCATCTCTGCGCCTTACACAGTAACTGATCCCGCTCCTTGCCACTGGTGTTTCCACGCTGGTGAACTCTCGCTGCACAGTGCTCGGGTAGTACTCGGAGATGGGTGCCATCTCGCTGGAAGGTAGTAAGCCATCGTCCGACATCTCGAAGAGCGCATCGTATGGCTCGATGGACTGCGGCACCGAGTGGCGCTTGGTGCAGGTGGACCCGTCTGGATGCCGCTCTCGGCATACATCCTCGTCGCGAAACGAGACCTGGCCGCTCGCGGACGCGTGGCTTGCCGGGTTTGAAGGCGGGTTCGACGCAGCTCCCGACATCATGGCGCTGGACGATGCGGGGGATGGCGCTGGCTTGGTTGGCGATGGCGATGGTGAATCATGTGGTTATTGCGATAATGATGGTGATGACGTTGACTGCTAAACTACGCGCAAGGAGATTGGGACGTACAAAAACTTGAAAGGTATGAATAAGATGCGTTTTGGGCGTCTTTCGAGGCGCATCGTTGGTTCGGCAAGCGTCTACAATACAGGCAAGCCTGAGACGACATGCTCAGTACGTACCGTGTTCTTACTATCTCAATTTCTCAAACGCCTTCGTGCACTTGCTTGCTCGAAACGGTTCCTGGGAGAAAAGTTAATTCGCTGAGTCATTGTTTACCGTAAGCGCCACGCGAAAAAAAAGGAGGATCAACTTAATTTTCATAAATAGCGTGGGCTTCAATCTTCCTCCACGTGACCGGCGGCCCTTTCAGCCCTGGGCCGCGAGAGAAGCAACATTATAAAATTCGTACATGAAGAAAGAGCTAAGAAAGCGAGAGAGAGAGAGAGATTTTACATTGAATAAACATTACAACTATTTATAAAGTAACAAAAATGTGTTAAAATTTTGCTTAGCAATTCAAAATATTTCTGGTCATGCTAACAATATAGCTGAATGGTCTGTTTGTGCAGTCCCACAATAATTGTAGTTTTACAGCGAAATGTGTATATGGCTGGGAGAGAAGAAAAGCTCTTCACCAGCGGTATCACGAGCAGTCGCTATCGGCTGTGTCATCAGTAACGTCGTTCGCAGCATCGTACTCAAGCGCGCGTGCCATTGGCTGCGTTGTGAGTGACGTAGGTCGTTCATCCCGTCGCAGCCATAGCAGCGAGCCCGCGCGAGTTTATCCCGAAGCCTTCATCATGAGCATGCCACGGACAACTTTAGAAGAGCTCCGGCAAAGGAAATTTGAGAGAGCTCGCATTCACCAGGCCGATGGTGCAGTCCGGGCACAAAAAAACAGGCCCGGGAGGCCGAGAGCTGGCCGCAACTGCGTACCCATGATCCGGCAGCCTGCAAGCCGGGAATGCAAGCGCCGGTGATGGACGGATCCTGCAAACCACGCCGCTGAATTAGCTGGCGATGTCAAACGCTTGCAACAAAGCGGCGTTGCGGCGTGAATGTGATCATTGCAGGAGCGCGTTCGCCGGGGCGAACGGGAGTTTCTCCAGCGGCACATTGGCTTCGGCTGCGATGCCAGCGACCACCTTGGGTTCGGGAACAAACACTGTTGTTAACGCATTGCGCAACGAATGTAACCGCTCATTACACTGCGCCATGACCGTGATCATGCGAGGCGCAATGTGCGACATGTGAAATAAGCCCGCTGGTAAACCAAAGCCAAACGTGTGCCTAATCTCATTAGGAAGCGCGAACGTGTAACCAATAATTCTGAAAGACTTCAGCGCCATGTCGTGTTTAAGCCACTACCAGAGTCCTTCAATGCTTTGAAGGACTCTGCCACTACTAAACACCGGGCCGCATGTTTTAGCTTTAGCTGGTTAAACATATGTACGGAGATCTCGGGCGGTGATTTTTCTTTTTGTGTGTTTCTTTTTCTTTCTATCTTTTGAATCAAGATGTATACTACAAAGCCTTACTGCAAATTTTCAAACGACCAATTCTTGGCCAGTAACCCATAGTGGGTACAACAACAACGAAAGCAAAAAAAAAAACGATAATAATAATAATAATAATAATAATAATAATAATAATAATAATAATAATAATAATAATAATAATAATAATAATAATAATAATAATAATAATAATAATAATAATAATAATAATACATTGAGCGACGTTACGAGGTCGTTCGATGTCTTCGTGCACTTCGAATGGTCATGCGCATAGCGCGGCTTCACGTGCATGGCGTGTCGATCGCAGTAGTATCTAAATTGTAGCTTACCATACGACATGAAGCCAGCTTTCAGTTGAGCGCAGCTACTGGTTCTATGGAATTGGGGGCTCCCAGCTGCTTAAGCAACACGAGCTCAAGGTTGTGATTCTGATCAATCTGAGCGCGTCCCGCTGTCAATAAAATAGCTACGCTCACATGCGCTTTGCTGGACATTAAAATGTGGGTCAGATTGAAGAGCAGGCTTCCAGCATTGCAGCTTTAATGTTCCCACAGTAGCCTACGGTGGCTGAATGGGTTGAATAAATGGATGGACGGATATGGCTGTTCCCTTTAGATCGGGTGGTGGCTAGCGTCACCAAGCCGTAATACTTAATAAACCAAAAATTAGATTTAAATTTTTTTTTCCTTTAAATAGTGAGGTTGAGGATTCGTACTTTGCAGTGAAGGGTTTAGTTTTCACTCGTACCTTGACTTTAGCCACCAATCAGATAACCTCCTTCTAGTTAATTCTACCCGCTTAAAGTCTATCTTGCCCTCCCTGTCCCTAAACCCTAGTGCTTTCAAAAAACTCCACGTCCTTCACAAAACATTATCAAGTGTTCGGCAGTTTCCTCCTTCTCTCCACATGCACTGCATACCGTGTCTGCCACTTCGTATTTGGCCCGATAAGTCTTGGTTCGCAGAAATACTCCCTTCCTGGTTTCAAACAATAAAGAAGAATTCCTAGAATTATCACAGATCATTTCCTTGGCAATGTCCTGCTTAAAAGTTCGATTGATCTCGAGTGCGGACTTCTTAATCATGCCCATTCTCCACGTGTCGGTCTTCGTTTCCTTCACCTTCTTTTTAACCGAGAATTCCTTTTGGTTTGGCCCCCTGCTGTTTTCTAAGTATTTACCCGTCAATTTTGTGGTTTGCTTCCTCAATTTTGTATCGACATTCCTCATGTATAAATAGCTGAAAACCTTCCTAGCCCAACGTTCCTCCCCCATTTCTCTCAATCGGTCCTTAAAATTTATCATGCTGCTAGCTTCCCTGCCCTTGAATGATGCCCATCCCTTATCACCTTGTACTCCCTGATTTGGTGTGTTCCTGTGAGCTCCTAAAGCAAGCCTACCTATTCTACGTTGCTTAATTTCTAATCTTGCCTGAACCTCTGATTTCACGCGCAAGACCGCATTGCCGAACCATGACCCCTTTCCGAATTCCTCTCACATCATGCCTAGCAATGTAATTTCACAGTGCACTATTTTCATCACCACTGCATTCCTGTTACCTTTAGTCATTGCGTATCTTTTGTGTTCCCTTAGGTACTCGGCCCCTGTGCTCATCCATACACCCAGATATTTGTATTTATTCGTTACCTCTAGCGTGACCTACTGTATCCTAAGCTATCTTCATTATCATTAAAAATCATGACAGCTGATTTTTTCTTAGTGAATCTCCAAACTAATTTATCTCCGGCATTACTGCAGATGTATACGAGTCCCTGCAAATCTTCCTTGTTGTCGGCTATTTACACTACATTATCTGCGTACATCAACACTGGTAGTGCCTGTTCAAGGAGTATTTCTTGTTTGATGAAAGAGAGAATGAAGCCAAGTCCACTCCCCTATAATTTCGCCTTTTCTCCTTGTAGGTACATCATGAATAACAAAGATGACAGAGGGCACCTCTGCCTAAGCCCCCGTTCTATCTCTGTGGGCCGGATACTTAATTGTTTTTCCCATTTTATAACTACCTTGTTACTACTTCTACAGATATCTTTTGAAAGATTAGCAACTCCATCTCCCACACCTAGTGTGTCCAGTATTCCCCCCAAGTTCTCTTGGACCATGCAATCACGCTCCCTTGATATCCAAAAATGCTAGCCACAAGGGCCTGTGTTCCTTTTCTGCTATTTCAATGCACTGCATCAGCGAGAACAGATTATCTTCCAACCTATTTTGTTTCCGAAACCCATTCCACAGTTTCCTTAGCACATCCTCATCCTCTATCCATGCCTGCAGTCTTTCCTTTATAATGTGCATCACCAGCCTGTAAACCACTGATGGGACGGTATAGTTGTTTATGTCAGTTTTGTCCCCCTTTTCTTTATAGATCATGCTCACCCTGCTATGCTTCGATCCATTAGGGACTTCACCATCGATAATTGTTTTGCTCACTGCCTCTCTTAGTGTTTGGTTAGACTTGGGACCCAATTCCTTTATCAGCATAATTGTACAGCATAACTGTGATGTACCACTAGAAATCCTCTTGTCAGGGAGAAGGTAGATAGTGCTGGATTCAGCATAGGGTTAATATAGAGGCAGCCTATACATTAACTCTATGGGATTCAGAGAGAGAGAAATAACATTTATTTATACATCCGGCTACACAATTAATTTGTCTTCATTTACCCTCATTTTGCAGTGTACTGATACTTATGATCACTTTTCTGAAGTCACTACCCCGTTCGACAAGTCGTGCAACGTGCCACTTCCTGCAAGCAATGTGAAAAGCAAAAATTTTCTTTCCTCACAATTGACATAACCAACAATGAATTCGCTCTACACTCCTAGCCTGAGATTTCATCCTGTTAATGCCAAAGGTAAACATCAATGACTTCAGGATGAAGAGATACTTAACTACAACTTAGTTAGACTGAGTTACTGTAACACAGATAGATTCAACAATAGATTCAACCATAGATAGATTCCACCACATTGACTAGATTCCCCACTTCGAAACTTGACAATTACAGAGACCAGATAATGAATATATACATCCAGACGTTATACAGAAGCTGCCTATTTCATCATAGCTCAGGCCCCTTGAAAACAAATAGCATTCTGCAGCATGGACATTGGCAAAATTTTGTCTTGGGGTGCAAACCAATCTTGCATCAAGGCGGAGGGTGGGGGGGGGGGGGGCATTTTTGGTGCAGCTTAGATGCAAGTGCTTGTGTTGTTTGAAGGAAACAAGCACCCTTTTTGCAACCCCCTGCCAATGCCCTACTTATGCAGTGTGAGGTTCACCCCTATGAAGTGAAAACTCTTTTACACAAAGACACTAGAAATTGCAAGCCGTCATGGCGATGCCTAATAGGAACAAGGCGACATTACTTTGGGTGCACACTCAGTGTTGCCAACCAATTTTCGGAAAATACCCTACGCCAAGGGGTATTCACGTCAAGGTCAAAGTAACCCTACTTTGCAAAGCACAACTTTTTTGTTACCCTACATTTTACCCTACACTTAGAAATAGCACGCTGTGCACACCACAGTGCAAGATGTACATAGTGTACTCCTTATGAGGCTCAGATGTATGGGGTGCCTATAGAGTCGGCCTACCTATTACCGTGCGATGATAAAATTTGATGACTTCACTATTTGATGTCACATTGTGATGCCACACTCATGTCACAATGACTTCATATTGAAATAAAAAAACTTAGCAATGCGTCATGCCACAGCGACATCATGAGGTGGTGTTGTTATATCATGATAATTTTCAGGAACACTCGCATTGATGTCAACCACCACTTTTCGTACATAATGAGGCATCTGGAGCTTTGACCTTAATAACTGAAGCCGACCACCATTGTATAATTTAAATGCCCCGCCATGCAACAAACCGATGAAAGACAACGAAAAGTAAAAAAAAAATATTTAAAAAAACTAGCACAAAAATGTTTGAGGTATCATCTTTCAGCTTTTGAGCTTGTGATGTTGGAATTACGAAAATTAAGATTCTGATCTCTCCAGTAATGTAACCTTCGGATATGTCGCGTGGATTTTCCATATTTTTCACTGTGGTTGAAATCAACTTACGTCACCACCCTACTAACCCACGCTGGCGAAAAAATTCCGAAAATACCCCACAACTTGGTATGGCTACCCTAGTTTGGCGACCCTGGTGCACAGTCGAGTGTGTTTAACAGCTAGTGAACCTACCAGCCCCATTGTGAATATCTCGTGACAAGATAACATCTTGTTTATCAAAGAACTCATGCAAGATTTTATAAAAGAATGTGGCACTAAAATATATGTATGGCTATGCTTGCTTTCTTATCTTTTTCTTGCGTCTGTCTTTCAAGTTCTTTTTCTCTAGGCATATGTTTATTTTTTCTTGATGTTTTTTTTATCTACCCTTTCCCTTCTTTCTTTCTGGCTGTAGTTCTATCACGTTTTAACTTCTCTTTCCTTTCCGCTTATTTCTTTCTTGCCATCTTTCTCTCTACTCACTCTCATCTTCTCCTTTCATTCCTCCTCACCCTTGTTTTCTACCCCCTTGCAATACTATGCCACATTCTGCTTATGCCCTTGCTATAAGGCTATGCCACATTCTGCTAAGATGCTTGCCTTTGGATTTTGTCGACACAGATTCAAATCTCTCTATGCCAATAAAATGTCACCAAAAATTTCTTTCTTTCTTTCTCCCTTTCTCGAATTGAGCATCACTCATGCATTAGAGTTACTGCATCCCACACTAGCAAAATCTACACACATGGTTTTGGAGTGAAGCAGAAGAGGACAAAAATGAAGAGAGTATAATTGAGAGTATAATAAATGAAGTATAATAAATGAAGAGAGTATAGCGAAGCAGAAGAGTATAAAAATGAAGAGGTGACAATAATTTTGTACTTATTACAACTCATGGCAAACCTTAACCATAACAGCTTGGGTTCAATATATTGGGCCTCTGCTGAGCCCGAACCCTAATCAGCAGCGTGCCATCCCAGTATTCTACCACTGAGCCACGCCCGTGTTGGCAACTTGTTTGCAAATTTGCTTTAAGCAGACCTGATGTCAGAAAAGGAATCATGTTAATATGAGTAATAAAGTATTTTAGAACAGCAAAAAAACAACCAGGCATCACCCATTGCGAATAGTGTAACGAGTGGGTCGTCCAATGCTCCAACCCATTACAAAAGCTTGTTTTTGATCACCTATTGACTGTAGGACTTACCCACTTCAGGCATAATTCCTCATTGTCTTCAACCACTGCATTAACAATTGGCACAAAATTCCTTTCAAGTGTATAGCAGATACAACGCTTCTCAGAATAATGACAAAAAATAGCATAGCGAATGCTGGCCTACTACCGAGAAATTATTATTATTAATGCCGTAGTGGGTACCCAGCAAGTGTGCTTGCAGCAGTTACCCGATGAGTGTTAATATAAGGCTCTGAAAGGCCTCTCTTCTAGCTTTTACTGTGACTGTGCTGCCCCTTCCGCCCAGGTCTGGCATTTTTTGAATTTATTACCGAAATAGAACAGTCCTGCAGTCAGTGAAAGACAGCTGTAGTTGTGCCTCCTTGCCTAATTGTATGGTATCATGCATGACACGGGCAGCACTACGCTCTATAAAACTGATACGTTACAAAATTTTTGTGCTTGCCGCATAACCGCATTATCATTGGCAGTGAAAGGGCAAAAGCAGCCGTGCATTTAGACATGAACATGTTTGGCTTGTACCATTAGTAGAGGCCTGATGCAGCATGGCGATTTCACGTATTCACCTGTGCCAGTAAATGGTAAAATTGGAATTCTCTATAGAATGTGCTTACTCACAACTGGACCCCCTAAATCTTTCTTTGCGGCTTCAATATCCCTTTGTCTCTCTCGACACGCGACTTTACTGTATTGCTTGAGGTTGGGCCGCTTTCATCATGCCGTGATTTCGCATATACATTCTCATACTATACTCGCATATTCACACATATTCGCATACCGCCTGTCCTTGAAGACATACATTGATGGTTACTAGAGACAAACTGGACCATAGTGCTCACGCTCACGCTCTCTCTCTCTCTCTCACACACACACACACACACACACACACACACACACACACAAAAAAAAAAAAAAAAAAAAATCGGGATCATGCTGTTGACTGTGAGGTGCATTGCCGGTCATAAATGCTGTGCCTTTTAAATACAACCTAACTCTGTTGACATTCTAAAATTACACAAAAAATGTGATTGCATGCATGTGCACACATCACTTGCTTCCTTGTTGTTCTGTGCACTTCCCGTTCCCCCATTGCGGGAGGGTAGCAAACCAGGTTCAATGGCAAACTTAACCTTCCTGCTTTCCTTTTTGTCCCTTTCTGGCATCAGCTTTGAAGGTCTCTTACTGGATATAAAATTGCCTGCTGCCCACAAAAAATGTACAGCTTTCCTTGTAAACACATTTGACACGTGCTTAAACCAAGATTCCATGCCACAATCTGCTCCGGGCGATGTTAATCATCGTGCTCGTATAGAACAGTTATGCACCCATCACGCTCATACAAAATAGTCATGCATGTTTTGCTTTCTTTTTATCAAACTGTACTGAACAATATGCTTTACGAGGTAGATTTTTCAGATTCTAACCCTGGAAGTAGAACTTCATGAGGGTGCTTTTGAAATATGCTGCAATTATTAAAACCAGTGCAGCCTCAAGTGATATACAAGGTTGACAGGTCTTTTTACTTTTGTTGACATGCTGAATTATAAAATTTGTGTAAGAGATTGTGCCTAAATGGGTAGTTTTAGTAGTGTGGAGCCTAGAAGCCAGTTGCACATGCCCACTCTAAGGGGTGGGCCAAGAGCCATGTTTGCCTAGTTTTATAAGATTGTTTAGATGATTAGATTTAAAATATGGCACATGTCCTAGCTAGTGCCAAAACTTATTCAATATTTTCCCCTTGGCCAACAGTTGCGAAACTACAACAAGATACACGAGACACAATGCTGGTCAAAACATACCGTTGAAATTTTAATTTTAGGAACCGAGCTGTCATAACACACTCACCTTTCACAAGTATTGCAACACTTCTTAACTAATGAATTTATGGTCAGTTCACCAGCTCAAAGGAAGATAATTTTGCTTCAAGGAAGGGGGACAAGGCAGGAGCAGCTAGTGGCAGAGGCTTCGCAGTGAAGCCTCAGTCTGATTTTGGAAGACAATAAAATGCAAACTCTTCGTTGTTTCCGCCAATTCACACAGAAAGGAGTTTCAACAACAATTTAGCAATCGATAACAGGAAACTACCCTTGAGCCTACAATGAGAAAGAAGAAAATAAGGGTAATAATAATAATAGTGAAAAAACAGTGACACGATTTGTCGTAACAATACATTGTAACACACGCAACTTGACCACGACAGTGGCGCAGCACTGGTGATCACTAACAATATGTTTGGTTGCATCCTCGCTTGATTCCCGCTTGGAATGAATATCACCCGTGCATGGGAAGGTGCGCAACTACCATATCGTGTTCTCATTCAAGTCAGCCTCCAGGGGATCACAAAAAAAGTAGAGACGCACACACACACATCCACAACCCCAGTGATGCACGTAAAATGAACTTGGCCCGTTTGAATTCAAGTCGCAACGTCTGCAAGCACTTAGCGAACAGCATACTTGTTTGCAGTCGGAGGGAATGACAAAAAGTGAAAGAACAGGACTAAAAGATGGAAAGAATAGGAACACTGCTGCGCAAACCACGCATTGCTTCCCTGCTCCAGGGTTGCACACCGCAGTCTCGGAAAGAATGTGGCTATTGGTATCCGCACCACAGATCACACAATCGCTATGTACCAGTCCCGAGAAGAGAGGCAGTCTTTGCTGAAAAAAGCAAATCACAGCACAAGTGGAGTTGTACAAAGCGATGGCAGCTTATGCGCTGTAAGAGCCTAGCGAAGAGGGTACACCTACCCCACACCGGCTCTTAAGCCACCTTCGCCTGTACCAGGAGGCAACAAACCAAGCTGGAATTCACGTGCCTGAATTCTCCAAGAACATTCACAGAAAAGAATTTGGGAGCACCAACTAATGTTACTGCTCGGTATGCACCAGTAATGCACACCATGAAAGAGAAAACGGAAAAAAAAGGAACTGCTGTTTGGGCCACATATAAGCACGTCGTTATTTGCATGGATGATGGTTGCAGTCAGCAACCGGTCATAGTGAAGTGAATGAGAGAGGGTCGCAAGCAATAACTTCAGTACAACCGCCATCTCCGAAGTACCGCACAATTCAGCAGTTCATATCGTGCCAAGCACAATGCAGAAATGTGTGCTACAGAAAAGCTTTGACACACAAGGTATACCCCTAATAGCAGTGCAACCTTCCGACGCTCCACAGTGCATCTTTGCATTCATTTTTGTCTTCTCACTTTAACCCTTTCCGAGGCGCAGACACGTACTGCAACCCACAGGGCAGCAAGCAGACGCACAGCACGCACATTGGGCAACTACTTCTTGTGCAAGTTTAGCAAAGGCACGTGAGCACCAGTCAATGAGGTTTTCCTCGCCACAGAGAGGTGCCAGCGGCAGTAGCAGCAGCTGAGTCCTGCAGCTGCTGCGTGAAGCTCACTTCCTGGTCTTCCCATCCAAGAGAAGATGAAGGGCTGCTTGCTCGCTTGCTTGCTTGTTCGGTGTGCTGTGTGAATGCTGCTTGCGGCTGGTCATGACGAGGGAAAAAGCCCTGCTGCTTGACACCTAAGATGCCTGCCACTTGAACTTCCCCTGCATGACCCACCGCTGCGAAGACCGGCCGTCACACTCCCTCAGAACGGGGAGAGAAGGATCCTTGGCCTCTGGTTGGTCGAGGCAGCGTGCCGTGTTGACGTGCTTGAACGACTGCTCCTGCAGGATGACACGACAAGCTTTTTGTCAAGCGTAAGCACTAGAAAGTTGAAGTAGGTGGTGAGAATTCAAGATTAAAATGTGGAGCAACAGGCAACAAAGAGCAAATGTCGAAAGAGAGAACTAGAAAAGAAACGATACATTTTGAGAGATTCTATGTCAAAAAGATGATGTGCGATACACAAGAAACAGGGCAAGGAATACTCAACGTTGCATATCTGTCCTTTTCATCTGCACCTTTTATGATGTAAACGAGGTTCAATGTTGCTGACGATGAGCACTACAAGAGCTCACTGTTAGCATTTCTTTTTTTTTTTTAATAGGTACAGGCCTCATGGACAAGTCTGATATATGTACTGACAGAATCAGCTGCTGGGAGTGCTACTCCAGACCTGGAGGCTACAACTCGCATCACAGTCATCAATTTACTATAGCAGTTTTAGCCTCCGCTGCAATTACTGATGCCTCTATGGTCAAACCATTGCTTACATTGAATGGATGTATAACTGTATACAGTAAAAGTGTCTATTTGGACTACAAGGGATCGATAAAAATGTCCTAATTAACCAATTTCTCAAGGATTGAAAGTATAAGAAAAGCATTTATTTATTATGTAGATACACTTTCATTCTCCTGAAAAATACGCGAATCCTGCGCATAGTTTGCATAGGACCAGTGCAAAAGCCACAGTCTCCACCACTCGCAACTTCGTTCACAAGTTGACCGCGGCTCGAGACCTCCCTTTCCAAATTAACCCGAGACGTGCTCCCCCGAAATCGAAATGACGTTACCGGCATTACTGTGCGGTTTGCGCTGACAATGTAGAGTTTGACGCCACAGAACAATAGGTGCGCTTGCCGGGACCAGAAAACACATCCAAATTATCTCGTTTTACGAATTAACAGCTGTTAAATTACTGAGCTTTTGCTGTACGAGCAATGCTCCATGTGCCCCAGCCTGGCTGTTCAAGTGCAGGTCATTTGATCTGGTCCTGGGCTGTCTATTTCTCTCAAATTTCTGCAGAGTTCCTTGTTACTGTACCTCTTTATTGTAGATCCAGAGCTGGTTGCCACCCATGCCGTGGCAGCGCAGGAGCTTGACAGGACCCCGGGGAGAAGAGGCGTCCAGGCAGTTGTCGTCAGACATGATCTGCTGCCGTTTGGTGTAGGCAAACACCTGGTTACCGCCCATGCCATGGCACTTGCTCACGGCCACATTCTCGCCGCTCTTGCGTCCAAAGGTGTCAAGGCAGTCCGAGGTATCGGCATGCTTGATCTGGCACATGCAAGGTGTTGGGGAAAAGAGCGAGGGAAATAAAAAAGATCGCAAAACTGCAATGTCTCATTGCCTTTTAACTGGAGACCATTTTCACATAAAAATACGGCGATTCACAACTCAAGTGTATGCATGCCCCTGTGACAAGGGTGTGTGTGAGGCCACGTCACAGTATTGGTGTGGTTATTGATTTGGCCACTGGTGTTCTTTACTGGAGCAGAAACATGAATGCATGGATAGTTTTATCACTATAGATGCCACATTCAAGGATCTATCTCATAAGTTTATGTTCATGCATCAATAAACTGAAGCAAGCTGTCCAAGCGAAAGCCACTGCGCCATGGGAATGGCAAGGCTACTCAAGCTACAGATATTTCAGCTTTTACCCTGCTATCTTCATCATAAATGTACATCTTTCTTTGTTACAAATGAACAGGTGTGGTGAAAATAAACAAAATTTTAAATCTCAAATAGTGGCAACGACTGTGGAGTGTTCATCTGTTCCAGTGTGCATCCAAGCCCATACTGGCCTTTGGTAATTTAATGATGCTCATAATCTATTTATGGGCATGTCGAACACCTAATAGGCCATGAATAATAAGCTTTGCAGGCTCAGCTAAGGTTACTGCTTCTTTTGCCCAAACTACACCAAAAATGTTTCCGATGATAGCATCAGCGCATGCAATTTACAAAGTACACACAGCATCAAATACAACAAAGGCATCTGCGATAAGTATTGCTCAATAAACTACGCTGTAAGGTTACGGCTGGGAGAGTTCAGCAAAGCATTTCTATTGAACAAATGTGGACATTGCTACAGTATGTCCGAAACATTCGAAACAGGCATTTATCTGATTCGTTGGAGACTGTGGTAACGAATTACCACAGCAAAATGTGATTACTGATAGCCAGCTACTCACCTCACCAAGGTGATAGTAATCGAGGGGCATGTGTGACTCTGGATAAATGTTCTCCAAGTACCACCTGAAAGTGTTGCACTTAAGCTTGGTTCGGAGTTGTCTTCGGTACGAAAGGTCTCCTTTGTCGACATTTTTGGCCGCTGAAAACGGAAGAGAAAACAAGAGATGATGGGTCGGGCTTGTGACCTCGTCGTGCATCATGTAAATATTGGGCATGTGCATGGTCGTTGGCAGGATTTTCTCTTGAGGAGTGCCAACCAGTGTTGCATTGTAGTTCTGGGAGGGAGAGACCACAGGTGTGGCTTAGGTGAGGGCAAGTAGTGTTGAGGCTTGAGAGAGGCAACTGCCCCTTTTGCACGTCCTGCTGATGCCCATTGGTATGTGTGAATATTCAATTTATTGATTGATATGTGAGGTAGAACGCCCCAAGACCATTATATGATTATGAGAGACGCTGTAGTGGAGGGCTCCGGAAATTTCGACCACCTGGGGTTCTTTAACGTGCACCCAAATTTGAGCACACGTGCCTATAGTGTGAATATTCAAGTGGTCCAAATATTCAAATGAATATTATAGTAGTATTTTAATTTGGTCCAAACGAAACCTAAACTATTAAAAAATAATGAACAAATACAAACACCCTGTAAAGGTGCTTCCACTGCAGTAAAAGAGAGCTATACAGTGAATACACCTACCGTAATTACTCGAATCTAACGCGCACCTTTTTTCCGGTTAAGCGAGTTCATAAATCACATGCGCGTTAGAATCGAGTACGAAAAAAAAAAAATGAATAGGTCATTCTATTGCCATCGGCATTTCCAAAATAGCCGCCCCCTACGTGCGTCGGCATGGCACGTCGGCCATTTCTGCCTATGTGTTTCCCATGTGCAGCACTTCGTACGTGTGCTGAGGAGTTCTTCATCTTGTAGTGCATTAGCATCGACGGCACGGAAGGGCCGACTCCAAAAACTCGATGAGTGCACCGCGATGCCGCTTTTAAAGAAAAAGTCATCACGTGTGCCGAAACGGACGGAAATCGGGCTGCATCGCAATTGTTCAGGGTTCCCAAAACGTGCGTGCGGGGCCGGCAGAAACAAAAGCAGAAGATTGTCGACAGCAAAGATTCACGCAAAGGCTTCAGTGAACCACAGCAGGGTCGGTTTCCACAAATTGAAGAGCTGCTCGGCGAGTATATGATTGAGCAAAGAGCGGCACAGCGGCCCGTGACGACAGAACTGCTCCAAGTGCAGGCTATGCAGTTAGCCTTAGAAAAAGGGCTAATGCGGAGCCAGTTTAAAGCAAGCAGCTGGCTAACTAACTTTATGAAGAGGAAAGGCTTTTCCCTCCAAAGGCGAACGAGCATATGCGAAAAGTTTCCGGAGGAGTACGATGAAAAGCTTCGCAGTTTTCAGAGGTTCATCCTAAACTTGCGGCACAACAATGGCTACCTGCTTGGGCAAATCGGAAATGCCGATCAGACGCCTCTTTACTTCGACATGCCTGGCACGACAACCGTCGAGAAGAAGTGGGCGGAGCAAGTTCGCGTGCTGACATTGGGCCACGGTAAAACTAGAGTGACGGCAATGCTCCGTTGCACGTCAGATAGGCACAAGCTTCCTTCGTACCTCATATTTAAATGGAAGACGCTCCCGAAAGGAGTCGTTTTCCCGAGTGGTGAGATCTTGCGGGCCAACGAGAGAAATTTTGTGCTTTGCTGTCGATGTCTTACTTTTTTTTTTTTCGTCGTGGAAACCGGGTGCGCGTTACAATCGAGGGCGCGGTAGAATCGAGTAAATACAGTATCTGAAAAAAATCCACAATGCCGCGAAGCCCCGCTTGACCGTTAAATGGACATATTAGCCTCACCTCGATTCATCTCTTTGAAAGCTTAAAAGCTTGTTATACCATTTCATACACTTTACGTACAGTGAATTCTAAAAGGTAACACATTTTACAGGTTATCACTTGTATTCTACTGAAAGTCAAATCGTGCTGCCAATCACAGTTGCTTCCACTTCCCTTTGACCCAAACAGAATGAAATTTGCACATGGCCTTGCTTCACATATAAATAATATTGCTTGGGAAATGACAAATATGCTCATTTTTCTTTATAATGTGTGATATATACTATTAGAACTTGATTAAAAATTTTTCAACCAAGTCACATATAATTCACTATTTGCATATGCCTAGTAAATATGAATGAAGGAAGGAAATTTTAGGAGTTCATTTCTTTGTTTTACACAACCTCTATGGAAACCAGCAGACAATGATGCCAAAAAAAAGTACTGTAGACTCTCAGTAAACGAAACTCTCTTAAAATTAAATTGCTGCTTAAGTGGATCCAGCTGCCTCTAGTATGACTGGTTTTGTACTTGAATTCTACACTCTTGTTTATATCTCAGCAAACAAAACTCTTGTTTAACGAAATACACTTCCTTGGTCCCTTCAGGTTTTGTTAACAAGAGTGTATGTGGGACATCATGCATTGTTAGATTTGTGGGGTTTAACGTCCCAAAATCACCATATGATTATGAGAGACGCCGTAGTGGAGGGCTCCGGAAATTTTGACCACCTGGGGTTTTTTAACGTGCACCCAAATATGAGTACACGGGCCTACAACATTTCCGCCTCCATCGGAAATGCAGCCGCCGCAGCCGGAATTTGAACCCGCGACCTGCGGGTCAGCAGCCGAGTACCATAGCCACTAGACCACCGCGGCGGGGCCATCATGCAGTTGTACTGCTTTAGGTACACAGATGTGAAAAAAGTCAAGTGGACAAAAAGACGCTGCTGGCAGAGACTGAACCTGCAACTTCTGAATTGTGTGCCAGATGCTCTTACCAAATGAGCTACAGTGAAGGCCATCACCCGGTCCACATGAATCCTACATAAAACGCAGACCATTTGGGGCTAACTAGGTCTACTATGTGATTTCTTATGATTCTGGCTGAAGGCATAGTTGGAGTCCTAAACTATCATTGGTAAAACATCAGTGGTAGAACACTTCTTAACTATATTACTTATAGGAGGTGCTACAGCTTTTTGTTATTGCTTTGTTCCTCAACACCACTGTAACTGCTTAAAATAATTAAAATTATCGCACTACACTCAGCTTCTCGTAATCCAGTCACCATACTGCAATTTTTGGTGAAATAAAAGTGCTGGTTGGATATTTTTTGCATGCAATCAATCTTATAGCAAACAAAATTGATCAATAATTCAAAGCTATGAGCCCATAATACCGAAGTAACAAAACTTTTTTCGTAAAAGAGAGACTGAAAGTGACAGTCGCCATTTTGCTGCGTACAAATTAAAGTAAATAGAATTCATAATGTTTCCTGTGCCAAGATTGGCCCCTGAATCGCAATGATGTCACAGCCATCACAGCAGCCCATAATGCCACAGCTAGTGAAGGGCCAATATTGTTTAGACCAGGATTTCATGAGAAGTCGGCGACACACTTTAACCGTGTTTATTTTCATCCCTCGAGTTCGACAGCAGTCAGCAGAATGTTGAATTTGTTCTCCCTTAGATTTCAAGTGTACACGCACGTTTGGCATATCACTGTTACTCCTGGTTCCTACCACATGCCTAACCTGGCGACAAAAGTGCAAGGTTATATATAGGCTTCTGTGAACTTCACGTTAACAGTGGTCTGATCAAGAACTGCTCTAGAAGTCTGCCTCATAGACGAACCTGGGTTGATAGCAAAGTAAAAGTCCTTCCACTCGTCAAGCCACACTTCGGCCAGGCGGGCATTGTTGTGGTTGACGATGCGGCTAGTCCCGCCGGGAAACGAGTACGGTGTTGATTTTCTGAAGACGTGGCCCACGTGTGAGCATGGCACTATTTCCAGCTCTCCACCGCACATCCATATCTGAAACAGAAGGAGGCATGTGTGTCAGCAACTTCACCTTCATAAGTAAGGATATTTATCCTAATAAAACACTGAAATTCATCAAAAACCTAGTCGTGTTACAACTTGACAACAGCAGAAAGCTGACTAGTTCCAGCTGAATGAACAGCACAGCAATTTACACAAGCAAAGAGCATTAAATTGTGACACTTCAGAGACCACAATCTCTTCAGAACTAAATCTGCGTAACAAAAATCTAATTTTACTGCGCTTACAGTCGAGCCTGACTATATCGAACTCGTTATATCAAATTATCCCGTATATCGAACAATTCCTAAACACAGTAAGATTACATTGAGAATATATAGCAAAATTTACTGTTTTATCGAACGAAAATAGCAACTACAACTGACATATCAAACTCCTTGTGCCTCAAAAGTGCCGCAGCAAGTTGGCTTTCCCTTGCGGTGGCGGGGAAAACTGCGGCGCCAACCTAGAAAAAGTTGGTTAGACCCGGATGTGGGCGGGCGAACACCCCCCTCCAAGAAATGATCCTGGCCCGCTCGAAGCGCTTACAGCCAATGAGAGGCCGTCGTGCTTTCTCCGAGGCGCAGAGGCGGTAGAAGTAAGCGCCATTTTTTCTTTCTTTATGATTGTGTGCCTGCTGCTGCCGGTTCAGCGTGGTCTGTGGTGTTGCCTGTTGGTGCTCTGTGAGCTGTATTGTCGCACTGTCATCATGGCTTGCGCAAAGAGGCAAAATTTGCTGTTCGCCGCGAAACTCGAAATCATTTATCGGGTCGAGCGCAGTGAAAAGAAGTCCGACGTCGCTGCCGCATACAAAATTCCAAGGAGCACCTTGAGTACTATCCTGAAGAACAAGGCAGACATCAGGGCCAAGTCAGACAAAAGGCCAGGTGCCCGACGCGTGCGCGCTGCTGTGTACGTAGATGTTGAAGCGACCGTTTACGAGTGGTTTGTGGACGTTCGGTCGCGAAACATTCCGGTGTCCGGCGCTACGATCGAGCAGAAAGCCAAGGACCTTGCTTTTCCGCTTGGCAGGAATGATTTCCAAGGCTGTTCAGGCTAGCTTCAGTGGTTCAAAGAATGGCACGACATCATTGGCAAAGCTGTTACAGGTGAAAGCAGAGCGGCAGACCTGGACAGCGTAGAAAAATGGCTCGAGGAAAACTGGCGAGATATCGCAGCAAGATATAGAGCCCCAGATATCTTCAATGCGGATGAAATCGCTCTATTTTGGCAAATGTTGCCAAACAAGACACTTGCGTGTCGTGGGGACAAGACAAGCGGCGGCAAGGCAAACAAAGCTTGTGTGTCCGTGCTGTTGGCAGCTAATTTAGATGGATCGAAAAAGCTTCGAACTCTGGTTATCGGGAAAAGCACGGCACCGCGGTGTTTTCGAAATGTGCTGTCCCTTCCAGTTACCTAAGGAGCAAACTCAAAAGCATGGATGACCGGGAAGCTTTTCAGCAGATGGCTATCGTCGTTGAATGATGATTTGGTAGGCAAAAATCGCAAGGTGTGCCTGCTTGTGGACAATTGTTCATCGCACCACTGCAGTACGGCCTTCAGCAACATCGAGCTGCATTTTTTGCTCCCGAACACTACGTCTGTACTGCAACCACTGGATCAAGGCGTTACACGCGCAATGAAAGCTGGCTATCGGAAGCGCTTGGTGGAGAGGCTGCTGCAGAACCTTCGTGTTGGCAGGGAGCTTAAGATCGACTTGCTCGGAGCTATTTCTATGTTGAGTAGATCGTGGGCAGATGTCAAGAAGGAGACAATCCAGAACTGCTTTAGGCATGCTGGCATTCCGCATGCCTGGTGATGACACCCCAAATTCTGACAGCACTTAAGACACCGCAGGTGTTTTCGCCGAAGTTTGGAACGAGCTGGCAGACTTCCCGGGTGCTATCGACGAATCGACATTCGACGAGTTCGTCAGTGCGGACGATGATGTCCCTATCATGGGCCAATTACAGGATGAGGATCACATTGCAAACGTCGTGCCGACCACGAGCCAAAGCGACAGCAATATGGAAATCGACGATGGCCCATTGCCTACATCCTCTGAAGTGATTAGTGCACTTGCGTTGGTCCGGCGCTATCGCTTGAATGTGGAAGGTTGCGGCCTCAGCTGCTCTGACTCGTTGGACAACATGGAGGCGTGCGTGCTGTTGCAGGCAGCGAAGTGGTTGACACAGAAAAAAATCCGGGAGTATTTTGTTCCACAGTAGGGCACGCAAGTGAGCCACGATATTAATAAAGTACTTTTCTTCTAATTTGTTATGTGCCTTTGAGTTGAAATATATACTGGGCCTATATCAAATTATGCCATATATCGAACTAATAAACGTTTTTTGGCGAGTTCGATATACTTGGGTTCGACTGTATACTAGTTTTAAAAGTGAAATCACCGAAGCGTCGCTATGCAAAAACATGCATAAATGAATGCCCCAAGCTTTGACGGTGTGCATCAAAGCACTCTGCGCACAAAAGCATGGCCTCGCCAGTTCTGACACTGCCCTCCCTATATCTTTCTCATTCCCCGGCCAATCTACAGTTGAACTGTATAGCTGAAGAATGCATCTGTTTGGTACGTACGTTACTGCTTCCACTGACTGAAATACAACATCATTTTTTAGTCTAGCGCCTACCATGAGTATTCGTGCATTGTAACAGCATCATGTTAATGTAAATGTGGCTGTGAAAGATTACGTTGACCCCGAGGAAAGTGTTTGAGTAAAACTACACCGATACAACCCAAACTGTAGATGCTGGAAACAAAAGTACATGCATTACTTGGCACTAAAATTTTGCAATTCAATATATGAGTAGTGTACATATAGAAAATATTGCCAAGTGGTGTATCTGTTTTGGTTTACGTAAAAAAGCGGTTCAAGGACTGTAATTGATGGACCTGCTACACAACACAAACCCTTTAAAACAATTATCTGCCACATGTAAGTTGTTAATCTAGCTACCGCCTGTTTCTTTTTCTTTTCAGCAAATATTTCTTTCGGCTGGGTGACAAAGTTTCATTGATTATGATCTTAAACCCCACACTTATTCACTAGTCTAGAAATGCTGCCATAGTTTTTTGCATACAACCCAACCCTGCATATCAACCGCACCATAGTAACAACCTACGCAACATTGTTTTTCAAAAGGCCCTTGCAATTAAGTAATCATCGAACAACTTCATTAAATGAGCTTATTGCCTCAAACCGACCACCACAAAGCTTTTTAGAATCGGTCAAGTGCGAGCAGAGTTGCAGGGATTTGTTGCATACCTTAACTGCTCTCGCACCAGGTGAGTGTGCGGAAAGATATGTGGGTTTTAGTGGCGCAAGGGCTATGCTTGGCCAAAGAATGCCATAAAGAGATGCTGAAAGATAGGCAGAGGAGGATGACAAGGGGGCGAGAAGCTATATCTATTTGTCAGTGCATGTCGTGACTTTGAGCGCATTTTCTTCTCTTTTTTTCTTCTTCGAATGAGTGGCTTACTTTCAATGCGATTGCAATGATGTGCGCGGGCACGCCACAGTACCTCACAGCAGCTGCGGCAGCTATGGAACCCTCAATGCTCAAAGCAGCCAGTGGCTGTGGATCGTAGGCTTATGACGCGTCATTTTGCACTATTGAATCACTTGTCAAGACAAGAGTAAGCAATTTCTAGCTGACTTGAGAATTTATTGTCAATTCAAGGCAGTGCGCTAAGCTATAATGTTTGGTTCACATGTTCTCGAGAGTCTCGACTACCGATCAATAGCGCTTTCTGACGATGCTCAGAAAGTGTTGCAGCGCCCCTTTAATATCAGTGTGTGTTGCTGTGCGACCAGCCTTTTTTCATTGCTGTAAAGAATTGCAGTAAAGCTACTTTTCGTGCTGAAATTCACATATAATTTGCAATTCTACCTTAGCTCTGAATTTTCAGTATCTTTCGCATGGTTTATATGCGAGAAGATATTGGATATTTCACTGCTGCGAAGAAGGTACTTCTATAAGCGCGCACAGATGCCTGGCATAATAGATAGGATTGTCAAGCCAATGTGAGCTGTAGGCATTACTAAGATGCGCACATCTCACCCTAAACGAAAGTTCGAGGTTCTCGCCTCCCCAAATGTCCATGCCTTCATCGTACTTTCCCAGCTCATTGAAGTAGTCCTTGTCGATTGAAAAAAGGCCTCCTGCCATGGTAGGTGTCCTGCATATTATAACAATAAGCAAATTAATGTCAGTCACGCAGAGAAAAAAGAGCTCTCCAAATTTCGGCAAATTATCCCACTTACACTGTAAGGTTCGTTGTCCAGAAATTGTAGAGTTGTTTTTGAAGAACATTAAAGTGGAAGGCTATTTATGAGTTTCGACCGCCTACCATTCTTTATATGAGCCAAAAGCACGAAACATGGGTGTCTGCATTTTCGGCACCATTGTAATGCGACCACTGCGGGCAAGATTAGAACCCATGACCTAACACTCAACAGAAGCACACCACAGCCATTTATAGAATATAGTGGGTCTTGATTATCCCGATTCGGAACCTATTTTTGTAATAATCAACCTCAGCCAATTTCCACTGCAGGACGAAAGTTTCTTCACACAATCTCCAATTTACACGAACCTGCGCGAGCTTATTAACTGCGTTGGAGTAACTTAGAATATATACTGTATAAACAAAACAAAAATGGATTGTATAAGCCAATTTTAACGGAAGTTATAGCATGTTAAACTTCCATGAGTGAAATCCCACATTGACAGAGACTTACTTGTGAAAGTTTACATACCATAACACTGTGTTTATAGTTTGTCCTTCTGTGCTATCGTTTTTTTGCACACAACTGTTAGGATACCAGAGCATCTGCTCTAATGTGTTTAAAACATCAATTCTTGTTTCCTATATTCCACTCTGCTGCGAATTATGTTGCACTGCTACATTGCCGAATTCACAAAGCATACTTTCAAGGCACTCAGCATTACATTCCAAGAAAGAAAATGAACGAATGTGTTGTTTTGTGTGAGTGTCAGTAATTTGTAACTAGTTGTAGCTAGAATGTTACTAGATATGTACTTCATTATTCTCCAGAAAGTTATGTTTCATTTTGACACAAGCAACAATGAAAGAAATACTTTCAATGTTGCTTCTGTAACGCGGCACGGCGAACAACCCACTGAGCATCAAAGTGCGTCCACCAAAGTGATCGGCCACAGTTGTATGCAGCACACTAAGGTTAAGAAGTACTGACTCTGCAGAAGATTCAGTTCGTTGAATGAGCAATGTTTCTTGCTTTCTTTTGTCTACGAGTTGACTCAAGTGACATAGAGAAGTTGCGTACAGAAACATACCCGTTGCCCCTGGAGGGCATATAATTCTCATTCCAGATTATTTTGACCTATTGAATAGCTCTGCAACTCTTATTAGTTAAAAAAAAATCCGGCTGCTAACAATACAGAAATTATTTGATGTCTTAAAAAGTATATACTGTCTAGCAAAAAAATATTTGCACATTTAAATTTGGCACAGAAAAACACACACACACTGAATGTTTCGTGAAATCTCAGTGAAAAACCAAAAACGTGTCTGCAAAACAGGGTCTCCCCTTAATTAATCGCTTTGTTGGCTGCTGATAAAGATCACTTTTCAGTCAGCATTACTGGGTCTTCTCTGTTGCAATAAAATCACATTGTGTGCAGCAACAGGTCCTGCTTTAGCTAATGCCTCAGAATGTGCAATAAGCTAGTTCTGCTTTTATAGAAGCAATAAATAAAGAAAAGGTTCGCATGTTGCATTAAGTGGTGTAAGGATGAATCACAGCGGAGATTGTGGTTTTCGAGGCAGTGCCAGCTTCTGCAGATTTTCACATACTCTTCAGGAAAGCGAGTAGGAATGTAGATCATGGCTCAGCTCTTCTCTAACATATGAATTGGTTATTGGTTATGTATCAATCAGTATGAGTTGGCCATCAATTTTGTATTATTGACAGGATGAGCTTAAGGACACTGGACTATGATCGTAGGCTTATCCGAGGGCTTAACAAGGCTTCATCTTGTATTAATCAATTATAGAGTGGTATTCATTGTTTACCATTGTATCAGTCATTTAATTGCAAACCAATCACTGCAATTATCACTACACCTTTTGTTTGAGCTGATGTTGCAACTAGAACAGTGACATACCTGATGGGCAGTGTGCGATCTCCGCCTCTTCGTTCAACCTCTCGCTGTGGCACACGGTACCAACGGAAATTGAGCTTCCAGTTAAAGCCACCCCAGGTCATGTCTGAAGCGGAGATGTACTCAAATGTTTCATCGCTGATCACGTCAATCACGGGGCACACGACTCGAGTCCTGTGAGAGAGAAGGTGAAAGGTTAAGATTAGTTTATGCTTGATACACTGACTGCGCCTTACTCATGCTGTTGGTCAAGATGCTACCATGCCAGATGCAAATGCAAATATAATCAGCACCAAATGCTGGTGGTTTTTGGTACAAGAGCAAGATATGAAACTCCTGAATTATTGCTAGATATTAACTGATTGCTTTACGGCATTTGAGAAATACTTCCATCCTCAAAGAAGATCATAAAAAAAGTGGATTTCATGTACTAAAACACCACGTAAACAATGTCACAAGAAAAACATGTACAGACATACAGATTTCTGTAAAGGCAGTAATAACAGTTTGTATCAGATGGCACACAAGTACATTGGCAATAAGTACATCAGATAATCAATTTATAATAAATATGATCAGAAAGTTTAATTAGAGTATATCACGGCACAATACTATTATTCTTGCAGTTTGAACTATCTGCATCAAATGAAACCTGAACAGTGGCAAGCCTTCATGATAGTGTAGTGCACACTGTCTACTTATCACCATGAACAGGCACCCATATATGTGCAGAGCTGCCGAACAGAATGCATGACGCCTGTCTACCGTGATAACTGATTTGACGTTGATAGTACATCTATTTATATAGCAAATAACTTTCACTGACAAAATACAAGACAGACGCTTCATTGCAGAAATGTGCTCCTTGACACACAGCAAATTTGTGACAAAACTCAGGCAAAATTTGATAATTCCACTTACTTCAAATAAATTATCCCTTGGCCGACCAATTGCATTTCTTTAGATTTGAACATAAAAAATAGTGAACAAACATTTCAGGTAATTCAATGCTTCAGATTTTTCAGGACAGATTGAAGAAACAATGTAGATGATTTTTGTAAAACAAATATTCAAATCATTATGACATGTGGTGATTAGGTACTGTGTGGTATTTTAAATAGAACAAAGAGATGTCGCAATTGAGACAGTCACTGCAAAAATATTGACAATGTATGTCTAACTTCCTATTGCCGAGTCTCACTTCCTATTGCTGAAAGACATGTGCGTGCGTACCGGTACATATGTAACACTCACTTAAGAGACCATACCTTACTAAACCTTGGAAAAACTCAATCTTTAAATAAGTGAAAGATGTTCTTAAAATGTTATAATGACACCAATTAAATTACTTGTCACATTGCCAGAGGGTGCAAACCTTCTTGATCCATAAATTTTTAATTCTCAAAATAGTACGAAGAGAATGCAGCATTTGTCAAGATTCTCACTATACAGTTCCATTTTTCTCACAGCCAATGATTTACAGTGCAATGATAGTGAACCCACAGCCATGCCAGTCAAGGAGTCCTGTCCAAAAAAGTAAACAGAAGTCTTGTGAAAGCCCTGCTTGTCTTTCACGTAGCTAGCTGCTACTTCACTTGTAGTTTGTGAAATGTGACACAGCAATCTTGGGCCACTGGCATTTCGTGTGCGTTGATGTATTGTTAATTAGTTTTAATTTATCAAAACCAACATCCTTGAGGGCTAATCCACAGAAAGCGATAGCAGTTTATGAGAAGTGAGCTTCACCACAATTCATGCATCTTACACAATGGCAAATTCCACATAAGATCGAACAAAGCATGGCTGATCGACCTTTTAAATTTCTTTCAAAATTTTATATATTGTTGCCTGATGAGGGAAAAGAAGGGGCCTACAATTGGTTTCGCTGTAAAAATTTTTTTTGAAGTGCAGTAAATCAATAATGATAGAGGCGGAGTGCCAAGCTTATCTGCTCTGCTGTTGTTTTGAATTTGGCAATGAATTAGACAAAATATATTATAGCTAGGTACTTCAAACTTATTTAGCTAACTATGTGCGTATTTCGGCTCACCGTCAGTGCAAGTATCTTTATAAAGAATCTCAAAATCGACAGAGAGAACGTTTTTTATCTACTTTGCAGGCCTTTATTTCAAAAAAGGCTTACGATAGAGCAGTGGAAATTTCGCACTACTTTCTCAGGATGCTTATTTATAAAACAGCCAAAGCTTATATTAATAACACTTTTAAATAAGAAGATACAATCCGGCTGACTTCAAGAAAGCAGCATGCAAAAAAAAACTTATGACAACGATTAAAAAAAATTTTTTTTTGAGAATTTTCACTCTTTGCCCATTTTCTCTTGCACATCAGCTTTTCCAATCATTAAAACATGTTGCATAATGTGGTTTCACTTGCAGTTACGTCAAATAATGCCCTTGCGCATGGACGGGCAATTGTAGATTGTACTTCCTGCCCGCTAAATGAAATGCAAGTGTATACTTCAATTTGTTAAAAGGCAAGCAACACTGAAATAGCTGTCGGCTGCAGTGAGGACTTTAATTTCGAATTATTCCGTCACGGGAGCGGCCATGAGTGCTGGATCAACGAGCAAGCGCACACAGTCTGGCGCAAGTAGTTTTTATGCGAGAGCTAATGAGAGTACCTGTGATAATTTGGCAAATTTTATCACCTGAGTATAAAAGATGTGTTCCAACGGCCACCAGATTATAAACAACAGACGTTCGTGCTTACAGCCTTCATGGCGCCAGCTGCATATTGCTTTATTCCCTCTCACGTGACATGTATTTCTTTGTGTTTATAGAGATAGAGGAAGTTTAATCTCTATACCTGCTACTTGAAATATGCGTGTGTAACTACACACGGGCACAAGAAGACAGGAACAAGCGCCTGCCTTTTTGTGTTCCTGTTACTATCAAGAATCCTCAACACACCCAATCGGCCATTCCGACAAGTTCCATACCTGTCCTCGGCAATGCGTGCCAGCAGTGGTTCCAGCCAATGCTGTGTGCACTCGCAGTGGGCGTCCAGAAAAGTGATGACTTGGCCTTTAACTGCTGCTGCTCCCAGGAGTCTGGCGCGTATAAGGCCTGAGCGCTTTCCCGTCCGCATGACCTAAACCACGAAAAACTTCGATATCAGTTTTTTGCGCGCTAGCTCAATACAACAGTTTTGCAATGTTTTTATTTTGCAGTATTGTCTTTAAATAGCATTTAAAAAAATTAAACAAAATAGACCGTTCCGGCCAATAGTCGCTGAGTGAATAAATAAACTTTATTATTATGAGATACAGCACATTTGTAGCCCGAGATAGACCACACAGGAAGACACCAGGAAACTGTCTCTCTGTAGCTGAATAGTACTTTTTTGGTAGTTGCTAGCGCTGCTCAGCCCAATACTTGCTTGAACTTATCTTTTTCTGCAGTGACCGTGACTTTGTACGAATAATGGAATTGCATCGTGAGACTGTGCACAGCTTGAAATTATTTACATGCACCGTTGAAAGATGTCGAAGTCGAAAAACAACAGTGGCAAGTGCCTGAAATTTGTAAACAGTAATCCTAGCAGCTCTCCTGAAATATTCTAAAACTATTTACACATTGAGGTAAAACTTGCCGAGTTTATCCATATTTTTGTGCAGATTTCAAATATGCAATTATTTTTGTGATATATGTGAATTTTTCAAAATGTCAATCATTTCATGTGCTTTTTGGGAAGCATCGTTTGCCTAAACTGAGAAAGTTTCATAGTAATTCAGTATGTCAGAATGATCTGGAATGAGTACAGTATGCAAGAAAACAAGAATGGATTTTCGAAACCTATTTAAACAAAATTTTAGATATGTTGAAGAATTGCAAATAAGTCTCTGCAAAACTGGAACTTCAGTCACAAATATTCAACATTCCAGAACTTTTGTTCAAATGAGCTTAGAACACCGATTCTTGTTTTCTTTCACTCCGCACTCATTCCAGGTTTCCGATGTGCTTGTTTACTTTGTAACTCTCTCAGTATAATGCACAGCATAACACCCGGAATTTAAAAACTACATTAACAGAAAATAAATTGCACATTTGAAATCAGGGCACAGACATACATAAACTCATCAAGTTTCATGGAAATCGATAAAAATTTTTTAAAAAGTTCTCGGGCACAGTGTCGCCCCTTCAACTTAACATAGTGAGGCATGCAAGTAAAGGGCTTCCGAATGTGGCAAATCTTTGGACAATGTAGAATGTTCTATTACAAGGACTGAACTGCATGTAACAATGGTGAACAAAGCATACAGTTCCACTGAACAAATTTAAGGGGTACGACCACAAAAGATTAGATGTTTTCTTGCATAAAATGACCGACCAGACCTTCAAAAGCCTGCTAAGAGCACTGGCAACTGCGAGCCTGCCCCAGAAAAATTGTAACTTGTTCTTTGAAAACTAGTTCCAGTTGCTACAGTACTTTGATGTCACTACATGATATATACTACTATTTGCTTGCAAATGATATAGTGACGTTTCTACAGCCACACCGCTTCATGGCTCTGTTGATGACGCACGACAACTGACCATGCCGGTGTATGAAGTTACCAGAGTTGACACTGTAGCATGATTTCACACTAGTGCCAATGTCGGTAAGCGTGCCATGCAAAAATTTACTTTAATGGCAAAATAAAATATCTTGGTGTTTTCTTAGCTTTACAATTGCCCAGACCTCTCTCTGTATACAGGATATTTGTACGGCAAAGTAAAATCGGCTTTGAAAATTTATGCCACTACCCCTCTAAGTTTTGTTTTGTAATTTTTTATATCATGATGGTTCATTTGCTTACAGTAACTCAGAAACCTGCACACAAAATTTAGATATTGTATTATGAAATGAGTTTGTTGTTTGGGTTAATATACATTGTTCAACATTTTTTGAAAATGAAGATGAAGAGATTTTTTTGACGTACCTTGACAGGCACTTCGAGCTTGACAACATAGTCTTCAAGCTTCTTTCCTAGATGTTCTGCAAAAGATGGTATAGTTATATTCAGTAACATTACCCACCCTTTTCAACTGGTCTGTGGCTAAGAGTACGTTTAAAACAGAGCAAAATCTACGAGCAAATAAAAGATTTTACAAGTAGCAACAATCGACAAAGTGATGCATTAGAAGAGACACGGCTCTACTAATGATCGTCCTAGTGTAGCACAAATACACAAATTTTAAGTCTCCACTTCTTTGTATATTTAGTATATGCATCTACAACAATAAACAAAACCCAAACTAGCCAACAGGGGGGGCCCTCTTCCAGAGTATTCCATTACTATTAATAGTTTCTTGCTAATATACAACTATCATCTGTTCTTAACATAACGAAAAACTTTCAACTACACTACAAACAATTTTCTTTCACTGTACACACCTTCCTTCATTGTACGCATCCCTTCACTGCCCAAATTACTTCAAATTTGATGAATAACAAACTAGAAGCTTTACCTTCAAGTTTTGCCTTCTTACATAATTAGACAACAATATTCTACTTATAGTGGGATACATCTTCAGAAGTCAGAAGAGGCCCTGCCCAGATGACTGAAGCGCAACAGCTGATCCCCTCTGCAAGTAACAGAACAGTTCCACACCGTGCACTCGACAATGTTATTTGAAAGCGGAGTCAGTGGCCGTCTGACTCACGACATCAGTCTCGAGTGCGCGTCCATTGGTGTAGACTTGTATGCGTCCACCTTCGAAGAGGGAAATGCCGCTGACTTCTAATGCTGTATCTGACTATAAAAATGCTTGTGCTTCAGCAGCGTGCAGCTCTAGATTCTGGCGTTGGTGGAGTTTAGCCTCTGCTCGGGCATCTCGTTTAGCAGCAGACCACAAACTTGTGTGAGTTATGTTGCTCATTGTGCACAGCTTATACTAACCCTTTAATGCCTGAATTATGAGACTGCCAAAAAAAAGAAACTTCGTTTTCCTTTTCCAGCTTGAAATAGCAACCTTTAAATGATTCCACAGTTAAATTATCTAAAATACACCTTTAATGCATACTCTTATGTATGTCATGAACTCTCCACATGCCACAGAAGCAATGACCTTGCAACGAAAAATGCACTTCAGAATTATGCAACATGTCATGTGCCACAAGTTGAGCACGTACAGAACAAATAAACAAAGTTATTAAGGTAGAACTTGCATAAGCCAGGCAAGAAAGAACGAAGAAACGAGGGATCTTGCACGTGCTTTGCACTCTCCACTATCAGCTACAATATAATTGGTTCTAGCTTAAAACACATTACATGAGATAGCGCTAGATTTCTCATGCTGAAAGCTACTCTCCCCCCCGAGTACTTGACAGCCGAAATTAAAGGCGGCACGCATTCTGTGGCTTGCTTGCTCGAAGCTTTTCAATATGTTGAGAGTTCGCGACACTAGGCAGTGAAGGGTTAGAGAATGCCTCGAGTAGCATGACAATTTTGTGTAGCCCACTTTACATGAACCAATGCAGATGTAGTGTAGCAGGACTACTTTGCTATCTAGAAGATTGCAGAAACGAGGCAGAAGTGACCAAGAAAGCAAGGATGCTGCCTGCTTCTGGCTCCCTTCCACTTACTTCTTTACTTAAAGAAATTCAGAGGGTATAATGCGCTTGTCTTTTTCCCTAACTTTTTTTCCTGCAAGCATGCAACATACACTTACCCCTTTCACTGGCATCATCCACAAGGATTATCTCTTCCAGCAGAGCCCGTGGTGACGTCCGTATGACACTGTGCACTGTTCGCAGCAGGGTGGACCAGGCTTCGTTGTGGAACACAATCACGACAGATGTTGTCGGAAGCTTTTCCGGGTAGACCTTATCTTTGCACCTGTGTCGGGCAGATAATTGGTGTTTTAAGCCCCAAAACCAGGATACGAGTATGAGGGAGAGCGTGGAGGACAGCTCCAGAAGAATTGACCATTTATTGCCCTTTACCATGCACCTAAATTCACGTACAGTGCCTCTAGCATTTAGCTTTCATCGAAATACGGCCACGCGAAGCTGATCACCACAGCTGACACTCTCACGACCTTATGAAGACACCAAAGATCAGTCTGATAGGGCACTCACACACTTTCCTATATTAACCCGAATATCACTGGTTGCTAGGATCCCTGAAGATACAGTAAAATGTCATTATTTGAACTCGGAGGTTTTGAATTCCCACTTAATTCAAAAGATTTCTACAGTCTCGTATTTTGCGGTGTAAGTTTAGAGGAAGCAGCGATCTGTATCAGCCAATTAATTCGCAAACTCTAAGTGCCATGTGCCGATTCAGGATACCGATACCACCATTAATCTGCAGAAATGACGATGCTTAGGAGCAACAAGACAATGAAATGTAGAGACACTAATGAGGGACAGGTGAAGCACCCTAGTCTCACTTATTCCACTGGTAAAAAAAAAAATCTATGGGTTGTGTGGTGGGCTAAAACATTCACCTCTGGAAAAGAAGATGCGCTTCACTGTAATACAGAGGTACATGCAAACAGCATGTTGCATGTTTCATTGCACGTTACATGCTGCAGGGAAGCATCTAGAGTCCTGTTTGCCAACACAGCACATCAGATAAACTTATACTGTAAACACTTTGCTTCCCATATTCTTGTACACTCATCATGAGTGCATCAACTCAAATTTGCCCCGCAATTATTTCACAAAAAAGAAAAATCGACAGAGAGTGACGAAGGGTATAAGTGAACAACAGTATGAACAGGAGTGAATAGCGTCTGACTTGTACAAACACTAAAGCCAATGACATAGACTTTGACTTGACGTACTTGATGGACCAATGTCAGCAACCGTCACCTTTGGAGAGTGGACACGGTACAGGTATTTGAGCAATTGCTTGGGTGAGATTGTGCTAGCATTTCACTTTACAAATATTCACTTGTGCTTTTAATGAAGGAAGGAAATTTTCTAGGGCTTGGTTTTTTGTTTCACACGACCTTCATGAAAACCAGCTGATAACAAAGTCAAGGGAGGTATAGAGATTATTATAAACTTTACCGTTTGACATGTATTGTCGTAATTGTGATGTAGATGTCAAGATAAAAAAGTAGACCAAAAGACAACTTGCCACAGTCAGGGATTGAAATTACGACCTTCGAGTCACACACTCTATGCTTTTACTAACAGAGCTGCCGCAGCGGTAGTCCCCTCGGCCACTTATTGGGTATTTATGCACATAAAACATTTCCATGTGTGTAAAAGTAATACAAAGTGCTAACGCTCTTATAATGCTTCAAGGATGCACTGTAGTCCCCATTTGTATGTATAAGTGGGACCACCAATTGAACCCTCTCTGCTTAGCGAAGTAGGAAGCAAGCCAAACATTCAAAAAGTAAGAAGTTCGTGTGACACCAATCTTGATAATTGGAAGTGGGTGTGACTATAGGTGTAAGAGCATACTGGTAAGTGCAAACAAAATTTTCTATCGAAGCATGATTTAGGTTGAAGAAGGAATGTGAGAGAGGCCCTTCGATAAGAGAGTGCACAGCTCACGAAAACACCTGATGTATGAGCTGTACTTTACTACGCAGTACGGTAAAAATGTACATGAAATACCTACTTCTCCAGTCTCACGTCGGGCAAAGACCGGTTGAGGGCAATGCGGTCACTCGCCAAGAGGTTGAACTGGTTTAGCTTGAACTTCTCTTTCTTGAGGGCCTCTTCCTCGGGGCCAATTTCAACACCACGGCCACGTTCCCCGGGCCAGTCAGATGGGTTCTCGCCAAGCTCTGTAGAATGTAAACAGGAGGACTTCATCAATACGTGCCCGAGTTTCCTGTATATGAGCCTCATAAAAAAGGACACCTTAATTTACCAACTTTCTCTGGGCATGTTCATACACACCTCACAACAATTTTTGAATGGCACAAGTAGAAAGAAAAGGGGAATTAGAATTCACGTGTTTTTAAGACTTCCGATACACTTGCATAATGCAAGGTTTGTATTATCATCTTCCGGAGAGAATAGAAAAACCTTTTCCCCACAAAATTGCATTACAATCATAAAATATAATCACCAATGGACGTTCAATTACGAACCAGTAGGGCCATGATATTGGTAGCACATTGATGCCAGCTATATGATTTACAATGCTTGTTAAACAAAGTTCTCCACCAACTTAATTTGACAAAACGACCGTCATAACGAAGCTTTTAGAAATACAAACATTAAAGGAGAAACATACTTTTCTGTAGTTCATGTTTTTCTGCACTGTTTCTTTCCCAGTGCAACTAACAAGCATACAATTAAAAATGACCTCGAGTATTTAGAAAGAAGACAACAGCAGTGGGTATACAAGCTGAAAAAAAAAAACTGAAACTTGGCTACATTGTCCCGAACTTAGAAAAACTTGATATAGTGTAACTTAGCAAAAATAAAACAAAACCTTAACAATATCGTCGAATAACAGATGATACAACTCCGCTGTGCCTATAGCTTGCAACAGCATCGCTATTCAAAGCTAGGTGCAACATTGTGTTTTTTTTTTAATTATAGGACACCGAACCCGAGCCTCTGCCACGTTCACAGCATTGCACGCGCGCGACCTCGCACCAGAAAAGTATGCGAGCAAATAAAAAATAGCGAGATCTGCGTAAGAGCACTTCTCATCTGGTAAGCAGCTCGGGAACTTATTGGCAGCCGAGAAGCACTTAGCGCTATTATTGCTTGCCGCACTTTGCTGGTGCGCGCCGCCGACGTCTACGCTTCAAACGCACGTTAATTCTCAAGTTATTGGCATGGCCATCTCGGAAGCTTACGTATTACATAAGCGTGCTTACAAGGGGAAGTTTCCAGGCAGACCACAAGACCTCTTGTGCACCATGAGCGGTGCATAATATATGGTTTATATATATGCGCCACACTGCTCATCTGGAAGCTTGACGTCACGCGCAATAGGCACGACGGACGAGGAGAGACAACTTACCCCGTTTATGGCTTGCCTAGCATACATTCATACTACTCGGGCAGCCGTGCGTAACACACTACGAAGAATGCATTGTCGGGGTGTGAAGGGTGTTAGCACTAAGCCAGGGCTTTGAAGGAGGCTTGAAGTATCAAACCACCATGAATGTTTTCAGCCATAGCCTCATAGAGGAGGCTATGTTTCAGCTTATGCATATGTATTCTACACACGCACTACAAAGAATTTCTGACTACCCTGCAGACAAACAGTAAACGTCAAGTTAATTTTATGCACGGGCGACTCCTATCTTCTTTCTCAACAAACACCTTTTAGTGATAGTTAGCTAAATGTATACACCTTTTCACAGGAAGGGGGGAAAAAAACACCACCATGATGGGCTGTGCGCGGGAGTACAAAGGCTAAGGGCGCAGCGTTGTCAGTGCATTTTCGAGGGGACGCGCCAATTTGCACAGCCCAAGGAGGGCTATGGCGGCGCCCAGGGAGGCGTTTATAAAAAGGTGAATAGCCTCATTCTTGATCGTCTCAGGTTGCTTTTAACATTACGCGCGCATTTTCCCTTTAGGTCATCATGGCCACCACACTGGTGTAGTTCTAGGGGCTTTAGTGTAGCTAGCATTATGAACCCTGCTAGCATGCCGAAGCAACGTAATTAAGAGACATGACAGGACGACAGGCGCTGACAAATACGAACAACACGCATGCAACGTTAAACTATGCCTCTTTTCGAGCGCTATGAAGAACACAATCGTCCTGGCTACGGAACTCACCGACGGGCATCCAGCTGCGAAACTCGCCTCGTGGCGATTGCAGCGACCTGCTGGCGGACGGCAGCCGCTCGACCGCCGAGCTGGACTTGGCCAGGCAGCCGGAGCCTATGCACTCGGTGTAGTACATGAGCAACAGGGCTGCCACGCAGAACCACACCAGCGACGTCACCAGCACAACCTTGCACGTGTGCAGCCGAAGGAAGCGCACCCGGAGCATGGTGTCTCGTTCTTTGACGCACGCACTAAAGATATGGCACGGCCAGCGCGCGAAACACACACACGCGATGTATACGCGCACAGAGTTCCACTCCCGGCACGGCCAATGTAACGGGACCCTACCGACGTGCTCGGGACGATCCACAAGAGGAACGAAACCGACACGACGTCGAAGCCGCACAGCCGAGTGAAGGCGCCCGGATTATTGTCGCAGTGGCTCGTGAACGGGTTGTCGCGTCCTCTTCTTGGTTTTTCCCGTTTTCGAGCTTGAGGAGGAACGTCCTAAGGAGCATCTTCGTGTAACTTGTGTAGTGACGACGGCGTCGCCGGTCCATTGCACCTTCTGACGAGCAGCATTTTTTAGCGCCGATCAGCGACGAGCCTTAGTCGATAGAAGGACGTCGAAATCCACAAGAAAAAAAAACAAGAACAAAAATAACAAGGTGAACAATTAAATTAACAAAAACTCAAACACAACCTTCTTCTTCGGCTTGTTTTTCGTGGTCCTCGTTACGAATAGGGATGGGTAAAGGAAAGGAAAGAAAAAAAAAACAACTAAGGTAACCGAGGCAAAGGAAGACTACGTAGGTTGGTCATAACGCGAGCCTGGCCATGGCCCTGCGAGTTGCGGCTTCGCGGTGGCGACAGCAGGATCGACGCAACGTCAACTTGATGCAGGCGGCGCAGGAAGGAGGCCCGTGTTTCAACATTGGCGTCGAACTGTGAGCCGAGCCAGCTTGCCAGAAGCTCTCAGCACGGCGGCTTGCTCGGGTTCATCCTGGGAGGAAGAAAAGAACAAGAGAGGGGTTGTTGAATGGCGTGCCGACTCGAATCACGTTTGCGTACACATGTATAAATGAAAGTCAACCCACGTGCAGTGACACATTAGGGAGGGGGGCGCTGCGGCAAACCTTCGCCCCACTCCTCCCGAGGTTAACCCCGTGCACGCCTGCCGTTGCGATCGGGACAGCATTCCCACAGAAGAAAGGAACAAGTGCCATCCGCCACGGCAGCGTGAATCACGTGGAATGTCCTTCGACGCTGTGGCCAAAAATATGTGGCCGTTGTCTTGGTCGTTCCTCGCTCTGTGGGAAGCA
Source organism: Rhipicephalus microplus (assembly GCF_043290135.1). Taxonomy (NCBI): domain Eukaryota; kingdom Metazoa; phylum Arthropoda; class Arachnida; order Ixodida; family Ixodidae; genus Rhipicephalus; species Rhipicephalus microplus. The sequence continues at coordinate 171,841,880 of NC_134700.1, read as the reverse complement.
GCGCACCCCGAAAAAAAAAAAAAGAGGAGGCGACGGCGCATGACCAGCGAAGTGTACCACGTGGTGCTGCGACACCGATCATACGTTTCTCCTTTTATCCCATAGGAGTCGGCCACCGCCAACAAAGGAGGAGGCTCCAACGGGACAGAAGGCCGGGAATAGTCAGTCGACATTTCAAGGTATGTCTGTACAATCATCTTACTAACTGTACGTATTTGAAAACACAGTTGTTGCTTTTGAAAGAAAAGCGGTACGGCACGTCGGGCCTCGCGCTCTAAGGTCTCCAAACCCTTCGTGGTGGCTTTCGCACCCGCCCAGTCCTCCAGCCGCCACAACTCACAAGGTTTCTGTTTCGTTTATTCCTTGGAAAACCCGTCCTTGTCATCGCAGGAGCATTAACGGTTGGCCTGGTCCGAGCGTTTTACGAAATGTGCTCGCGTGCACGACCGATTTTCTTTTCCTAAGTCAGGGAACGTGAACTAGGTCAATGTATGCGTGCATAAAGAGTCGTACCACTGGAAGGACGTACACTGACGATCATATATCCCTTCCAATCCACCATTCCTTTTTTCTCTCTTACGGAGGGGGAAGAGAAGGAGAAGGGACGAAAGCGAGCAACTCATGACACAACTGAATGACCTGTAACCTCAGAGTAATTAGAAATCGCGGTGCACGGCATAGGCATGCACACACGTAAGGTATATGCGTGGTAGCATACACAGGGACACACGGGTCTTATCACTGTGTTCTAGTGCAAAGTAAGGTCCCTAAATGTGATTTCGGCAAAAGGCGGGTCGGGAAGAGCGGGAGGGGGGAGTGCCCCGCCCTCCCCCGGCGTAGAACTCTGCGCACGCCTGTGCTAACGGCTACAGCGGCCGTTGCGCGAGACACATACGAATGCACGAGCGAGAGCTCCGGTTACCGCGGGGATGCAACGCAAATCGTCACAGGTGATTAACGATCGGCTCGCGCACCGCGGCTTAGCGGCGCAAAACGAACGCGACGCGGAGCGCCACTTAATCACAGTTGCGCGCCGCGGTTGGTTAACCTTGCACGAAAACGAACCAAATGAGCCGAAAACAGCGCAAATTGTGGAGAGAGCAGCGCCAACGCCACCTAGCCGCACGCACAATGTCTCCCCTTTTTCATCCATCCCTCTTCTATTTTACGTTTCAGCAGCATTCGTAGGCGTTTAAACGGAGAACGCGAGAAATTCTGAACTGCGTAGCATTTACCACACGTAAAGCTTACAGGGAACATTCCACGCGGCGTGCGCTCCCGCCGTTTAATATTCATAGCGAACAGCTCGCGCGAGACAGCTAGGCGAAATATGTGGCCTCCGCTAACTTCACTAGCCCACGTCTCTACAAGATTAAAGAAAGGCACAAATCCGGTGTAAACTTCGTCCACACTGTCGCAAGCGTAGACAAAAGGGTTGAAGTCTGAAGCGAGACTATATTCCGATACGAGAAAACAGGTGTTTCGTAGCGCTTCCATATATGAATTCCACACTACTGAAACTGAGAAAAAGTGTTAGAAAGAAGCAAACAAAATTAACAACCACAGGGACGTGAAGTTGTAAACGTACGTGTAAAGACCACGCTGCATGAAATGCGCCTCCAACTCATCATCATTCTTGGGAAGAAAAAGAATGGCGTTGAGTGACGCAGTAACTGTCTTTCGGGCGAGGACACCACGACACTTAGGGGGGATGGGGAAAAAAGGTAGGGGAGGAATCACAGTGGAGTAGCTGGCTCGGGGGACATACGCATAGCACTGGCAACCATAAACTCGGCACCATAGGCGGACGCACTTGTGGAAAGGGGGGGGGGGCAAAAGGGCAGTCGTCCCTCCTTAGTAAGCTGAGAGGGGAGGGGGCACATAGTCTGCATCATGCAATGACATAATATGGAAGGAGGGGGGTGCGCTGCGACAAATTTTACCCCTCCCCCCCCGCCCCCCGAAGAAGAACGCTGCGCACACCTATGCTCGGCACAGCGACTTTGCTTCTACTTAAAAAGGTGCATTACCATGCATTTGTTTTCTCTCTCTCTCTCTCTCACACACACACACACACGCGTAATGAATCTGGCATCACGGGACAGACGAAAGTATACACAAGACAATCGCTGTATTCGATGACAGCCGCAACGCGTCATTGTAGAGCCATGCATAAGTGTCGTGAAAATGAATCAAGCCAGGCGGGTCGAACAAAAAAAAAATATAGAAAGCAACCAGAAAGCGAACGCCTCAAAGCACGTGCCTCGTAGAAAGCGAGGGCGATCTTACACGGCGAAAATAAAACGCGACGCAAAGAGCGAGAAGGCGACATCTCCTACACCATAATACAAATAACGCTAACAAAGGAAATCATACTAATAATGCAGAAGAGAGAAAACGAAACAACGTCAAGGGCTGGAGAAAGTCACACGCCACACCTCTCAGACCCGACCTTCTCTCCCCTCCTCTCTTTTTATCTCAAGGAAGCGAGCAGAGGCGTACAAACAATAAAGTGGTGAGAGCCTTACTTTTCAAGATGGCCGACAGGATAAAAGAACCCTCGATCCCAGCCCGGTACGGATCGCCCACCAAGGGCACACCAACAGTGGCGGCCACGACGCAAAGAAAAAAAGCGGCCCGGCCCTTGCGGCACTTACCATGGCCTCGCAAGAAATTTACGGCGAGGATAGACGTCGAATAACGAGTACGACGAGCGAGAGAGGGGGAGAGAGCTGTAGCGTGGGCGAAACCACGAAGAACCGCAGGCAAAACGGTAGCCGTTGCCTCTGGCTGCAGCAGAACAACAGCTGCTTCGTCGATAAGTGCTTATCTGAAGATCCGCCGCCGAAGAAGAATACCCCGATGCGTTAGGCGCTTCTGCCGTTGAAAAAAAGAGAAACACGAGAGGATTGGGGAGAACATCTCTCTCTTTCTCTCTCTCTCTCTCTCTCTCTCTCACACACACACACACACACACACACACACACACACACACACACACACACACACACACACACACACACACACACACACACACACACACACACACACACACACGTCAAGCGAAAGGGAGCACACGCATCCCCAAGACGCTCTCACATCCCTCAAACGCTCTCCTTCGGATTCTCTCGATCCATTGACGCTCGAGCTAGCATGCCTCCTCAATCGTCCTCCGTTAGCCGCGTACGTTACCTAGAGCGCCAGAATCTAACGAAGTACTCTCGTATAACCACCGTTCATTCTTTGTTCAGTTTTGTTTTCTTTAAACTTTCACGTCGCTTTTTTTTTGGCGTCCCGTCGTCGGAGCGACTCCCCCATGCATCTTCCTCCTCCTGCTCCCCTCCTTGCATCGTTTTACGATCGGGAAAGCTCGGTAAAGGAACGATCGCTGTCGCGAGAGGAAACGATTCAATTTCGCGGCGAGGCGAGAAAACGTCAGAGAGAGAGAGAGAGAGCGAAATACGAAAGACGGGGAGAGAGAGGAATAGATACTACTACGCATACAAACTGCCTCTGACTTATAGGGCATAAATGGTCAAATTGTTTTACGGGAGCTATAGGCTGTAAATAAAAGAGAGTCAGATGTTTGAAACTTTGCATAAATGCTGTATAGCGCATGCGGACGATGCGCGAGGCTTGCCTCTGTGAACTTTTTTAAGAGTTCACATGGCGGTGACATCGCGGAAATATATTGTCACGTGCGTCCCGCGAAAAAGACGAAGGCGACAGCGCATACGCGCATCTGCACGCTTTTATGCAGAACGCAACAACGAGAAAGACGAGGAACTCTCTGGCGCGCGCGGTTAGTAAAAAGACAGACCCGCTGCTGTTTTCTCAGCGTCTTTAAATACGACCTCTGTCTTCACGTCGCGACAATATGCAATGACATTTATATCATTATCACTCGATAAACATTTCTCATTGCCCCGCCGCGGTGGTCTAGTGGTTAAGGTACTCGGCTGCTGACCCGCAGGTCGCGGGATCGAATCCCGGTTGTGGCGGCTGCGTTTTCGATGGAGGTGGAAATGTTGTAGGCCCGTGTGTTCAGATTTGGGTGCACGTAAAAGAACCCCAGGTGGTCGAAATTTCCGGAGCCCTCCACTACAGAGTCTCTCATAATGATATGGTGGTTTTGGGACGTTAAACCCCACATATCAATCAAACATTTCTCATTCACGGCTATTAATTTCATTACATTTATTTATTTAATCTATCAGCCGTTATGGGTTATTACAGGAGAGCACAGTGCATACATGAAACAAGCAGAATTGCATTTATAGGGGACAATCAACACTGCGGATGTATCTATCGCATAAAAAATGTAGTATGAAGAAAAAAAAACCTTTTAAAAGATGAATTAGAACACGAGGAAGCTATGCTCCACGTAGTAACAATAACCTGATAATAAAAATAAGGGTAATGATGGCGAAGTAGACAATACATGGAAGGTAACGCGGTCAATACTCGCAAAAACGTAGCCCCAACTACAGCTTGATATCTGTCAAATCCTGCCATCTGATTGAGGGAGGTAGTGTGATACCGATGTGTTTACACTAAATACGAGATCATTTTTCTTCTCAGAAATATAGTACGCAGTTTTATAGGACCGAACAAAAGCCCGATGGTCAGTGTTCTCGGGGGCGAGCTAAAACACAGCAAGCCGAGTCCCAGTGCACACGAGTGCTTTGTTTCTTGTTTTTCCTTTCAAAGTAGATTATCAGTTCACACCCGCAATTGTCACTCATGCGCAGAATGATTGACAATCATACCACTACAGAAGCGATATAGGCGCCGTGTAAAACACGCACCATCTACACCACGTGTTTCTATAGTGCATCACTTCCGGAGCGCCAAAACGGCAAGAGTACACAGCCAATCTTCCATGATCTCTTTCTGGTAGCCATAGAAACCACGGGACTGTGCGCACTCTCGGCTCTGCTCTTTTGCGCGAAGCCATACACCGTGAATATCGACAGACAAAGACACACACCTTTAAAAGGGAAGCCCAAACAAAAGAACTAACGCGGGTAACAGGGAAGGCACAAAGTTCGCGGGTATACGCATATAGGCTCACCCGACAAAAAAGCGCGAACCACACGAGCGGAAGTGAAACAAAGGCGACAAATGGGAGAGCGCGAAAGAGCGCAATATAATCGCAGAAAGTGGCCAGCGCGCGAAGAAAGAAAGAAGGAAAGAAAGAAAGAAAGAAGAAAAAGAAAGAATGATAGAAAGAAAGAAAGGAAGAAAGAGAAATTCCAAAGAAGCGTCCGAGCCCATCGCACGATGCCAGAGCAGCTGGCTACAAATAGCGCTCGTCATTTGCATAATTCGCCGGCGTTGCCGCGCTCTCAAGTTTCGCCGATTCGGCCCTCTCACGCGAGGCCTTGCCTCTTCCTTCCACCGAGTCCGGGAGGGCCTTTCTCGGTTCTGGGCCATGGACCAACGCGAGAGCCCCGCCATATATATGCATACACTGGCTGCGTACCTCGATGAACCTACCTATATATACGGCGGACAGAGAGTGATCAAAGAGCTGTGGATACGCGCTGCGGCTGTCACTATATATATACGCAATGGCCAATTAAGGTATATAGTTGATTAACATATAATTGCGAATGGCTACAGAAACTTAAACAGTCACAAATAAATTCTGCGCACTGGTCACGCTTCAACTTACCAGCAGTGACAGACGACAGCGGTGACGTTGTAGATCGACTGATTAATATTTAGGGTTTAACGTCTTAAAACAACCATACGATTATGAGAGACGCCGTAGTGGAGGGCTCCGGAAATTTCGACCACCTGGAGTTCTTTAACGTGCGCCCAAATCTGAGCACACGGGCCTACAACATTTCCGCCTCCATCGGAAATGCAGCCGCCGCAGCCGGGATTCGATCCCGCGACCTTTGGGTCAACAGCCGAGTGAGTACCTTATAGCCACTAGACCACCACGGCGGGGCGGTGACGTTGTAGCATCAGAAAGTATAATCACAGGAACTGTACATCTGTAGACATGTAGCGATCACAGATAAAAACAAACGAAAAATCAGTCAGGAGTTGCAGTCCAAGGGCGCCCACTGTTTTTGTGCCGCATCACGCAGTCGTCTTCTTTGAGACGCAAAGTGCACTCACAAATTGAAACAGGGAGACAGTTCGGGGCTCACTAACGCCCACAATTTCGTTTTAATCGTCCACAGTTCGGGTCATGCAGTACCGGCATGATTTCGACTTGAACACTCAGATCAGTGCCAGCGCCATCTATATATAGAGATCAGATTCGTACTGACATGGTGTGGTTATCTCGAGCATTCGCACATACTGCGAGAGTTATACATAAAAAAAAATTGATGTCGCGTTTGAATCTGAGTACTCTACACGTGCGCGTGTGTATACCATGCGTGTAGTTTACCACACTTGAGTACCCACACATGAGTATCGAGCGAACGGACTACACATGCGTAAGGGGGGCGTGAAGCTACGTGTATGCGTGCATTGATTGACTGACTGATTGATTGATTGATATGTGGGGTTTAACGTCCCAAAACCACCATTTGATTACGAGAGACACCGTAGTGGAGGGCTCCGGAAATTTCGACCACCTGGAGTTCTTTAACGTGCACCCAAATCTGAGCACACGGGCCTACAACATTTCCGCCTCCATCGGAAATGCAGCCGCCACAGCCGGGATTCGATCCCGCGACCTGCGGGTCAGCAGCCGAGTACCTTAGCCACTAGACCACCGCGGTGGGGCGTGTATGGGTGCAGGCAGGCGAATTGCAAACATATATCCATGATGAGCACTGCCTCTTTCCTTAAAACAAGGTCGCAAGTTGTTCTTAAGAGTTTCCTTGAAACAACGTCGCAAGCGCAGAAAAAACGCTGCGCCCAGCATTCTCCTCGCTTTACGCGCACACGACAAGAATAATGTTTGTCGAAGCAAGGGCAGCCTATATTGTACATACGTCATCCCGAAAACATATAGAACCACGGTGTGACAAACGACAATAAAAGGTATAGGATAAGCAAGAACTTTCAACTATAATTCATGCGAGGAAAGATAGAGATGAAGTGTGTGAAAAACGTGATCATTGAGTCATGCAAGCAACTACAGCAGTCTCCTTCTAACCAATTTCATCCTGCAAGAAGGCTTTTATGTTTTTAGTTCATTCTTTCAATATCGATGCTGTTTAGGAAATAGTTAATTGCGAGTCGATCGCAAAAAAAAACTATCATAATAAACGGGTACTCACCACTCAATACTCACCACTGGCCCACTAAAAATGATAGACAATTAACAGTTAGCCCCCCCCCCCCAAAAAAAAACAAAAAAACAAACGAATACGACGCGTCGGTCGCGGCAAGCCAAAGACCCCGAGTTCCCGAGACAATACAATTAGGGTACGCGAAATGCAACGACGGTTGCGAAAACACCCCGAAGCGATGGAAGGCCTATATATTCCAGCGACGGCTTGCCCGCATAGATCTATACGAGAGGTACGAACGCTTGCTTTCCGTGCGACATCCTTTGTTCGGAGTTTGGACATCCGTGTCGAGTCTGTGGCTGTCGGCGGTTTCACTCGAGCCTCTCAGCGCTGAGAATAAGCGTGGAAGCTACACCGAACATTACCTAGCTAAAGCAAGGCCACAAACTGTAGAAGAAACCTAGAAACAACCTGCCCCTTCTATAGCTAACGCCTAGAAAAAAAAAAAACATAGAAGCAAGAAAATGAAGTCTTCAGAATCGACCAGTTTTGCTGTTTTAAGACTTGCGCGGTTCATGCAAGCTTCGTCATTAAAAGAAAAAAAAAAGAGTGGTATAAGTTTGAAAAATTGGCAGATTACACGTACAGTGGGAATCAATAATATGCGAAGCACGAATGAGTCAGGTTGATATGTCATTTTAAAACCAGCACAACGTTACAATGTGGAGGTAAATCATGCTGCACATGACATCCATATCATGATTATCATGTTTGGATGTGCCATTTACCTTGGTCATCTATTTACGTCACGTGATACCAAATTTAGTATATGTGGAGCTAGCCAAACGACCGCGAGCACGCTATGAGAGTGGTATGTTATGATGTTCTTACATGACACGCCTGCCAGGATTATCATGTTTCCACCAGTCATATACTTTCGTCATCCCTTGACGTCACTTAACACCAAATTTGGTATATGTGGAGCTAGCAAAACGGCCGCGAGCGCATCATGAAGGGCCCAATATACTCCGATGTAGCGTTGACGCGCGCGCACGCTGGGCCAGCGACGCTACGATAGCAAAACGCGAGCACTCTATAGTTTGACACCAGGCGCGACCGCCACGACCAGCGTCCGTCGGCGCGGCCCGACGGCAACCGGTGCGAAATGCGACACGCTGCATTTCGCTCCGATGCGTTACCAAGACAACACTGCGTCTCCCTCTTTTCGTGACGGAGGGACGCCGGACGTGCTGAAATGCGCATGCGTCATAGCAATGCAGCACGGCGCGCGCCTGCTAGTATATGGCAGGACCGGCGCCTGGCGTCGCTAAGTCGGCGTGACGCGTCGAAATGAACGCTGGCGAGCACGCGCACCGCGTCACGTCGAAATGTATTGGCGCCTTGACTGTGGCATGTAGTCATGCTCTCATGTGACACACATCTCATGATTATCATGTTTACATCAGTCACATACCTTCGTCATCCATTCATGTCCCATTATACCAAGTTTGGTATATGTGAAGCTAGCGAAACGACCACGAGCGCATCATGAGCGTGGCATGTAGTCATGTTCTAACATTACACGCATGTCATGGTCATCATGCTTGGACGTGTCATTTACTTATGTCGTCCGTTCACGTCGCGCAATGCCGAGTTTGGCACATGTGAAGCTAGCGAAACGGCCGCGAGCGCATCATGAGTCAAGCATTTAGTCATGTTGTTACGTGACACGCATCCAATGTTTATCATGTTTGCACCGGTATCGTACCTTCATCCTCCATTCACGTCCCGTAATACCAAATTTGATATTTGTGACGGTAGCGAAACAGCCGCGAGCGCATCATGAGCATGGCATGTAGTCATGCCGTTACATGACACGCATGTCATGATTTTCATGTTAGGGTCTGTCGCCTCTGTTCGCCATGCAATCGTGTCATACCATACTAGTTGTGCAACATGGCATGTGAACGAAACCACCACAGGAGCTGCAGAATCATGAAATATAAATCATTACATTCATGACATCCATGTCATGATTTTCATGTTATGACTAGTCAAATATGTTCTTCATAGTCATGTTATGCCATATCAAGTTTGGTATCGATATCATTATCGAAACAGCCAGGAGAGCTAAAAGTCGTAGGCGGATAGATAGATAGATAGATAGATAGATAGATAGATAGATAGATAGATAGATAGATAGATAGACAGACAGACAGACAGACAGACAGACAGATAGATACATAGATACATAGATAGATAGATAGATAGATAGATAGATAGATGGATAGATAGATGCGCTCAAAGTCGCCGAAGTTCGCTAAGAAACGCTTCGCATTAAAAAAAAAGCTCTTCAACTGACGCTCAACACACGCCAACTATCAATTCGCCATCTGGTTTCGTTTATGCAGAGCCCAGAGTTCACACAGAAGCCGCATTTTTGAGACAATACGCGCGCATACACCGAGGAAACATACAAAAGAGTACCGCGGGCACATGTGATAATAAGCGAAGTTTGTACTCTCCGACCACCCAACCGTTCTTGAAATTTACAGACTATACAGCCGCCGTCGGAGCTTTTTTCAGATTATAAAAAATCTTGGCCGCTTTCCCGATTGCGCGGGCTTGAGATGCAGTAGGGAGGTGGAAGGCGCTGAGTGTTGAGGGATCACGGCGGGGTTACAAAAGGTGGGCAGAAAATGCTGCAGCGGAAACACCGTGTACGCAGCACAAGGTCAGGAGTTTCCAGGTGGCCCAACCTGCCGACGACCCACACAGCTAGTCTGCATGCTGCATATAGGTTGAATCAGAACCAGCGTATTCGCCATGACACGACCGATGGCCTGATTGCCCGCGAGCCGCGAGGCTTATTGCCTCACAAGGTGCGGGAAAGGATAGACTGGGAGAAAGAGAGAGAACGAGAGCAGCGCATGCCCTAGCAAGGGCGTCCTTCTCTGGCGGCAAGCCGTTCATCCATCATCGCACGGACGAGATGTTTTCGACAGTTTCTGCCTAACCCTGTAATCGCACCGATTATAGTGAACGAAGAAAGTTGCGCAACTGCCTGCTAGCTGCCGCAGTGGGTGTCCCTCTATGCGAAGACAGAGCAGTATTTCAAAACAATAAGGGTTCTTTAAAAGAGTGCACATTCGGGTGCGGCGGGCGTCGACGAAAAACAAAAGTTTGAGTCTGGGGTCTGACGAAGTCTCGTCGGGACGAAACATTGGCGAGAAACTTTGAGAGACGCCAGATGGTCCGGTACAGCGCGTGCGCGCTTTAATTTAAGGTAAACGATGTCGAGTTGAGCCAGCAGCTTCATCTTGAGTGGCTTCATATCCACACACTGGCACGCACTTGCAACCGCAAAGGCGGAGGTCTCGATCTGATGTGCGCCCGCGCTTCACGTCACGTTCTAATTAACCACACTACCCTTCATTAAGAACAAGGCTCCCGTGTGCGGGAGTCGAAACGTCAAAGTGAATACATGTATATCTTCCTCTCGACCGGCGTCTCTTGAAGATTTCACCAAAAAAAATATAAAACAAAACGTTGGTTACTACTTGATAAACTAAAATATTCAGCCCTTCTTTCGAATTAACGTAACCGGTTACTTTACTAGGCCACCTGCTGAAATTCTATTGGCATCGCACGAAGATAATATAAGAGCATGTTTGATGCCCGGCTGGCGTATACGGTATATAGCCTTTAAGAAAGCTGCCGCCGGCGAACTGTGAAAATAAGCTGACTCTGCTATGCGGAAAATCGGAGCCCTAATCCTGGGAAGTCCTTGAATGTAAGTGTTTCACGTCACTGGAGCCAGCGATTCGAATAATAATAATAATAATAATAATAATAATAATAATAATAATAATAATAATAATAATAATAATAATAATAATAATAATAATAATAATAATAATAATAATAATAATAATAATAATAATAATAATAATGTTGGGGTCTCGCATCCCAAGACCAAGATATGATTAGTACAATGGAGACCGTATCGCAGGGCTGCGGAAACTTCGACCATCCGGTGTTCCCTAACGCGCACTGACAATGCACATTATACACGAGCCCCCAGCAATGAGCCCGCATAAAAATGCGACCGCCACGACCGGAATCGAACCCGCGACCTCAGGGTCAGCACTCTAGCCCCGTAGCCACTGCTCCACCGCGGCGGACTGTTCCTCTGTAGTGCAGCAACTCGGGGAACACTGGACAATTCGCTGAAACGTCAGCTCAGGCGACAGCGCTTGTGCAAGTATTGTTCAGCTCTTCAAACCTCCATGTGTTGCTGAATTTCAGCGCTAATCATGTGTTTGTTTCTGTGTTCTTTATGCATGGTCCGAATGATGCATGAGCTTCTTTTTTTCTACTTCTCTGGAAGCTCTGGTGTTCCTTTGTTTCAGTTGACGCGAATTATCAATCAATCAATCAATAAGTTTTTTGCGTATTACACATGTAATGACTGGTTATTTTTCACAGGTAAGACACCAGAGCCCATTCAAGGGCAGTTTCACGGGTCCGTGTTTTTCACAGGTGTAGTTAACTACTGAGCAACAGAGCAAATAGGCACATATAGGTGCAAAAAATGCAGTAAATTTATATAACATATGCATAATAACACAGTAAAGACACATAAACGCAAATAAATCGAAATAATATAATGAGGCACGACCATTCGCGTACTATAGGCCCGAAACATCCACAACTGCCCCGCTCTGAACACGAACGTATCCAAAGCGTGCATAGATCGAGGCAATGGCGAAACCGTCATACCGTGTACATAGATATTCGACGAGAAAGTTTCCCGGTATAAAGCAAAAGCAAGCGCCTATAAGAATGAAATAGGTTTGGTTGCAACATATAACACTAAAGTCGTAAAGATGCATGACGGGCTTAAGTCGGTTCTGAAATAGAGAGAACAACTTGGTTCTTGAATTAAAAAAAATAAGAAATAAGCGCCCTTCTTCACGAAGTAATCACAAAAATGCTGATTAAAAAAAGAACGGCTGACCGGGCTACATCGTAAGAAGTGGTGTGGAGACGCGATTGCGTCAATTTTTCATTAAACTCTCTTTTTATGAAGGTTCCCGTCGAGGTGTATTTTATTTATTAAGTCTTCTATACTAAACCTGACAAGATTTCGTCAGACATGCCCCATTTTACCTCATTTCATACAACCAAACTTTATAAAGCTCCTGACAATTTTTTTTTGCATTTTTAGACGCACAAGGTACGTGCCACGTTGCTTAGACAGCTGCCTCACAAGAACTTCCAAAAAATGAGCGCGAAAGGAAAGTTCGATCAATAAGCGAACTGCGCAAGACATCTTTTGTAAGAAGCCAAGCGAAGACAAATCGATCCAGCTACATGTCCATTTCTAAATAGGAATGCGCTTTCGCAAGATGCCCGTAGCGTGCTTCGTGTCACACATTAGTTCCCCATGAATTAGAATTTTTCTCTTTTTTTCTTCAATCATGCACGTGACCACATTTGGTAAAACCACATGAATCTAAACCTGATAAATGCATACCTTTTTTTGCAAAACAAACGCAGAAGAACAACACTTTCTAGCCAGACTTTATAGATTTTTGCGGTAGTACATCAAACGTCCTCAGCGGGACACGATGTAGAGCCAATATAGAGAATTGTGCAAATCAATTAATTTCTTTCTTTGACAAAAAAGTTGATACCAAACTTGAGTCTTCATGGTCCCCCTGAGGCGGCTATTACATGTGGTGACTAACGAGCAAAGGTGAGCACGGGTACGCTATCTAGTGGTTGGTCAAACCCTTCCTTGCTCTGCCGTCAAAACGCTCCAGTGGCCACTCTTTATACATCATATTTCTCTAAGATTATACAGCTTTGCGGCGTCGGTGGCGATATGCAGGAGCTAGATTGTACTCTGCCAGCCAGGACGGAGTGCCAGACTCCGTTCACGCCTCATCGGCACGAGAGTTGCCAAGATTGGGAACTCCACCCGAGAAGCAGAGCGTTCGCAGTCTCTTTACTCTGCGTTAAAGAAAAGCGTAAGTTCCGCGGCTGACTCTATCCTACTTCCGCATGGACTTAAAAAAAAAAAAAAAAACCCTGGGGAGTTCCTCTGCTCTTGCAGTACTTCTATTCGGTGAGTGCTGATTTACCGTCACGCACTGTGTTGGTGAACGTACGCGTTTGGCGTAGATTATTATGTGTGTCTGCACAAGACGTCCACGTGTCTGTTGTCTATGGCTATGTTCTTCCTTCGCAACCTGATACGCGGGAGAATCCGCAAGACACCTCTTCCTTAAGTGCATTTTTACAGTGGTCTGCCGGCTTCACTAATATGTTCCGCAAAAACGTATAGCTGATTCCCCTATCTAAGAATCGGTAAAACACGAAAGCGAAACATGTCTTCACAGATGTAGTATAGAGAGTTTATTGTGAATTGTTTCAGCAACAGAAACCAATTGCTTTATCACAGGAAGAACGGCAAGCAGCTCGAAACTTGCAGCGCACACCTCAAGCAGAAAGCACGCACGAAATTAGCATATACAACAGGACGATCGCAGACTAACTACTGTCACAGCTCGACACTTAAAGCGCGCTGTTCAACCAAAAAGGAAGACGCACGAAACAAAAGAAGGAAGGACAAAAACAACAAAAGAGAAGGCAGGGGGGTTAGCCAGGCACATGCCCAGTTTGCTACCCCACGCTGGCGGAATGTGAAAGGGGTGTATAAAGATGAGAGAGAGAGAGAGGATAGACAAGAGAAAGAGACAAAAAATTGTCAGTCAATGGGCTGACGCGTATGCAGCGGTGGCAATAACAAATGTTCAAGGTGCTCACACATGGGCCTGTAGTCCTCAAAAAGCACAACACGACTTTGTCTGCTTTTTGAGCCAACGAAGGACGAGGACGGTGCTTCAGCAGCATCTGCACACTGCACAGAGAGTGGCCAATCGTCCAATTGTCGCAATGCACCAGAAAGCTTTTGTCTCTCAGAGGCAAATTGAGGGCAACGGCATAGCCGATGGTCGATGTCTTCTTCGGTGCCACTGACGTCGCATTCCGAACTGACCTTCGTCCTCTCTCGAATTACGAATCTGATAGGCATGCGCGCAAGAGAGACCACGCTCCGTGGAGGCGGCGACCTTTAGAGCGCACTGATAACGAATCTCGCTACTGATAACGAATCTCGCTACTGATAACGAAACAGCGTTGAAGAACCCTAGGTGGTCGAAATTTTCGGAGCACTCAACTACGGCGTCTCTCATAATCGTATGGTGGTATTGGGACGCTAAACCTCACGTAGCAACCAATCAGCGAAAACACGCTTAAGTTTCGGAGCTCTGAGGACCACCAAACGGCGTATAGTGTATATACATGACTCGTCGTTAGCAGATTTGGCACTGTAGGCTCCGTGGTGTAGTGGTTAGCGCCACGCGCTGACAATCGCGAGGTCGCTGGTTCGACGCCGCGCGGCACTCTTTCCTCTCGTTTTTTTTTCTTTGCAATCTGTTAGCATATATTTTACGTCATATCCGTGACTAAAATACGTCAGCGGAGCCATGGTGAAACCGGGCATAAGACACTTTCGCGTTAAAAAACAACGAAAGTGATTAACTAACTAGGACTGCAAGTGGACTCGTAAAACATTTTCATACATTTAGGCCATCCCGCTGTGCAGCACAGCTCATACTTGGCATTGCTTGCTAGGGTGCGCATAGTGATTTGCCAGGCTATCGCATCGCTCACATGCTTCCGTCGGTGACGTGCCACGCCTGAGCGGAGGCCTCGACGAGTTCCCGTCTTGGCCAGTCCGTGCCAACGTTACTAGATAGAATCTAGTAACGTTGAGTCCGTGCCATCCGACCGGTGGACAGAGGGAAAAAAAAAAGGCACAGCAAGGCCCCACGCCTGCTTCATGCCTTGCTAACAGCCGCGCTTGCCAGCGAATTCCAGAGCGAGGAACAACTCGCGGAGGCGACCGGGTGACGCACGCACGGCGGAGACAGGGTCGTGCTCCAGGGCTATTTGTCTTCGTCGCGTGTCCGCGCATGCGGCAACGCTCTTCTTCCTGCGGCAGCGGCGCGTGTGTACAGCTAACCGTACGCTATAGCGCGGGAGCGCCAGGAATGCAGAAGCCTACTGCTGATGCCGCTGCCTCGTACTGCTCTGTTGGTTCTGCGAAGCGGGACTAAACGTCGTAACCACCGCTCTACACCGAAGTGCGAAAGAGTTAACGAGAGACAAAATCAGAAAGTGATGAGTGAGTAGGCTACAGTGAGAGAGGAGTACGTGTGTGTGGGGTGGGGGGTGGGGGGGGGGGTTGAGCGAGCGAGGTGAGCATAAGTACCCTATTCGTGGCGGTGACGTTTCTTTGCCGAAGCACCTAATGGAGTGCTGTCTCTTGGGCGAGTTGGACATTCATACTTGGAAGAGTAGCGCTAGTGGAGCCGGACTAAAAGCAGGCCCACTGACACATACAGACGGAAGCGCTTCCGTCTGAGTGTCCATGTGCATTCCTTTAGTCCTTGAGCTAGCACTACACATACAGTTTCCTAAAAATACACTAGAGGGAACTCTGGCGCTATAGTGTCTACGAGAGCGGCAACGCACGGCGCTTCAGCGAGCATGGGAATGATGGGTAGTACACGGATTTGTCTAATCTTCATAACTTCTGGATCCGTGTGTGTTCGTGTGGCTTGGAGCAGTTCTGTAACGAAACAAAACGAATGTTCAGCGGTTGCGCTTAATCACCACAATCTTTTAGGCTTACCACTTCAAATCTGGTCACGAGGTTCAAAAGCTTCGTACTTTCCTCCGAAACAAAACCAAAACACAGTAATAAAGGAATCCACAAGTGTGATTCGCCGCCCGCAAGTATGAAGACTAGGCAAATCTGTGTACTACCCATCATTCCCTTGGTCACTGAACGGTTGCCCCGCCAGAGTCCCCTCTATAAATTGTAGGAAACTCTATGGCGCTACCCTTTCAAGGCACTCCCGTACACTTTTTAGATGCGAAGCAGCTCTTCGACTCAGGTGTGTAACGCCGTACGTACATGCATCCGTACAAACGCACCGCAACGCGTTCCCCTCGCTGCAGGTGTTGGGGCGTTGCCAAGTAGGTCACACCACAGCTGCGCGTTGACGTCATGCCTCTCTCGCACGCCACGCTCGCAGGTGCACGCTAACGCCTCTCTCTCTTACCCGCAGCACGCTCGCCGCAGCGCCCGCAGCTGCCGGTTCCTCTACCCGCTCGCAACAAACTTCTCTCTCACTTCATCCTCTCCACCGCCCGCAACGCTCCACCACACGACGAGTGGAAACACTCTTTCGGCTCGTTTATCTGCGATAAAACATACGCGAAGCCCCACCCGCCTCCGGCGTGTCTTTGCGTTTCAAACAAACGTTTACTCTAGTAAACGCTACACCTAGTTTCACTTGAAAGCGTTCTTCCAGCCCCCGCGTCGACGTCCTTTTCAACCAGGGCGCGGGTTCGAATCCCGGCTGCGGCGGCTGCATTTCCGATGGAGGCGGAAATGTTGTAGGCCCGTGTGCTCAGATTTGGGTGCACGTTAAAGAACCCCAGGTGGTCAAAATTTCCGGAGCCCTCCACTACGGCGTCTCTCATAATCATGTCGTGGTTTTGGGACGTTAAACCCCACAAATCAATCAATCATCAATCGACGTCCTTTTCAACCGGGTCTACGCCGAGCACAGCACTGCTGCTTCGCATCCCATGAGGGATCTCTCGGGGAGGTAGGTGGTCAATAATTTTCCCTCGTCACAAGAGAACAAAAAATACAAGCGGCTGCTCCTGGAAAAGAAGGGCGCAGTGTACCGGGGAAGAGGGGAAAGTGAGAAGTGACAGACGCGCTGGGAGTACTGCCTTTAGCGCTACTTTACCAGCGGTGCCTGACGGCGTTGCCGGGAGTTCGGCGGTGGCGTGATTCTGCTAATGGCGCCACTGAAGCTACGCGCGGCTTAATTAGGCCGCCACGAGGCAGAAGAAGCTCTTAGCCTAGTTTCCCGGTCCCGAGGTGAAGCGGCCGAAAGATGCTGGTCCCTTTGCCCCGCTTCTTTGGTGCGTTATCGAAGGGCGTGCACGGTATGGAAAGGGAGTGTTGTGGCTGAATAATGTCAGTAAGATATAGCCCGCACGTTTGAAGACGAAAGCCTTAGAAGGCTACTCAAGCCCGAAATGTGACCGTCGGCGCTTCAACACGAGTAATGCAATATAACACGCACCCGGTGCCCAACCAGGAACGAAGAAAGGCAAGGGCCACAGCTTCACTGCAGGAGATAGAACAGCAGAGAGAACATGCGGCTTTTGTGGATACTGCGTGGGTGATAGGAAAAGGAAGTCTTCGCGGCAGTAGTAGTAGTAGTAGTAGTAGTAGTAGTAGTAGTAGTAGTAGTAGTAGTAGTAGTAGTAGTAGTAGTAGTTGTCGATGGACTCACTCAGGATGCTATGACAATCATTACTAAAGATGCAGAACAAGTGGAAACAGCACTGACTTTAAAGAATAATAAGTGGAGAAGAATTTACAGCAACTCTAAAAATGGCTATTTGACACTTTACTAAAAGCTTTGTAACCAAAAGGGCTGCGCAGCCTGTTGGTGAGATGGACAGCCAAGATATCGAAATTCAGCGGTCCCCTACGCACATGGAGTTAGTAAGAGGTATGCACTGCGGCATGTTGTGGTGTGGCGCAAGTTAGGTAAGTGCTGCAAAGCGCGGAGCGAACAACCGTGCTGCCATCCTGACGGGTCGGTTCCGCGAAGGGGGACGCGGAAGACTCCCGCAGGGGAAAGAAAGGCGACTCCACCATTCCGTTTCAGAATGCCGCACGGACGCGACCTCTGGGCCGACCGAGACATAGTTGAGTTATGCATTCACCCTTTGGTAACAATACGGCCTTCGAAGCATGCGGACAAGCTTTCCGACCCCCCCCCCCCCAATATACGTCATTAGCGAGTGTTCTTGGAATGGCGGGGCGCCTCGCTGTCGCATACACACATTGTCAGCGCACAGGGCCGGACAACGTTCTCACCGCGTTTAGGACGGCTTCTACGAAGCGACGTTTAGTGCCCGAGCTGCCTGAGCTCAAGCCTGCAGCTACCGGTGGACGTCAGCCGATACACGGGCTAACGGGAGAGATTAGACAGTTATAGTTTAGCGTTAGCGTGATAGCGTAGGTTAAGGCAATGGCGTTACCGTGCAGCAAACGTTCGTTGTGGGCAGCGTCATATAGTTTAGCGGGAGAGCGCTTACGTGGTTTACGTGCCCCAGCTGGGACGGTGGCGCTACCTATCGGATGGTTAATAAGTTAAAGACAGTGAAAAGGAAAATAAAACGAGAATGTTTGCCCATGCCACCGCGCGAAGCATTGTTACAAGTTTCTTTTACAAATAATAAAAGGAAATAAATAAAACCACACACCAAACGCGAATAAAATTATGTTGCTGATTTGTTTACATCGATCTTGTGGTTAGGCCTAGACGCGTTCGAAATGGGAAGCTATCTCAAAAATTACGCCAACTTACTCGTAATACTCGGTCATCGAAGCTAACTGAAAGCCAGCGAAGCCACTTTGAACAGTCGTTTGCTGCGAACAAGGTGAATCTTTCAACAACTACGCCAAAATCACTTCGAAGCGGGCGTCCAAAAGCGCCGCCATGTTTACGTGCACTACGTACACCTACGCTACCACGGTAACGTGAAATCTGAAAAATACCGGGCGTACGTGAAGCGGTACGGGTGATGTACGTATCTGCGCATGCGCACTTCGATTCCGGTATCACGGTACACTCGGTAAGCCCTGTATACTCTCTATTGTAACACCACGCGTTGCGCAGAGAACCTATTCCATTGCGTGTTGTATTTTGCAACGCGGTTTTTACCAATGCAGTGTCCGTTATGAAAGCGTTTTCTACAATTGGCTGTGGTGATGCGAGCCCCTACGTGTGATTGGCTCCTGCGGAGAACCTTTGTTTGACCGAGGGCGGCAAAGAGGGCGTTTGGGTGTGAAAGTAATTGATTGATTGATACGTGTTGTCTAACGTCCCAAAACCACGATATCATCATCACGTATGCCGTAGTGAAGGGCTCCGGAAATTTTGGCCACCTGGTGTTCTTCAACGCGCACTGACATGGCACAGTACACGGGCCTTTACCATTTTGGCTCCACTGAAACGCGAACGCCGCGTCCGGAGTCTAACCCCCGACTTTAAGTCGTTTCATAAGCCGAGCACCTTATAGCCACACATCCCAAGGTATGCTTACAGTGCAGTGTTACCAAACGCGACATTGCTTCGCCATGGATTCGTCAACCTCGTCCCGTTCTATTTATCGCTCGTGTTTTCTCTTTCTTTTACGCGGTAACAGTACATGTAAATTTAAATGTCCTTCCTACTGAAACGTTCCGTATGCGATGTCCAATAATTCCGTATGTTTCCGTAAGACTACACATGTTTCACATATATTTTTATTTATTTTTATTTATTTAATAAAACTGTCAACCCTCGCTTGAGGGTCATAACAGGGAGGGAGTACAATATGAGTTCCATATATTTCGATAAGATTCTTACGGAAACATACGGAATGATTGGATATCGCATACGGATCGTTTCAGTAGGGATACCATGGTAAATGCCATACCATTGTTTTGCCGATAGTTACCAGTTTAGTGGCTCCAACCATCATTATCAAACAAGCAAACCTGCAACCAGTGACATTCGATAGCCCCGGGGAACGAACAGCCCGAAATTCTATTAGTATATTCGCAGACTTTGATATTTCCTCACAGTATTTTTCTTTCTACGTGCCTTCATGCTCGTTTTTTAAACACTATACTTCCGGTGATGTGTTCGTGCCCGTACGTATACATTACCGTACCGTTTGCTGGGTACTCGGGTACAGCATACTCAGAGTTCTCTGCACCATTGCAAAACCGTACTTTTCTTCGCGCCGCTACTGCTTTGCCTGTTCATTCCTTTTCCGTATTTCCCAGTTTATTTCGGGAAACTGTAGCCACCGCCATTGACACTCTTTCTCTCTTTTCTATTCGCTGGGAAAGGAAGATTAATAAGGAGAAATGAAGCACCCGGCCATGTCATAGAATGCATCCAAGTGCGAAGCCACGCTGCTCACCGCTGTTTCTCTTTGCTTGCTACAGCAGTATAAGAAGGGTAAAGGATCATCTCGGTATGTTACGGTTGAAATGGGCGTCATTGGTGCTACCGTGTGTGCGAAACAAAAGATTTTTCTTTCTTTTTAATGAGAAAAAAGAAAAATAGCGCCATATACACTTCGCGCGGCAAAGGAAAATGCGGTGGGACCCGCTGAAAGCCTCTGCCATATGTTGGCGCGGCGACACATTCGCGCGCGGTGGTGCATATATGCGGCAGTAAGTGGCGCGCTAGTGTTGAAGGCGCATTCGAAATGCGCGCCGCAGTCCCTTTTCTTCTTTTATTTTTTTTCTTGCGTAAGCTCAAAAGGAGAGAAGAAGAATAGCTGTCCCGGGTGTCTTCTTCGTGCTTTTCATCTCCACTCGGCGTCATTTTCGGACTCGTTGAGCTCGCTGCTTCTGAAGAATGACGTCGGATTTTTTTGTTCTGGTAGTTTTTTTTTTTTTTTTCGTTCTTGCGATGTTACGCGAGCGGTCTTCGTCTCTTTTTCGCCACCTCCGCGTGAAAATATAGAGCCCTCCGTTATAAAAAAGCATCGTAATGCGTTTCTTTTTTTTTAGTTCAGGTTCTTCCTTACTCCACTTACCTCATGGCACGTATCCCATGGTCGTTTTCCGTTCGCTCATTCTTTATATCTTATTTCTCGACCTTACGTGCCCGCAAGAAGGGGAACAAGCCCGGCGCTCTCTTCTTTTCGCGAATGGCGTGATCGCAAATGGCGTGGCACCTCATTCGGACTTTGGAATAACAGCTTCTTCTTCTTTACTCGCTATTCCCTGGCGATGTTGCACCCCCGGGAAAAACTGGCGGGATCTCTGCGGGAGCCAGAGGCTTATATACACCGTTTCACGCCTGCCCCCATCGGCTGTATAGTGTCTGCTCGTTGGATGTCTCTCGCGTTTGTTCGTTCGAAAGTGCCGGGAGAAACCCGTGTTTTTTCTGGGCCCTTCTATGCGAAGCCAGTCTGTGCGTACTGAGTACCGTCCCTCCTTCCCACGTGCTGGCCGCGCGAAAGGCCCTTCGAGATTTCAGAACTTCCAATCCTTGCTCTTCTTGTCCTCCTCTTCGCGATGAGGCGCGCGGCCGCTCACCGAGCTCGACCAGTGGTAGCGGCTTCGAAGCTCGGACCCTCGTGCACGTCGAGGTGATGCTGGAGTAAACGATTAAACTCGAGCGGGTTTGACGTGTTGTTTTTTAGGAGACCGAGGAGCTATTTCTTGACTGACTGTCTGTCTGTCTGTCTGTCTGTCTGTCTGTCTGTCTGTCTGTCTGTCTGTCTATCTATCTATCTATCTATCTATCTATCTATCTATCTATCTATCTATCTATCTATCTATCTATCTATCTATCTATCTATCTATCTGTCTGTCTGTCTGTCTGTCTGTCTGTCTGTCTGTCTGTCTGTCTGTCTGTCTGTCTGTCTGTCTGTCTGTCTGTCTGTCTGTCTGTCTGTCTGTCTGTCTGTCTGTCTGTCTGTCTGTCTATCTATCTATCTATCTATCTATCTATCTATCTATCTATCTATCTATCTATCTATCTATCTATCTATCTATCTATCTATCTATCTATCTATCTATCTATCTATCTATCTATCTATCTATCTATCTATCTATCTATCTATCTATCATTCCTTCTTTTTTATTATCGACTGATCGTATCCCTCTTGTCTGGTTTATTTTCGCCCTACAATAGTTGTGGTTGCAAACTGCGTGTAATATTTTCCCCGCCAGCTTTATGCTTAGCTATTAGATTGTTTAGTTATAGTAATGCAAATACATACCCTGCAGCCTTTCAACGTACGTTTCAGCTAGCTAGTCTCAACGGGGCCTCAAATTCACCAAACTAAATCTCATGTACCTTCCGTTTTTTTTTTAACGTTCTTGTCTTCTTGAAGGGCTGGCAGTGTTGCATTTTGATTTGAAACGAAATGACTTGTCTGCCTCATTTCTTGCACCACACTGTCGAGCAGCAGACGTGCCCTCAATTCTTCACTTGTTCGCCAAGGCGAATTTATACGCCATCGTTTCCTTTGTTTTTTTATATTAAATGACACGTGCTACGAATCGAGAGGAACTTCATATGGCATTCGCTGTTATCCTCTTTTCTCAGGGCGATTTCGTTGATGACTTCATGCCGGCGTTCTATATATATTGCCCTGTCCTTAGTTCCTTCCCCACACCAGTCGAGTGGAATTAAGGTCATGAAAAAAAGGACTTTGATATTGTTTCGGGAAACGACCGCTCGAGCCGTTATGCGATGAGACAGCCGTATACAATGCGGAATAACGCAGAGGCGGCGTCGTTTTCGGGATGATACGCGACGAAGACGTACGTTCGTCTCTATAAAGACTGCGCACTTGTGATCTATGCTAGCAAGCCCTCGACATATATGCGAGAATCGCCTGCTGTCGTTCTTCATCCGTATGTGAGTCATCACGAGCGTCCTTTACGAAAGCGGAGGCTTAATTCCAAGCATCGGTTTCCTCGTGGTCGCAAGAGAGTCGACGACGTCGAGTGTGTATACTGCCTCGACGAGCCGTATTATATGTGGGTGGGGCTGGCGGTCTGGTCGAGCGCGGCGTCTGCAATGTGGCTTCGTTCCATCATGCTTAAAAGATTGAAGCGACGGCTGTGGCGCATGCACAAAAGGGGATTTTCTACGTCGTCTGGCCCAGCGTTTTTTTTTTTTTTCATCTCCCGATGCACGCTTGCTCGCTATCGCCATACACCCTCTTTCTCGTGCGTTAAGGGCTTAAGAAGAGATCGAAAGAACGCCGTTGTATCTGTGTAGGAGCACACGCTGGCAAGCTCAGCTGTGCACTTGTCCGCGCGCGAGTTTTTCGAGTATCGATTCCGTTCGTGGCAGGTCAGCGTTCCGAGAAGGATGTCAGCTGCGCGCGCGCGTTCGAAGTAAAGTTCACGCATAATAACAACTCGAACCTTCAAGAAACTCACTGAAAACTCAGAGGCTGGGTTCGAGCTAGTTGTCGAGCTAGTTGGTCTACAGCGACGATATGAAACTGGTGAACGCACGAAGACGGGACACAGTACACTTTTTAAGGGTGAAGAGACTGGATATATTTGCGTGTCGGCGTCGCAATAAGTATCAGTTGGAAGTATAAACGCTGTGTCGTCTTCTTGTTCCCGTCTTCATTCACTTACCGGTTTCGCAATGCTGCTCAAGACCACCGATTCCTTAGTCTCGGAGTGCATGTGCGGTGCTGTGTTTTGCGGTGCTGCGCCGAGTGGTGCGGTGCAGTGCAGTGCAGTATGGTGTGATGAGGTGGTGTCAATGCGAACACACTCGAGGGAATCTCGCCGACCAGATAAGGTGGTCTGATGCCGTCGAGAAGTTAAAAGCGTTATGCAGATCTGGCACGATATACGCATAATGTGGGCAATAATGAAAAGAACCGCAGACTGAAACGCGATATACAGTCGCTTATCACGCACCCTCCATGAAAACTGGTCTCCGCTGACGCAGGACAAAATCCTTCATTATGGCGTCCCATCGTGCGTACACCATCTATCGACATTTGCAGCGGTTTCTGTGGCGTTAGGCGATTAGACAATCTTCTCATAAAGAGTGTATTTAAGGGAGTCCGCGTATCCTGCTTTGTGGTCGAGTTAGGTCTAAAGGACACGGGCACCCTTGTCTATAAGACTTTAGGGTGCTTGTGTGTCAGGGGCATAACACGGATTGGCCCGAAAGTGGTTAGGAGCGTCGCATTTCGGTGTTCCCCATGCACAACCAAACCGCGCAGCTAGCGTTTACGTAAATTGCCCTCAACTGTTACCTTGATTTATTTCTCTTTCCAGCCAGTTCAAGTTTAAGTAAATTTTAAAGTGGCCACCAATCGATATAATTTTTTCTCTCCTTCGACAGCGCTGCTGTCAACGTACCGACCCCTGTACAGTTCTCTCTTTGACCACTTGTTATAGCACATCTTCGTTTCAATATCATGCATGCCTTCACTTGCTTTTTTTTTTTTTGAAGTCCGCCTTGGTAAATCAGTGGGTATGGTGACAGCTGGACGAAAGGTCACGGCTTTGATTCAGACCATGGCGGTAACATTCCGACGGAAGTGAAATGCTGAAAGCCCGTGTACTTTGCGACGCTAGTTCATGATGAAGAACACCTGACGGCCAACACTTTCGGAGCCCTACACAACTATATATATATATATATATATATATATATATATATATATATATATATATATATATATATATATATATATATATATATATATATATATATATATATATATATATATGGGATCTAACAGACAATAATGCCAAGGAATGTATAGGGGAAGTTATTAGACCAATTGTAGTGTAAATGTGAAAAGTGGGTGAAAAGATAACTTGCCGTGAGCAGGAACTTGCCAGCTGAGTTCACGTGCTACGTGACGCCAAACAGGCTCATAATGAGTGTGCCACACTCGCCTTCAAGGCTACAGGTGGCGCTGACTAACACTCCCACGTTTAAGATGCACATATAAACCCAATAAAGTGGCTGGGGGGGTAGCCGCCGTGGTAGCTCAGTGGTTAGAGCATCGAACGCGTTATTAGACGGTCGCAGGTTCGGTTCCTGCTCACGGCAAGTTATCTTTTGACCCACTTTTCATAATTTCACATTTACATTACAGTTGGTCTCATAACTTTCCCTATAAATTCCTTGGCATTATTTTCTGTTAGATGCCATTATTATTGTGTCAAAACACGGAAAAACGAGCTCTTAAGTATACAGAAACGCCGTCTTCGTCACGATGTGTGTTAAAGAAGACAGCATCGGTCAGAACTGTACGGCGTGGGGTGCGGGCCAGCGGTCATGAGACGTAGTGTGGTTTCACCAAATTCAATTTGGCGTTCCGGGATGAACCCGTATTGGCTTTTTCTTCGTGATCAAGCAGCGTACCTCTTTCGATCTCTCCATGAGCCGTGGCGGCTGCAGAGTAAACTTCCCTGGAGAGAAAAAAAAAAAGCTTTTGAAGGGTGGTGGTGTTGTGGAAAGAAAGGTTGAGCGGAAAAGAGCATCGCTAGTACGGGTGAACTTATGCGTATAACATTAGTGCGTCGGCACTTCAGAAGAAGCAGTTCGGACTTCTCTTTCGTGTGTATATTTCTTTTATATTTACATGCCTCCGTCACATTTGCTATTTCGCTTTTAATTCACAGCTGTCCACCCATCCCCTGCAGTCGTCTTTATTATTTTATTTGGACCAGGGCTCGTCTTACCTTTAACCTTTTTTGCACAAACTGAATAGACGGGGGCATTAAACTGGAGAAAACAAAATAATGATAAATAGAAGGAAACTTGGCGAATATAGTTCTCTTTCTCTCCGCTTGTCTGCTGTGTCGTGGGTTTTCGAGAGAAATAAGCAAAGCTGTCCCTTATCTTCTCCACCCCCCCCCCCTTCCCTCTCCGTCTCTGTCGCACAAACGCATTGAAATTCCTCGTAGTCCGTCGCCCGTTTCATCTTTTTCTCTTTTTGAAGTCTGACGCCATACTTCTACTTTTTTTTTTTCACATAGTTTACTTTTCGTCCGGCCTTTCATCCACAAACTTGCACCGTCACCTCTTCTCGATGCCGTGTAAATGTATGTACACTTGATTCTGTTTACCCGGTTGGCGCCAGAACACACACGCTTTTCGTTTCGCTATTTATTTTTATCTTCCCCTTCAAAGCTCAACTGACATTGAAGAAGAAGAAGAAGTAAACTATAGAGACAAGAGAATTGCATCACGCGCCGTTTGCCTTCGTTTCCTCCCTCGCAGTATCGGTTCATCACGTGACCGCTGAGAGACGAGCCTATTGGCCGAGAGCGTTCGCGCCAACGCTCTGCTACCCTGTAGCTCTGCCGTAGCTTAGTCTTCACGCTACCTTCCCCGCACGCGCTCTCTGACGTAACGATCACGTGTGTGGGCCGGACCACCCACTGCTCGCTTGTGGGTTGCAGTCGTGTTGGGATGTGCTCTCCCCCAGTATTGCTCTTCGGGTGTTTGGGCACACGTACTGGACGGCCTCCGAGAGCAGCGGCGCTCCCATTACGTCACTGCTACTCCTCGACAAGCAACGGCTTTTTGCCAGGACACCGTTGTCGTCATGGGCCTGTTCAGATTTTTTTTTCTTTCCGCTTCTTTAGTATGTCTGGTCGGTTCGCCAGGCGACGGTTTGTGCTGAGTCACGTCGAACGTGACTTTCGCGCGAGAATCGGCGCTCGACCGTCGGACGTCGTCAACTACACTTTCCTTCTCAGTTTGTCTTGCATTTTTCGAACGGGCGTTGCTTTTCTTTCTTTCTTTTTTCATACGATATTGTCTCATGTATGTAGAAAGGATGGCTACCGTGTCCGCGCGGATAATTTATGGTGTTTGATCAGAGGTGCCGGTCACACATACGAAAAAAAGGCCTTTGTTTTTCATTCCCTTTTCTTTCTTTCGCATGAGTTTGTTTTATTGGAGTGTTTTATTCGATTCACCTCTCTCACGCCCGTTGACCAATCATTTTCTCAATCCCAGTTTCGCATAGAAAGTATTCCTTTTTTTTCTTCGTTTTTGCATCTTCATTTTAACATCACCCATTGCTTGTACGGTCTTGAAGTTTTCGATGAGAGGGATGACCGTGCGCCGACGTGAATCGTTGAGTGAAAATTTTTATCGTTCCACTACGATAGTCGGTGGTTACGTGGTTCGCACTTGTTCTGTTCTGCTTCTTCTTCTTCTTCTCTCTCTCTCTCTCTCTCTCTGCCCTTTATAGTCTTCCGGCTAGACCTGTAAAGGAAACGAAACTGGCAGCTGAAACCCCGTTGCACCATTCGTTTCCTCCTCGCCTTGTCAGTTCAGTGCAGCGGAGGTGCGCGCGTCTCGGTGTCCCATTAATAATTCACTTCATGAGGAATATAGTATTCTGAAAGCGGACACTGCTCACTCCGCCACTGCTGCCTGCAGGACTGGGCTGCCCTAAAGTCATTCTTTCATTCTTTCGCTTTTTCCCCTTCCTCTTTCCACACCTTCAACTCTTTCGTTACCACGCCTATGCAAATCAATCACCGGTGATTGAGGCTTTAGAATAATCAATTTTGGCATGTTAAGTTTGTTTCACGTGCACCCAGCACTTTCTAGTATATAGTTAGTCCAGTCACTCAACTTTCAGAATCAAATTGAATTTATTCGTTTTGGTAACGTAGTGGTTTTTTGACAGACCTTTGGGCGAATTGTTGGAAAAGTGCACTAGGCTAGCGAACTTGACAGAAGTGCGTGCCCCTCGTGATTATGTTACAGTGACATCGAAGTTCTGTAATTAAAAGAACATTTTCAAGCCAAATATAGAAATAAAGTGTCAGCTTCAAAATTTGTCTTTGTTAAGCAGTAATATTTGCCAGAAATTTATGCCTGATATTCAACAGAGAGCTGTTCCCGGGAGTCAGGGAAAATTTGTTCTATTGAAAAAAAAAAGTCACAGCTTTGCCACAAAGGCGAAACAATGAACGCGATAGCAACAAATGGGAAGGTCACGCGCAGAATGGCAAGGAGATTAAAACGTGCCCCGCATTTCTCACGCACAAATAACTAACAAAACGTACTCACAGGTACAGATGAACGTAAATAAGTGAGTTGTTACTTCGCTGACTCTGAAAAGCGCGTTCTTTTCGCAAACAGAGACTTTGCAACGATTGCAGTGGCCTTTACGCACCCGGTAACTACACATAACCGCCCCGGTGAAAGCCACAGGCCAGCCAAGACCTACAATCCTCCCCACCGCGAGATAAGGGCGCGCTAGCAAGCGCCCACCTTCTCCCCTCTTCGGGGTGAAGTAAGCGTGAGAGATGGGGTAGCGCGCCACCACGCGTTCATTTCGCCATCTTTTGGGAATGCTGAAAACACGATACCCCCCCCCCCCCCCCGTGATGTCCATCACCAGCGGTAAGCGGTAGATATAAATAGTTTGTCGTTTGAACTATGAATGACGGGTGCTTCGCCATGGCTTCGCGTTTTTATATATATAGATACGTATACATATACGGCGAGTGACGGCGACGGCGGCGGCAAAATCTAGCCGAGATTGTCCATATAAATGCTATCGCAATAATATCCGCAAAGGTCCGCCACGTGTTCAAAGTGTCGAGGTGGCCTTTTCCGACAGTTTACAGCATCTTCGGTTTTGCTTGCATCGTTATATTAGACACATGGGTTGCATCTGTCACTAGTCGCTCCTATGACGACGTCGTCGTCACGCGCGCATGCGTGCGCACCAGTGCGGCAAAACACATGCGCTGCTCGAAACTGTCTTGAAACCCCACCTGAATTGAGGGCGAGCTTAGAGTTCGAGGATGACAGCACCTCAGCTACAGACATCCGCAGCCGTTCATGGGTTTCTTTTGTTTACATCTTCAAGTTGTTTCCCCCTCAATAACTGCGTATAGCTTCTGACCTTTGTGCACAATCTTATAGCTACTATGGTTACCTGCGTGGTTCACACTTCGTTGGATCACAGTGTGTTGGCGCTGGCTGCAGAGCTTCTGCTAACGACAAGAAGGCCCTCGGAGCACGTCTTGGCCCTGACTACGAAACAGTGCGAAACGTTTCAGAACTGCACGCGATATTGTCCTTTTTTTAATTGCAATATGCGCAAAAATGCAAATAAATATGCTTGGATGCATATTTTTCGAACGCCAACCTATGCAGAGTGAGGTGGCTCATGGAAAGAGGGGACACTAGATGAAATAGCGAAGTTCATTGGACACCTCATTTATAGAGGGATTATTCACATCACGGGTATACATCTATGTTGGAACACCTGGAGACTCTTATGGCAAGACAAAAAGCCACATTTTTGCCAGAAGGGAGAAGCAATGAATGCGATAGCAACATATTTGAATGTTTTAAAAAGCAAGGCTAGCATTTTTAGGAGCAATTGCAGTAATCCTGCGCTTCCTAAGTGACTAAGTTTTCTGCGGCGCGGCCAGAGTAGATGACCACAACAAGGCTCGTGGTAGAGACGGCGCTGAAATACGAAGCGAGGCTGGCAGTCAACTCATTTAGATTCGATCTCACGTAACTCTACTAAACTCTAGCGTAAGAGAACGCGGTTGCTCCAGGTGGACTTTTGGCCCTGTATTTTTCGTGTTGAGAGCGCAGCACGTAGAAACTCCCGCCTGCTGTGAAGGCACAAGGTGCGCGCTGATCGTTGCCGCGATAGCACGGCAACCATAAGTCCCCCCCCCCCCCCCTTGTTCACTGGCGAGATAAGCGCGCGCGCAGACGACCTCGGCAGAAAAGGCGATGCTCGCTCCGCAGAAAGAGGAGGATAGCGCATCATTTCCTTGCTCGTATACATACACACACACACACATATATATATATATATATATATATATACATACACACACACACACACACACATATATATATATATATATATACATACACACACACACACACACATATATATATATATATATATATATATATATATATATATATGAATGACGGCGGCGGCGGCGACGGCAAAAAGGAGCCGAAACTGTTCACATAATTGCTATCGCAATAAACATTTACTGAGAAAAGTGTACGAGTACACTTGTGTCTTCCGAAAAACTACACAATGCTTCACCACATGGCACGAGCAACGGAGCAGCACCTCGGTTTTGATTTTCTTTGTCTTTGTGAAGAGAAACACTTTGTACAACATTCATTATTCTTTATACGGTTTCTGGATCAAGCGTCTACAAAACGTATATTCTGAATTTTCTTTGTTTTGAATGTTTTTGTATATATAGTGTTTTTGTTGCACTGTTTACCATGTAGCGATGGAAAATTTCACACCTTGCAGATTTTTATTGATTCAAAGATATTTTTGTTCCTCTACAACATATATATTTTTGGAAAGAACATTTCATCGTGCCAAGTTTCGTATGTTGCAGTGCGTGCTGAAGTACTTTTCGAACTGGCAAAAACAATCCTCCCGAGACATATGAAAAAGAACCATTTTCGCGCGGTCACGCAAGAGTTGATGCTTCTCTATCTTATATTCTCACGTGTTACCACGCTGCCACGCTGCCTACAATAGTGGTTGAGGTGTCTACACTTAAAAACTTTTAAGCAGAGCGTACAAAGTTACACATGTAAAGATAGCGCTGGTAAAAAAAAAAGTCTGTTTTCGTGAACGACACACCTATGTGCTTCCTCGCGATCATGCGTAGTTGCGTACTTGGCGCGAAGCTTAAACATACATACTGAACTTCACCCACCACAGCGAATACTACACTACATTGACCAGTACGCGATTGCAACTACAATTTCACCCCCTCCCCACTACCTTTTTTTTTCTTTTCTAGTGATCACTTTCTCTCTTTCACGGCTTACGGAGCGTATAGTCGCCTTGACATGCCCTGCGTACTCTCTTTGCTCTAGATAAAAACCTGCGGCTACTGCTTACAAAACAAAACGAATGCGAACGCCTTGCTTTCTTTTACTCGTTATAACTACTTTCTTTACTGCTTCTTTTGTATTTGTAGCAAACAAACAAACACACACACACACACACACACACACACACACACACACACACACACACACACACACTCTCTCTCTCTCTCTCTCTCTTTCTCTCCAAGTATACCAGTACGGATGGAGATGGAGCAAGGAAGACAAGGCGTACGTAGATGGGGAAGCTTTCCTTTTCTCCTCGCGTCGCCTTCTTACATCTCCATCGCCGACGTTTTTGCGCAATGCAAATTCTGGCCTTATTTATGCTAATTGAGCAACGAAACTGCGGCCTCCCCCTTTTTCTACGTCCCTTCCTCGCCTCCACCCATCCAAATTTGCGTGCGAGCCCGCTTTCCCCGAAGGCGCTGTAGCGGTATCATATTCCGCGGCGCGTTCGCCTGGCGCAAGCAAGCTCATATCTCGCGAAACAACGGTCGTCTCTTTTCGCCCGCACGATTTTCCGAAACGCGCCTGCGTAAGCATATATAGATGTAAATATTGAGAGCATTATTCATACGCGTCATATACGAAATGAAAGTGGTTGCGGGCAGAGATGATTATAGCATTCAATTGGGCCGCACGTGCTCAAAATTTTGGGCACCATTGCGGCACCCGACACGCGCTGACGCGTTGTTAAAACGGGAGTAGTTTCGCGATCGGGTTAGCGTTTTTAAAGTTCAGCGTGGATGCGCGCATAATGTTACGGGGAGAAAAAAGCGTTGCAGAATATATTTACAGACACCCAAGGTACACCAGGCAGAGCCAACTCTACGCGGATATCAGGGAGCGTCATCTTCGTCGTCTTCGTCTTTGCTGATATCTCCGACAGCGCTTCGTATCACCCCCGGCGGCGGAGGCACCAACCCGGTGTTCGACTGGTTGGAGTAGAATGACTTTAGTGGCGCGACGTGAACAATACCAGATGATCACGCTGTGGTGTTGTCCAGAGGTTCGACTTCGTACGTGACGACGGTGACTTGGCGTAAGACTTATTACGGACCAGGGTATGCACTCTCAAAAACAACAACAACAAAAAAGGTTGATTACTTACTAAGTTCGGTTTACTAACTGCTTGTCACATATGTTACAAACTGGTTAGTAAGTGAGGTTAGTAACCGTTACTACCTCCATCGTTGGTAACAAGGCGCGATCATTTTGCCTCACGAATCACCCGTTTTATAACAGTCCTATTTGCGAGCATCAGCATTTCCATATATCACTGAGATATTACGCACATTATGTTATAAAGGAAAACAGCACACATACTCAAGTCAACGCGAGAAGTACAGTTCCTAAGCGGTTCCAAGAGTACTTATAGCCCTAACTTTGGGGATCGCAGTTGGTGCCGGTGGGTGGCTATGCTGTAGAATGTATAATTTCAGTAAGGCGCCTTCATTTGTACAACGTAGTTTTTTTAGGTGGGCGAGGTAACGTAGTGTAGGGCATTTATTCAAGCGTATTAATGAAAACAATTAGTTACACCTATTTCGCATATTGTCGCCTCAACACGGCCTCATATTCAAGGCATAAGACTGGGTAGTAAGCTTGCATATATTGCCCTAATGAACTAGAACGCATGCCCGTGTTACTAAATAGGTCGTTAGACGCTTGTAGTAATAACATGTAAAGTTTGTTTAACAAGTTAATTAAATACGTGCATCACGAAAAGTTACTAACAGTGCGCAAAACGTAGTAACCATTCCGACCTCAAATCGTTTGCTAACGTGGGTAGTAAAAGGTTAGTAATGGCCCAAGAAGGTTAGTAACAACAGCTGTTAGTAACATTTTGCTCGTGGTTACTAGCTATTCAGTAACTTATTTTTAAGAGTGTGGAGAAGTGAACTTCTCGCAAAGACCAACTTGTTGTGACGGTGTCCAAAGAAAGACCATGTCATGGCACCAAGATTGAAGTGGACACCCCGGTGGCGAGCATCGTAGATGCGGCGTTTCTTCTCATGCGAAGTGTTAAAAAGACGAAGGCGGGCAATTTCGCGTGCCTCTGCATCTCCAGCGATGGCATCACGAGGGTATTCTGATGTCGTATAATGGGCGGAAGCTTATCGAAAGGCAGCGTGGATTCGCGTCTGTGCAAGAAAAAAAGATGGAGAGAAACCTGTAAGTTCATACCGACATGTATTGTAGGCAAATGTTACGAACGCCGAAGCTTCGTCCCATTCACCTGGCGAAACATACATGGCGAGCCTTTCCGTAAGCGTTCTGTTAGGCCATTAGTTTGCGGAATAGACGCAGTGGTGAACTTGTGTTTGGTAGCGCAAGAGTGCAGGACGTTCTGGACCACCTTTGATAGAAATTATCGACCCCGGTCTGTAATCAGCCGTCGAGGAGCGCCATGACAAAGTATGACGTCTTCAAGAAGAAAGTAAGCGACTTCGGTGGCACAACTGGTAATGATGGCCCATGTGATCGCACAACGAGTCGTGTATATATAGACTTGGTTCTGCCTTGTGTGCCTTAGGTGTCTGTAAATACATTCTACAACGTCTTTCTCTCCCCGTAACATTTTGGTAGAAAGTGTGGCTTCTCCCAGCCTTCACGACGATTCTGAGTAGCGGACGCTCCTTGGCTGCCTCTGCTATGTCTCCTCAGGACGAAAACTAAGATGAATCGGAGGAAACTTCACCAACCGTGCCTCGGCCAACCAGGCCAGCCAAGTCAGCCATGCCGCAACAAACCACCGCTAACCACTCCAGCGTCCTGACACAACCGTCGCGACCCAGGCACCTTTTCAAGCACTGACAACACCGATGTTGAGGATTGGCTTCAGGTATACACGAACGGGCGAGCGCACTGTATAACTGGAACCCAAAGCTCATGCTGGCCAACGTTCTGTTACCTTGAGGGCATGGCCAAGTTTGGTTTTTCAACCACGAGCAAGAGATAACAATCCGAGACATTTGCAAGCATAGACTCATTGATCTATTCGGCAAGCCCGTTGGGAGACGTCGAGCTGCACGGAAAGAACTCGCGTGCCGAATCCAGACGAATCCTACTTGACATATATTCAAGATATATGCTCCTGCTACGCGGCAAGGTTGACGACTTCATGCCAGAATCATGCGGATATATGCTCCTGCTATATATGCTCCTGTTACGCGGCAATGTTGACGACATCATGCCAGAATCTGAAAAGCTCACGCACATACTCAAGGAAATAGCAGATGATGCCTTTACACTCTTGGTATTCAGGAACTCCGCCACAATGGACGACGTCATTAGCAAATGTTGGCGCTATGAATAAGCTCAAAGCCGTCGCATTGCTAAATTTTCACGCCGCCCCAACATGGCTGCAACGAGGACATCTGTCCGTTACCTGCTGCAGACGAGAATATTGCACGCCTCGTCCGCCACGAAATTGAAGCTGCAGCTCCAGCAAGGTCGCGGCCACAATGATCCGCACACGATTTCCCTAATACAGAGCGTCATACGCCAGGAGCTCGCTAACGCCGGACTCCAGACGCGCTCTGTCCAGTGAATAGACCAGAATACCGTCCACCCTGGCCACCTGATCTGCCCCGAAACTCGTGTGCCCGCCCTCGGTATCCGGAACCGGGCTGAATGGCGAACCCCTGATGACAGGCCTATTTACTTCAGTTGCGGAAACGTCGGACATATTTCCCGCCACTGCCGTAGTACCTGAAACTCGCGGCCCTGGTCGGTTTGTTCCAACAATCGGCGTTCCCCTGCTAGTGCCCGCCTGCCCACGAACACGAAGACGACGCTGCTACAGCAGCGACGCCTACACGACCACACCGCTCTCCTTCGCCGTCAAGTCGCCTTTCTCACTCTCTCTCAGCGCCATCGTTCTCCTTCCATCTCATACCCCGCACCTCCCCCAAAATGTTACGGGGAGAAAAACGCCTTGCAGAATATATTTACAGACACCTAAGGCCCACAAGTGCTGGGGCAGAAATGCCCCCTCACTTCGAGAAGTTCCAGCGGACTCTCGTACACTACTGGCTACTGTGATTGCAGTGACAGTTGCGCCTCTCTACTTCTTCACCTATTTCCTTCTATTCTTTTTATCTCTCCTTCCCTCCACACCTATAAGGCACTGCGCCGTGTCGCCCTTGAGGCAGATAGAAATTAGGTGCCTTTTTCCTCTTCCTTTACAACTACTCACACACACAAGGCAGAGCCAAGCCCACGCGGATATCGGGAGGCGTCGTCTTCGTCTCTGCTGATATCTCCGAAAGCGCTTCGTAGCAATATAAATGCACCTGTTTAGGGGGCCTGTTTCGAATAACGGAAAAATTAAACGTATTTTTGTTGTTGTTGTTGCCGTTAACTTCTATTTCCCTCTTCCCTTTCATTGTCATGCTATGCTTTCAGCTGTCCTTTTATTTATTTATTCGGCGGGTCAGTGATTATATTATACGCGGAAGATGAAGGATCAATTTCCCCCCTAACTTCTCCTTCCTTCCTTTCCCCCATTCTGTCACTGCTATGGGTGCACTTTGTCGTGAATACAAAACAATGTTTTTATTTTCTTCGGCAATGGTCGACAGTGAAGGCACACTCCTTTTGCGTGCACGTGCGGCTAATGTCCAGAAGAGCGTCCTTCTCGACCCGACGTTATTTAGTGAAATTCTTCTCACGTTGAGCAGGCGGACCCGGATACTTTGACTGCGTGATCGTACAGATAAGCGCCTTCTGATCCAGCGTCGAGCTTTCTGTCCAACAACCTTAGCCCTTTTTAGCCGAGGTTAGCAAAACTTTAAGGATTGCCAGAGATGCCTTTGAGTTGTGGTTTTGTCGACGGGCGTTGTTTTCTAGCGTACCGATTACCCGCCGCGGCATCGCCAGTGGAATCAGACGCCGTAACGTAACATTCGTAGGTTGTTTCTCGGCCAGCATACTTCTGAAGGATCGTCCCAACTGTGTTTGTAAGCGCCTAGCTACGACTCCCAGACTTGGGCGTAAGTGGCTTCACGGCGTTGAGCTGATACGAGAAGAATCCCAGCTGATAATTGAAATTTAGTAATGAAACCAGCGTTGAATGTCATGTTGTTTTATAATACAAGGTCTCGCTTATTTGAATTTCGCCCCGTGTGGCGTCTCGCGCACTTCACCCAACGCCTCGTGCGTTCGTGTTCTGGCGTTAGTATACTGAGAACGATTAGCGCATGGCGTAATCGTCGAAGGCAGCGCGCCGCGGAGCGAGAGGTCACAGGTTCGAATCCCCAGATGCGCGCTTGAACAATTTTTTTCTGAGTCATTTTCGTGACTAATATATGCATACCTATACATACATATACGGGACACGACGGCGACGGCGGAAAACCACCGAAAGTGTCCATATATTTGCTATCGCAGTAAATAAAAAAAAACGACTGCGATATGTAAGCTACAACATAACACTTCAATAAGCACAGTGTTAGTCTGCCCTTTTTACGCCGTAAAACGAGACACTGAAGGCTTTTGTGCTCTGACTAAATACTAAATAACAATGTCAGTACCCCGTGAAGAAGAGCTGGTAACAACGCATCCATCCCATGCACGCAGGCTACAGCCAAGAAAAAAAAAACAAAAAACGGAAGAGAGCATGAGTCGCAGCTCCAAGGTCATCGAGCAGTAGACTCTGACGCGATGAATAGACAACGGGTAAAGAATGAACGGCTACGCAGCCTGTCAAGTGTAGACGTACGAAGAAGCTCCCTTTCCTTCCTATTCTCGCCCCACGTACAAACCTTGCGGAGAGGCAAACAAACTGCCACACACAAATCGACTAATCGTTGTTTTCACTACGTGCATTCGCACGGTTGCAGTGCACCAGCAGCATGGAAATCGAAACATTCAGCCGCCACGGGAGGGCATTCCTTGCGCGACCAGCGCCGCGCGTCTTCCCATCCTCATTCAGTATGCATACGATGTGACCCAGTTCGGACACACAGAACCAGGCGGCGAGTAAGAGAGAAAAAACCCTTTCCTCGCTCTGGCGCCGAGCCATCGACCAAGCGAATGGAACAGGGCACACAGACAAGACTAACACCCACGTCTATGCACAGACAGACGCACAAACACGAATAGGGATGCCGAGGAATAAGAAGAAAATGCCACGAGCTTTCTCTGCGCCCCGGCTGGCAAGGTCGAAAGGGCGGGAGTGCGGTACGTGTACGGTCGCTTAACGGTGCGCTGTACACGTCTCCGGCGAAATGGGGAAGAAGAAAAGGAAAGAACGAAAGAAACGAGGAAGAAGAAGAATCCCTATACAGCGGGCGGCAAAGAGTGCGCGCTCGCTCTAACCCACGGCACGGTCACAGCGAGAACTCCGAAGGAAAAAGTCGGGAAGGCGCAGGCCATGCACGTTCGCCCAAACGAATAAGAGGATGAGGTGGAGGAAAGAAATCCTTGAAAATCTACAGCCATCCGTACAAGCCGCTCTATCGGTTTGCAAGTTCTTTTTCTTCCATATTTTCCCCCATTGGAGGAGAAGCCATACCCACGACTTCTCTTCCGCGCCCTTCCAGCCCCCCTTCCCAGCCCCCTTTTTTTTTTCATTTTTGCCTGCAGAGAGCGACGCGGTATAGCAATGACTCCTACAGCAATCGATACTAAGCCTGTTAGCGGACAAGTTTCCATGCTCTCTCGCCCTCCTCGACGGAGCCAGCCTC
Source organism: Rhipicephalus microplus (assembly GCF_043290135.1). Taxonomy (NCBI): domain Eukaryota; kingdom Metazoa; phylum Arthropoda; class Arachnida; order Ixodida; family Ixodidae; genus Rhipicephalus; species Rhipicephalus microplus. The sequence continues at coordinate 171,804,368 of NC_134700.1, read as the reverse complement.
CCCGTTAGCGTTTCTTTGTCTCAAAAGTCTGAAAGGCAAGGGCGGCATGGAAGCCTGACCCACTCTTGCTTATATACGTATCGTGCTCGGATATACTCGAAAAAAGTTTGCGGCGTGCCGGCGAGCGATGGCGCTCTGCTAACGTAGGTCAGGATGCACGTGCACGCAAATTGCCATATGCTGTTCACGGGAACTTCGTCAGTTCAACTGAAGCGAGGCCCACATTCATCATCAGTCGGCCCCTAGGCGAGCGGGTCTATGAAATGGGCGACCCAGTGTTTTTCACCAATAATAGCTGCTCTAACAAAGGCGCACCCGCGTGTATACGGTGTGCCTTTTCGAGCTTCCAACGAGCTTTAATACAAGCGCGATGAATAAGTGCTCGTGTGTAGCCCAGTGTGAGGGCAAGAAAGTTCAACATGACAATTCACTGTTTCGATCAATCAATCAATCAATCAATCAATCAATCAATATATCAATCAATAAATCAATCGTTCTTTTTCGTGCCTGCTTGAAGATTGTCACAGGCGCCAAAGCTGTAAGTTTACTACGCTATACGAGCCCTCTTGAACTCAACAGCTTTGTGGAGCAAGGGCACGGAAACAAAATACAATGAAAATCTCACATGCCTTTGAGAGTACGTCTACTAAAATTTCTACATCTGAAACAAACTGGTCTGCCCCGTAACAAATCGTGTAAGTTACCGCGGGGTGGTGCAAGAGAACTCCTAACAACCTGAGCAGGCCTTGCCGCTACAGTATCGCCAAGTCCAAAGTGTACTTTTTTTCTCCTTCGCTTCTGCCACCTTTAGCATGAAAATAGATGCGTTGTATACAACGCATCTGTACAAACCGTGAAGACAGGGTGACGAGCAGAATCGAGAGATTGTTTTTTTTTTTTTTGCTGTTTAGCTATAATCAACACCGGAATGTTTTTTCGACAGACTACGTTTTTCAGCGTATACATTCGCACTATTAAAGCAACGCACTTGACAGATTCCGAAACGAGGATAACAAGTGCCATACCTTGACATCGTGGATTACAGTGACCTAAGCCTTGCATCGCGCGATCTAACGTTTGAATGTGACGTTATTTTGGCATATTCCTAGGTCAACATTAGTTGTAGCTGTATTCCATTCGAAAAAAAAATCACAGCATATCCACGGAATGAATGATGATGAGTAGGGCAAAGCGTCCGTCCGTCCGTGCATGCGTCCGATCGCGTTCGAGAATGAAGACCACGCGCGGGTAACACCGACGAGACGCGAGCCAAAGAAGCCGAGCGCGTCTGTTTTCAACGCGCCTGCCACTCTGCTTCGTCCATCCCCTACCAACGTTCCGCCACGTACGGCGACTATCCAGGAGACTGAGAGAGGCACTCGTTTTCCGCGTACCCAGGCACAGCCCGCGCCGCAGCCGATCGGAGAGTAGCGGTACAGCGCCATCCAGAATATCGTCACTCAACTGCAGTTTGAATGCACTTATACGAGACAGCGCCGTCTATTATAGCGTTCCGGAGATACTGCCTTCTTTTCTTTTTCGTCTCTTCTTCTCTTGGTTGCGCGTGATGCATGACAAAGTTAGACTAAGAGGAGCTTCGCCCCTAAACGTTCGCGAGAAGTCACGATTTCCTCGGAGAGACAGCAAGACGGCTTACGAAAGTTCGGCCCTTAAAGAGCGCCTGAACCACTTCCGATATTGTTTAAACACTTCAAGTAAACGCACCCATCGACTTGAGGATGCTGCCACGACCAGCAATGCGAAAGAAGGAAGCACTACGAGCAGCTGGAAATTCCAAGAAACAATTCTTCTCCTCACGGCCTTTTCGACAGTGTTCAGCCCACGAGCCATGACGTCAACATTTTCGTCCGCTCGTCATCCACAGTACCTGTTTGTCTGCTCGCAGATAGGTGCACTCACCAATCTTCCTCCTTGGACGGCAAGACGCCACATTCAGTTAGAAGGAGGGATGAGCCGACGAACGGAGCATAGCGAAGGCAAGAAGGAAACCAGGAAGAACAGTTTTTTTTTGTACCATCAAGCGGGTGTAACGCCGCTATCACGGCACCATTAAAAAAAAATCACGGCTACGTGTTCTTTATAGACTGGTTCACATCAAATTACGACTAAAATTATGACACTATGACTAAAAGGCGCCCTTTAAAGAAACGCTGACGCACATGCGCAATAGATTTCTCGAAATAGAACAAAACGTGAGACAATAGAGACACTTGAAAGTGCTTTCGTCCAACGAGAGAAGCAAACGCGATTTATATTTTAAAAAATCAGTTTATGCAACCGTATGGCAACGTCACCCGAGAAGCGAATAAATTCCGGCACCGTAAAGCCGAGCTAGCAAAGTTTGCGCTCGTATGGCGGTTTCCTCCGAGGAACGTCGAAGCGCGGCAAGATGTCAATTTCGAAAAGAAAAAAAGAGAAATAAAGAAAGAAAGAAAGAAAGAAAGAAAGAAAGAAAGAAAGAAAGAAAGAAAGAAAGAGAAAGCAAGCAAGCGGACGCACGATTACCACCGAATCGAACATTACGGATAACTTTTTTTTCCCCTTTCTAATGGTGCTGTTTGTAAAGTAGCAGCATCAGCGCTCATCCTATATAGCATTCTGCCGGACATTACGGCTGTTGAAGCGCTCACCCGATCCCTCCAGGGCGAGGACGATCGAATAGAAACCGCACAAACACGACGATGCACAGAGAACAATGTGCCGACGTTAGAGCCTTTCCACAACCTTGCATCTTCACGAGTAAATGTCCTCTACAATAAAAGAAAATAATAACATAATAGCACACACCCACGCAGGTTAAAAAAAGAAACCAAGAGCAAAAAAAAAAGAGAGAGAGAGAGAGAGAGAGAGAGAGAAGGAAGCCTTCGAGGAGCTACGAGCACGAACCGGACCGTGAGCGATCGGGACACCGCGCGCACGCCCTGCAGATTCCCGAGCTAACGACACAGGAGACGAAGGCTGTGAGGCGACTAGAAATCACAAAGCAGGAGCCACGGAGGAGTCCGCGCCATCTGCGCCGTGCGAGCCATCTCGCTCCACTAACGCACGCAGCATCCATTCTTTTCTTTTTTCGGTGCACCGTTGGTTCCTCCGTTTCCAGCAGCCCTCTCTGTAACGCTCGCTCGTCATCACATCGGTAAAGCGACAAGCAAACGGCGCCATCGGCGCATCACAATTCGGAAACGATGCCCGACCAATCGGAGGCCTTCCTTTTCCTTCCGGGCCATCGGTTTTGGAATGGGTCGGAAAGGAAGCGAGGGAAACGAAAGCGGAGAGAGGAGAGACGGTTGGCCGTCCGACCTGCGAGCCATCCCGAAAGGAGCCGATGGCTGGAAAAGAGGGAGGGGGGGGGGGGCATGGCAGAGAATTCAACTTCCAGGCAAAGCAGGAACCTTGGGATGACGGCCAGCTCGGCAACCTCGACGTCGTCTTCCGCAGCGAACGCAGCGGAAAACCGCGTCATTCACGAGACCTGCGGCCAGATAAGCCACACCCGGTCCCGGCGTAAACGTAGACCATTCAGCATCCAGTACTGAATATGTTGGTGACCGAGGGATATAGATGGAAGGAAAGGTGGGCAACCGCCGACTCCCTAGACAGGAGGGCGCGCGTGCAGTTGACGGGGCTTCCGGGATACATCACCGCGAGGGCGCCCCGTCGTAAGAACGGGACCGGCTCACCGCAGGTGTCAACGATGTTGTTCCGCAGCTGGGGATGCCGGATGAGAACGCCCGCCGCTATCGTGTTCGCCGGACATCACGCTCCACGCAGGTAACGCAAGGAGGAGCGCGAAGGGCCGCCATCGTGTGTTCCGAAGGAAGCCATGAGCCGAAGCCACGCCACCGTACTTTCTGAAGACCGGACCAGTCGGCGCGAACAGCGCATGCGAAGGTTAGAGAGTTTTAGTACTGCGTACGCTGCGTACGTGGCAGCGTTGCGTACGTAAGGACGCCACGTTCTGCGTAGTGCGCATGCGCAGACCGCAACGCGCACGTATCGCGTTACGTACGCAGCCGCTACGTACGCACGCATGAGATGCGTGCGTGCGTACGTACGAGGTGATCGCGCCGCTCTCGAACAAGTTCGCGACAGCGCGAGACTTCGTTTTGCAAAATGGCAGCATCGAAGGCAAGCACCGACCGGCCCTGTGGCTTAAAATATGGCCATAATCTGGCTATAACACTTGGATTGGCTCACATTGGCTGTCAACAACACGTGCTTCTATTTTGATCTACTAGATGGCGCAACACGCTTCACGCTCGCTACGTACGCGGGTACTACGGCGTACTAAAAGCCGATTAGTGGCAAAGTACGCCACGTAACGCAAGGCGCTTGCGTGATGCGTACGTAGCACCATTCCGCAGTACTAAAACTCTCCGTTGTATTTCTCAAGTAATTGCGCAGGATAGGAGTATGATGTGAGGCGCGTTTAGTGCACTGACAAGGCCTTGGGAGGCGCGGAGCGGAGACGCGTGAAAGAGCGCGCACGTATCGTGGATACAGTGCAACAAATACAAAGGAAAATACATAGGAAAGAGTGCTGTTCTAGGGATGGAGGAAGTATGGGGCCGAAAAACGCTTCGAAACCGATAACTTGCAGTGAGAGCGTGGTAAACCTTAGCAGATACAAAAGCAGCAACATGAGATGTGCGACCATAAACGGCCCTGGAAGACACCGACTGAGCATGAACCCGGTCACGTGAAACGTTAAAGAACGCCGTCGACAGCACGATACGTAACATACGCAGCAGTGCATAGGTATGAAAATGCGGGATGTTGCGGCGTTACTACGGTTAGCGTGTTGTCCTTCGTGGTGGGGGACTCGCAGGCCACAAAACCTGCAAGTGCCCGACTGCAGAAAGTATACAGTGTATATTGGAAACGTTGTACAGGCTGAATCAGCTATATATCTAAATGCCAAGGGTACACAGCAGGAGCGACGGTGTTCTATTTGATGGCATGGGTGTACGCGCTGCCCCACGGCAAGTGCCCGAACTACAAACAGCGGTATTAAGTGCATCTAAAGAACAGAATGGGTAATACGTCAGAACTTTCATAAAGCATTCCACATGACCAGGCGGTACACACAAGCATGCATGTATCATGCACATCTTTTACGGGCTGCGGCATTTTGTCTACTAAGCGAGATTCTTCGTCGCGATGAACTCGTTCCGAACAATGAATGTTTAACAGCGGGCGGTCAAAAGAACAAATTTGAAGTGCAAAAAAAAAGAAAGGACCGAAGAGAAGAGTAGACACTACGAGCGCTAATTGTGTCTGCTCTTCTTCTCGGTCCTTGTTTTTAGCGCATGAAATGTGCTCCCTAATGTCTAAGAAACTCGCCCAAGCTGTCGTGCTTCTATAGGCCAAAATAAAACCGGAGCTCTCATGTTAGGAGCCCACTCCAAACTGCACGGACAATTTCATGGCTAAACCCTGGTCAACCAAGACCAAGCTCGCAAGCGTTACACGTTTGCACTACAAAATAAAGTTTACAAAAAAAAAAAAAAAACGCGCCCTCTATGCGACCTGGCACTGAACCAACAACGGTGATCCCCATAAGCATAACACGGCGTGTATGGGAGAAATAACTACAGCAGAGGCACAGAATTCTCATTAATGTTTCATCAGCATGCTGTGATGAGTTCAAATGTAACGATCGCAGATATAAACTTATACTTGAAACTTATTTCCCCTTTCTTTACTCAAAAAGAAGCAAGCACGCTTAAGGCGCACACACTGGAAAAGATTTCCCTCACGAAACGAATGACAAATTGGGTACGACCAGCCGGACGCTGTCCAGAAACGAGGAACGACGCAAACACGGGGCACACAAAAGTGTGCTCGATAGCTGCCGACAGGCTTAAATAAAAAACCGTCCTCATTCAAGAACTCCCTGCGAAGAGCAAACAAAAGATCTCACGCTCCACTCGCTGTCGAAAATCGTAAGGTTCTTCGTTCATGCTATAATATTATATATATATATATATATATATATATATATATATATATATATATATATATATATATATATATATATATATATATATATATATATATATATATATATATATATATATATGCGACGCCATGAGCGCTGCCTTTTCTCTACGAAACGGAACGGTATATGTTCCAAACACACATGCTCACCGCGCGAGCGGGCTGACCATGTTTTATTTAAAGTCGAGAAAATAAACTTGCGCATGTGGAAACAGCGACTCGGTAGAAGGCAAACAAACTGAAGGTTTGCGCACGTGGACACACAGACACAAAGGTTCCCGACGGACAAGATGCAGGCATAAGAAGAATAGTCGATCCGGACTGCCGGTCGGTCGCGCTGCCTGATGACAACGCACACGCAAGAGGGAGCTTTATGCGAAGGTTTAGACTGCGCGCGAACAAAGTTTGATCCGCGCAGGGAAGGACGAGAAGATGAAACGCATACAAAAAAAGGAACACAAATATGTAAGCCCCGAATGCAAACAGGTACCAGCTATATTACAGACATGGGAATGTCATGACGCGTATAAAAAAAGAAAAAAGTAAGGAAAAAGGAAAGAGAGAGAAAGAAGGAAAGAAAAAAAGGAAGAAAAAAAAGCTCTCGGGAACACCGTATTTTGTTTACGCGCCAGTTCGCACAAAACTGCAAAGCAGATCGGCGTCGAAAAAATCTGCACAGAATCAAGGCACCCCATACATGTCCACACGTGAGTAGCACGCCAGGGGTGTTTGTTTTTTTCTCGTTTCACTTTTTCATCGCGCGAACAGACAGAACACCACGCACTTTTTTCTCTTAGATAGATAGATATGTGGGGTTTAACGTCCCAAAACCACCATATGATTATGAGAGACGCCGTAGTGGAGGGCTCCGGAAATTTTGACCACCTGGGGTTCTTTAACGTGCACCCAAATCTGAGCACACGGGCCTACAACATTTCCGCCTCCATCGGAAATGCAGCCGCCGCAGCCGGGATTTGAAACCGCGACCTGCGGGTCAGCAGCCGAGTACCTTAGCCACTAGACCACCGCGGCGGGGCCACTTTTTTCTCCTCTATCCTTCTTTTATTCCGAGAATATACCAACGACGCAGCTTCGTACTCCAAGCAGCAGTTCGAAGATACGAGTGCACGGGTGAGAAAAGAACCACCACTGACTGCGTAAGCACAGTAGTATGGTGATAATCGCGAAGATGTCCCATTGCATCGCAGCCGAAAGGGGCATGCATGAAACGTTTAAAACATCATCACCGAGCAAAAATATAAAGCAGGAAACGACTCTCGATGCGTGGTACTTACTCGATTGTCAGAAAATAAAAAAAAGCAACAGTACTTTTTATCTTTTTATTCTTCTAAGTCGAAGGTCCAAATGAGAAAGAAATGCAGAAATAATATTGGCGTGATCGCCATGCAGGGCATGAATCACGTGCCACGCTCATGATGCACTCGTGGCCGTATCTCGCTATCTTGATACACACGAAAATTATGGATGAACTGCACGAAGAGAACCCTGACGGGATGCGAAGGAGCTGCGGTGCGAACGGCGTTGACCCGGTTGAAACGGGCGTCAACGCGGGTGCTGAAAGAACGGTTTGAAGCGAAACTCGATGCAGCATTTACTCGAGTAAACGTTTGTCTGAAACGCAAGGACACGGGAGGCAGGTTGGGTTTCCTGTAAGTTTCATCGCAGATAAACGAGCCAACAGAATGTTCCCACTCGGCGTTGGGTCTAGCGTTGCGGACGGTGAAAAAGGTGAAGAGAGGGAGAAGTGTGTTGCGAGTGGGCAGAGAAGCGGGTAAGGGAGAAAGTGACTTCAGCGCGCACGTGCGAGGAAAGCGTGCGAGGGGAAAGCGACGTCAACGCGCAGCTGCGGCGCGACCACGGAGCGCGACCTACTTGGCACCGCTCCAACACCTGCGGCGCGTTCGTACGACGGCCGTATGTACGGCTTTACACACGCGAGCCAAACAGCTGCTTCGCACCTATAAAAATCAAATATTGCCCAACTCCACGGAGAAACCATGAGACGACCGCGCGATTCGCCCGCGACCTTCTCCTTTCCACATAACGGTATGTCGCAACATTTGTATTTTTCGTGGCGGATGCATGTAACTTTCCAATTTCGTTATAGGAAGAACAGCGGCGGAAACGCAGCCGCATCAACGACACTTGGGCAAGCTTTGAAGAAGCACCGCCACTCGCTGTGCGAGGAAAGACTTTCGTGCGCGCTGCCCCCTTTAACTGCCAACTCCAGAGGCGACATGTACAGAAGTTTCCATTCAATCGCGGAAGCTGAAGAAGAAAAGAAAAACAAAGTAAATAAAGGCGACGGAAAGATGAACTGTTTGAAGGGGTAGGTCGTTTGGTTCAAAAGGACTGCCTTCTTGAGCGCCCGCCGGGACTTTTAACGAGAGCCGCTCGGAAGCGAGCGTCAGAAACGCGAGAGCGCAAACCGAGCGCACATACAGTGCGTGTATACGTACCACGCAACGCGCCCCAAAAAGCTCGCTCTATGGAATATGTTACACGAAATGGCGGTGGAGTACATCAACCACGCTCCGCAGACGGCTCCTGCCATTGAAACAGCTCGGCGGAAGACGTCTTCTCCATTAAAGCAAACGTGGAAAAAAATACCGATACAAATATCCGCACTTGGCGTTTCTTTACCAATCGCCCTACGGTTGAAAGGCGCTAAAGCGGGCACTCAGGGGGGAACCTTTTAGAAGCGGCGTACACGACAAGGAGTAAAGGGTGGGAAGGGAGGAGTCGAAATGACGGTGGCGCCCGGGGTTAGAAGGAGACTCAAGTTGGAGTTGGGAGACTTCCGAAACACTCCGCTTCTTCTCCCCTAGTCCACATTCTTCTTTCGCAAAAGTGTCGCCTTCGCGAGTCCCAATTATTCGCCGTCGCTGTACGAGCACGCGCGCCGAACCATTAGACGCTTTGCGAGCGCGCTCGCATGTGCGGTGTATACCGCGGTAGCGTGCTGGAGGAGAGTGGGGAAGGCGCCGCTGCGTGAGCGCAGTGAAACGCAATTAGTCGAGGCGGCCGTCAGCTCGCCGTTCAATCGGCGACAAGCGGTGCGATGGGCGAACTCCCTCGTATTCCCCTTTTAGCTTTCTCACTCTCTCTCAATCTTCCCCGCTTCTTGGCTTTCCCTAAACCGAAGTGCGATAGTTGCGTGCAGCAGGCAGGCACCCACGTCACGCCACATTTTTGAGGAGCGCCTGCGTATTGACTTATGTACACGCGTTAAGTTCGACGCACGCGTTACTTGCGGCGAAGAATAGCGTACACTCCCAAGGCGCTATAGCGACGCATTCATTCCTGCGCGCTACTACTGCAGCATCATCGTTCCGACGCAAAAGTGAACTGAAGCGGAGCGCGCAGGGATTCGCGAGGCTCCGCGGAGACGGAGTCAATGCAGCGTAGACAATTGAGCTCGGTATAAAGATTAGCCTATATAAGGATTAGCCTATATAAGGATTAGCCTATATATGCCGCGTATATAAGGGCGGTGCGTGGTTCTAGAAAGTCAAAACAAAGATACGATGCTGTTGCGCGTGCCGGATGCGTATATATGTAGGCGGTGCGCGTATGAAACAAGACGTATAGGCGTCTGCCTCTGAACTGTTTGTCGAAGGAGAGTAGCGACAACCATCTCCATAACGGGAAAATGGGGGAGGGGCAAGCGAATGTTCGCGTGAGCACGTCTGACATAGCGCTCGCTTTCCTTCCACCACATATGATACCTTGGAAACTGTTTTCTTACTCCACGCCGCAAGTTGAACCTCCATCCACATTCTTAGCAGCTCGAGCATTCACTCACTACAGGACATAACGGCGGCAATACTCTCGCGTATCCAGCCAATGACGAAACGTTGGAACGTGAAATGACAGGTCACCTCGATAAAAGATCAGATTGACAGACCGGTTGCGGGTGATCACCGCCAAGCCTATAGGATCGAGGGAGAGCATCAGCTCCTTGAAAAAAAAAAAGCACAAAAATACGCACGTGAAAGGCACACCTTTCTGTGCTCCCCGCGCAATTCGTGCACGACGCTGCCACCGAAACACGCGTGTAACGAGCTTCGCTACGAAGAAAAAACAAAGAAAGGGGAATAGAACGTGATTATATTACTAGGCTTTCACATCCACGAGCCACGATACGATTATGTGAAAGAGACGCCGTAATGGAGGGCTCCGGACATGTCGACCACCTGCAGTTCTTTATAAGGTGCACCTAAATCCACACACACATGGTCTTCAAGCACTTTAGCCTCCATCGAAAATGCAGCCGCGAATTCAAACCCGCGATTTGAGGGTGAGCCGCCGAGCAGCGTAACCAAAAAGATCACCGTGGCGGGCAAGAACCGAACGTATATACGAGCTCCCCAAAGAAGCATCGTTGTCCCGCCAAACCAAGGCTGCTCTGCCACCGCAAAAGTTAAAGAGAACCAGAAACATCGACGTCGCTTCGTTCTAGGAACTAATCACACGCTCTACTTCTTGCCCCTAATTTCATCATCATCATCATATTTTATTTCCTTAAAGACCCCACAAGGGGATATTACATAAGGGGTGGATGTACAGGATATAAAAAACATTTGCCACATAAGGGGTTGGTATACAGGATATAAAATTTTGCGGCGAAAGGAATGTATACCACGAAGAACAAGAGAGAGAAAGAGAGGTCCCAGGGGAATAGGGAGATCTTGTTCGTCGGACACAATGTATGCAAATGATGCGGTTGTGGCAGCTGCACGAAGGAAAGCGTAAACGAGCACGCCAGCGTACTCACCACGAACGTGTACTCGGGGCCAGGCGCCCGAAGAGAAGATTAGGGCAGCCGGTCGTGTGAAGCGCGTCGGGTCGCCCGGTTCCGCGGCGAAAAATTCCGCGAGAAAGAACGCAGGATCGACGAGACACCGTCACCACGGCCGGTGATTTGCATAATTACATGGCAAACAAACGATATAGCTCAAGAATTTGAAGCAAGGAGAGCATGTTCATCTGCTTCTGTTGTGTCTCGTTCAGCGACATCCTGTAAAAATGCGGGCACACACACACACACACACACACACACACACACACACACACACACACACACACACACACACACACACACACACACACACACACACACACACACACACACACACACACACACACACACACACACACATATATATATATATATATATATATATATATATATATATATATATATATATATATACGCACAATTATACCCACTTATAACGAGTTTTAGCAAGGTGTCGGTTATAACAATACAATAAGAAACTGCTGCGGCCTGCGGCATCAACTTTTCTGTTTTCCACAGTGAGGAAACCCGCCTAAAGCAATGTCTGCATCCTACACTATCTGTAATAACAATGAGTTGTTATGCCTGTTGGGTGTGCATGCGGAAAGGTGATGGAACGCGAAATCCTTAAAAGAAATGACGAAAACGAGAAATCCGTTCTGTCGAACCACCGCCCACAAATCCAACCAACCTCAACGCCGTTACGGATTTGCAGTATGGATGGATGGATGGATGGATGGATATGGCTGTACCCTTTAGATCGGGCGGTGGCTAGCGCCACCAAGCCGTAATACCTAATGAACCATAAACTATATTTATTTTTTTTCCTTAAAAAGTGAGTTTGAGGATTTGTACTTCGCAGTGAAGAGTTTAATTTTCACTCGTGCCTTGACTTTAGCCACCAATCAGATAACCTCCTTCTAGTTAAGTCTACTTGCTTAAAGTCTATTTTGCCCTCTCGGTCCCTAAACCCCAGTGCTTTGAAAAACTCTGCGCCATCATCCTGAACTATAGGGTGAAGCCCTTTACAGAACATTATCAAGTGTTCGGCAGTTTCTTCTTCCTCTCCACACGCACTGCATACTGTGTGTACCCCTTCGTATTTGGCCCGATATGTCTTGGTTCGCAGTACTCCCGTCCTGGCCTCAAACAGTAGAGAACTACCCCGAGTATTATCATAGATCCTTTCCTTTTGCAATTTCCTGCTTAAAAGTTCGATAGATCTCTAGTGCGGAGTTCTTAATCATGCCCATTCTCCACATGTCAGTGTCCGTTTCCTTCACTTTCTTCTTAACCGATAGTTCTTTTTGGTTTAGCCACCTGCTGTTTTCTAAGTATTTACCAGTCAACTTCCTGGTTCGCTTCCTCCATTTTGTATCGACATTCTTCATGTACAAGTAGCTGAAAACCTTCCTAGCCCAACGCTCTTCCCCCATTGCTCTCAATCGTTTCTCAAAATTTATCTTGCTGCTAGCTTCCCTGCCCTCAAATGATGTCCATCCCATATCACCTTGTACTCCCTGATTTGGTGTATTCCCGTGAGCTCCTAAAGCAAGCCTACCTATTTTACGTTGCTTAATTTCTAATCTTGCTTGAACTTCTGATCTCACGCACAAGACCGCATTGCCGAACGTACGCCGTGGAACCATGACCCCTTTCCATATTCCTCTCACAACATCATACCTATTGTAATTCCACAGTGCCCTATTTTTCATGACTGCTGCATTCCTGTTACCTTTAGTCGTCACGTATATTTCGTGTTCCCTCAGGTACTCGGTCCCATTGCTTATCCATACGCCCAGATATTTGTATTTATCTGTTATCTCTAGCGTGACCCCCTGTATTCTAAGCTCACTACCTTCGTTGTCATTGAAAATCATGACTGGAGATTTTTCCTTACTGAATCTAAAATCTAACCTATGCTCGACCACATAGCGCCGCCTCACTGCGGCAAAGCTAACTTTTGAAATCCGCTACGGTCCGGGAACAGCAGTGGCTTCTGGTGATACATGCAATTTGAGTAAAGAGTTATCTGAGACTTCGAAAAGTTTCAGCGATAAATCGGCTGTTTTGTCACCCTTGTCACTGATGTCCGTTGGCATACCACCTATAATGCATTTTTTTTTCGTGAAATCCCTTTATAGAAATTATCGGTTATAACGATTAAATCTGTGTCAGCCGAGTTTTGTTCTTATCATGATCATCAGTCAGACCACACCTACTGCAGGACAAAGGCCTCTCCCACGTTCCACCGGTCAACTCGGTCCTGTGCTTGCTGCTGTCACTTTATATCCGCAGGAGCAAGCATAGGACCAACGTTTTCATACATGGGTTTAAATATGTATGTATGTATGTATGTATGTATGTATGTATGTATGTATGTATGTATGTATGTATGTATGTATGTATGTATGTATGTATGTATGTATGTATGTATGTATGTATGTATGTACGTATGTATGAGAAAAAGAACAACATGCGCGCGAGCGCTTGCGGTGTCAGGTGTGCGCAGTCGAGCACTACCAGCCACTACTAAACCACCGTGGCAGGCAGCTTAACAGGGTCGTATACAAAGCAACAAGAAGTAGACAAAAAACAAACACGCAAATAAACAGCTTTAATCACGCTACTGTTGAAACGAAAGATATACTATACTTTGACCCGATCCGGCGGTTCGCGACTGCATAATTACGACAAAGAAAATGCACTTCCAGAGAAGTCAACACGGTCTTCCCACATCAGTAGAAATCGAGACGAGGCATACAACACGAGGTGCGGCGCAAGACACTAAAATATACAGTGTCATGTTTTATGAAAGGGAACACGCGGGCGCGTGGCCTGCGTGCTCCGGCGACTGCTGGCAGCGCGTTCAAGCGGGAGCGAGAGCAACCACAGTCTATTTTCGCGTCATCTCGCGGCGAGCAAAACAACCATTCGTTGCTGATATGGAACCGGCGGCAAGATTGCAACCCCCTCCTCCTTCAAGCAATGAATGGTCGTTGTTCTCGCCGCGAGATGACGCGAAAAGAGGCTTTGGTTGGTCTCGCTCCCGCTTGAACGCGCTGCCAGCAGCCGTCGGAGCACACAGGCCACGCGCTCCCGTGTTCCCTTTCATAAAACACGACGCTGCACAACGACGCGCAGACGTGTGAACTACCTAGTGCTCACAGTCAAACAGCTTTTGTCTAAACGCTTCCCACTAGTTACACCATAGCTACCGACGGCCTGCCAACGATAACCCCTTCGCGATGAATCCTTTGCTCCGCCCAGTTTCGCAACATCGCCAAACAAGGAGTTTCCCCGAGCTATTCATCTCGTCATCCGCGGGAACAAACGTCAGCACTAAAAACTCCGATACCGCGGAACAGAAATACAATATTCTGCATGGCGGGCACTGCGTGAAGCTCACACTTCACTCTATGTGCGTTTGCACAGTGTGTACGTGCGTGACACGCCGTACACGTGCGCATTTTGTCACCAAATTCGTCTCAGCGCGCGCGCAGCAGCTCGGAACAAAAGGAGTCGTCCCGCCAGTCGGCGACCGTCGGAAAATTATGCGTGCAGTGGGGCGAAATCCAGCGTGACGAAGTAGTACGCTGCAGCGCGACGGGCACATAAAATTTTAGAAACAGTCGGACATGCTTCGTTCGTTGACAAAAAAAAAAGAAAATAGAGGGGGGGGGGGGAGATAGCACACGGGCGCTAAAACAAACGGGCGAAATGTACAAGCAGAAAACGCTGGTCTTCACGCTTTTCCGATTTGGTGCTGGCTTCACATGTAGCTTGCGTCGGTAGACGCGTGCGTCAGCGGAATTCAAGGAAAGAAAAACAAAAAAAAAGTGCACTGTTTGCATTCCACGGGAATACAGTCAGCTCGCAGAGGTGCGCACGGGCAGACAGCGGAAAGTGCGGCGATATTCTCGAATCCCCGCCACGCGAAATTCCAGGCGCTCAGGCACGCAAACACAGCCAGGCTGTCTCTGTCGTTCGCTCGCGCGCGAACACATAAATTGAGCATGCGCCGACAGAAACACGAGTTCTTTCTCTGCGAGTGCGTCAGCGCGCGTTTCCACATTCATGCGACCCGCGAGTCAAACGGAAATGCAAGGGCAGCGGGACAACTTCACAAAGCGGGACCCCGTTAAGCGAGACAGCGCCAGACACAACGTAAGCTCGAACGGTGTTGTGACGCTGAAATGTACGAAAGAAAGAATAAAAGGTGCCATAAAGAAATGTGAAAGATAAAGCGAGAACAGCGCAATAGGATGAGCTATATATATATATATATATATATATATATATATATATATATATATATATATATATCGAGCATCGAACGCGTAATTCGAAGGTCGTAAGTTCGATTCCTGCTCACAGTTGGTAATTTTTTCATCCACTTTTCTTTCTTCTTTCTTCTTATTTACATTCCATTGGTTCTAATAACTTCCCCTGTACATTCCTTGGCATTACTGTCTGTTATATCTCATATATATATATATATATATATATATATATATATATATATATATATATATATAACGGAACGCTTCTGCGTTTCGTAAGTTATTCCAATGAGAGATGTCGGAAGATATGGACTATAATTGTGAGCAACTGGGTGTGCCCCATATCGTATCATGTAACTTTATAGGCCTAACTGTATAACAGGCAGGGTGAATCTGAGTGAATCACAACTAACAGCACTAACCGATAACAGGCTTAGCAGGCACTAAGTGGTCAAATATAAATGAAGGATCTGCGCAGGTAACTTCATTAAGACAGATAAGAGATGGTCAGTCAGAAAGAATGCCAAGAGATGTGAAGCATGGCGGCGCAATGTAAATAGTTTGTTGGAGCGCTCAATTAACCAATCTGCCGAAACTAAGGAATTCGAAACGAAACGTAATCAGCTCGCGCAGGACGGGTTGTAAATCACTGATACAGGGGCTCGTGCTGCTTTAGGCATCATAAAGGATGACTGCGACAGTTCTACGAAAGTTCTTTGCAACGTCGCGTGTGACATTTTATTTCACTTATATTGGTTTGCATTTATCCGTGTGCACATATATACAAATCATCATCATCATCATCAGCCTGACTACGTCCACTGCAGGACAAAGGCCTCTCCCATGTTCCACCAGTCAACCCGCTCCTGTGCTTGCTGCTGCCAATTTGTTCCCGCAAAATATACAAATACACACTCTCAAATATGGACGCGGTTAGGGAAAAAAAAGTCGCCCTATAGACGTTTTTTTCGGGGGCCCCGCCATCTTGCTAGCGGGTGGCCCTTTTCTGGTCTGGCAACCCATCTGGAATGCGGGAAGCTCGCTGTTTGCACAGAAGGTAAGCGTGCGGCTGCGGTTTCATCGTTCTCGTTCAGTTTTTACGCGATGAATTTCGACAGAAGTGATGCACGTTCTTTAGAAAATTAGTGTATTAGACGTTCTCAGAAGGTTCAAGTCGTTGAGGGTCAAATGTTTTATTATACAGTGGCGCGAACAAGTCCGCCTCTGTTGATGTAGTATATTCACAGCACCGGCTTTCCGCTCAAAGAATACGCAGTATTTTCAGGTCTTTCTTTTCCAGAAGAAGCAACAGCACTTCGAGAGCATAGTGAATATCTTTCCTGAGCTGTAGTAATCCGCTTTTCTAAAAATATTTTTTTTTACGCCACGTCGTCGCATCGGCTACCACTCTTGCGATGAAGCCGTGCGTTGCAGTGTAGTGGTTCGTCTTTATTTGGAGGCACTGACGGTTTTTATCAACTGCGCACTAACTGTTGTCTAAATTGTCTCTCGACTCCGAAGAAGTGACCTTGTTTTACTCGCTCGTTTGTTTTTTACAGGTGTGCACTTCAATAGAGTACTTACATCAAACGACGCCGACGTGCTTGCATGTCCCCTTTATATATTTTTTTAATCGCGATATTTGAGTGACTCTCGGTGCCGCGGTACCTGCGATAGAGAGAAATGTTACGTGGGGCTGTTTATCGCGGAAATAACGTTATCGTTTGAAAAGCTGTACGCTGCGTACCTTCCGTTCATAGTCGAGGTTGAACATCGTTGTCGAAGTCGTTGCACTTCGCTGACCTGAGCAAAAGTGCTCTGAATATACCTGAGTACCCGCGGAAGGTAGAAAGTTTTTCCTGTTTAAGTTTACAAGCCATAGAAGCCACTGCTCCTCGTCAACAGGAAAACGTGCAACTTGGAGTCCACAGCCGAAAAACTTCCGCGTCTGGTGATGAACATGAAATACTTCTTCCGACAGCAGTTTCCTTTTTTACCGCAGTTGTTACTGCACCCAAAAACAGCGCAACGGTTCCCCGACGACAACTTTTTGGGCGCCACAGCAATGAAGAAAAGCAAAATCAGCGGGTTGGCTTATTACGCGGCAAATTGCACGATAACGCCACACATGCCAGCCTCAACACACACACACTCCAAGCCGTCACCCGCATGCCAGAGAGGAGGAACGCGTTGGTTGCCAGACCGGACCTCCTCGCCCGATGCAAAGGTCAATAGCACGGCTTAGGGGACCCTCACCTCCTGATTGGATACGGCTAGACGGTGTTGCGCACGAAACATTATATACAGTATACTGAAATAGTGACCACAAAATCATTAAAACTACACGCAATGCGGCAATTGAAAAAAAAAAAGAATGAAACTTCATGACGCACATAAATGCGCGTATAACATGAGGATTCATGACACCGGTAGTACAAAAAGGAAAAACAACGAAGTTTTAAACCCAAAGAGCGATAAAATAAGCTATACCTTATTGCGACACCTAAATTATTCAAAACGTGACGTACTGCGTCATCACTTCCAAATAGTCCTCCCCTCTCTCCCTCTCCCACCGTCTTTATAAGAATAATGCTTGCTGTTATCTGTCCATAAAATACGACCGGCGCAGTGTTCTCCAGCATAAGATATTCATCAGGCAACCCTCGCCTATCTCGTATGCGGCTGCAGTGTAGCAACAATTCTCTGGGAAATCAACCAGCTGTAGTAAAACAACGACGAAGCGTTTCCTCGGAAAACCTCATCGCCCGTCTGTGCAGTTCAAATGCGAGAGTTATTCTGCGATCAACTGTCGTTGCCGCAGTCCGAATTTTAAGACAAGCGTATACGGCCAATTGAGACGCTGTCTTGTTTGACGTCACGAAGACGTAACGGGAACCGAAAGCGACAAATGCTGCATGTATACAGCTGGAATCACACTTGTTTAGAGCGGTGCAGCGCGTGGCTGTGCACGCTCTCATCCGCAGCTTCACGTTAGCTATCCAAGCTTGCTTTCATGAAGAATTACTACGTTAGGTATCATTACGGCGGCATCGCTATTTGTATAATTCTGCACAAAACGGCTGCCAAAGCAGCAGCCTGCCTGGGCGCTCTATATTTCTTTGTTTGTGCGCGTCTACCCGAACGAATATTATGAATACTCATAACGTAACAGCTTTCGTTGCTCGTGGTAATACATGTAAACACAGCTTTCTTCTTTTTTGTGTGCGTGCACAATAAAACATTGCGATTCCCTCCCCTTTAACGCTCGCTCCCTACAGCTGAAGTGTTTTCAGGTCAAAAATAAACAAAGCATCTTACTGACTTGTAAACTATTTCATTTTTATTATTGTTCTCTTGAGCGTGTATTTGTTTAGCATTGGCGATATTTCATTAGTTTTTCGCTTGCTGTCTCATCAGCCTAATATATACCATTCCCATTTCGGCTGTATCCCTAGTGAGGGCAGCAAACATATGTAATTATTTAAACTAAAGATGAACGAACTACGCACTAACCGGGCAATTACGACAGTATGCAAACTTTAAGTCTTCAAACCAGAACGAAAATTTTTCAGTTTAATCGTTTGCACTGCACTAACGAGACTTACCCACGTCACGCAATGAATGCCCTTACGCTGAGGAACCATCTTAAAATGACCGAATAAAAACCCCTCTAATTACTGGCACTGATGCGAGAGAGCCAGTCAATAGAGTACCAAGTTAGGCACAATCTAAGCCTAACTCGAGAAGGTTGTGCACGCTCACGCGATAGAGCAACCCAAAGCCGCGCTATATCACATACGCTTCACAAATGACAACGCGGCCCTAACAAGTTAAAGGCTGTCGACTTAGAGCTGGCAGGGCGCGAGACGGCAGTATGCAGTAGAGAAAACCTCTCTCTCTCTCTTTTTTAGTTTTGTCATTATTATGACTACGTTTTTAGTTTCGACTTCATAATGTGAACACACATACTTCATGTACCTTTATGAACATGTGCGATAGAGATAAGCAAAGAAAATGAAGATATATAATTACTAAAGAGCGAACTGTAATCACGGCGGCCCTAATTGGCGAACGCCATCATCAGGAGCATGAGCGGTGCTAACAGTGCAGCGCTAATGAAGCCAATCACGGGAGGCTTTCTATAAACTGCCATATTGAGATACCGCCGCGATAATTGTTCCTATCTTGGTGCACACATAAATGAAGAGAAAAAAAAAGAGAAGGAAAGGCAAGAAACAATAATCCTTGTGCCTACAAATTTGTAGCTCACAAATCGAAAAAAAAAAGCCCGCCTCCCTGTTAATTTAGCAGTTTGCGCAATTGTCTCGTTAGCAGCATCGAGCGCGCCATTCGCGACTCGACGGCGGCGTTTTGCCATTATCGGTCGAACCCTTCCTTAGCGCTTCTATATCAACCCCCCACCCCCTCTTCATCTTGACGTTCCTCCGATTGCCGCTGTGTCATTCTTTTTTCTTTGTGCTAACACGAATAGAAGGGCGCCGAAGCTAGCTGATCAATGTGGCTTGCTGTATCACTGCGTGTAAAGACGCCACGCCTATAAGGACAGCGTGATCGATGGATGTTCGAGCAGATAAAACAGAAGCTCGCAGCTGCGGAAACTGGAACGGCGTGAGAATGGTCGCGGAAGGGAGAGGTAGGGGTGGGGGGGGAGAGGCAAGATAGCAGCCACTTGGTGACGCGAGTCTAACGCCGCAGTATCTTCGTTGCATACAGTCTTAGGACTTAATTAATTAATGGCACAGTGAATAGAAGCAACGATTGTAGTGCCTAAACACGGTTCATTTATAAACCGTGGTTGTGTGCCCGTCGCTTCTGAAGAAAACAAAGGATACAAAAAACAGCTATCCTTTCCTCTCTGACACACACACACACACACACACACACACACACACACACACACACACACACACACACACACACACACACACACACACACACACACACACACACACACACACACACACACACACACACACACACACACACACACACACACACACACACACACACACACACACACACACACACTTTAAAGAACAAGACAGACACTCTACAAATTTTCACCATGAAAAAAAATCAAGGAGCAAATAGCAAACAATGATCATGTACGGCTTAACCGAACATTATCATGAAAGACGCCGTCGTGGAGGTCTCCGTAAATTCGACTACCTGGGGTTCTTTATCATGCACCTAAATCTAAGCAAACGAACCTCTCTCTGAGCCTTTCGTCCTAATCGAACTGCGGCTGCCACGGCCGGGATTCGATCTCTTAACGTTCAGCTCATAGTCAAGCACTATAAGCACCACATCAGCGCGCGTTGGGTGCAACATCACCTTAACGAACATTCTCAAAAAGCTTCAAACGTCATCAAACGTGTACACGTCGATTATTGCGCCGCAGCAGGAATGTCCTACCGAGCGTCAATACGCATACGGCATTGAAAAACCAGCCGCGACTGGAAAAAAAACGAAGAAAAAACAAAGGAAGCGCTCACAGCTCGCCCTTCTTTCCCGTTACTAAACTCTCAACCTTTTTCCTCGTATCCCCTTCACGCAATGCGGCAAACGCGCTTTTGTGTGCCGCACAGCAAAGCGAAGCCTCCAGGAACTGCGTAAGCACAGGAGCTCAAGCTACAGCGTTTACGACAGGCAGTCGAATTGGGCGACATGGTCATGGAGGAAGAACCGAGACACATCTCGAGGCTGCATGGCACCGGCAAGAAAGGCAGGCTCAGCGAGCGCCATCTCCTCAATACATACCAGATCCAGCGGGATGTGCGCGTTTCATTCTACAATACAGCTCCGACATATAAGAAACGAGTGGGATAAACGAAAAAAAAAAGGACGGGGGAGGAACGGGAAAGGGAGTTTTCCCGGAATCAACGGGATAGACGCACCCGGCATGCAAACTGCTCGGCAGATAAAGATTGGAGCGCGCGTCGTACACTCCCCGGCCGGGGTCCTTCTTCTCCTCCTTCCAGCAATGCCAGTTCTCGATTTGCGCCGACGACTGCCGAGCGGAGGAGTCGCGTAGCGCGCGCGGCTTTCTCCATCAGATTTGCTCGCGAGCATCCGCCCTTTCTGTTTGTTTCTTCTTCCAAGTCCTTTTCTTACTCTTCTTGTTCCCCTCTTTCCTAGTTTGCGAATATCGCCGTTATCTTTTTTTTTTTCATTTTGCCCACCCTTTCTCTCCAAATGCACGCTGCAGGCCCGTTTTCGCGAACCCGGACACGGTCTCTTCGGGAACGAATACAGCGTCACTCTCCGAAAGCGCGCAGTGTGCGTGGAGGACCGAATCGAATTCGGCGGGTGGGCTCCTCTCCAAAGAGTCGCCCATTGTGTACACATCGCATCTACAGCTATATAGGCGACGCATCGCACGCACCAGCTTGCGCAACGCACGCGGCTGTTCGACGATAAGCGCGGCAAGAAAGGAGACTCGACGATGGGAAGAATCGGCAGTGCAGTCATGTAGGCGAGTGCACTCTCTCCATATATACATTGGCGTTCTATGTAGAAGCGATACAAATGTTTGCGCCGAGGGATTTCACGCGAAGGGCGCGCGCAGAGACGCGAGAGAAGCGCTCGGTTTATTCGTCGAGCTTCTTTCTATTTTACCGGGCAAAGAGCTTCCGCCAAAATCGCAAAAAATAGAGAAAGAAGATGCCTCG
The DNA here is from genome assembly GCF_043290135.1 of Rhipicephalus microplus. Classification (NCBI taxonomy): domain Eukaryota; kingdom Metazoa; phylum Arthropoda; class Arachnida; order Ixodida; family Ixodidae; genus Rhipicephalus; species Rhipicephalus microplus. The sequence goes on along the minus strand of NC_134700.1, from coordinate 171,782,550 downwards.
CCGGGAACGAAATCGGCTGTTTTTCCAATTGCCCCGCGTAACAACGTTTCACGTGTACGTGCTCGGGTACTTTGTATGTATGTATGTATGTATGTATGTATGTATGTATGTATGTATGTATGTATGTATGTATGTATGTATGTATGTATGTATGTATGTATGTATGTATGTATGTATGTATGTATGTATGTATGTATGTATGTACGTACGTACGTACGTACGTATGTACGTATGTATGTATGTCAGTGAAAACGTATTAAGTTATAAGTGTGTCTTGTACAGCGCACGCTTAAACTCGGTACACATAATAAGAATCGCCATCATGATCATGATCATCATCAGAATAACTAACTAAAATCAAGCAATTCGTGCTGACTGAGTCGAGTTGAATAAACTTTGTTCAACAGCTGTGCCCGAGGTTAGACCGCCAGAGATCCACCGTTCGAGGAACATCTTCGAGGTCTTCCGCGATGGCCCTGGCCCGCTGAACGGCCCAATCCTGGTCTTCGAGATTCCCGCTGAACAGGGCGGCTTCCCATGGCTCAGCAAGGCGCGTCGCTTCAGAGGGTCTTTCAGCTGGCGTCGTTTATCGTGGCCTCTCGTTGTTCCTTGCGCATTCCCAAAATACATGCGCCATGTCGACCCGTTCGTGCTCGCGCCATGGGTAGCCAGGCGATTAGTGCAGCGCGGGCCACGGGCGGTGCAGATGGTAGCGGTTTTCGGAAGTGCTCGTCTGAAGCCATCTCAAGTCCACCGGCTACGACCTGTCCAGACACATGTGAGGTTGCGGATGTTTCTCTCTGCCTTTTCTATAGTGCCCAAGCACCTCATGGTACGTGGCGGGAACCTCTTCGGCACAGCAGTCGGCGCACCTAAATATGTTACCTAGCTACCTAACTCCCAACTTCAGTTGGCGCAATAACGAAGACGGTGGTGTTGCCGAAAACGGCGCTGCCGGAGCCTATGATCACTGGCATTTTTTCCGCCGGGAACAAGCCGAACAAAGCTGGCGGCTGCTCCTGCGTCGCGGTACGGGTAAGTGGCCTCGCGTCGAGGTGGGCACGCTCGTTGTGGTTAAGCGTGGTGCTCGTGTGTCTTTCACCGTTGGCATTTCTGCGGTTGCTTTCACGGCTGTTGGTGGGGCTATAGCTGCTATGTCCACGATGTGCGCATGGAACCTCTTGAGGGCTTTGTCCGTAATCTCGCCTGTCACGAAGTCCCCCGCCTTGGCGTTGAGCATGCCAGCCACCTCTTTGGACACCAATCCTTTAGTACATGTAGTTCCGAATCGCTAATTTAGAGTCACCAATAGTCAGTGTGTCGTCCGCACGACCGTGGAGTACCGTTGACGCTATGGCCATCTCTTCCGCAACTTCGACCGACGGCAGCCTCACCGACACCGGCACCCGAACCTCTCCAGTCGTACTCACGACTGCCATGGAGAAGGCTGGTGCCACCGCCGATATGCGGACCTGTTGATGTTGCCACTGACGCTGCTGTCATTGTCACTGGCGCAAAGAATTCAATATTGTCGACAAAGCCCGTATCCGTGAACGCTAGACGCGCATTGAGTACCCTCCATAAGGTTTGGTTCAACACTACGTGGCAAGTCCACTTCCTGTATCATGGTGAGAAAAATAGGATCAAGCTACCTGCCCCAGAAAAGTGTCCTTTGTTCGGACAGTGCCCGCAAGCAACGCTCTTTTCTTACGTTCTCCAATAGGAGCCTAGAGGCCACTTGTCGTTTACGTAAGGACCTCCACATATATACGGTTCTTTTGAATGCGATGTCTTTCTTCAACTCTCCTTCCCCACTTAAATGATGGCAACCAGCCTTTCTCCGCAGAGGGAATGACGAAACGGTAGAGAAGAAGAGAACAGATCTAGCAGATTTGAAGTATCGTTCCGTGTGCACATTACGGGTCCTAGGCACTGCACTGACTTGGATGTTGATTGATTGATTTGTGGGGTTTAACGTCCCAAAACCACCATATGATTATGAGAGACGCCGTAGTGGAGGGCTTCGGAAATTTCGACGACCTGTGGTTCTTTAACGTGTGCCCAAATCTGAGCACACCAGCCTACAATATTTCCGCCTGCATCGGAAATGCAGCCACCGCAGCCGGGATTCGATCCCGCGACATGCGGGTCAGCAGCCCAGTACGTTAGCCACACTGACTTGGATGTGACGAAGTCAAAAAGTGCTTCGGTGACTTAACACGTAAGTTATAAGATTGCAACAAATTATGCTGCACGCACATTTAAGACACCGGTGGGGCAAGGAAGACACCGGTGGGTCTTTGTAGATACGTTAAGCCTCAATCGTTGTCTTCATGTGGGAAGTAGTGGCCATTTACTACACCAGGGTGGCCAATCCCGCTCTTGTGAAGGAATGTATTACCGTCCGTGGTCACCAGTCAGGCCACACCCTGGGCCTTAATGACTAAATTAACATCAATGACTCAAAGAATTGCTTGCGGTGCACACGAGATGATCAAGCTCTCGGGGCTGAACCAAAACAGCTTTCACGAACAGGGCATAGTACGAGCATACGCAGACTCACCTTTCATGGAAGTTGGCGGTTGTAACTTGTTGCCGAATCTTTCCCGCTCACTCTCCGCTACACCACCAGCTGGCTTGCTTGCCGACCGTCGACGCTGAGAGAAGTCGACTCAGAAGAAGCACAGGATCACTTGCCTCCGGGTCGTTATCGAAGCACTGCATAGGGAAATGAAGTCTACCATTACCGCTGAATTTAAGCAAAAACAGCCACACATACAAGGACTGCGTTCAGAGAAGTCCGAAATTTTTTTTCTGGCTGAGTTACATACGCAGTGCTGAAGCATCGGTAAAGACAGATGGTATAAGTTCGACCATCCTTACAAAAACCGCTTGGTTCTACCTCTGAAGACACACACACACACACACACACACACACACACACACACACACACACACACACACACACACACACACACACACACACACACACACACACACACACACACACACACACACACACACACACACACACACGCGCGCAGAGATGAATGTAGGCGCAGAATATCGCCATATTGGTAAATATATCTACTTCAGCTACCAATGGGTGCTTTACTGGCTACTTAGATAGTCGTGGCAGGGGATACAAACCACGGCATGAAGTCCGGCAGCATATACGGAATACTGCAATACTGTATACACGGCCCAAACTCGCGCAGACCGCGAGTGACCACTTGGTTTCCTTTCCGTGTTTGGAATCGTCCGCCTCGTACTGACACGATGTGAAAAGATAAGCAGCGATTACCATTAAACACGATGACTATAACTTCTTGGTCATTCTTAGATTGCACACAAACACGCAGGTTGTCAGCGGATAGTCATTAAACGTCCCCTGTCTTCGTGCAGCCAACAAATGTTACAAAAGCACAGTCATCGTCACCATTAGTGTGACCCTCAGCCGGGCAAAGACCTCGCCGATGTTCAGCGAACAATCCCGGTCCTGTGCTCGCTGCCGCCACGTTGTACTCGCAAACTTCTCAACCTCTTCAGCCCACCTAACTTTCTGTCTCCCCTTCCCGCGTTCGTGTTCTCTTGCAATCTAATCGGTTACCGCTAATTACCAGTGGTCATCTTGCACGTATACGCGCTAGCAGAATGCCCTGCTCGTGTCCATTTCTTCTTCTTCTTCTTCTACTTGTTGTTGTTGTTGTTGTTTTTGTTGTTGTTGTTGTTGTTGTTGTTGTTGTTGTTGTTGTTGTTGTTTTGGACTAAGATGTCTTAAAAGCCTGTTTGTTTTCTTACACACTCTGCTTCTCCTGTGTCTCTTGAGGTCCCACCCTTCAAATTTTCCTTCCGTTCCTCAATTTATGTTGAACCCCCTTTGCCGGCGTCAAGCTTTCTGCTTCCTCGGTAGGTACCGATAAGATGCAGCTGTTGCGTACCATCAGCGTCAAATGAAACCCGAACAGCGGCAAGCCTTCGCGATGGTATAGTTCGCGCTGTCCAGTTATCACGATTGACAGGCGCGCGCATCCATGTTCGCGCACTATACCACTGAGTCACGAAAGCTTGGCGCTGCTCTGGTTTAATTTGACGCGGATAATACGTTCCTCTTGACAGCTAGTAGACGAAAGAACAGCGAAGCGACTCAAAATTGTCGGATGTCTTCGGAAGAAAAAAATAAAACAAAAATTCGAAGCCCTTCCATTGCTGAGAGAGTGAAATCCAAGGCGAGAGCCAGCAGCGGCTGCGGCACGCACGTTCTATAGCACATTCTACGTCCTTCTCGCATTCATTCGGGCTTATGCGCGCCTTAGATTTCCGCCGTTTTGATTGATTGATATGTGGGGTTTAACGTCCCAAAACCACTATATGATTATGAGAGACGCCGTAGTGGAGGGCTCCGGAAATTTAGACCACCTGGTCCGCCGTTTTACTTCCGAGCGAACGACACGCCTCCGATCTCATAGCATGTCCAAAGGGCAACAGCCAATAATAGTGCTAGCTCGATCACTACGTCACGAGACAGAGGAGCACAACGATTGGTGGGAAGCGCCATATCCGAGCATCGCGGCAGTTGCGATAAAGGCATGCGCGGCGGCAGAGAAGCTATGCGGGGTGCCGAACGTATTTTTACGAGCATCTTGTCTACGGGTGCGATCCGCCAAAGCAGGCGACATACAGCTTTGCTGTAATATGGGAACTGAAGCCCTAACCGCACGTGCGCGCTACAACACGTCAGCGCGCGGCGAACATACTTGGTAACGCGCCCTCTCCACGAGAAGGGAATGGGCGCGCGGATAAAACGAAGCGACGCGCCCTGTCTCTCCATGGGGACAGGGCGCGGCGCCGAGTCCACAAGCCACGAGTTGACGCGCTGAAACGCGTTCATGTGGGTATGGCCTTAGAAACAAGGACGGTGAAATTGCAACCGAATCCGCATTAAATAAATGTGCAGGCTCGGAAAAGCGCGCAGGAAGCAAACTTCCCCAACGTCGCTATGACATTATACCAACGCAGAAGACTTAGACTGTGGTTTCCGCGGACAATTCAAGCCTAAGAGAGAAAACAAAAACTGCCAAGAACCCCGACTCAGTTCAAAGAACACAACAAAGAAATAGAAAGCAAGAGAATAAAGACAAAGCCAGCCAGACGAGGCAGAATCTCTTTTTGGTGTCTTGTATAACTGTACACAAGCCGACGTATACATTCATCGTGGCAAAGTTCCCTGTCGTCGAGTGGGAGAACAAGGCCCATTAACGAGTACTTTCGTATTTTACCCCACTCCTCCTTCTCGTACCGCACCGTTGATCTTTTATACAGCGAAACATTGTCTATAACGTTTTCCCGTTTCGCACACTCGGTCGGTGCAGGCACGTGCAGGAAAAAAAAAAAAGTGAAACCGAATGGTTCCGCGAAAAACGCCGTCGCTCACAGATGGAACCGTGCAGACTCGAACGAAGGAGGCACCTAAAAAAACAGCATCGATACGAAACACAAGTGAACGAGTTGAAAAGAGAACTACATCGCCGCGCAACGACACGCAATAACGGCATACTTCAACAACGTCGCCAACTCGCGGCAGGCCCATCCGGAGTTGAAGAACACCACTTTAGTCTCCTTCGGCATTCCGAAATAAATTCATATCGACGCACCGCAACACAGGCCGGATAGGAACACCGCGAAATGCAATAGCTCGGTCTTCAGCGCCATCAGCGGCATGAATCGGGCCAGGAAGAGCAAAAGAAAAAAAAAAACACGGAGGCGGAGAAGAGAACACAAAGGCCACAACCGAGACAATGGTGAGAAGTTTACCGCGGAGCCCCCGACGCAGCTGACGCCTCCGTGACGAAAACTCCAAAACGATCGTTGTCGAGGCAAAGAAGCTCCGGTGCGTGCTTTCCGAACAAACGAACGAACGAACGAACAAACAGGCAACGATGCGAGCATGGATGCAAACAAGGTGTATGGCGTAGCACGCAAAAGCGTCGTTTTCATCTCGCGAGTGCCCCACGGGGGTATGCCTCGACAAGAAGCGGGCGGTGGAGGAGGAGCCGAAATCGAGTACGAGGGATGCCGCGTGCGCCAAATGTAATTTGCATTTCATACATGTCCGGCGCACACGCGAACAGGCGTGCGCAGCTTCGGTTTCCTTCGATTCCTTCTAAGAACACGCGGCCTTCACAGTAAACGGTTGTTTTATGCGAAATCGCCGAAAAAAAGCTTGCAGTGAAGCTACGCAAAAAAAAAAAAAAACCAACTCAAATGCCCGCATTCCCCAATATTCCTCGTCTCTTTCTCGTGCCTTTGGCTCATCAGTACGTCGCTTTCTCCACGTGCTGACGAAGTATCGAACATATCTGCACACAGACCGATACAAATGACCCACGCGTAGCCCGACCTCAGGAACGAACTAAACCCAACTGGCTGCTCGCATATTCAGCGATGTCTCGTGCAGTTCGTGTTTTCTGCTCCGCTGACGGATGAATGCGGATGAGTGACAAGGAGCACCCCAAAAAACAAACGTCACAGTTAGTTTCAAAATGTTATAACTACAGCAACTTTTTTTTAAACTGTTACGTCGTACAAAATATACGGACGAGCCGATCAAACGAAAATACAGAGTGTTCTGACCTTCCGTTTGTCTGGCTCTGCCATTACTTCATTTTCGCCCGCTGTTCATCAGATCAATCATGACAAACCAACTTATGGAATATTAAACATTAGTTAACTATAAGAACCATCGTCTACAAGGCTATAAAACAGGATATAGTATAGCGATTGTCTTCAACAAAGTTTACTATCTAACTTCCAAAAGACAATTAGACAGCTGCTAGCGGTTTTAGTATACCTTGAACCGCAATAAAAACAAAACAAAGAACAAAACAAAACAAACAAGTACAGATATAAGAAATACTCGATTGGCAAAAGCAAAAATAAAGCTTTTGGACAGCTGTAGCGAGCAGTACAGCGCTATGTGCATTCTATGACGTGTATCATAGTACTTTAGGTGATTCTTTGCGACTCATTTTGACTTATATAGAAGAAACATTATATATATATATATATATATATATATATATATATATATATATATATATATATATATATATATATATATATATATATATATATATATATATATATCGGCTCGTTTTTTCGTGTTTTGACACAATATTAATAAAATCAACAGACTATAATGCCAAGGAAAGTGTAGGGGAGGTTATTCGACCAAATTGTAAGGTAAATGTGAAGAAGCAAAAGTGGGCGAAAAGATAAGTTGCCCTAGGCAAAAACCGAACCTTCGACCTTCGAACCGCTGAGCTACCACGGCGGCTATCCTTACAGTCACTTTATTTGGTATATATGTAAATTTAAACGTGGGAGTGTCAGTCAGCGCCATCTGTAGCCATGATGGCGGGTGTGGCACACTCTTTTATGAGCCTGTGTGGCGTCACGTAACATGTGAACTTATTACGAGCTGGCAGCTGACCAAAAGTCCCTCGTATACAACCTAAGGCACCAAGTCTGCCAGTACGAGACCCTCCTCGTAATAAACGAGCCGCTCATTTATATATATATATATATATATATATATATATATATATATATATATATATATATATATATATATATATATATATATATATATATATATATATATATATATATATAATAAAGATTTCGAGACGGGCGGGGACCGATCAATGTAATCTACTGAGAAGAAGCAGAAGATTTGCGCTGCTTTCGAGTCGGCTTAGGAGGCTGCATGGGGAACCACGCGAATTTTCTCACGAGAAGTACTCGCCAAAAGTTTGACGCCGTACGGCCGCGGCGAGTCGAGCGTCGCAATGACGCTTCGACGCTCGACAGGAAACCGTGCGTTGTATGCTATACTGCACGAAACAAGGACACGCGCCGTTGCACTGGTACACACGGCACACGCTCGCCGATCGAGCCATGTGCGCGGAGCGGTCGACGGCGATACGGCCTCCGACATAGGCCTAACAATGCTCCGAAAACGGACAACCGCGGGACGCCATCATTACCGGTCTTTTCCGCGGAAGTTCGGATTTTCGGGTCGCATCGTCGGACGCCGGCGCGTCCACGCTCTCCACCCCTCCCCCCTTCCTGGCGTTGTTTTCTTCCTCCCTGCCACATCCTTGCCCGAGACGCACAGCGCGCCTCGCGGGAGTTCCCGATCACAAAGCGAGCCCAAATGCTCCTTCTTATATGCCGTTATAAGCAATGATATATAGAGAGAAACTTGGACGCACGATCAGTTTAGCAACGAATAGACAATTCAGCATACCTTGTGCGACCGCTCGTAGTATGCAGCGAACAGAGACAGTCGTTTTTCAACGCGTTCATTCTGTTGGACTATCCACGTCAGTACGAAAACATCAATAGGATGCGTAAGACGGCCTTGCATTCAGTGTATACGTGCGTTTATTGCAATACACCTCCCCTTCTGAACTACTCGTATTGAAACGCACCTGCAGTTTCTTCTTCTTTCTTCTCTATCGCGTTTTTCATCCTATTTACAGTCCCTACTTCTTCACCCTGGTGCGGGGTACCTAACTGGATACTATAGCTTTGCCAAATGACATACCTTCTTAACGGGCAGGACGCTTGAAGAATGGAAGGATACAGGACAGAGCGCTCATACGCAGCCAATTAGTTTCCGCCACTACACATCTAATTAAACTCCCCGCCTTCGACCACTCTTTCCCTCTGTTCCGCGGATTCGCGTACGATGTCATCCAATCAGCCGCGGAAACATAACTGCGGTAACAGAAAATGCACTTACGTTCAAAAGGCGAGCGTGTACCTCGAAGAGCGGTGCAGTTCCTCAATATTTAACATAAGGCGAAGTAATGTGACTGTAGGTGCTAATATACGCGCATGCTCGCAACATCATTTCTGTGACACCAATTCAGATTACCGTCTTCCGTCGCGTATAACCGGCCCCTGCATATGGCCTGCACAAGTAACTACAAATCGAGAAAAAAAAATAAAAATAAAAAACCCATGTATTGCTAAAATTGTTTTCCCTGCACTACCAAGAAACAGTGCAGTGAAGTCAACTATAACACCGAAATTTGCGGACAATTCTTACCCCGACTTGAGCCCTGAGCTTTCTTTGTATTTTACAGGGGCTTTACGTGAGAAAATAGTGCATATTACGTACATGTTTCCTGACTAATACGAGAAACGAACTGCATTTACTTCTCAATTTTCGTAAAATAAATTAAGGCGGTCGTGCACATCGCAGCGTTGTTACGCATCACGAGCGTATCCACGTTCATCCGGGGAGTGCGTCCGAATTCGCCTCCTTTCCATGCAACACTCGTTAGAGATTTGTGTGTGTAGAAAAAGTAGGTGACGATTTAGAGTACTAGATACTCTGCTATGGGAGAGCATATAACCATCCCCCTCAACGATTCATGTTTTTGTTTAGAAAAAAATTATTGCCACAAACGTCAATAACACTCAACAGAACATTTCCTTCTTAGACATACTCTAACGATGATGACAAAACAGACTGTCATGACTTCGTTGCCGTACTCGAAAAACCCAGCACCGGCGTCGGAACGAATAGAGCGTTCGAACTTACAGAACAACGGTCCTCAAAGGTGCGCCGGTCATTCGCGCTATTGTATGTGTTATTTTCCAATAATTGGGGCTCCCGCGATCGTATAATATAAGCTTGTGGGCGATGAACCGTTCTTAATATGGCAATCTGATCTTTTAATCAAGTCACTCGTCATTTCCAACTTGTCGGACTGTGGATGTGAACGCGCAACCTTCCGTTTCGGCGCCATGTCCTATAGTCATTACGCACTATGACAACTGCGTAGCCCTCCCCCCCGCTCCTTCCCCCCACAACAGGTTTAAGACCAATGAGAGTCGCTTCGCTTCCACCGCGGAGGGAAAAGACACGATAGGGTATCGCCCGCACTGCGCTAACTTCATTTCCGTCAAGATAGAAAGAAACAACGACAGGTAGAAATAAAAATGGGGCCCTGAAAATGAATGTAAGCCGTTCAGGTTTACCCTTATTCTTCGACTACAGGTTAGAGCCGACTACGCATTTCAGCTCTCCGAAGTTGCACAGCGGGGCTATACCATAAACGCTTGCCCACCATGGCTTGGGGTGAAATTTCACTCACCAGGAAGAGGGTAACAACAACATACAGTGCTGGAGTTAGTGCCTCCTGACTGTGAGTATATTTATCAATTATTTTTATTCGATTACGACGCCAATAGCGAATCCACCCGGTACAAAGGGCATGTGGCTACGCACATATCATAATCATGTACACGAGAACTTTCGCAGTTTACTCATCTTTGGCCGCAGTAACCGCAAATTGAGATCGTAATCTCGCACTGTGACTGGGCTTCATCGTAGCTTCGTCGCAAGGGCGAAGCAATGCATGCAATGCCAATAAATAGGAATGTCACACAGAACGACGACCAGCTCGATACTAGCCCGATACATATCCGGGACATGACGGCGACGACAACGACAAAAATCTGCCGAGAAAGTTCATATAATAGCAATTGCTACAAAGAGAAAATAAATACGTATGTGTCAAGTTCTTCAGCGAGTATTGAACTTGGGTAAAATAATTATAATCTCCAAAGAATGTTCACGTGTCTCTTTTAAAGTCACATTCGGAGAATGCCAGAGCTTAGAAGAAAAAAAAAGTTAAATGACATTAAAGAAAAAAAGTTGGGAGCGCGCAGCCTCTGATTTAATCAGGCACAGTCTTTGACGAGGTTTCTGAGACGATCCTTCAGGTAAAAAGGATAAAAAACTACGATAAAAACATGTTTCCACAACCCCATCACTTCACTTTTTTTCTTTAATTCCTCACTGCCACACTATAGAAATAACCTATAGCCACGTGCACACATACTTACGAACACTAAGTCGTATTTACGAGTGTTTTATGCAGCAAAAGGCAGACTATTTCGTTTAAAGCGTCGCAATAAAGCTTAAAGTGCGCCGTAAGTTAAAATTCGAAACGACGCGCAGGTGCCAGTTTATTCGTGCTAGACGAATAATAATAAAAAAAAACCGCAGCGTTTCGTTCGCGAGTCACTTCAACGACGTCGTCGTTGAACTGACCTTTATAACCCGCATAAATCGAGTTTCAGAACTATACGACCGGGTTTTAACCTTTTCTGTTTACTTCGAGAAACGGGTCACGTGACACCCCGCGCTACAGCTCCTTTCTGTGAAAAAAAAACAAAAAAGAACAAAAAAAACGACGAAATGTCAGTCACAGAGCCACGACGCTGTGAATCGGCACAGCCATGTGCGCTCCATACATCGACATACACACGGTGCAAGCTGGCCTCTCTATTTTATAACGTCGCGAACTTTCAGCTGTCGCGAGCTCGTACACTCAGTTAAAAAAAAAAAAACTTAATACGAAACGCAAAACACAACTTCTGCTTCAGCGAAATGCACGCATGAAACTTTCCCAACTCAACATTTAATAAGACCCAGCGGGAAATCAAGCCGAGAAAAGTATGGAAGACGTTACTTGTAAGAGTTGTGATACAGACCTGAATTAAATGGACGTAAACACAGACAGAGACATATCGGATAGAGAGACCCAGAGAAAAATGGATGCTTTATAGACACTGTATATGTACAAATAGACATTCTATAGACATTCTATAGACTCTCTAAATTATTTTATAAAGACCCCTACCATAGCTCAATTGGTAAGAGCATTATTAAGAGAATTATTAAGAGCATTATTCGAGAATCGCACGTTTGGTTCTTTCCAGCGGCAATGATAACCTCACTTAAAGGGTTTGGCTGACCCGACTGTTTACGGGTTCTCGTCAAACGCTTTCTAACACACACACACACACACACACACACACACACACACACACACACACACACACACACACACACACACACACACACACACACACACACACACACACACACACACACACACACAAAACTAGCGCTCAAATGTCCCTTTGCTTGTTGGCTTAGGTGTCTGGGATCCGCACTCGCCCGTTTGGCGTTTGTGCAAATTTGTGCACAAACAGTGCGCTTTGGTGCACCTTGGTGTACTTACTCCTTGGTTTTAACTGCGATTCGTCACGCCGCCGGAGCAGCTCTTAAGATTTCACTTAAAAAGAAGCACGCAGTTAAGACTAGCACCGCCAGGTGGTTTAGCAATGCCAATTACTTCAATAAATCAGTTACTTCAATTACAATCACTTAATTTGCGTTAATCATTTAGACAATTCATTCACCCTTATTAAGTAGAGCTCCGATATCATATGCATCCATTTCAAATCTTAAATTGAATTATAATCATGTATTTATATTCTTTAAAAGTCTCTTCATAGAAATTCGGAAAACCGGAAGTAAGTCCTTTACCGAAAGTGCCTGACCGGAAGTGATTGAAACCACGTTGCCAAAATCACGTCGTCCAACGAACTGCCAAATGCGAACGCATGCATAGTCCGCTATTGCGCTGCGAAGTCACAACGCTTTTAAAGATGCAGAAATATGCAGACAGCGGTGATCAGATTTTACGAGAGTATACCACATAACGCGCGATGTAAAAGAAAAAAACAAAACAAAGGTAAATATGTAATATAAAACAACCATACTTTTGGATCGCGCCTGCTACACTTCACTTTGCATTTACGGCTCATAGCGCTATATCGGGCGTCGACAGAACGCGCTAACAGTTTGCTCAGTTTTTACGACACGAGCTAAGCGCTACAGAAGCCGCAGCGGTGAATATCGCGATCGTGAACCTTTATACCCACGCGGAATTCAGGTGGACGTGCGAAAAAATTAGGGTCGGGGAAGAATAAAGAAAACGAATTGTAAAAAAAGCGAGAAATGAGACAGAAGGAGTGCGAGGCATTTCGTAAAAAGGTCAAAAAGCGGTGTTTTTTATTTTTGTTTTCGTCTTTCGCTGAAGTGGCAGCGGCAAAAATATTCAGACCAGAAAAGAAAAATGGAGAAGTGAGCTTTCAAATCGACGGAAATACGATCCGCCAATGGCGCAGTTTCGACGACGACACGCTCGAAATGGACAACGCAGAACGCCATCAAACGGGAGTAATTTAGATGACTTTGAAAGCAAAAAAAAAAAACTCAGAACGAGAGAAAAAGAACGCGAACGAAAAAACGAGTGAAAAACTTGAGAGAGAAAAAAAAGGGAGAGACCGAGACCGAAGCCGGACCATGCAATGATGCGAAAAACGAAAGACTTTATCAACTCGAATTCGCGTTTAAACAGCTTTAAAGTAAACAAAAGAAAACAGATAAACAACGCGAGCACTCGGAAAGAAGGGACTTTCGCTCGCCGACTCTTCGGTCGCAACAATCGCGTGTCGAGAAGCTATCAAGGCCTCCTCGACAATACTCGCGGACTGAACAGCATTCCTGCCTCTATTTTCTTCGCGCCCTTGCCGCAATGCAAACACGACCAGGAAAAAAAAAAGATAGAAAAACGGCGGTCGCACGCAGGGGCCACCATTTCCGGTGCCGCTTCCGGAGGGGGAAGTTCACGAACGACGGACGAAGCGCGTCGATAATCCACGGCCACAGGGCGCGAACGACTGCCGCTTCAACCGACGCTTCGATTGTGCACTATTCGTCTTCCTGGCGAGCCGAGTTGCCCTTTTTCAAGCTTCCGGCATCGGAACGAGCGACACCGAATCGCGAGCATTGTGACTGCGAGAAGACCAACAAACAAGCTTCCCCATCCCGAACACGCGAAACGGGCTCCACTCTCTAAAGGTGCGCTCCTGTTGACGTCGGCGGAAAGGCAAGCTGCGTCCCGATACAATCGCTGCCCTGTCGGAATGCGGCGCCGCGCGTCAGGTGTCAACGCCGAGCGCCACGCGCCATTGCGCTCAATACGTACCAGCCTCCGGGCGGGCACGGCGAGCCGATAAGTTTCCGCCCCTCCCGTATCAGCGTGCGAGCGTTCGCACACACCGCAGTTTCGGTTAGCCGACTATGCATGTCCGCAACGGGTTATAGCTTCCGTTTATTCTTTCGAAGTCGATAGGAAGCGTTGTCGCAAAGTGGTGGGAAGATTTATTAGATATTTTTTTTTTGAAAAGATCAACGGTCCCGAGAGTAAAGTGAAATTACGGCAACGTTATACGTGGCAGTCTTGTCCACAGCATTGTGTTTCGCGCGCTAACAGACACTGATAACGGCAGCAATGACCATGGGTCCATATATTATTACAGTCACTCACGAACGGGCCGACTCATACAGGTTACACACTCACTTCACAGGTATCAAACGACGTAAAGTGTGTCAACAAGGGCGTAACGTAGAGGTGATCAAGTAAGAACGAGCATGTGAGAGAGGGAATGGACGTGGGCGCGATTTAGAGAAGACAACAGTGAACCCTAATATCGGCGCGATGAGTGCCCGCGAATGCGTACATGTAAACACTCATTATCATCAACAACATTGATTTGTGGGGTTTAACGTCCCAAAACCACTATTTGATTATGAGAGACGCCGTAGTGGAGGGCTCCGGAAATTTCGACCACCTGCGGTTCGTTAACGTGCACCCAAATCTGAGTACACGCGCCTACAACATTTCCGCCTCCATCGGAAATCAGCCGCCACAGCCGGGATTTGATCCCGCGACCTGCGGGTCAGCAGCCGAATACCTTAGGCACAAGACCACCGTAGCGGGGCTATCATCAACAACAGCTCACAAAAACGTACACGAATAAATATACACACGCAGCAATGCGAGCGCAGTAAGAGCTTCCCCACTTGAGGCACTTTCACGTTGCGAGAATTGTAAGTTGAGCCTAGCCATGCGTTCCGAGCTTGAGCGGTTCAAGCCTGGGTACACACTCCCCGTAAACGATGGCTATTTGCGTAAACGAGGGCCGATACGGAAGTGGACCTTCGTTAGGGGTTACTCAATGAAAGACCACTTCTCCTAACGCAAGGGAGCATCACGGAGAAGCTCTTAACCCACCCTTTAACATGATTTTCTCGCTGTCTCCTGAAAAACGGGACTCCCACCAGTTACCCCGTTCGTTCTTTCCGCCTCATCATGACGTTACACTACAATCGAAGAAGGCACGTTCAAACGCAGCGACGCACGACTACAGTTTCCCAGCGACACAAGAAGATTAGCGCTCGGATCGAAACGAGACGGGCTGCAGCTGTGACGCGCAAAACGAACCCGGACGTCTCCGTCGATAGAAGAGTTTCGAAGTATGGAATAGGAAGGACGGAGAGTTGGAAAAAGACGGCCCAATGTCTCCGCCGTGCGCTGCCGCACGAAGCCATCGACCGAACGGCGACAAGCGCCGTCGATAAACGACCCCCCTTCACACACCCCTCCACTGGCACAGCAAGCAAGCATCAAGCGCTAACGTGGCATCCCTTCCATTTAAAGGAGGACGGCAAAGATTGGTGAAGCTGTCCGGGGTAGCACGTTCGTCTTCGGTAACAAGATGCACGGCCGTCACCGCCGCCTCGCACGTTCCTCGTAGAGCCAGACAAGGCGCAGCAGATGACACTGAGCGACAGCCACCCCGAGAACGGGCTTCCACCGGAAGACAAGTGGGTTCCCGCTACTCGCCAACGCATTTAAATCATTGTACAGCCGCGCGTCTTCACTTCCGGCAACAGTGGTACCAAACACCGCGGATCGATAGGTCGAAGTTTCGGGATCAAAACCACTTTTTTTCCTTCTACTTCAAGATTATGTCAAAGCAGGTGAACGGGAACAACGTAAGCAGAGCAACAAAATTACCAAGGAGCTGCTTTCACGTTCATAAGAGAGACAACAAGAACAAGAAGAAGAACAACAACAAAACGAAGAAGAAGAAGAAGAAGAGACGTTGCCGCTACTAGAGGAGGTGTTGCGAGAAGGCGCCGACAGCTGCACGACTTCGTCACTGTCAAAGAGAAAACAGTTTGTTAAAAATATAACATACCAGTGAGAAGGGACGGTCGGGGAAAATAAGCGAATAACAGTTTACAGCGGTGCAAAGCACGCACGGGTTGGGTTCCGGCCTTCCCTGTCAACGAAAAGAATATCCCCATTCTTTTTCTATTTCTTTTTTTTTTGCCCGCTCGTTCTTTCAGATGAAGTAAGAAAAAAAATATGGTGTAAGCAAGTATATAACGGGGCAAACAAGACCGCTGAAGCTATCGGGAGGACGCCAACATATTTTGTTGCCGGGAAAGGAGCCGAGCAAAATAAAAGTGGTTCTTCCCGGTTCATTCTAACATCACTTTTCATCGCTCGGTATAGCATAATTGAACGCACTATTCAGAAAACAGATCAGGCATAACACGGAACGAGACAATTTTCTGATCAAACAGCGCGCTAAACTAGTACTAAAAGAACGGAAAAAAAAGCACCCTCAGTATTAATAAAAAAAAGCATGGCTTATTTTGTGCAAGAGGGGGCGATTCCACCCAAGGGAATCTATCTATCTATCTATCTATCTATCTATCTATCTATCTATCTATCTATCTATCTATCTATCTATCTATCTATCTATCTATCTATCTATCTATCTATCTATCTATCTATCTATCTATCTATCTATCTATCTATCTATCTGTCTGTCTGTCTGTCTGTCTGTCTGTCTGTCTGTCTGTCTGTCTGTCTGTCTGTCTGTCTGTCTGTCTGTCTGTCTGTCTGTCTGTCTGTCTGTCTGTCTGTCTGTCTGTCTGTCTGTCTGTCTGTCTATCTATCTATCTATCTATCTATCTATCTATCTATCTATCTATCTATCTATCTATCTATCTATCTATCTATCTATCTATCTATCTATCTATCTATATATCTATCTATCCGTCTGTCCGTCCGTCCGTCCGTCCGTCTGTCCGTCCGTCCGTCCGTCCGTCCGTCCGTCCGTCCGTCCGTCCGTCCGTCCGTCCGTCTGTCTGTCTGTCTGTCTGTCTGTCTGTCTGTCTGTCTGTCCGTCCGTCCGTCCGTCCGTCCGTCCGTCCGTCCGTCCGTCTGTCCGTCCCTCTCCATCCGTCCATCCGTCTGTGTCTGTCTGTGCACGCAGGACCGTAAGTATTCCTCAATAAATAATTGCCGTATATAGTGTTTAATAGCAAAGCCGTTCTTGCTCTAAGCATGCCCCGACGCGGTGGTCTAGTGGCTAAGGTGCTCGGCTGCTGACCCGCAGGTCACGGGATCGAATTCCGGCTGCGGCGGCTGCATTTTCGATGGAGAGAAAAATGCTGTAGGCCCGTGTGCTCAGATTTGGGCGCAGGTTAAAAAAACCCAGGTGATCGAAGTTTCCGGAGCCCTCCACTACGGCGTCTCTTATAATCATGTGGTGGTTTTTGGACGTTAAGTCCCACATATCAATCAATTGGTCTAGGCTTTCATATCCGGGGACAGTCACAGATCGTAGATCGCAGTGGGATTTACTCACAAAACGTGGGTAAACCGCACTACGGGTATGTGCCACTGCTCACTATAGATTCCCACAACTCAACACTAGCTGCAATCGCTAAACATGGCCGGTGCACATGAAAGTGTTGCATGAGACTGTTAATAAAATTGGAAAACCTGTTATGTGACTCTGTCAGGCTCAAATCCTTGATTAACGAGCAAAATGTATGAAAACAAATATTCTCACACTCACCACAACTACACGAAAAGTGGTGCTCCATATTGTCTTATTGTTATTTTTTGTTTAGACTATCTTTTTTTTTTTGCCACCAAGGTATCCGCAGAGGCTTAGAAACACCACCTGCACCTCTTAACTTGGCCAGCGATACGATCTCTTTCCTTATTTCACTCCAGAAGCGCCACCCTCCGGACGTTCTCGCAACGCGGCAGACTCATGAACAATGCACTTCAAAACGCCTAGCACCCCGCCAGGGACACTCCTGTATCATACGATGTTTCGTGCAACATAAATCAACGAACGAGCAGCGCCGACTACAACAAGAACCACACGGGACGCACAAGCGCGTTGAACACAACTTCTGAACAAAGTGGTACACAAAAACAGGTAGCAGCAGCTGGTGCTTCTGCACACCCTTGACACGTTAAAGCCACGTATACAAAGCACGAACAGCAACATCGACAAATATAATAAAACAACAGACACAAAGCAACAGAAAAAAGTGATCCTGACGAAGAGGCTTCGTGAGGCGACATATACAGGAGTAAGCAATGACAAAGTATACCCTCAATTTCTTTGACCCTTACAGACACTCCAAGTTTTGAAGGATGAAAAGGAAGGAAGAAATGCCGTGCGGCTTTCCCCTCTCTTGCCACTATAACGCAGCCCTATCCACCTATAAGGTTTCTAACGATGAAACGGGCTGGTGGCGCACCGGTTCTATCTGGAAAGAGAGAGAGAGAGGAGGATGAACACGGAGGAAGATAGAAAGAGGAGGGGGCGACGCACCAGCCTCATGACGACGAGAAAATAATGAACGCGCGCAGATAAATAAAATCGAAAGAAGAGAAAGAAATCAATCAAGGTGTCTCCTTCTCCACAGAAGACGAAGAAGAAGAAGGTCCCTGATGTGAAGGATAATGAAGGACCAAAATACAGGGCGGTGAGCTAGCGAGAGAAAAGCCCTTATAAGTATTTGAGGCAGGCGCTGTGAACGCAGGGATGAAGAAGAAATAAAGTTCTTATTTTTCTAAAAAAAAAGAGTGAAAGGAACTTATGATCAAGTCATGAGGGAGCAACAAGGCTGAGAACTTCACGTAAATATATAACAATAATAGTAACAGGAGAGATAAATGATAGACGCAAAGCTTAAACGGCGCTTAGCAGCTAGACTCGTTGACTCGATGCTTTTTTTTTTCCTTACTGGACACTGCTTTCTGGTGCTGGAAGCGGTCCTACCCGTTTGTCTTTGCTTTGGATTTGTTCTCCATGCCTTCCGGACATCTTTCGCACAGCTTCTTCTTCGGGACAGGTTTCTGCCGTTGCCATTTATATAAAGCTGCGAGGAGTGCAATTTCAAAACGCTTCATTTATGGAGCGCCTGGAGATTACGTGGGAGGGGCCCAACTGCAACTTCAGCCCCCCCCCCCTTTTCCCCCCTATTTTTCTTTCTGTGCCATCGCCCAAGCGCGACCGAACTCATCTCCTCCACACATTTTCAGCTCTCAATTTGTTTTTCTTTCTCTTCGTATTCTTCACAGTCAGAGGGACTCCAACAGACTCTCGGCCTTTACCTGTTATTGTTTCGTCAAAAATTAAAAAAAAAATATTCTTGAGTTGCCACCTCCATATTTTTTCCCCTTCCCTTCTTTCACGTTACACGGCAGTCAGCTCAGCCTCTATTTAGTTATTTTTTTCGCGCACAAGCGTAATGCAGGAGTGAAGACGCAGAGCCTACGCAGCGAACTCGGCTCTCTTTCGCTCTCTCTCTCTTTACACTACAGTAGACGCGCATTTAGCACCGACGACCCATGTTGAACAACGTGCCCAGTTCAGAAATTTTATGGACAAATCAGACGCGGGAATATTGAAAGAAACCTCGCTGGGGATGCATCAGCAAACGAGACCTGCCACTAAAGCCAAGGAAGGGATGCATGTTACCG
Organism: Rhipicephalus microplus; assembly: GCF_043290135.1. Classification (NCBI taxonomy): domain Eukaryota; kingdom Metazoa; phylum Arthropoda; class Arachnida; order Ixodida; family Ixodidae; genus Rhipicephalus; species Rhipicephalus microplus. Next base: position 171,762,961 of record NC_134700.1, on the reverse strand, counting down.
AGAATGCTAAGATTATGTACACTCTAGCCATCACTTGACAATATCGCACGAGCTTCCACCACCGCAGGTTACGGAAGACTCCAATATCGACAAAAAGGAACGAGATGAGATATACAATCAGCTATATCCCCGGCTTTTTTCTAGACACATGTGGCCCCGCCGCGGTGGTCTAGTGGCTAAGGTACTCGGCTGCTGACCCGCAGGTCGTGGGATCGAATCCCGGCTGCGGCGGCTGCACCTTGGATGGAGGCGAAAATTCTGTAGGCCCGTGTGCTCAGATTTGGGTGCGCGATAAAGAACCCCAGGTGGTCGAAATCTCCGGAGCCCCCCACTACGGCGTCGATGCATAATGATACGGTCGTTTTGGGACGTTAGACCCCACATATCAATCTAGACACATGATCGTTTAGATAACGCCTTAGGTCGAAGGGCTTACGCTTACCGGTCACGCTTACGAGTAGTCGAGCGTGTTATTTATCTAACAGCGCGTAGCAGAGGGCGTTCACACTTGAGCACCCTTCCTGCTCTTGCTGCCATTCCTGCACAGTAAATATCGTTATATATCGCAATGTATAAGGTGCTATAGCCATGTTCGTCAGTCAACACTCGCGCGATCTCTTCTGGGCACAAAGCAGAGAACATCTGACAAAAACAAATCACTTTTGGTTTTCTTTGCACTTGGGAAGGGTGTCCCCAGTTTGTGAACATTTTTCACATTCGTACTTTTTTTTAACATTTGTGGTCGCTCAAAACCAGTTTTTCCGAAAGTAGGTACCGAGTGAAAACGGACCCTGGCGCAAGTCCCTCCCTCGTATACGCTCTGTACACACAGAATATTATATATATATATATATATATATATATATATATATATATATATATATATATATATATATATATATATATATATAGTCTAGTAGATCCTCCGTGAGTGGTCACAACGTGGTTTATTTCGACGTTTCGGCCTAGAGTCTGGCCTTCATCAGGAATAAAGATACAGTTTGTCGGTGCTCAGCTTTATACAATCTCAAATCAGAGGGCAAGGTAAGAGGAAAAAAAGAAGAGAAAAAAAGAAAAGAAAAGAAAAGGAAAGAAAAAAAAGAAAAAAGAGAAAAATAATATACGGTGAACGCCCCTCGGGTGCCCCCCTTCCACTTTTCCCTCCACTCCCCCCCATCTCTCTCCCCCCTCTCCCCTTCACCTTTCTGATGTCAGCGGTCTGTGTATGTTTCCGTTCACTAGCGCATTCCTCCCGATCAGACGGTCCCTCCTGGCACTGGCGGTTCGGTGTGGGGCAAAAAAGAGCTTTTCAGGAAGTCCTAAGCCTTTAACTGCTCGGGGTCCCGTAAACAATTCGTCGTAGAAGGACGGGGGCCGCGTATTGTGGCAGAGGCTGGTCAGCCGGCATTTTAGGAAGTTCTAAGCCTTTAACTACTCCGCGCCCTCTCACCATTTCGTCGTAAAAATAGGGGTGCCCCGTATTGCGGTAGGCTGTGCAAGCGCGTGCAATGCGAATTCCTGGCCCGCTTCTAAATTACGCGTGTCGTGGGGGCCTCCCGGCTGTGCACATGGTTGCTGTTGGGCATGTCGTGCATGGCACAATTGATTGGGTAGTAAAATAAAACAGAAAACAGACGACAGCTGCACTTAGGAAGAGTAGTTACACTTGGAATTGTTTTAGGTTGTCCAGTGCCCTTCGCAGCTGCAGTGCCGTGAACTCAGTTACTATTTTCATCGTTGCCGTTATTGTTTTCTAATGCTTTAATTGCTGCAAGTGTACCAGGATTCTCATTTATTCCTCTATCGAGGGTGTTAAATCGGTGGATAAGGTATGGCTCTCGTTGTTCACGTTCTCGATTTGATTTAAATCCCGTCTCTAAGAGCGTTACTGATAGTTTGTCGAATGCATGGTCGGGAAGATTGAGATGTTTTGATAGAGGTAGACTTGGGGCTGATTTCGCATGGGCTCTGTGATTATTGAAGCGAATCCTAAATGGTGTTTCTGTTTGTCCGATGTACTGCATACCACACACGTTGCATTCGAGTAGGTACACCACATTAGAAGAATCGCATGTTAGGTTTCCTCGTATGTTAATCGAAAACTTGGATTGCGTGCTGGTTGCTTTGTCTGTTTCTCGCATCGCCTTACATACAAGACATCGTGGCTTTAAGCAAGGGCGGCATGAATTATTGGGGGGTGATGTGTTAATTTGGGAGTATATATATATATATATATATATATATATATATATATATATATATATATATATATATATATATATATATATATATATATATATATATATATATATATATAACCTTCATGCATGCAAGTCAAACTGCTTGCCTTTATGCATATAAAAATGCAACGTAACTTCTCAGGAAGTCCGAAGACAATGTGAGCCATTATATTCACACTTAGTCCTCGGAGCACATCAGTTTGAACACTTTCAGCCTCTATAGGTTCATTACACCTTGTGTTTATCGTTAAATTTATTGGTAACTATTTAGTTCCCTCGTTAATGTGAATAAACGCCAGTGACGTGCTGAGGCACTGAACGATCAACCAACAAGGTTTTTATTGTTGGGCCTCTCAGCCTTTTCAGCGTCCTTCGAGGCGAATCGCGTGCATGGTGGCAATGAGTACGGTTCGAGGAACATGGCTATTATTTGTGATACAACTCAACCAAACAGCGCATGAGAACGTCTCGGTGAAAGCGTTGAGTTAATGGCAATCGAGTCGCAGAATGTTTGCTGTCTCTGTTTAGGTTCAGGGCCTCAAGAATTGCGACATTGGATATTTCTCCTGCATTTAGTGACGGCAGTGTCCCACCAGCTCAAATTCTGAAATAGGTAGGACTGAAGCTTGGCCAAACTATATAGTCAATTTGCTTGAAAACGTTGAACACACTCGACAATACATTGCGGATGGAGCTGCATGACACCTCAAACAAGAAACAAGACAAACATTGCGAGAGGCTCGAAAGTGGCAACTTGACTTTGGAAATGAATATCAAGCTTGTAGCTACTAAACAAAATAGTTGAACAGTGTTAATTACAAGTGTGGTTGTTTCAGGCGTTTTTCAACCTTGCATTCGATTATCTCCAAACCATGTTTTTTATTGCTAAGGTACTATTACATCTTATCTATTCCGAGATAACCAGTCGATTATTTTTCTCCTGTATACTGCCTAGATACATACAGCTGTGGAAGCAGAATATAACTTATGCACTTTACAGTTTTTGTGTTACAAAATTTTCATGGATGCCAATTAACTGAAAAGTCATGTCCTAGTGGTGAACTGAGGTTAACAAAATTCTTGAAATATGCAGATTTTAATATACACGCTTCATTTAAAAGAGCAGAAAGTTTGAAAGAAAGCAATGTATATATTATGTGAATATCCCTCAAAGCCATTGAAAAACGGTATACCTCAAAATGACCAAAAATGCATGGGACGTATAGGGCCTACCCGGTGCCCTTGAATTGCAAGAGTTGCAGTGCTCGCGCGATCGAAACGCGCTGAATTTAGAACTGTAGCCAATGAACCGTATTGAACGTCTTCAGTTTTTGAAACATTGGTGCAACAGTGGCTCGTACAATTATACATCAGTCTGCATCAAATCTAATAGTCAGACACGCTGCGGCACGACGCGGGTATATCGATCAATTGCGCGCACAAGTTACTATCGTTAAGTAGAACTGGTGCACTAAATGGGCCCTCCAACACTACTTTCCACCCCCCCCCCCCCTTTTTGACTCGTGTGTTGTGTAGACTGAAATGAAGTACAGACAGATTAGTGCATCGAGAACGGCAGGCAGTCCTAAGTTATTCAATTAAAAAAATAAATTCAAGAAAAAAAAATGCCCACCCTCAACTTGATTTTTGTGGGGTCACCTGAACACTTTCACTCGCACTGACTGGTCCGGTGACGTAGGATGGCTCCGCTAATGAAATGAGCTGTAGGTCCCTACGTAGGGGAAGCTCGCACGCTATTGTTGCTTGTCCTTTCCAACGTAATGTTGACCTCGTTGCCACAGTAACAAAGGTTGTGCCCGACGCCTGACTTGTCAGAACGTGAGCGGGCGCTACTATTTCGAAGCGAGCATATTCTGCTGTCCTTCACCACCTGCCGCACGTGCGGAAAGAGGCAGCTCGAAAACGCACAAAAGCAAGAAGAGGGAAGAGAGAGAAGCTTTTCGTATGGGCAGTCAACTCGCGCAAGCCGAAAAATCTAGAGGCGAAATGATCGCCAGCGTCTCTGTCGGGCTAAGCAACCTATAGTCTTGCTTTGTAGTGATAGTGATCTTTTTTTTCTGTAGCAGCCGCGTCTCTTAAGAGTTTAATAAAAAAACAGAACAGAAAAACAAAAACATTACCAATCTCAAATCTGTAGGCCCACCATGACCTATACTAACGTTATATTAATCAAATCACAGGCCCGCAGCAATGCCGCGTTGTTTCCGCCAGCAACAGTTCTCGCAGGCTCCACAACGCCAATGATAGCATATATAGCCGAGGATAGCCCAATGCAACTGGATTTTCAAGGGGTCACAACTACCAGATCGAACCTCTTGGGAGTCTGCCACGCGCAGCACGGAACTCGACAACCAACTCCTGGCCGTCCAGAGTGCCCGGGACATCGCCGGGAGACTCCACCTCCCGGCACCATCCTGGGCGGAGCCACCTGGCTGAGCTAGTGGGGCCCCCGGTCCCGTCCAGTCTCTGCCGCCTTTGGACCAAAATAGAGTTCTCACTCACTCACTCACTCACTCACTCACTCACTCACTCACTCACTCACTCACTCACTCACTCACTCACGAGTTGGCCTCGCAAGACGAGTGATCAAAGGGTGAAAATGAAAAAAAAAATTCCCTTCATGCGGGTGCAGATGACGACACTTCCATGTAGGCTTGAATAGAATCCTGAAGCTTTACGGGTCGAAAACTCCGACATCATTACAAAGCCTTTGTGGGCGACTGTGAACTTTGAACGACGGAACATAGCGAGCGCCTGAACCTTTGAGTACTCGAGTGTTTGCGTATCTCGCTCTCATCAAAATGCGACCACCGCGAGTGGGAGTCAAAGCCGCGTCTTATATATATATCTCGAAATAGCGACCTGCTAAGCTAGCCCACAGCGGATCTTCATCAAGGTATTGCCACACTCCGGAGCATATAGTTTGCGATGAGGGACGCGCAAGCAGCCGCGTTAAGATGTCGACGAGGAGAATTAGCGCCCCGGGAGCTCCTCCGAGGCACGCGAGAACATTCAGCCCCAAGTGTGCCTGTGCGCGTGCCTTGGCTGACACGCCCGCTAGACACATCCGAGGGAAAACGGCGCATGCGCCGTGAAGATTTATACTGGCGGTACACACACACGCACGCACACGGTGTGCACAGTATAAGAGTGTATATATACACTCACCGTAATTACGGCGGAAGCTCGCGGCTCGGAAATGGTGGCCGAGGCTATAAGGCGCTCGAGGCATCTTCACCAGACCAGGACCGTGCGAGTATATAGAGAACACGTGGCACGCCATTCCAGTGACCAGTGGCACCGCGGATCAAATCTATAGCGGGCGCGCGTTGCGCCAGAGTACACACTAATTACTGGGGGCTCTTTGAACGCGCCGCGAGCACACAGCAGCCGACGCAATTTAGAGAACCGAGCGGTCTAAAGTGTGTGTGTGTGTGTGTGTGTGTGTGTATGAGCGCGCAAGCACGCACACTCACCCCCCCCCCTCTCCACATACACACACAGACATAAGGACGCTGGAACGAACTAGCTTGGCCACGCGAAGTTTCGACTGGCGACACGAGGACTTAGGTGGTGGATTTAAACTTGTAGAGGGGCACACATGCACGCGGAGCAAGCATGCTGCGGTATCGGTAGGTACTTATAAATATATACAGTGCGACATCGCAAGCAAACACTATCAATCTAGATACACCGCCGGGCAAGGCCTAATTATATGCTCAAAATTGTGGTGTTTTATTCCGCAAGTGCATCACCGCTCCGTCGATAGAGAAAGGAAGAAAATTGAAGGACACCCTGTAATTTCCCAAGTGTGGCCATACCTGCCTCGGCTTAATGAAGCCATTCATTGAGAGGCTGATTGCACCTAGCATCCCTTTAATGCGGGTTAAGCGACTGCTATATTCATACTTCGGGGCAGCTGTCGATTAGACCATGCCACCATGCGATATGCTACCCAACAAAGTAATGCGAATGATGACTGCACGTAAGCGGCGCAACTGTTGCGACGCGTCGCTATGCCATCACGTGACAGCTGAGAGAGTGTGAGGAGGAGAGGCCACACCTGGCACCGTTCCAGGTCACGGACGGACGGACGTATGCGAGCATGAGACATTAAACCATTTGATCCTTAAAAGAGAAACGAAAAGAGCGTAAAGCATGGCAAGAATTAGCCGAGACAAATCAAACAGCTGAGAAGCAATCACGCAGCCTCTCTTGTTCGGATACAGGGCAAGTTAGGGGACACAACACGCAGAGTTGTTGATCGAAATTCGCGCACAATAGGAGCTGCGGAACAGCCCACATACACAGGAACAAACCGCGTCCCTGTTTTGGCGCGATCAGCGACATCAGCAAGCGGGGACGGCTTCGCATTGCATGCCGTCAGCACCTCCCTTAACCGGAAGGGCAAATTGAATAAGACGACGTCGACAAAACGGCGAGACTGCTTCGACGTGGCCTCGCGCTTTTCACGCTAAGCATCGACAGTGCGAGAGCGTTAAGGAAGAACAAAATATGGTGGAGGAGGCGAGGGTGTGATGAGAACACAAGGGATCGCACGAGCGACAACAAACACGTTGTTTTTTCGTAAGCCGTGCTCTTTCCGCCCGCTAAATTTCTGGCCCCTTATCGGCTCTAGCGCGATGACACCGGTGTTTGAGGAGTGGAAGACTATAGCAGCAAGCGAGGAAAAAAGAAAAAAGGTCGAGGTGTTAGGAGGAGAAAAGGAGCACCCGCTAATAGAGGAAACGACGCGCTGCGTCAGAGCGTTAACTCATTTCCGCACTGGGGGGCGCACTCGCTATACACAAGGCTTTTGTCAGAGCGCTCCAGTGCCCCGCATAAGCTAGCAAGGAGTAACTAGTCCCCCGAGAAAAGGCGAAGGTGAATAAACAGAAAAGAAACAAAGAACAAGAAGACGCCGGGGCTTCCTTCCCTACTACCCCAACCTTCCTTTCAACTTCTACAACAAAAGGCAGCAGGTCTCCTTTCACTTCTACGTGCTCCCTTCATCCCCGTCCTCCAACGATGCGCTTAGCGCTGTCGTACACTTACAGCGCTAACGGCAGGGGAAGGAGGGGGAGGGTGGATGGCAAGCACTGGAAGTCGTGAGGGCAGGCACTTGCATGGCTAATCAAACGCACACCCACGCTCTTCTCGCACCTCCCTCGCACTTCTCTTTCGCGCGGGGAACAAAAGCAAGGCGCAGAGAAAGCAATGCGCCGCCGTGTCTGCCGCGGACATCGATGAATAGCCCGGCTTTCACGGGCCCCTGAGAACGATAAAAGACGAGCAAGCGCACGAGGTATACATTATTAGCGGCACACTATAGCCCCCCTTTGGCGCATGCAGCGCCACGCGGTGTACGAGCGCGACCATGGGAATATCGGAATGAAAAGAAGATCGAGTTTTGCGAAGTTCATCAGCCACGGGTTTTAAAATAGGAGGTTACGAAGACAGGTTAGCCGGCTTTACTATAGAGTGCGTCACTCCAAAGCCGATAACTTACAAGAGCAGCCGCCTTTTACACAGTTTGGTAACTTTTTTTTCACCAACTCTAACGTAACAGATGGGTGAATCTTCCTTGGAGCAGCTGTTGCCAGAGAGTCGAAGCTACGAAACTTACTGATCGCTACACTACGATATCCCAAGGTTTCTACGCCAAGTAATAAAATTTTCAGAGGGCGCGAGAACTAGACAAACAAAGCAATACAGTCAAGTCGCAAAAATGAAACCCGAATGACTTGATATCAACAATATGATATGGGGCATGCAAGATTCAAGGTAAAACGTCTTCGCATAAGGAATGTTCCACAAGGATTATCTCCACAATTTACAGTAGCCAGTGTGAAGAGAAGGCTTGATATGAACGTGCGGAAGAGAAAGGAGTGCAGTGATCAAATATCCGCTTTTACTCAATGCCAACGGGTCGCAATTGGTGACAATTACTCAGGTCTTCGCCATAGCTTTCGCGTTTATGTTATTTTTCGAGCTCGTTTGACGCTACAACCAATCAGAGTGTGAATCTTCGGTGCACCCCTCGGTGTATACACTCACGGATGACGAAGAAGCCCTGCAAGAGCAGAACAGTTGTATTTAGTAGTTTAGCTCCGTATAAGGATGTAGCGCAGACTTAGCGTCGGGGTTACTTTTCTTGAAGGCAGACTAAAACGAAATATGAGCACTCTGATATTCAATCGATGTTCCCAATTAACGTAACTCTCTCACCGCACTCACGGGAACGGGGCCTGACACTCCGTTCTAGGCAGACGGAGTACAACCTAACGCCAGCATCTGGCCGCCGCAAAATTATCCAGGTTTCTCGCAACCATGAAAACATCCTAGCGTAGGCACCACAGACCCCACTTTGAGCTAAGTTAATGTTGTCACTTTCAGTGATAGTATTTTTTTTTCATAGATAACAAAAGTAAGGTTTCTGAGTAGACCACAGCGGAAAACTTCGAAGTGTAGAGGGAGAAGGCTCGCTGACGCCATCGGCAGCAGGATGGCTAAGGGTACCGCAAGCAGCCTGCGGAAGCATTAACGATTTATTTCAATGATCTAAAACGACACACGACGACAGCCTCAAGGCGAAGCGCGCGCGCACGGGATGACAAAGACCGGACAAAGATGGACCGCCGCCTGTCGCCTGGTCAGCGACAAAGTGCCGCGAACTGACGTCAGCGCGGTGTGTCGTTAAAGGAACAGCCGTCCGACGCCACGAAGACGCAGCTCTACAGGACGGTCGCCAATAGCCAATGAAAAACGACGCCACGGGGGCGAAATGATAGCGGTCGTATAATGGTATACGATCAGGCCGCAGAAAGACGATGATGGTGAAGAAGAAGCAGTTGTAGAATGCTACGATATCGAGAATACTGAAGAAAAAAAATCGAGACGCTATAGAAAGGCAGCGCACTCGACCGGGAAAGGCGAAGAGGCGGCGGCAAGGACAAGTGTCGTCGCAAGCTCTTGCCGCGAAAAATACGGCACAGGCGATGACGAATGCCGTTAAACAACAGCACGACCGCTTCACGCTTCCACGCATCTGTAACAGCCTGATAGATTCGACGAAACGTACCCCCCCCCCCCCCACACACACACACAAGAGAAAACTAACAAACAAACGCACGTGACAACAACAAAGCTATAACACAGAACGTATTTACAGAAGGGCCATGGAAATCTGAAAGAGGGAGCGCGTATTTCTCAAAAAGGGAGTGCGGAAAAAGAATAAACAATAGGATCATACCACTACCATCGCTCGAAACGCCGCACGTGTCGCAGGAGAACGGCGCGCAATATAGATACGTTCGGATAGATCTCTCACGTTCTCCGAGGGAAAAAAAACAAACAAAAAACGACGGGTTGTTCTTCGGCGATCATACCCTTGGATTTCGGGCGCCCCATTTGAAAAATGGCCCCATTCGAACGGACGGCGCAACGCGTGCCGTATATTTCTACGTGTACGTGACGATGCGCCGCCAACGCAACGTATACTATACGCACAGCATATACTACGTAAAACGCATAGCGGAGGACGGCCGATTCTCCCCACGCGCACTGCAGCAATCCCCCTCTCCTTTGCGTCTGCTTGCCATCCCTGCCCGCGCTATCACCGAAAGCAACAGAAAAGGTTGGGCGATCTAGCCATCGCCAGAAAAAGAGCGTGCTAAAACGACGGGGGTGGGGTGGGGGACCAACGGAATGCAGCAAATAAGAAAAACCACAGGACGACGCGGGAGCAAAAAAGGAAAGGAAGGAAAAGAAACACGGGAGAGAATTGCGCGAAAATGTACCGACGGTACTCCCGAGGACCGCCCAATTCGTTCCGTTACACGAAGACGGGAAAGAAGCCAAGCAAGAATAAAGAGAGCGGGGGAACTATAGCGTATACCAGTAGCGGCGGGTTGCGGGCGCCCATCGCCGCAGCGCAAACGAGACACGCGGTGCCTGTTGTTCGAGCCTATCCCGCGCAGGAGAACGAAAGAAAAAAAGGCGCGAACGAGGCGGGGTATCGACAGGCAGGCGCGAGGCAGAGAACAAGCTGAAGACGAGAGTGTATGAGCGTGGATTGAAGACTTTATCGACGAAGTAAGTAAAGTGTCCGTTTACAAGCAGAATAAAGGCTATCCTGTAACAACAAAAAAAGACGGGGGTAGGGAGCGAAGAAACGAGGTTAGAACAAACGAGGAGGAAAATATTTTAATGCCTCACCACTGGAAGTGTCCAAGTGGGGGAATAAAATCTATAAGTTTACCCGACGCCTACCCTGTTTATTCGCACAACACGATACTTTTTGTCAGCGTCCTGTGGTTGTCCTTATTTGCTAAAGGTAATTAAAACTAATACTAGCAAATTTATTTTCTTCGAGACGATGCAATGCATACTCCCAATGCAAAACGATGCAATGCGATGCCCCCAGAATATGTGTGCCGATTTTTTAGGCTTGGGATGCAGCAAATTTACGGAGAGGGAAAAAGAAACTAAGAGCAGAAAAAAAAACCGAAGCCAGAGAAATGCAAGAAAGAGAGAAATAAATGAAAAAAAAGACAGAAAGAAGTAGACAGAGAGAGAGAGAGAGAAACGAGCCCTCCACTATACGGCATGCCTCACGATCATATCGTGGCATTGGCACGAACAATCACCCCGACAGAATAGAATTTCACTCTCAATTCGATACAGTCAGATGTGTCTGATCATGTGATTGCGTATATACGATACGATCCACATTGACGTATAGTTCCGACAGAAAGAGAAAAAAAAAGCATAATAATTTACGTGATTGGCGGCGGATAGCGGGGCACGCAGCGCCAATAGCGAAAAACCTATAGAGGCACATTACGCATTCCAAATGAGGGGTGGCCGGCAGAAAGCGGTCAATCTCAGAGCCCAAATTTTGTGATGTTGGTGTCAAAGAAAGAAAGAAAGAAAGAAAGAAAGAAAGAAAGAAAGAAAGAAAGAAAGAAAGAAAGAAAGAAAGAAAGGCAGGCAGGCAGGCAGTGCGCCATCATGGTATTATATTTCTGACGTATCGTAACGCATGAAATGCCACCAAACAAGCGGGATTCCAGCCTGGGTCTTTTCCTGCCGGGCACCGCTGGTTTGTAACACGGAACGTGCTTCGCACTTTAGCCATCGGCACACTCGCGGACAAGAGCGCGCTAATTTTCCCGCTCTGGCCACTGCGGTCAATTGTCATAATCTCTTTCCGCTGGGACTGTACTGCGTCTTCCTCGAATGACAATGCACCGCCATCGCCTTTTAACGGACGGGCCACGTGTAAGCTGCGATGACGAGGAGAAAACATTAACCCGCCTACACGAAAGGTTCTCGCGCTTAGTGACCTTCATTGACTACGGGAAGGTCAGCTGCGTATTTTGCAGCTGTCGATGCCAGTGGCCGCCGCTGCTCACCACGGATCAGCGAGCCGAATTTCCGCCACGTATATTATAGCGTTTATTTTATCACTTAACTTCGAAACATCTAGAATGATCGCGTACATTCAACTGTGAGTGGCGACACAGCACAGTCGCAAAAGGATTACACGGCAGCGCAAAAATAAAAACAAATTAGAGGAGGAGGGAGAATAAGAAGTCAAATATCAGTTGAAAGCGAAGCAGTTTAAGAGATGTCAAGAAACTTGCCAAGCAGCTAATTGTATTTGCTTGATTCACACTCGCGAGTCATCGCTTCACAGCACTGCGACTGCAGTCGCACGACCGAGAAATCGACTATACAGCGAGCGACTGAGCCAAAGAAGTCGCTTTACGAACAATGCAGCCGTTCGCGACCAATCGCGTGGCGACTAACTCGGCCACGCACCAGGATTTAAAAGTCAAGTCACAGGAGTGAGCGAGCTTCAACTGCGAGCCCATTTTGTTCCCTCGAATAACTCCGCTATATTTTAACGGCTCTCGATGCCTCTCTGGTTCCTCGGTGGACAAAGAAAACACGGCTACCAACAATGCCCGAAAGCTTTCCTAAGAGAGAAAATCACCCGCAAGGAGGTATCGCCAATCGGTAACAACCGCACGAGCTATGGCCGCTCGTTCATCACTCGTGGCACCAGCGATCATTTATACCTCCGGCCGCAGAAGCTGAGTGCCGAAGAAGCGACAGAGAAAATCAAAGTAACGAAAAAAAAATGTACACGAAAAATACAAGGCAGCCAGTAGGGCCTTCGAAAAGATCAAGAAAGAAAAAAAAAACAGCGCGAAATTTATTGCTACTTAGCGGCTTTCATGCCAGGAAATCGGGGGCTACAAGCGTCAATGCTCGAAGGGGCTAACAGTAAAAAAAAAAAAGTGAAATGAAAGGCGCTTGACCTCGACAGGAAAGACGGCGAAACAAAAGGGTGAGAGACGGGCGGCTGGACAACGAGAAAAACGATGTACTACGGCCAAACGCCAAAGGAGGAACGGCGGACAGCTTCACCCACGCGCACGCGAGCCGAGCGGCAAAGCCAGACGGTCGAATCCAGCACGCCGTCGCTTCTGAGAGACGTCCATCAATTTCGCACGACATTACCCGGCAAGCTGCTTGCGAAAGCTACCCACTGGTTTTACTCTTGTGCTCGTTTCACGTCGGTGACTGACCGGCCTCGAGTGTACGTCAGCTAGGCGCTAAATTAAACGCGCCTGCACCGTGCATAAAGCATGATTGCGTAGTTCTGGTTGGATGAAAACACTTTCTTTGGTGATTGCTTTCCTCTCACTTGAGGGTTTTTTTTTGCTGCAGCTGTAACAGTGATTACATATCTTTATGTGCAGCATAACTGTGTTATAATGTTAAGACGTTTATTGGCTTTGCCACAATAAATATTAATCTGCCAGCAGAGTTGTTTGGCAGCGCGTTAACTAAAAGATTATTGATAAACTTACTGAAATTATTATGACTATTGTTCATTTACTAAACCAAAGCTAGCCTTCCAGCAGCAATTTTACAGCTAATTTAAACGACCCCCCCACAGCCATCACCTAAGCTACAAACGAGACTTTACAGCATACCAGACGTAATGAAACTTTTTGCGGATGTCTCAATTCCAGCTTATTAATGTTATGTCTCGCGTCTGGGAGCCAGCCAGTGTTAACCTATAGTCGAAAACTGTGCACACGAAGGTTTCCAATGTAAGGCTCGTTGAGGGTTCCGAAGACCTGCCACTCGATAATACGCGGGGTCTGTATCACCTTTTGACACCACGAGAGGGAGGCGTTTGATAATAAACGAATCGCATTTTAAGCGCATCGGATCCAGGATCATACATCACGACGCACGTTGCGCTATATATAAGGAACAAAGTGATTAAACTAACTGCATGCTGAGAAGTGCGTAGCACCGAGTACATATTCAAATGTCAAAACGCTCAGTCATCAGCAGCGGTACACACAATGTAAATGCGTGAACACGCAGTGCCACTAACCGGCAAAAACGCGACAGAAATAAAATGAAAGAAATAGTTATATACTTATAATAGGAACAAGATGCCAGTGAACCCGACCTTTTCGAATACCAGCACGATTTATCATCGCGTCCCGACAATGTTCACTCACCCCTAGAGGAGAAGTGAATCAACGCTACTTCCACTCTTTATTGCCAAGTTTATTAACGCTAAGCACATGGAAAAGATAGAACAAAAAAAGAGGACGGTGACAGAACGAGGCTCTCATTTCGCGTGTCCGTCCTGTATGCAGACAGCACCACTTAATTAGGAGGACCGGTCAAGCACCAACGTGCACAATACTATATACTGCGCTAGCAATGCAGTCAAAAGGGGTGGGGGGAGGGAACAAGGTTGGTGAGAACGAGGAGTAACGATTAAGTGGCGGCAATAAAGGTGCTGCAAACTGGCCTCCTCCTTTAGCGGTAGCGACACCGCGGCCAGGCCAGGGGTCTTGACAAAAAAGGCGCGAAAAACAAGAGGGTTGGCGGCAGCAGCAACGTGGGCAGCGAGCCACACCGTAAATCAATCGGGCCCGAGGGAGTCGCGGGGACGCACGACTTGCTCAGGACCAGATAAGCGAGGCGGCGTGCGACGCACACAGTACCGGGGCACTGTTACCACGACGTCCGCGAATCGTAGTTGCGTGCAGCAGAGCAAACGAGGAACAAAAATGTCGCAGGGATCCCCATATGCGTTCGTTCGAGATGACTCGTAGGCTAAAGCCATACATACCCCCGTATTCACAAACGCTCCTCGACTCGACTTTCACCCTTCACTTGACAGAGTTAAGCACTGCGCCACCGCTCGGCTGAAAATGACACTGCGCTACTCAAAAATCGCAGTAGATTATCGGTGGTATGCAGTGGCTTGCTGTGCTTAGAGAAGGCACTCCCATCGGCTTTCTCAAGTGAAGGTGAAGCGTTGAGTGAAGGGACGTTCTAGAATACGGGGGATATTCTTGTTCTTTTCAGTCGTCGATTCTGTCCCGCCCCTTTTCCGAAAGATTTCAGCACTTAGCGTTGATTCCGCGCTGTATACCTCCGTGACCGGCCTAGATTCTACCAAACGTCGATTTCATGAACTGACATCACGTGAAGGCACGTTATGTGACGTCACGGTGACGTCCTAATAATTTCACTTTTTCTATATGGGGCGTCAGGATAACGTCATCACGCGATAATGATGCCATCGGCCTTCCCGATAACTGGATAACTGGTATGTTCCAAACTGGTTATCTATCTGGGCAGATACGAGCCAACTGACGAAGGTTCAGAAACTGCAAAATATCCCAGTAGGCGACTGACAGCGCGGATATTACCAAAACGCGTGGAATGGCCACAGAGTGCACGGGTAAGCTTGAAAGCCCCCCCCCCCCCCCCCCCACAGAAAACTCATTATTCTGGCGCACGATACAAACGCAGACTTCATAAAGCGTATATTCTTCGGAGTCAGGACTGACTATATACGATCTGCGCCTGCAACCACAAGGGTGTATTATCTCAAAGCGTATCCAACGTAATTGCGCCAATCTAACACTTCCTTTGAGCTGCGCAACAAAAATTTTCTCTCGTACTTTCCAGTGTTCATCTTCTTGAATTCCGTCCCATTCCGAGGCTGCGTACGGCCCCATAAAGTCATAATTAGAAAGTTTTAGTACTGCGGAATGGTGCTACGTACGCATCACGCAAGCGCCTTGCGTTACGTGACGTCGTTTGCCACTAATCGGCTTTTAGTACGCCGTAGTACCTGCGTACTTAGCGAGCATGAAGCGTGTTGCGTCATCTGGTAGATCAAAACAGAAGCACGTGTTGTTGACAGCCAATGTGAGCCAATCCAAGTGTTACAGCCAGATTACGGCCATATTTTAAGCCACAGAGCCGGTCGGTGGTTGCCTTCGATGCCGCCATTTTGCAAAGCGAAGTCTCGCGCTGTCGCGAACTTGTTCGAGAGCGGCGCGATCAGCTCATACGTACGCACGCACGCATCTCATGCGTGCGTACGTGGCGGCTGCGTACGTAACGCGATACGTGCGAGTTGCGGTCTGCGCATGCGTACTACGCAGAAAGTGGCATCCTTACGTACGCAACGCCGCCACGTACGCAGCGTACGCTGTACTAAAACTCTCTATTAAAGTCCTGCAATGACGTTAGCGACAAACACAATGCCGTCACTCTCTGCCGCGAAGCATGCGTTTCAACACCGAACGCGAACGCGAGCGACGACGGCAAAGCGGCAACGAAACGCGAGCGTGACGGGGAGCGCGCGGCATGCGGGCTTCACGCCGCGCTGCACCGAACTAACCGTACACGAAGCGCATTCGAGCGCGTCAGGAAGCTCCACGGCTACGTCAGCGCCTCCTCTGCCACCATCGCCGCCAGAGGTGTCGGGTGTCAACCGTTACAGACGGCCACGGTGGCAACACCGTACAGCAGCAGCAGCAGCAGTCGCAAGTAACGTGAGAGGCACAGCGGCTTCGCGAGGACAGGAAAGATAGACGCGCCCACCCCAAGCAAGCTTCTTGCCGGCGTCTGAAAGCTGATGAATGTGGCGCGAAAATGCCGGCAGAGGATCAGCGTGAAAACGTTGCAAGCCGTGTAAGCCGACCCCAAAGTCGAGTGGTTGTACGTTACTGGCTTTTTTTCACGGTTCGCAACGTTTCACAAACACACACATATATATAGTCAGCGCAGCAATAAGCAAAAGGGACGGGCATTATTCTTGTACTACACAGCCTGCGTGCTTGTGTACGTAGCAAAAGAGAAAATGGCGTACACGGATCAGGCTTAGCGCGAATTCCCATCTCCCTGGCGCCGACCGGGGAGATAAATAAAGAGCGCAATGAGTGGAGAAGGGAACCGGGGGTACCCACTCGCCTGTGCGGCGAGAATCGGCACGACATGTACGGTGGTGTCGTCTCGATATCGGGTATTAAAAGCTCTTCGTCCCGAAGCCGTCATCGGCAGCCGATTACGCGCTGGCAGAGCGAGTCCTTATAACCCGCCTCCACGCTTCAACGTCACCGAGTAATTGCTGCTCCTGCTGCTTCCGAGGAGCGGCCGCGGAAAACAAATGCGGTGTCCTCCTTCATATAGGCTTTCGGGACATGCGCGAGAAGGTAGACGCGCTGTGTACCCTATCAGCGTCTAGAGAGGGTTCGAGGAACTGATAAGATATCGCCAAATAGACGACGGAGGAACATCCGCCTATTAAGATAAGGTCGCGAGAAAACAGATGGGCGACATGTGCGAAGCCGCTATTGTTCGAAAGCGGCCGTCCACAAACCGAAACTCTAACGCCTGAATATTAAAAAAGGCTGCGACATTTGCGCTATAGGACTTACGAGACGTCAAAGTTGTGTGCACCCACAGTTACTATAGGGACGGAACAGTCGAGCGTGTAAAACGAATCCATATAATGGTAATTTTTGGGGTTTAACGTCACAAAACCGCGATACGAGTATGGGAGCGCCTTTAGTCGAGGGCTCCGGAAATTTCTACCCCCAGGGATTTCGTCAACGTGCGCCTAAACCTATAGATACGCGGGGCTCAAGCATTTTCGCCTCTGTTTTTTCTATAGAAAATGCTGCCGGGATTCGAATCCATGACCTTAACTACAAGCACCGTATCCACAAGACCTCCGTGGCTGGTCCAAAACGAACCAAAACGGGCCTACAGGAAAACGCAAGCAAGGTGGGGGCGCTTTGCCTGCACGAAAATATACGCCTTGGTCTACACGGAATTCATGAGGCAGAACTCTCGTTCGAAGCGGCAACATGTCTTGAAGAAGGCAAAACCACACGTCGAAACATTCGATCCAGAGACATCCCTGCTAAAGAATACCACACATCTTCGAAGCCCACTTGGCCAAGAGCGGTATCGATAGAACCCACCACAGAGTGGTCGCGCATTAAATCCCGTGTAACGCAGGTCGCACTCAAACAACTGAAAGATAAAAAATTGACGGTCCTGTGAGTGGGCGTGCTACATATCGGGGCATTCGTGAGCTATCGATGGCGTACAAAGACTAGCAACAATGGCCTAAAGCGTCCGAGTTTCCAGGAAAAAAAAATCTGCTGTGTAACGTCTCAAACCAACGATACAATTACGAGAGACGCCGTAGTGGAGGGCTCTGGTTAACGATGAATGCTGAAAGAAAAGAATATCAATATGACAGACATGCGCTCCAATGTACCGACAGACACGTCCAATGTACGTACTTACTCGATTGTAATGTAACCAGAATAGTAACGCGAGGGGTGACTTTAGGTACCGAGAATCTGGGGGGAAAAAATCTCGCTACTTTTAGGTAAATACCGCAAAAAATCTTTTTTTTTTTCACGTTCCCCTGACCACATCACATTCATTCGCGGCTACGTTGCAAAACGATCCCTGCACGCAGAACAAAACCAGAGCGAGCTTCTGGCTAAAATGCTCAACTGTTAACACGTGTATACGCCGAGAAGTGTCCGCTGAAAAGAGACAAGCCACACAGATGCGAAAGGGCCATTACAAGCAAGAAGCGAGAAAAACAACTGCTACTCTAACGCAAAGTCATAATGTGCTAAGAACGCCACAACACGAAAAAAGAAAGTGCTCTCGTACTAAAAGTGGCGAGCGAAAGTGCAGCATTGAAGGTTTTCCCAACGGAGGGACGAAAAAATAAAGAGAGAGAGAGAAAGATCCTTCAGAAGTGTACGCACGTACGCGACCACGTTAAATGTCAGTCCGCCTCTGGAAGTGCTTTTGTTTGACAGAGCCAGAGTTGGCCGAACTTTCGATGAGCAGGGTTAAAGAAACCCGGGACACAGACACGTAGTATCTACTGTGTGTCCGTGTGTTTTTCAGCCTTGCTTTCCTGCGTTCATCCAACTTTGCCTTGTCATCGCCCCCCCCCCCCCCCTCCGACTATAGAAAAATATTCGAACAGAAAATCTTACTACAACAAAAGGTTGCTTTACATTTTGCGTGCCTCAAATCTGGACAGGCAAATCGTAAGGCATTATAAAAAAAAGAAAAAAAAACGCGAGCACGGGCAGTGTTTTACGAATACAACTTAGGTCTCCGTTGGGCAGCCGAAGTCCACTCGTTTGTACGCAATAGCTAAAGGTCCTTAAAATATAGATATATTTAGATTAGCACACCCCAAGCATCGACGCACACAAACTACACCGTAAAACACTTTGCATTTCGTGCGCTCGCCGTCGATTTGCGTCAGCAATGCTAGGAGTACAGTACGCCTACGAGTCTATACAATGACTCATCAGAGGCATTGAATTGGTTAAGGGAATCGCAGACGAAGCTAGACTGCGTAGTGTAAACATGAATCACGCCCGCATCGACATTAGTATTCTCTAAGTGGACAGCGACCGCAGCGCTGAAGAAAACTGATAATCCATAAGAGCTCACCCACGGTAGGCGACTGCACGAGAGAGCCTGGTAAGTGCAGCGAGAAAGAACAGCACGCTGGACATTCTGGCACACAGCGGAAGTGAAGTGAAATACAGTGAAACCTGCTTTCACAACGAAACTCGCACGAGTGACGAGGACGGCTCGCAATAGGCTCGGGAGCGCGCTGACGTCACACGCGAGAAGGTTTACAAATGCATAACGTCAGCTTAGCGGCTTACCTGCGCACGTCGAACGAACGGGAGCAGGAGGCGCTTGGCTGATGCGTCCTGACACCAGGAACTTCTGCACGAAAAAGAAAAAAGAAGAATAGACCAGTGAGGTTACACGTTTTCGAGACGCACATGGTATAAAAGCTAAAAAAGAAAAAGACAAACGTTCCTGTGGTGTGTAAATATAACGTATTAAAATGATACACGTACCGACGCCGCGATGGAAGATCGCAGCAGCGTGCGTGCACGGCGCTGTCTGAGCGGGGCAGGGCTTTACGCGGAAAGCAGATGCTGTGTTGGCGTTCAACATTCACGGCCTTAGCTGCGCGCTTTCTTTCTCTGTCTATTTTGTTCCTTTCTTGATGTGTTTATTTTTTGACGCCACAGCACAACAGAACGGAACTAGAGGCAGCAGACGAGCAAGTGGCAGGTTGACGCAGACACGGCGAGTTATTCTTCCCGCCCTCTGTATGCCGCGCATGCCACGTGATCGGCATCTGCTGGTGCCGAAGCAGCGCCGACACGTGCTCCCACCACCTTGCGCCCTGCAGGCCACACAATAGCGGGGACAGCGGCAGCAGCTGCGCCCGGTAGAACTTTCGACAGCAACCCCGCGCGCGCAGCAGCCGAAGCGATCGCGCCTTACACCGCGTGCGATTTCGAGCAGTGAGTGTCCATACAAGTCCACCCCGTATAAGCGCGGCGACAATACGCCGTTCTACCGGCACCTTCTATACTATCAATGACGCCACGGGGTGGTGGTGGTGGTAAACAATTATTATTAGAACAGAGAGACTGCAAAGGAAACCCCCTGTAGTGGGTGAGATTCCTTACAGGAGAAAATGAAGTCTCTACCCAGGGACCCCATATGTCACGGCTACTGTCGTGGCATGCCGGACCATGGGCCTAAAGGTCTTGGCAGCCGAATAGGGCCGCCTCCCTGTCCTCTCTGGCTGGATTGGTGTTACACGGCAGCGCCATCGAATGTATGTTCACGTATAAAGATTCCGAAACCAAGGAGGTATAGCAGGCGAATTGAAACTCACCGCGGAATGACGGCCGTACATAGCATTGGGGCAGGAAGCACATCTATGAAAAGAAAACAAAATCGGCGAGCAAACGTGGAAGGTTTCCAGCACCATGTGACGACACCCGGAACCATATGTACGTTATATAGGGAACACGAGCTGCGGCCAGGTCGCATATAAAAAACAAAAAACGAACAACCCGGAGCGCTCGGGCAGCTGGAAGAAATGTCAGCCACAGCCTGGCTTCCGAAAGTAAAGGTTGCTGCTGTCGCCGCCGTTTCTTCTCTGAGCGCTCCGGCCGAACGCTGTAGCTTCCAGTCTATATACAACGTCGAACACAACAATAATGGACGCAAGTGATCGTGTCTTCGACGCGATCACAAGTGATCGACTTAAGTAATCAACGAGTCAGGTGACTAAGGACAACTTGTCGACGTTTATTATCGATGTCCCGCACCCCGGTACATGCGGATTCTATAGCCTTCGCTCCGTGCATACGAAACGTTGCAAGTTTAACTTAGTTCACGTCTCGTCTCACACCGTTCACCACCACCGCGGCGTATTCCGACAAGCAGTAGTTTGCTGAGCCGTTGATTCAGAACTTAGGAATAAAAAGACGAAACAGCGGCTGTACTGACCCGAAACGGTATGCTGCTCCTCGTGTGAAAAAGCGATCCGATGCGGCCGCGCGACGTCAGCGACTAACTGGCGCAGATCGTACGAAAAAAGCACGAGACACTCTCGACGACCTCGTAAAGACCGTCAGACAGCGACGCAAAGGGCAGGCATTGTTCGACCAGACGCGGTCGGCAGTTTCGGCAGCGCCGTGTAAAAAGTCTCGATACGACAGCAAGTTTCCTCTCTCGACGAACTTCATTATAATTTCTTTAAGGGCGAAGCGCTGACGATGTTGCTGATACCAATGAAGAACAAGCGCGTTCCAAACCACACGTTCTCTCTCTCTCTGCCATTACAGCAAAGCACGAGCAAGGTACCCAATATAACCCATGACGATGATAATGACGTTGATGAGTATGAAGATGATGACGAAGATGATCACGGAC
Source organism: Rhipicephalus microplus (assembly GCF_043290135.1). NCBI lineage: Eukaryota > Metazoa > Arthropoda > Arachnida > Ixodida > Ixodidae > Rhipicephalus > Rhipicephalus microplus. The sequence continues at coordinate 171,741,548 of NC_134700.1, read as the reverse complement.
AACAACTTCCTTGTGCAGTAGATGACGTCTCGGTATATGCTGTACGATGCATTTCGTATGACTGAAACCAACCAACAACAACCACGACCTATTATTTGCGAACTTCCGGCTAGATCCAATATCCCAAAGTAGTAATAATGAAGGCAAAACGAAATTCACAACTCAACGCGACATATCAGTTATGAGCAATAAACATTGTACATAACTGTACACCGCTTGGCACTCATTTCAATGCATGAGTGGTCCCTGTCACGGGTGATTTACGGTGACACCGAACGATCCCATCTACTTCGCCCACTTATTATCATTCTCTTCGTGGATATCCTCAGATTTCTTTTTTTTTTTTGTCCCTAGAGCTATGGTATAAAGTTAACGTACATGGGAGCGATAAACATTTTCGTTGACAGACCAATTCAATCTATTACGAGACAGTGATACAGCATCGCAGCTGTTAACGAAACCGTTTAAAAGAGTAAGCCGATGAAAGCACATTTTTTTTTATGCGTCGTTGATGTTTATACGTTCTTCAAAATATAAAAATTTGGTGACTGCGTACATGTGAGCTAAACAATAGTGTACGAAACTGGGCGAGCTGGTTCAATTTTATGGTTTAAAACATGGTGCAAAAAGACGCTACACAAGATGACCTCCATCCTCCGCGTCCTGTGTTCTTTTTCTCTTGTGTATCGTCTCTTCGCGCCGCGTTTTAAATTGCGCTAAAGAAGAACGCAGCACGTTTCAAAACCAGGCGCGTCTTTTCTCGATGCAGCTCTGCCCGTGAAAACAAGAGATTTAGGCCAAGGGCATGCTGAACTGCGTTCATATTTTTTCTTTTTTTTTCTTTCAATGCCGGCGTTTTGCCATAGCAGAAAAAGAGAGATAATACCGAACCGTGCAGCGCCACATTTACCCGGAAATTCCGGAATGTGTATAAATACTCGTACATAATCCAGCACCACTTGATCAGTACACATCTTGCTTCACTCCCGCCTTAGAACGATAGCTCTACTATCCTGGTTACAAACCTAGAAAACATCTGGTTTCGTAAATCTGACCTCAAGGCTCAGACACTATCATCCTAGGGTATCTTGAATGCGTCAGCGCCGCAGAAAATCTTTTTAGACATTGACAGCAAGCTAGCACTCTTTTCTCGCCACATGTGACCCTATATAGCGTCTCAGATAAAGATGGGCGAACTTATAATAACTGTGTCTCTTATAGTAAAGTGCATGACTTGAACAACTTCCCCTCACAACTTTCTATTTCCCTCCTGACTTCGCTCCCATTCAAGAACAAGCGGGACACCTGTATTAGCTTTCGCGGTGGTTGCCGTTTAAAGCAGTTAAAGTACATGAAACAAATGTAAGGTTCACAACGCGGTACATTCGACGTTACGAAATATGGCTCATTCGGTGTTCGGGTAAAAAAAAAAAAACGAATCGGTAACATAGTCCAAGAATCCCTAAACTGGTGGCAAAGTTTTGGAATACGTATACGAACATACATAGTTCGAGCAACGGACATACGTTCAACGAACATACGGACATACGTTCGAGCAACCCGTTCGCTCAACAAACGCTATACCACGCCGCCAGAACGGCAGTTAACGAGTCAGCCAAGAACACGTCCCGCCGGTAGCAAGACAGCAATATCGGTGTGCGAACAAGAACAACACCGCTAAACCTTCGCGACTGTGCCACCATCATCATTCCGGCGTATATCCCGAGAACTTGGCCGACTCGCCCCCCCCACCACCACCGCGCGCGCACACACACACACCCACCCACACAATATATATATATATATATATATATATATATATATATATATATATATATATATATATATATATATATATAAGGGAAAGAAGTGTATACCTAAGGGCTCGTTTTTGCGTGTTTTAATACAATATTACTGAGATCTAAAAGACAGTAATGCTAAGGAATGTACAGGGGAAGTTATGAGAACCAATGGAATGTAAATAAGAAGAAAGAAAACTGGATGAAAAAATAACCAGCCGTGAGCAGGAAACGAACCTACGACCTTCGAATAACGCGTTGGATGCTGCTGGTTATTTTTTCATCCACTTTTCTTTCTTCTTATTTACATTCCATTCGTTCTCATAACTTCCCCTGTACATTCCTTAGCATTACCGTCTGTTAGATCTCAGTATATATATATATATATATATATATATATATATATATATATATATATATATATATATATATATTGTTGCGAATGTATTTACTACTTTAGAGTAGAAAAGTACTCCAGCAGTCAAGATGGCAGCCGTTGTGTATTTTCGAACAGCCCAAAACGTCGTCGTCTTCTTCTTCGCACCGCCCGCATAGCTGCATAGCCGCGAACCCGCAACATCGACCTCCGGCGGCGAAAAGCGCCGACCCGGCGCTTGTTAGCAGGTGTTGGACGAGATGTACGGCTTGAGGCGAGCGACGTGGACGATGTCGGAAGATGTGGAAGGTATCGAAGGGTTTAGAGGTGCTATTTCATAGGTAACATCAGTTACCTGCCGTAGCACACGATAAGGTCCGGAATACTTGGGTAGAAGCTTTTCAGCCAGACCAACATGTCGCGACGGAGTCCACAGAAGAACGAGGTCACCTGGACTAAAGTGGACGTCCCGATGGTGGCTGTCATAGCTACGTTTCTGACGGAGCTGCGAGTCCGAAAGGCGCTGGTGGGCAATCTGACGGGCTTTCTCCGCGGTGCTAATAGCGCGGCGAGCATATGCTGTGGACAGGTCGGTAGGGTTGGGTACAAGCGTGTCGAACGGCAATGTCGGGTCTCTTCCATACAAAAGGTAAAAGGGAGAATATCCAGCAGTGTCGTGGCGTGAGCTATTGTAAGCGAAAGTGACAAAGGGTAGCGCAATGTCCCAGTCACGATGATCCGTCGACACGTACATGGCGAGCATGTCAGTGAGTGTGCGATTCAGACGTTCTGTGAGGCCGTTTGTTTGAGGATGGTAGGCCGTCGTAAGCTTGTGCTTGGTTGCACAAGAACGAAGTAGATCGTCAATTACCTTAGATAAAAAGTAGCGACCGCGATCGGTGACCAGTTGACGAGGAGCACCATGATGTAAGATGACGTCTTGAATCAAAAAGTCGGCGACATCTGTAGCGCAGCTGCTTGGAAGAGGTCTCGTAATTGCGAAACGGGTCGAGTAATCTATGGCGACGGCGACCCACCTGTTACCGTCGGTAGAAAGAGGGAAAGGGCCCAGCAGGTCGAGGCCGACACGATAGAAAGGCTCGGCAGGTACGTCGATCGGTTGAAGGAGCCCGGCGGGGTGTACCGCTGGCTTTTTGCGGCGTTGGCACGACTCACAAGACCTAACATAACGTTGTACAGAACGGTAGAGGCCGGGCCAGAAAAAGCGTCGGCGGACACGGTCGTACGTTCTGGCAACACCATCGCCGCCGGAGGTCGATGTTGCGGGTTCGGCGAGGCGACTGTGGCCAGTTCACGTGACACTGATGAGATCTGGCACTCGTGTGACGGTGAAAGAGTGGCGAGAACAATGCCTTGTGGTAGGATTTGAGGGCTGAGTCCGAAGTTCAGAAGAGGAAGGCACGTCTTGTTCGCTGTGACAGTTAATATGGTGTACGGGGAGGAAACGTTGCGGGCCAATAAAACACCGGGAGAGGGAAAGACCACGTAATCCCCATCCGGAACACTGGGATACGGTTCAACTGTGACACAAGTTAGGGCTTGGGGTGGGAGGCGAACAAACTCAGCGCACGAAAGCTTGTTCTGTACCATCTTCGACTCTTCGGTGGCCGCAGGCAAGTCAAGTTGCACGACGCCGGCTGAGCAGTCAATTACAGCGGAGTGGTCGGACAAAAAATCGAGTCCAAGGATGACGTCATGTGGACAGTGAGCGAGAACATGGAATAGAACGGACGTCTGGCGGTCGGCGAATCTCACACGCGCGGTGCACATTCCGAGCACAGCCGGGGTCGCTCCACTAGCGACACGTACAAATAGGGACTCTGGCGGCGTAAGGACCTTGTTTAATCGTGCACGGAGGTCAGAGCTCAGAATTGAAATATGTGCGCCGGTGTCAATAAGGGCAGTAACAGGAAGAACAGGAAGGCCATCCACTTCTACATCAAGCAGGTTCTTGTCCGTAGTCAAGGTCAGCAGAGGGTTTTCAGGTCGGGAGTCCAATGCAGCGTCACCTCCGGGAGCTGCATTGCTCAGTTTTCCGAAGAAGGGCGTCCACTAGGGTGGGGCGACGAATAGCGGCGGTGCTGAGGTGACCTGGAGCGACGGTCATGCGGGGACGGCGAACGGCTGGACCGGCGGACTGGTGTCGCAGGAGTGCCATTGTACGGTCCATCGTCACGAGCGCTGTACTGCAGGGGCCGGTGGTTGTCGTCACGTCGATAGCCAGGAAACGACCGAGGTGGATACGTGCGGAAACGACAGTAGCGGGAGATGTGTCCTACACCATGACAATGAAAACATATAGGCTTGTCGTCCTGTGTCCTCCACTGAGCAGGATCACGATAGCGGCGGAATCTTTCTGGTGCAGGAGAAGGCGCTATGGTACTGACCCGAGGTTCCGTCAACGAACACACAGGCTGCAGCCCAACGTTTGCCAGCTCCTCTCTCACGACCTGTTGGATCAACGAGATCGTTGGTCGATCATCAGATGGGCGGGTCAGAAAAGACGGAGACGCGGCCTCGATTTCTCTACGAACGATGCGAACCACACTTTCGTTGTTATGTGGTTGACTGCATGGCGGCTGAAGGTCCTCGCAAGATGACGTAGCGGCCGTGTTCGGAAGTCGCAAGAAATTCTTGGCGACCCGGCGACTCTTCAGCTCTTCGAATCGGCGGCACTCTTTGATGATGTCATCAATGGTGGAACAGTCTTTGGAAACCAGTATGTTAAAAGCATCATCTGCAATGCCTTTAAGTAAATGGCTTACTTTGTCTTCCTCGGACATGTTGGGGTCGGCACGATGGCAAAGGGCGAGAACGTCAAGGATATAGGTGACATATGATTCGGTCGTAGTTTGTGCCCGACCAGAGAGTTCTTTAGAAGCGGCCCGCTGGCGTCCGACGGCCTTACCAAACAGGTCACGAAGCTTCTGTTTGCAAGTATCCCAGCTGGTTATGTCCGCTTCATGAGCCTCGAACCACGCGCCAGCTGTTCCGCAGAGATAGAAGCCAACGTTGGCGAGCATCATCGTAGGGTCCCACCGGTACACTGCTGCAAACCGCTCGAACTTCGGAATCCAGTCGTCAACGTCAACATGGTCGGTGCCGCAGAAGTTGCCAGGGTCGCGCGGTTGCGTCAATACGACCGGCTGTACAGGCTGCGCCGGAGTCGCGGCTGAAACAGGAGCGGCAGAATTGGTTTCTGTTGCCATGGTCGGGCAGTCGAGAACACGTCCGCTTCGAAGTTCCGTCTTGCGTCGTACCCAGCACCTCCACCAAAATGTTGCGAATGTATTTACTACTTTAGAGTAGAAAAGTACTCCAGCAGTCAAGATGGCAGCCGTTGTGTATTTCGAACAGCCCAAAAACGTCGTCGTCTTCTTCTTCGCACCGCCCGCATAGCTGCATAGCCGCGAACCCGCAACAATATATACGCCCATACATCACCTCCTTCGTGCCTGAGGAGGTGGCGGCACACCCTCACAACATCAGAGGGGCGCGCATAACTCTGGCTAGCAAGGGCCTCGCTATAGACGCCGCAACGAGCGGCAGAGTACGGAGAGAGATGCACACGGGATGGCGCAGGAGGCAAACAAGCCTCGGTACTCTAGTGAAGACTCGGCTTTCGGGCGCAAGAAACGTATACGCACGCACAAGCGTACACGCACACAACACGCTCGATGGCTCGTGCGTGGTCCTAACGGAGAGAGAGGAGTCCGAAACAATCTTTTTTTTTCTTCCCCCGGGGTCCGAGCGGTGCTCGGAAGAGCAAACAGGCGGACGCTTCTCGGGCAGAAGCAGCGCGTCCCAGCCGGCCAGCGCCGGTGGCCGGCAGACGATCCATCATTCCGAGCGGATGGCCGGCTGTGCCCAGCAGGGCGAAAAGGGAGGCGAAGAGGAAGGAGACGGCGCAGGAACCGACCATGAACGCGCGCGTGGCGCAGCGTTCATACCTTTTTTTGCGCAACTCACGTCCCCCTGCCAGGTAGTTAGCGCCTATAGCTCGGCACCTTCGGCTCGAGGCCATGATGCAGCCTTGAGGCAGGAGAGTTACAGGTGCGGAAAAAAACAAAAACTGAAGCCTGGACAGGCAGCGCCGACGCAATCTCGGCAGTAATAGCGGCGTCATCAGCGAGCGCCACGGATGAGCGGTTTGGTGAGTAAGCGATTCATACGCACCGCTTACGCGCGCGCTAAGTAGAAAGGTACGAGAAAGCGGGAAAGGCATTGAACTGCAACGTCGAAAGAGAAATTTGAGAAAGAGGCGGCACGGAAAGCAAGAGCGTATATTGAAGCGGGATACGTTACTCTCTTTCGGTCAAGTGAAATAACGCTTTTCCGTAAATGGTAACTAACGGCACTGCGCACCGTTTTGACTCGTGGGCTGCAGCGCCTGTTTTCGCGTTATAATAGTATCCCCCTTCCTCATAACAGGAAATATTTATCTAGATGGTGACTCAACAATTTCGTTATATTCACTGACCTCACGCATTAAACCAATTGCCATTTTTTAAACGAAGGTTTTTTAATTTGAGTATGTGAAGCGAGCTTTGGCACGTCACCGATCAGGAGAGCAACAACAAGGATAAGACAGGACTAGCAATCGCCAAATGTAGGAGAAATATGGCTCGGGAATTTTTTTTAAACAAGGGCTTTTAATTTGAGCGTGTGAAAAAAAGAACTTTGCATGTCACTGGCAAGGATAACAGCAACAAGGACAATAAGGGAGAACAGAACTAGCGATCGCCCACTGCAGTAGAAATATGGCTCGGGAAAGTTTTAAACGAGGACTTGGCATGTATCCGGCAAGGATAAGAGCTACAAGAACAAGAAAGGCAGACAAGAATAGCGATAGCCCAATCCAGGAGAAATATGGCTCGGGAAAGCTTTAAACGCGGACTCAATTTGAGCATGTCATGCTATAGAACTTGGCAAGTCGCCGCCAAGGATAACAGCAACAAGGACAAGAAAAAGAGACAGGACCAGCAATAGCAAAATGTAGGATAAATATGGCTCGTTCGAGAAAACGTTTCATTGAGCAAGTTGGTCAATGTGTTGGGTTTTCCCTCCTCGGTTTCACTTTGCTCCTTTTGCGGTACATCAACCCAGTAATACGTTTCAAAAAAGTATAAGCGTAGGAGCAACTGCATCACAATGTGCACGCGTGTACTCGAGCCACGAAGCACGGTCTTCACCGTGTCAGAGTTTATTTATTTATTTTATAGATTTATTTATTTACTTATTTATTCAAAAATACTTGCAGCGCCCAAGGCATTATTGCAGGAAGGCAAGCATATGCTTACAAAAAGGAAAAACTATTTAAAAAAAGATGATCATAAACAAAGATATTACTCAAAATGTAGGTATGAATGTAGCAGTATATAGCTTCAGTGTGGAAGTCAGCCATCTCCCGTGGAAACCGATTCCACTGGGAGATTGTGTTTGAAAAAAAAAAAGGAGTATTGGTAGGCGTTTTGTTCTGCAAAAAACGTTTCCTTATTTTTTAGTTAACACTTTATTATAACCGTACAACAGTTATTCATGAAGATCGCGACCAGCGCCACTGACACAAACGGCGCAGTGCGAAATACGTGCGGTACACTACAGACACTCCAGCCCAACTACTTTTTTTTATCAGCCACTGTTATTTTTACTCGCAACCAACGAATCCATCGAAATTCTTCTATACGCTCGGAATGCAGTAGTTGCGCCAGGGAATCAAAAGCGTAATCACGCGTGCGTTCGCCCGCATACCCACAGAAACCATTTCTTACACGATGTCGCGACGACGCACTTTGCGTTAAGGCCCCGCAACATACACATTTCTTATCCAGAATTAGAGGGAGACAAAATTTTAACTGCAATCTACGATGCACTTCAGTATACGCCTCGAACGTTTCGCATTGCCCTTAGGACTAAAGAAACGCCGTGGCGACTCCTTCGAGCGCCGCTCTCTGATCCGCCCATCTGTACCCGAATCTCGGCCCATCCCTTGCGACAAGAAAAAGCGGTGGCAATTCCGAACGGCTGTTTGGCGGTGGCTATAGAGGGGACGCTCATATACATATACAGTGTAATCGGCCTTGCAAGCACCGAGTGCTAAAGAAGCGTGTTTAATGAGGTGAAACTAACTATAACGGAAGAAAGACAAGAACAGACCAGCGTATTAAGTACAAGAAGATATTAAGTACAAGTGTCATCGCGAGGTGGTGCGTGGCAAGTATACGTGGAAACAGCGCCTGCCCGGACACCGGTAGTGTATATGGTGGTATATTCAGCGCCTCTTCCTTTCGGGCTGGTATATTGCAGCCATGTGAGCTGCGACCATCTTTCAGAGCTCGTGCGAAACGAGGAAGCTGTCCGGAGGAGCAACCCCTCTATACTTACAACAGCCGCAACGCGCGAAGCCAGAAAACGTGGAAATGACTGCTTTCTGCCAGGCTGCGTGCAGCCCATGGGAGGAAGGCAGCAACACCAGGGTACTACACATGCCAACTAGTCATGTCTACTTCAGTGACGCGCACCGGTATATACGCGCGTACGGCCAAGAAACGTCGATGTAGTATAGTGTGCATCGCCGTCCAATGACACGACACAGATGCCCCGTGATTCCGGGGTCCGGGAAATAACGTTCGCAAAGAGTGTATATACACATGCGGCAGGGCGTGTACATAGTCGAAAACCCGGAAACATGTACACCATCAGTAGGACCTAAGTAGAAATGAAAAGAAACTAAAAAAGAAAAGAAAGAAAAAATAGACTGAAAAATAACTACATGAAGTGCTCATCCGCACGCTTCTGCAACCAAAGCGAACGCCTTAAGTATGAGAGAACGAAAAGCAAGACAGTACCGCGAGCAGTTTTCCCAAAAGTATACGAAACGCCCAACGGGTATACCGGCAAACGAAATGAAACGTTTCGAATGAGAGACACGTTCTGCTGACCGGCAAACGCGCTGATTCGCGCCCTGTGTGGGCGTGACAACACGATGTTCGTGGGGAATGTGGCGCCAACCTTAAGTACAGGCATGAACAAAAACAGCGTTCCGGATTACTGGTATACCTTGTAAACATTTTTGACGCTGTCTGCTGACACCACACACACACACACACACACACACACACACACACACACACACAAACACACACACACACACACACACACATATATATATATATATATATATATATATATATATATATATATATATATATATATATATATATATGTATGTGTGTGTGTGTGTGTGTGTGTGTGTGTGCGTGCGTATGTGTGTGTGTGTGTGTGTGTGTGTGCTTGCTGAAACACGGATAAGCCAAGTGAGCTTAGCATTATTAGAGAGTTTTAGTACTGCGGAATGGTGCTACGTACGCATCACGCAAGCGACTTGCGTTACGCGGCGTCGTTTGCCACTTATGGGCTTTTAGTACGCCGTAGTACCCGCGTACGTAGCGAGCGTGAAGCGTGTTGCGCCATCTGGTAGATCAAAATAGAAGCACGTGTTGTTGACAGCCAATGTGAGCCAATCCAAGTGTTATAGCCAGATTATGGCCATATTTTAAGCCACAGAGCCGGTCGGTGCTTGCCTTCGATGCCGCCATTTTGCAAAACGAAGTCTCGCGCTGTCGCGAACTTGTTCGAGAGCGGCGCGATCACCTCATACGTACGCACGCACGCATCTCATGCGTGCGTACGTAGCGGCCGCGTACGTAACGCGATACGTGCGCGTTGCGGTCTGCGCATGCGCACTACGCAGAACGTGCCCTATTGGAAAAATTGCCATGGTGGATACTGGAAAACATGGTGGGCGTAGTGGAAATAATAGTGGGCATGGTGGAAATAATAGTGGGCATGGTGGAAATTATGATGGCTATGGTGGGACGTAGTGGAAAATATGGTGGTTATGCCGGGACATACTGGGTGGTATGGTGTACAGATGATGGGTAAAGTGGAAATGATGGTGGAAAGCAGAGGCTAGATAGTGGGCAATAATGGGACACTCTGCCCACCATTGCGATAATGCTGGGAAGCCCTAAGCATATGGTGGGTGGTGCTTATTATGGTGGGCTACATGGTATACCAAGCTGAGAAACTCTTCCCACCATTGCGATAATGCTGGGAAGCACTAAGCAGTGATGGGTACTGCTTGTTATGGTGGGCCACATGGTGTACCAAGCTGAGAAGCTCTGCCCACCATCGCGATAATGCTGGGAAGCAGTAAGCAGATGATGGGTGGGCTTATAATGGCGGGCAAATTATATAGTGTACCAAGCTGGGATCTGTACACTACATGTTCTACCATCATGATTTCCACCAAAGGTTAGGCCTACTGACCGAGCCCGTACAATTGTGTTATCCGTGCTTCCGGGTTTCAGAATACACGATTACGACGATTAAGTATGACAATACAGCGCAGCCATATGGCATCAATTAACCTAAATGAAGCATTTTTCATTGTGTATGGTGTTCGCTCAAGAAGCAACAAACATCGATGTGACGCGATTAAAGCACTCCCAGAGAACGTAATTGTCTTCTCACCGACAGCCGCCGGTCGCACTCGCCGGCACTTCTCTAGCTTTTGTACGAGAACTCAGACGTGGCAATTCGTGTGCTTGGTGAACCATTATGATAGCGTAATGTTTCCGGTACACTGCATTCGCTTTGGCCAAGCCGTTATGTAGTTGTTGCTTTAGCGAAAGAGCTACAGCATTGCGCTGGCGCGACCGCCCTCTACATTGCGCGAAAAGCATCCTAATACTCAATCAAATAAATTAGGCAGGCGTATCTATGAAATGAGCCTAGAAGCGTCATAAAGCGTGAACAGATGTCGCCCTTTAGAACGAGCGCGAAACGGATATTAAACTTGGCAGACCCCGCCGGTAAACTGTTGCTGCTCCCCGGTCCACTTGGTTTTTTTTCCCTTGAAGTTGTGAATTGTAAAAAAAAATAGCACTAGTGCCAATAACATAGTGGCAATCGTTACAGGCCGCAGTTGCTTGTGTTTAATAAATGTGCAATTTTTAGTAGCAGGTGTAGATCTTGTATATGTTGTGTACACGACAAACATAACTTAAGTTGAACCTTAAGTTTGTATGCCAACTAAATATTTAACACGCAATCACCGTCATGTTGGTGTGGCGCAGTGGTTAGCGTCTTCGAATGGAAATCCGCAGGTTGCACGTTCGATCCTCCGTGGCGCCTTGTTTTTTTTTTTTTTTACGGGATGGGTGTTTTTTTTATACCGTTTTTATAGAGTTCTTTTTTATTTTTTGTGGCAGCTCGTCACGGTGATTCTGACGTCATTTCGCGCTCAAGTCTTGCCGGCACTGCAGCACCCACCATACCCACCATGCGCCATTGTGGGTGTTTCCCACCATTCACCCACTACATTAATCCACTATAATGGTGGGTGGTGGTTTCCACCATGCCCACCATTCGTTTTTTTCCGATAGGGTGGCGTCCTTACGTACGCAACGCCGCCACGTACGCAGCCTACGCAGTACTAAAACTCTCTATTAACTCGCCAAACGCAGCCGTGGCGTCCTCGGTTAATTCAATAGCGCGCCAGCTGTACTGAACCGACGGACGGACGGACGGACGGACGGACGGACGGACGGACGGACGGACGGACGGACGGATGGATGGATGGATGGATGGATGGATGGATGGATGGATGGATGGATGGATGGATGGATGGATGGATGGATGGACGGACGGACGGACGGACGGATGGATGGATGGATGGATGGATGGATGGATGGATGGATGGATGGATGGATGGATGGATGGATGGATGGATGGATGAAAAAAAGAAACTTTATTTTGTATCCGGCGTACGTGTTAGTGGACTAGGCTCCTGGCTATAGGTGTCGGCTAGACAGCCGTGCTTCCTGGCGGCTTAATTCCTCGACCCGCGGGTTGACTTGCCTACAGGTTCTTTAACGTAACAGCGACACTATATCAATGTGAAAGAGTGTTTTTGCACTTCGCCCTGATCCGAATCTGCTCTACATGGCCACATCTTGAGGAAGACGCCACGCCGCATAGGCGCAAAGCTCATCACGACAGGCCAAGTATAAGAGCACTTCATCGATAACGGTGCGTCATATAAACTGTGTAAAATAGCCGTAGAGCTTCGTAGCTCGGCGGTTAACGTAAGAAGTATAGTATTATCTGGGACTTCACGAGCCAGAAGCACATCATCATGCGGCGCGCCACAGTAGAGGGATCCAGGAATTTACCCCCCCCCCCCTGGTGTCTTCTGAAGTGTATTGACATCGCAGAGTACGTGAACCTCTAGCATGTCGCCTCCATCGAAATTCGAAAGCCGCAGTTGGCGATCGAACCCGCCAGCTTCGCGTCAATAGTCGAGCCTATAGCAACCACTGTGCCACCACAACAGACAGGCTTCACGCAGTTAAGCTCGAGGACGGTACACCAAACCCTGGCTGCCGCATTTCCATGCATACCAAAGCACGTGTACGTAGACGTATACATGCAAGGAAACGAGTAACAGGTCGCCAACTTTACCCTGGAGTCTCCTGCGACGGTGTGTGCCTGTGGCAAGCGACACTCCAGTGTTCAATTTATTCAAGTGTTAGTGCGGCTTCGGTGCATCTCGATCTCTACATATCGGCCGCGCAGTTTCTGCAAGGCACCGCGTAGGTGCGGTGCAACGGTTTCAACCTTTGCTGGCCGGCCTAACACTCTTCTTACAATTAAACTCCAAACAGGCACCTAAACGGTTTCCTCAAGCACTGCACAAGACCACTTTTTCTTTTTCCTGCGGAACCCGTGACTTCACTTCAAAGAAGGCGCGGTCTGTTTAGTGTACGCAAGCTTAATTAGTGAAGACCAGCCGCTCAATGAAGCGACCTCCGCTCTTCTTGGCGTACGAAGTTCAAAGGTTTGCTCCGGAGTATACTTAGTCTCGAAGGCGCTGCAAAACCGACAGCAAAGTTACAGCCCAGGAACTGTAGATATAAAAAAAAAAGAAAAAAAAATGACCCTGTATCTGCATGTTACACCGCAAACATCGCCGAAAGACGATATTCTTGCGTCTGGAGAGAGAGAACAAAACGTTTATTTGATGTTCTGCGCAAGAAAATTGGCGAATGGTATTCTGGAGGCGCTGTGTTAGAGTGCCTCGAGCGTGCAGCGGAGTGCATCAAGTCACGTCACACGTGAGACAGCGCAATCTGGCCGTTATCCTGAAAAACGGGAGCGCGCCGAGCGCACCGGTGGTCTGGTATGTGGGGCTTAACGTCCCAAAACAACCATATGATTATGAGAGACGCCGTAGTGGAGGGCTCCGCCTCCATCGGAAATGCAGCCGCCGCAGCCGGGATTCGATCCCGTGACATGCGTGCAGGTCAGCAGCCAAGTACCTTAGCCACTAGACCACCGCAGCGGGGCCGTCCGTAAAGCAGTTTTGCTTCCAGTAGTTGAAGTGTGAAAGACAAAAATCATACTAATAGCGCTTAGTTCAAGCGCATCATTTATTTACTGAATATAGCTGAATGCCATTTCAATATGCCTTCGTACCCTGCATTCCCTCTCTTTCTCTCTCTCTCTCTCTCTCTCTCTCTCTCTCTCTCTCTCACACACACACACACACACACACACACACACACACACACACACACACACACACACACACTTTTTTATATTCGTTATCGCATATTTACATACATGATTCACAAATAAATATACCAAACCAAGGACAAACACAAAAAATAAAGGCATACAACAGTCAAGAGTTCACAGGCATTTTAAAATTCCTTCATCTGTAGACGGCTTCCCACTTGATGAATCCGTTCTGGTACATCCTGGTACACCTTTTGTGCTTCTACAAATGGAGATATAGATTGAAACAAGCACTGCCTAACCGGACGTGTACTAACATCCGCATGGCGCACCGCCATTATAGATTTCCATACGATGTTCATACCAAACGTTACACCTTCCTCATGTGTCACCGGGGAAAATCTGATGCTGCTGGCACCGTCCAGTATCCTTTTAAAAACCAGTTGAAGAACGTCAAAAAAAAAAAAAATCCCAGCAATCCATAAAAACATGTTCAAGTGTCTCCAGCTTATAGAAAAGAAAACAATGGTCTCCCCAAAAAACAATTAAGCCCATTTCTTGCATACATGTTTTCACAATGCTCCAGTGTGCCATTTGAAGAAAAAAAATTTCTCTTCAGGAATTACCTCAATTTTCTTTACGCGGCTTCAGACATTCTCGCCTGGGCCTACACGATACAATATTCTATAAATCGCTTCTATTGGATCTTTGTATAACTCTTTACACGTATGAGCAGGATAGAGATATTGCTACGAAAAAAAAAAACGTTTTTAAGAAGACACAAATTAGCAACTTCTTTCAGGTAACCATGCTTTCAAGTTGCCAGATGCCATCACAAATTCTGGCAACACCTTCCCGCGCCTAAGCTGTATAACAAACAGTACGTATGAATGGATTCCGATTATTTCGGAAAACATTAACCGGCTAACTAACTGGCGCAGATACAAACGACACAGACCAATACCACTAGAGCGAACCCGTCTGAAAAGGTTAGTTGTACTCGTTCGCTCCCCTTCCCCCCCCCAAAAAAAAACCTACAAAAACAAAAAAAACTGCGAATACTAGGCGGAACTTCTGCATATTTACACGTGAACAATGCAGTACTTGAAGGACATACCAGAGCTTACTGACCAAAAATGTGTTACGAAAGGTCACTCTGGCGAAAATTGATAGATGATAACTTTTAAGTTGCCGAGCGTTTAGGGACGAAGCTCCTTCAGGTCTAACGATGTCCCCTGTTCGTCGGCGTGACACGCGACGGATATACACATCAATATGGACATCCATAGGATATACATATTCATTTGGACTACCATATGACTATCCATATATATATGCACATATGGATATCCATATGAATATCCATATGCATATGGTATTCATATGGCTATCCATATTATAGTGGGTATCCATATGGATATGCATATGAATATGACCATCTCAACACCATATGCGCATGGTGATTCATAAACAACTTTGTATATGCTGCACGCACGTGTTGTCATGATCAAGTAGGCAATGTACGGGGGTTAATGATCCACCGAAGTTTCGCCCACTCGTCATCATTCACTTCGTGGATATGCGGCAACTTTTTCCCGTAGTTAGCGGCCTGCCGCCGTCAGTACGATTAACCATCACACCAGAGATAAACACGTACAATCACTAAAGCATTTGTATCTCTGCCTAGAAGGCACGGGCGGCATTGTGTGTGTGTGTGTGTGTGTGTGTGTGTGTGTGTGTGTGTGTGTGTGTGTGTGTGTGTGTGTGTGTGTGTGTGTGTGTGTGTGTGTGTGTGTGTGTGTGTGTGTGTGTGTGTGTGTGTGTGTGTGTGTGTGTGTGTGTGTGTGTGTGTGTGTGTGTGTGTGTGTGTGTGTGTGTGTGTGTGTGTGTGCGCGCGCGCGCGCGCGGGTGTGCGAGCGGGTGTGCGAGCGGGTGTGCGAGCGGGTGTGCGTGTATAAACGCGCACACAAACAGTCAAAGTGTATCTCCTTTGCCGCAATACACACCCATCGCAGGTGAAGTATCATTTACAGGCTCACTCAAGCAGCGAGGTAGGTTAAAGTTTCTCGATTACAGTCACTAAGCAGCGTTACAACAGTTTGTAGCAGCCAAGCTAACGTGTAAAGCTTAATGTGTAGTCACCGTTTACGTGTAAAGCCATTCCGTAAAGAACGGGAAAAAACGCATAACGCAAAAGGAGTCCATATGCTACATTTGCTCGCTACTGTGCTCGTGTATGCGGGGTGTCTCTCTCTCAAACAAAAACAAGCACACTGCCACTGCTACATTTTATCCACAAAGATAACAATACTCAAATAAACCGCAACATTCTAGCTGAGCAGAACGGCGTACAAAAAGATCGATGGCGTAAACTCCTCCAGACGGAAACACGGGTACATTAAGGAAAGCAAGCGAGCACCATTTATTTGATCGCGCAAAGTGGCCCGCGGAACGTTACGAACCGTTATCATCCGGGAAAACGGAGAGGCTGTTCCTCAAGTACCGGTGGCCTGAAAAGCTCTCTTTACGTAGGAGAAATAGAAATACAAGGAGCAGAGGGGAGGAGGTGGATGGACGGCGGAGCAGGCAGATGATGTCGGGTTCCTGTAATTACAAACCAGTGGCAGCCCTTTTCGGCTTTGAAGTATAGAAAGAGAGTTCGGCTCCACGAAGTCTGTGATCAGGCGGCCATCCGCACGACACGCCACTTTGGCGACGCGAAATGAGTAATAGCCGCGCACTCGGTTCACCAGGCGCTGTTGTTTGTGAGTGAGTGGTGAGTGTGTGCGAGTGTGCGGAGAGGTGAGGAGGCGGCGGTGGCTGCGCACGTGAAAGATGAGAAGTGAACAATACACTGAGGTACACAGAGGTCCAAAGCAAAGAACGGCCGAACGGCCAGACAAAAAAAAAAAGAAGAAGAAGAAGAAGAAGAAGAGGAAGAAGGAGGAGGAGGAGGCGGAGGAGGAGGAGGAGGAGGAAAGCTGACATCGAGGACACGGGTGCGGAAACAGAAGAAGGGCCCACGCGGCGAAGTATCGTCGTTTGTTTGGACAAGGTTTTTGAGCGCCGAAAAAAATGGAAACCTTCGGCTGCTTGTCCTGAGGGCGAGTTTTCTCGTTAAGTTCACGACCTATATAGGCGCGGAGGAGAAAGGTGAACGGCGGAACGCTCCGCTCTTTCATAACAACCTGCGTACGAACATATACGGGTCTCTTATGTACAAAGCAAAGCGAGAAGAAAAGCCAACAACGATCGCTCTCCGCCGTTCGCGGTTGGCTTTTTTTTTTGCTATGCTTTGCTTTGTTTATAACACACCCGTATGTGTTTTTACGCGGGTTGTTATGAAAGAGCGGTACACGAGACGGCCTTGATGGACACGGTTGTTAATGCGGTCTCCGGTTTCGAGAGTGGCGAAATTATTACGAACGTGCCCTATTCTCGATATATCGCTGTTTTTCTTGCTTTCGTTTTCTCTTTACAGTCGTTCTCATTTTCGAGGTTTTTATCGCTTTCATGAAGCGGCTGTCAAGCACTCGGCAAGCGGCGCCAAGAAATTTGATTTCGCATGGTGGAACGCATCCGTAAGCAAATGAGTAGAAGCTGTTTAAAATACTACTACTACTACTACTACTACTACTACTACTACTACTACTACTACTACTACTACTAATAATAATAATAATAATATATCCAGGGTTTTACGTCCCAAAACCACAATTTGATCATGAAAGACGTCGAAAAAAAGCTCCGGAGATTTTGACCGTCCGTTCTTTAACGTGCCTTGAAATCACGTAGTACACGGACCTCCAGCATTCCGCTCCCGTCGAAATGCTACCGCCGTGGCTGGATATCGAACCGGTGACTTTTGTGAGTCAGCTTCTTAGCAGTACAACCATGTGCACCACACCACCACGGCGGGCACACACGTAGCTTTAAGCCTTAATGAGGATCGCTTAGAAACATCGCTCTTGAAGCCAGCGGCGCGAAGCGACTAATACGAAGCTGATTGAAACGAGTCTCTCTGTCTTCGAACACAGTTCGCTCGTTTATGCCAATCACCGCGTTGACGCAATATTAGTTCACTCAGAAAGCCATCTTTCTGAACATTGATAGCTTCGGCCGCGTAACGATCGTATGGAAGGGCCCACAGTAAATCGCAGATGTGCGAGTTACACAATGTCCAGCTTCCCCAGTAGAGATCAGAAGCAAGCGTGGAGAGGAGAGGAAGCCAGGCAAAGGGCGCAATGTCTGCCCCAGTCATTGAGTTAATAGGGAAGAGGCCGCTACGACGAGTCGTCGTCGTTGTCGTCCCCCCCCCCCCTTCCCTTCCAAAGGGGAACCCTGCGCACGCCTGTGGCAAAGATAATAATGAATTTCTGAAGTATGTGAGGCTGTGTGGTGCTCTGCACCACGTTGGTGACATTAAGGCTGAGCAAAAGAGACGGAAACTACAGACCTCATTTGTAAAGCATAGCATCCAACGAACATCCACCGTGGTATGTTAGCAGGTAAGGTGTCATGCTCTTACGCTAGATGGTGCGAAATGCGAAGAAATCCGGCGTGTTTAGATTTAGGCGCACGATTAAAGAACTCCAGTTGGCCGAAATTCAGCCGGAGCCTGCCATTAGGGCTTTTCTCGTAATCGTATCAATTGTTATCAAGACCTTGTCCCCCGCGTGCCTTCACGTAACAATATCATGGTTTGATCATGTAAAGCACCGGAAATTAACATCCAAAGAAACTAAAAGCTAGGAATACAAAAAATGACGCAAGGGCTTCAAAAAAATCGAATGCCTGATACATATAATACGTTGCATGCATTTTTTTTTTCAAGCAGCATGAATAAAACAGGACAACAAACACACAGAAAAAAGGTGGAAAGAAGAAAGTATCGAGAGAGCCACACCCAACAAACCCGTCCGCAATGCGTGAAATGTCGAAGAGGCCCCACCCGACCAAGCCACGCACATACGGGAGTCGCGGGGTTTCAGGAAATGTTAGGAGCCAGATAACAATAACGGCGCGCGGTGATGGAGCAGCCCAGAGGTTTCGTTATCTGGCCGCCGTCGTTGCTAATTCGGAAAGGAAGCCGGGATAACGTGCTGTCAGCCCACGCATGCCCCGTGGCACCAAGCGCCCCAAAAAGTGGGTCACAGGCACGTTATCTGTCACAGACGAATACCACCACGCCCAACCCAAACACGCGTGTTATAAGCGATAGAACTTCCGCGGCGACTACAGAGTTATTTTCTAATTACAGATACACCTCAGCCGCAAGGCACCTTTGATGTACAGACCGCGACAGCAGTTCACGGTCCACGTTATAATACAATAATTGTCTGGGTAGTACGTCCCAAATACAAAGTACGATTGTGAAGGACACAGTAGTGTTGGGAGGCGAGAGAGGAGGAGGGGAGGGGGGGGGGGCTCGCAGCATTTTGTACTCGTAGAAAATGCGGCCGCCTCGACGGGAATTCTATCCTGCGATCTTTGATTCAGCAGTCGAACCACTAGACCTCCGCGGCGGTAGCGGTGAATGAGACAATTGGTGCCTCATGCCCCGTACAGCTGAATAGACGCTGAATAATAAGGCAAAAGCCATGGACGCTTCGTCAAACGCTACATTTGACCGTCGGCGTCGGTGCGACGTGATGACGTCATAATGACGTCACGCAATGCGACATCACGTTATGACGTCATTGAAACTTCGCCACCCTAAGAACAGGTGAAACTTCGCCGCCCTGATGTAGAACTCCGCGCACGCGAATTCGAACTTTCCCTTTCGTGAAGACAGTTGCAGCACTAAACGACAAAATGTTCTGCAGATAACGATAACAAAAAAATATTTTTTTTCCTTCTCACGCCACTCGCTGTCTTCGGAGTGCGGTATACAGTAAAAAGATTCGCAGAATCAGTGCTCCGGAAATTGTTGCCGCTTGTCGGTTGGAAAGGCCGCGGACGAGGCAACTCCCTTTTCGGGCGCCGCATTCCGCGTAGCTGCGAAGGAGCGGCGCAAACACGACACCACGTGACACAGAGTCGACCAACAAGCGAAACTAGACGACGCGCAGCTGCGACGCGTCACGACCTTATAGTCGACGGCGTTACGCCTTCTCTAACGCCATACCCGCACCGCCACGTCACCTAAACCAGCTTCGTTTCTTAGTCATCCTGGAAACAAGCAGCCGTCGCGATGGTTTCGAGGTTACTACGCTCGCTTCACCGATCAGCCGAAGGTCTCGAGATCGAATCCCGGTCCCGGTGGCCGCATCTTGCATGCAGGAGACATGCTATAGACCCGCGCGCTTAAATTTAGCTGCGCGTTAAATAACTACAGGTGGTCGAAATGTCCAGCGGAGCCCTTCACTACGACGTGTATCATATATACCATATCGTGCTTTTGGAACGTGAAAACCGAACGGTTAGTACTATTTACGAAAACAAGCAGCCCAGTTTGGAAAGCACTCACAGCCGTTGCAGTCGAATATAGAGACTTCGCGCGTTCGCTATAAACGAGTTTCCTAGCTGCCGAAATAACGTATACTAGAGAATCGCACTTGCCAATTCGATTGCTTCGACAAGTACACAATGCATAACGTAGCTCCTGCCACCATCGTTGCCAAGCCTTTCGATAAAAAAAGGAATCAATGCCGAACGCATTTTTAAAACGACAACACCCAATACTTCATTACAAAATCATCATAACGCTCCCAAAGCCCTTTCACGCCACTGAACGCCACGCGTGCTCTCATTGCCGTTTACCCGCACCGCCGGTCGCCTCTTCGACGTGAGAGCATGCTTGGGCACAACAAGCACGCGCCTCTATAGCTCGTTTACGCCGCTTGCCTCGCAACGACTCGCGGACACGCACAAAGCTTTACGCACAAGGGCGAGCGGCTTAGTAAACCAAACACGCCACCTTGTTTATTGTTGATCGTCCCCCCCCCCTCCCCTTTTTTTCTTTTCTGGGCAGATAGAGGTATAATTGGGGAGAGGGCGAGAGTCAAGCGTTGAGAGAAGATGAAATAAAATAAGCAAACAAGAGGGCCGCTGCCTGATTACATGCGAGAGCACGCGCTTTATAAAGCAAACAGGGCGACACCGGCGGAGACCTCGATCGGCACACGCCCCGTCGCGATAACACGACCGAGAATAATATTACAGCGTGCACGACGTTGTTTTGTTTAAATTCAGACACCGTTTTGTAGCAGACACCCAACTTGTTTTCTGGATCTCAACCTTTTGCCAGACACTATCCTTCCTCTCTCTTTCTCATTCTTGGGAGTCGCTTAGCGGACACTGCAGATTAGACGTCTTCCGAGAAACAAAGCGCTCGTGAGGCACGCAATCGCCGCGAAACACGCACGTCGACGCACGTCACGTCGCGACGTGATCGAAACGACGAAGGAGCCTTCTCGGCTGTATGACGTCACGCGCTCTGAACCACGGCCCCGCCCTCGCGCGGGGGAGGGGCCAAACGAGAGCTCGTCAGCGATGGATGGATGGATAGATATGGCTGTACCCTTTAATCGGGCGATGGCTAGCGCCACCAAGCCGTAATACTTAATGAACTCAAAACTATATTTATTTATTTTTTCCTTAAAAAGTGAGTTTGAGGATTCGTACCTTGCAGTGAAGAGTTTAATTTTCACTCGTGCCTTGACTTTAGCCACCAATCAGATAACCTCCTTCTAGTTAAGTCTACTTGCTTAATGTCTATTTTGCCCTCCCGGTCCCTAAACCCCAGTGCTTTGAAAAACTCTGCGCCATCATCCTGAACTATAGGGTGAAGCCCTTTACAGAACATTATCAAGTGTTCGGCAGTTCCCTTCTACCCCTTCTACACCCCTTCTACAAAAGGACGCACCCTTTCAACGAACAAATGCAGCCGTCGCTGTTTTAAAGTTTTTAATCGCGCGCTGCT